>NC_138825.1:29970931-30685931 GCF_965183815.1 Platalea leucorodia | reverse complement strand
GAAGGGAACCAGATATAACACACACCTGACTAAGCTTTTAATATACTCAAGCTGAAAAAGTCAATTGTTCTCTTGGTAAAATACTAAAATAGGGTAATATAAATAATTGTTCAAATAGATTTCTGTGATTAAACACATGCAAAATAGAAAGTAATAAATAAATATTTTCTTTAGAAAACTGCCAACTGCCATACATCTGCTCCTTTTCATATAATAATGGTGGCTATGAATTAGCAAAATAAAACACAGAAAAAGCATACAAAACATACACTCAATGCAAAATCCATTTGTTAGCTCATGACCATGCAAAGACTGTAAATAATGATTTTCTTTTTTCACTCTCGCACATAGAAGAGTACCTCCCATTTGCTGTCAGTGGAATTACAACAGTGTAAAACAAGGCAAAATGGCAGGAAAATCAGACCCGATCATTAATCTTTTTAAAGATATTTTAAACTACCTGAGCAGTGCAACCGAATTTGACCTTAAGTTGGTAAATTGCATTTAAAGCAGGACTTAATGTTTTTGCATAGTAATTCTGGATCTTTCAAGACAATCAGGCCATTTATGATGCCCAGGCAATACATTATGGTCCATTAGCTAATTTTTTGTTCATCCTTCTGTATTTAAGAAAACAAAAATGACTGTACCTTGAACTGATAGATTTTAGACACTCTGTGCAAAGTACTAGCCCAAAACCTAACCTACTTGATATAGCATCTCTTGAAATCTTATTTGCAAAATTAATTCTAATTGGCTGAATACCGTGTTCTGTCACATGGAATGAAAACCGGTTGAAGAGCTGTAAACAAAGGTTAATATCAGCCAACAGCATATCACACTGAGGGGAGCCACAAAGTTTACTGTGTGTTATTGTATTTAACTTCTATATTAATGAGAGCTAAGACTAATTTGTGAGGTGCTGTAATCAACCAAAGAGACAAAAAAATATTTTTAGGGATCTGAAGAAGTTATAAAATGATTAGATGCTGTAGGAGAATATTTGGCTTGAGAAAACGCAATCTTGTATACCACAGGAAAAAAGTAATCAGAAGAGAGAATTTCAGTGGGAACTCTGGAAAGTTACAGTGCTGACACAGATACTTAGTGAGGAGGATAGGGAACTAATCTGTGTGTTACAGCTCATGCACACATATGCTGAGGCAATGCGCAGTGAAGCGGCAATAAAAACTCAGTGTCAGTATCTGTGGTACTAATGTGTACTTAAAAGACTCCAATCATTAATACCACAGCACTGTATTTATTCTCACAATGCCTCTATGAGATAGGGAAATACTGTTATCCTCATCTTTCTCATAAGAAATTTAAGCACAAAGGGGAGTATCCAAAGCAACTCACTTCTGGTCATTTGTGTAGCTATAACTTTAATTCTGTGGCTAAATATGAGGTGCAAAGGGGT
This sequence comes from Platalea leucorodia, assembly GCF_965183815.1. Lineage (NCBI taxonomy): Eukaryota > Metazoa > Chordata > Aves > Pelecaniformes > Threskiornithidae > Platalea > Platalea leucorodia. The sequence goes on along the minus strand of NC_138825.1, from coordinate 30,684,511 downwards.
GTAACTCCCACCGAAGGCACTGGAATTGCTCATGTAAATGTTAGGTCTGAATACAGGCTCAGCTCAGGATGAAAAACATTAAACACAGGAAATTCACAATCAGTTCCCGCACATCCTTGGCATGCTTTAATGTCATCAGACAGAAGTGGGCAGCAAATGGAGCCTTCAGCTGAGGATCCTCCTCCTCCTGCTGCCATCTCACGCTCCCCAGAATGTCGTTCTGCAGAGACCCTTCCTGGCATAAGAAGGATGAGACTCCTCTGGAGTCCCTCATCTTCATGGGCAGCTTCACAGAGAGGTCATTGTAATGGGAAACACGTCTCTCACCCAGGGCCTACTGACCACGCGATTCGGGCAGGGACTTCAGGAATGGCTAAGCCTCGTGAACGGAGATGGCTGGGGGCCACACGCCCTACATCAGCCACTGGTCCAGCAGCTTCAGTGAAGCAATGCTCATATAACAGCACCCCCTTACAGATTTCCATTTGGAGTCAGCAGTCTGTGCGGTCATTCCTTCTTATGCTCTCTGTAGACTACTTCAAATTTAATTTGAAAGAGAAATACAGTAAAATAGAATGTAACATGGTATGAAATATCTCTTAAAACCAGACTGAAAATCTTGAAATAACTTTGAAAAAGGGGAATGCCCTTTTATGGAAATCACTACACAGTTACTTTTGGCCAGCTCCTTAGTTGGTGTAAAAACCCATTCTTCTATTGAATTTAGTGCACCTCTAAAACACCTGAGGATCTTGCCCTTGCTGATAAAAAACAAGAAGTCATCATTAAGTTTAATACTACAATAATGTCCTCAAAACTGGCAGATACTGTGGAGGTACTGTGGTCAATTCTGGTCTATCATAATCTGGGTTTAAAGCACTTTCTTGTCAACTGCCTGATGTCTGTGCTTCTGCTAGCTGTTGTAGAACTGCATTCACATTTCTAATTTAAAGATGGTTTTCATTTCTTGGTTGCTGTACAATAAAAAAATTAGACCAGTGGCCTGGACCTACAGTTGATGGACTATCCCAAGGTTGTTTAATTCAAAACTCCTAAATCAAAAGTGTCTCTCAGTTTAGGATGATGTTTAAAGGTCAGAACGGCCTTTCCCCAGCCAGGAAAATACTTCCAGTAAACTCGTGAACAAAACACAGAGGAAAATGTCAGTTACAATAGTTTGAAGTGTCACTAAAATGCTGCAGTAAGATAATGGGACAGACGTTCACATTTTGGACATGACTGTGACTAAGTCTACTCATCAATCATTATTAAATACAGTCTTATTTGCTGGTGCTAATCATGGTTCAATACCATCCAATTGACTTCATTGGGATTTTGAATGGATAGGCCACAGAAGAATCAAAGCCTTCATAAAAAATGTTCTTAATTAGGGAAATATGCAAACAAAACTATGCAAAAATTATGCAAACTTATTATGCTGAGATTGAAATTAAACATACATTTTAATGGTAGGAAAAAATAAAACTAAATGTTGGCAAATCAAGTAGCTTGCTTATAAGAGGGATAAAATATAGCCATTCAATATAAATTTGTTTGATGTAAAATTTCAGTGCCTAATTCTTGGAATTGGCTTACAGATGACATTTGCCTTTGTAACAAATTCAGATAAGAAATTTCAGCCCCCAGTAACACTGCGAGCTGCTCATTTCTGCCTGTGTGAATTTCTGGTCCTCTCTTCCTGTGCCAATACAACTGTCCATGGGGCCATACTATGAATCAGATGACTGAAATGACCAGAGTCCTGTTTCCAGGAAAACAAAAAGTTACTCAAAACAGATCATTCTGTGCCATAAAGATTCTAATAGTCACAAATAACATCCTTAATGAAAAAGGAAATACTGCAGATAAATTTCTCTCTCTTAAACTAGCAGTAAGAATAATTACCTGTTCTGAATTTCTCCTTCAAGACAACTCTGTAAGAATACCAGTTATTTTCTGTTTACTCCACTTTTCCTTTTGGTTTTGCTGGCTATTATATTCCCTGAACTCTTCTATCCTAGTTGTATCCTACTTACACCTGAAAGATGTCTTACATCTAGATGTGTCTTCAATTTGAGATCATTCCTCTATCAATTTGGCAAAGTATTACCAATAAGGAAATGTAACTTCTAAATTTGAGACAAAATAATTCATGTAGAAGAGTGAACTTAATCAAAGTAGTTTATGCTTTAGCTTGGGCATAAACTAATGCCCATAAACTATTCTTAATTATTGCAACTGGCAAATGAGTTCACTATTACTTTGTTTTTCCTTTAAAGGCCAAAGTATAGTGCCATTTAGTAAAGTTTCCTCTGATGTTATCCTTAGATTTATACAGGTTAACAAGAACAGTAAAAATAATAACTATTATGTACTTGTGATTGCATTTTCTCTTGGTATCTCAAAAGAGTATATGCTTTTATTTGGGTCTTTCAAACCATAAAAGCATATGCTTGAAGGCATCTCTGTTCAACATGTCCTTTTTGGACAAGAGAGCTCCTTTAAGGTGTCCGTACTTCCAGCTTCCATCTCACACAATAGTTTGCTGTCCTCTTAGTTATGAATTACAATAATTTGCAAGGCCATGCCGTAACTGGCATATGACCATCCATAAAGTGGATTAGGCAAAAGACTTTGGTTAAAAAATACAGTTCGGACAGTGGTCCAAAACTCTGCAACAGAAATTCCTGCAAGGACCAAGAACTTCTTAAGGTAGCTTTGCCGATAAGAGATAGAAACCATGGCCTAAAATGCAGAGCAAGTAAGTACAGGCTATGCTATTAATCACAATGTGCAGAAGCAAGCCAGCCTAGGAAGACAGGAAACAAAAAGCCATCTCCCTTTACTCCAACTACATTCACAAAGGACTGTAGTTCATCTGCTCTGAAAAACAAAGGCATGTGCTGAATTTGAATTAGCTGACTGGAGTTAAAAAGCAACAAAGTCAGGCCAGTTTTGGTTTAAAGTCGGGTTAACAATTCCTAAATTGTCTATAGATGGGAACTTGAGCTATGAACACTATTTAAAATTCAGGCTGCCTTATCATCATTGTTTTTTAAATCAAATTCTCTGGTTGGGCTAATCAGCCCAGGTAAAGAATGCGTGTGTGTGTGCATATACAAATGTATATGTGTACTCATGTTTTTGGCAATATAGACCACCAGACCTTGATTACCTATGAGCAGCAGACAAAGCAACTAACAGCTATTCTTCCACTGCAGATAGAGGCTCTAGCCAGGTCACAAGTACCAGGGCACCTCTTATATGCTTCTCTTCCTGCAACTCAACTCTTCTGCCCCAGCATCCTTTCATGGAGCCAGTATGGGGCTACCTGAAGAACCAGGTGCAGACATTGATCTGGGCTGAAAAAAAAAACCAACCTTTTTGCATTTTTTTTTTAAACTGGGATCAGCTTTGTGTTCCAGATCACCTCTGGTCCCAAAAATTATTGCACCCTGATAACTGATGGTACATCATGAAAGTCAGAATGCATCACTCTGGGCAGGAGCTGCTTAACCTCCCCTTGCTGCCACTGACAGAAATATCTGGGTAACCTTTTCCTCAGGGTGGCTACATTTCTCCTGTCTTCCTGACAGCCTTGCCCCACAGCTCATTAAAATAATTCAGTCTTAAGTAACTTGCCTTAGGTCACTCAGGAAAGTCTATGATAGAACCAAGAATAGAAACCTGATCACTCTTAGGAAAGAATGGGATTACTTACATGACTAAATGACTTGGTTTCTTAAGCCTTTGCACGTTTGGGTCTTCTATTCGTTTTACAGAGAAAATCTCTTGTACAAAAAGTACAATACAATTTTTAAATAAAGTTTGGAGAATGCATTGCTAACATGAAATACTTTTGTTTTGACATGGAAAGTTTACCTTACTGGAAGATTTGTATGGTAAGCATGAAAGGTAAAATTCCTGTTTCAAATTCCTACTTATAGCAATTACTCCACATGCTTTCTCATATTCTCATTTTGGTATCTTCTTTTTAAAATATGTTTTTGAGATTCAAGATTATTTGTTGGGTATCAGTATATGCATATAACAGCTTTTTTTTTTTCCTGTAGGTCTCTGATTTAACAGCCTAATAGACTGAGATCGGTAAAATGTTTCCTCAGTGACACTCATGTAGAACATGTAAGCATTTTACGAAGAGCTTAATTTCATTGTGTTCTAAGGTATAAAACATGTAAACAGAGGGCTTGCTTAATGGAAAAAAAGTTTTAGGCTACAATATATGCATAAGGGTTATTTTCATTTTATATAAACAGAAATGAAAAGAAAAAATATTCTTTCATAATAAATAAATACAACATGACAAAGGTTACAATTGAAGGGATTACAAATGACAGAAGCCAACATAAAAACTTTCAATATCGTACTTTTACTTTAATATGAAGACATTATTATCAAAGGAAAATACTTGAGAAACGCTTTGATAAAAATAATCTCATGCTATCTTTGAAGCGGTTTCATTTATTTTACTACCCACTGTGTTCCTTATCAGAAGGCCAAGTATAAGAAGTTTCCTAGTTTATGATTAGGAAAGAATCTGATAGATTAGAAGACTCAATTGAAGTTGGACATAATAAGTATTAAAGTATTACATGACATTAATCCTGCCATTCCATTACTCTCTCAATCATTGTGCACAGACTAATTATTCTGAAGCCAGTGTTCAGGAGAAAATAGAAACATACTTACACTGGGTTGGAGTAATCTCTTTATTGCATCAACAAGGCTAGCTCTGTACTGGTCCAGAAACAGGCTGACATGGAGAAGAGAACAGAATCCAGATTAAAATGGGTTTTCAATTCTAATGATACTAATGCAGATAAGTACAAGGCTAATTACATATGTTTACACAATGCTGTAAAAGAGAAACTGTGGTCTACATTTCTGTCCAGTTCAGATACTTTTAAATATAAAAAAATACATAAAACCAAATATAATCTATACTAAAGCTAAAATATCAGCATGAATCAGATCTTTATATAGCTGAAATTCACAGATCACATATGCTAGCTATTGAAGTACTACCATATCAGAAATCAGGATCAATATACAAAGTTAACATTTTACATGTTTTTTTATACAAGGTGAGGTGGAGTTTTTTAAAGTATTTTCTATTGTATTTCAGGTGTTACTGTTAAGGGTATTTTTTTTCCCTTTTACCTTCACAGTTGTGGCATTAATCCATTATTATCTGTTATGCATATTTGTTCTATTTATATATCTGTCCCTATAAAGATTTACAAGCCCCTACCCCTCTCTCCCTCAACCGCTGTTCAAATACAATGACCCAGATGGTACAGAGTTGTCCTCTCTCAAGAGTGAAATCCTTCATCTCCAGCACGGGTCCCACAAGGATAGCAGCAGAGTCAATTTTCCCATGCAATGTTGCCAACATGCTCAGCCCTATTTTGGTGTGATTACCTCATGATTTGAGGGGATAATTCATTCTTCATGCCCCTCAGTACCTTAATGTATATACTAATAGTGGCGACCAGGGTGCCAATCACTCTTGACTAGATATTTGTGGACATGTAGTTACTGTGGATGAGAGTGCATTTACAATGGTTAGTGAACAACCATCGGATAGCAACTGATGCCTTTCAGTTCAGTCCTTACTACCATGGGCTGCATTTATATTGTTGATTCAGATAAGAAACTCTATCAAGCAGGCCACAAATAATGTGATTCTTTCTTCATCATTTTTCATGCTTTCTCTGTAATAAAACTGCTTCCCAGCCTGCGTCAAGCTCAAGTTCCACACTACACGGCATTTTGTCCATTCTTTATGATATTTTTCTATACTCCCCTTTCCTTTCTTCTCAAACATCTCTTTCTGAAGAAGAAAGATGTAATTTTGAAGGTAATTTTTTCCCAGGTTTAAAATTTCTAACAGAATATAAAGACTATATAAAACCACTGAAGAGAAAAAAGTGGTCTGCCAACCGCATGCCAGTCATCAAGAACAGAACACGTGTGGATATTTAGGTAAGGACACTCCACAGCTACCAAGGAGAATACAATATTACATATCATAGGGTCAAGCAGCTGTGTAAGAGCTGTGAATTTTTGCTACTCAGGAAAAAAAAAAGTCTATCAGAAAACTTGTCAATGACCAAATTCCATCAGTAAAAACTGGCAGAAAATCACATTGTTGAGAAAATATGGTGGACTGGGTATCCATACGTTTCTTAAAGAACATTTCATAGAGAAGTATGACCTTTTGAATTTCTTCTTAAGACATTGAAGTACTACCTAACAATTTCTCTGGTAGCCTGCCCACAAGAAAATTTAAACTTTAGCAATTGACATGATGGCTGCTCCTCAGCCTCGATTAATCTTACTGGAAGAACCTTACTGAAAAAATGCGTGTTTAAATTTAATTCATTGAAACAGTAGCTGATAGCGCTAATGTCTCCTGGGAGTTTTAATCACATTCACCTCAGGTAGATCCCTATGCAGACAGATACCATAAGACACTACTTCACCAGGAACTTAGCCACCTGCAGAAGAGGTGGAATACAGTGCATGAGTTCTCTCTCAAAAGAATCACTAAAAATAATTAATTTTCTTCAACATGAAACATCGCAAGCATGCACACATTTAAGACTTGCTGAGATCCTGTGTAGACAGACATACATGCCAAAAGAAAAATGCACTTACAATATTTTTATTTTTGAAACCAGTGTAGTGGAAACACAATTTTGGGGCAGCTTACCAGTGCTAAAATTCCTTTTTCATGGACCTGAGTACCATTCTCTCTTTTTACAATGAGATAGGGGCACAACTGCTGCTACCAATCTTGTTCCTTTACAATGAAAGAACCACAGGTCTTTGTTCACCAGAAACTGAGTGTCTGAGAACTTAAAATGGCTACATGACCTGCCAAGAGATTAGAAAACTTCAATAATACCTTTTCTGGCCGACTCCCACTTGATATTTTGGTGGAATGGGAGGTAGACTCTTAGCCATGATAGCTTAGGAAACCCAGATAACCTGGGACAGTTGCCCTGGCTCTGCTCCCAAGTTGTCCCTGCCCTCCAAAAGGCCCGTCCTTGGGAACAGGACCTACTTCAACTGGAAATAGTCTCCAATATTGTGATTTCCAGCCTGTTGCTCTGTGAGCCACATACTCTGACCAGAGGGAGAAGAGAAGGCTGGAAGCGGTGTTAATGCAATGCAGTGACTCCAGGGAACATATCTGTCCTCCCTCTGAGTCCCAAGATGAATGAGGAAAATCCTGAAGAAGTCGCTAGATAATCTGTGCTGCAGGCAGGGCCAGCACAGGATTTGGCCCACGCAAGGAGATTTAGTCATGCAATTTCTCTTACTGGTACAATTTCTATGACTAAATATTACCATAGCATACTAAAAACGTACCCGAGAGAATCCTTTAAAGCTCACAACAGCTCAGGGAAATTAAATAATGTATTGTTCTAAACCATTCTCACTCGGTTCTCATACCTGAGTTCAAATTTGGCTTAGCTCACCATTACTTTAGTGGCAATGTCTCATGTTTATGTAGGAAAGACGCTGTGAAAGCAGTAGCTCGGGACAGGAATAGCAAGGGTTTCTTGGGTCAGCAAGGAAGTTTCGGAGCACAGCCATAGAGAGGCAAGAACAGAGTTTATGATTTGGCCTTTGTTTAGACAGTGCTCTTAACCTGTGAAATCTGGATGAACAGGCAGGCAATCTTGTCACCTCCTTCTTCTTGTTTTCTTTAAATTTTAAATTACCATTAAAACCAAAATGAAAGTTTATACCAAAACTATATGGAAGTAACATTAAGCCACAAGGAAACAAATTAAAAAACCAAGTCGATTCTCAGTTTGCTACATGCTGATATCCTTTTATCTTGTGCCTCACAACAAGGGGCATATACTTATATTTTATAGGCTATGATGTGAATGAATTAAAAGAGCTTAGTTTACAGGTGTACTTCAGACATGATTACATTTATGTACAGTGCCTAGTGTATAGAGCCCTTTATCTTTTTGTTTGCCTTCAACTACACGGCTGACAAACTGAAAAAACCCTTACTTCCATGTCGTCAGATTTCAATGCACTTAAAAGTGTGTGCAAGAAATCAGGCTTAAAATGAACAATAAATTTGAACTGAAGAAGGACAGAGATCTTACTGCATTCCTGCAAAAAGATTTCCTTATATTAAATGAAATAGTAACAGAGAGAAAATGGACATATTTTAAGATATTTAAAGAACACTTTCAGTTCAGTTCTGCATTCCTGGTGAATCCACAACTCCCCATGACTTCAACAAAAATCTCAGCAGTGAAAATAATGTGGGATAGACCTGCCCCCAGCGTCTGTTGTGCAAATACTTATGCATGTGTCAAACTTTAACACCACAATCAGTCTAAGTAAGTAGAGTGGGATATTATGTATTTCCAAAATGATATGGGGATCTAGACCTTATACTGTCTCTACATTAAAATTATTTGTGAAAACTTGTTTCACAAGAACGTGAAAGACAAAGATTTTTCTGTTGGCTCAGTCCTACTGACCTTGACTCTCTCCTTGGATTAAAAATCTCAGCAACTTTTTTCTTAATAAAGAAAAGGATATACGCTTTCTTTTAAATAATCAGAAATCCGAGGCTCTCAAGAGCTTTGGAAGAGTCCTTTTTTTGGCCTGTCTATACAGGCACCTGTTATTTCTCCTCCTCTATTCATACTCACTCATACAATTCCAGCACCTGCTTGACTTTATATCCACAATTGTAGGTCAAATGAAAGTCTAAAATTCTGGCAGCCCTCACCTGGCCTTAAAACTCCCCCTCAAAAATATGAGGTGCATGGATATACTTTAAAAACTCCATTATTTCAGTACTTTTTTCCAGTGTATCCTTCTTCCAGGTGTGGCCTCACCAAGATTTTTTTTTTTCTTTATTTTTATCTCATAGTTGACATTTTACAAGTTATTTCGGAACTGCTGAACCATGAAACTATTTTTATTGTCAAAATCCTGAATGGTTAAATAATGACTAGCTTTCACAGTTTGCCTCTTATTTATTTTATAATCTAGTTGAGCTACTAAATTTAGCTGTTAACTAATAGACTGTCTGTTCTGGGAAATAACTTATTTTCCACCCCTGCACACAACGTTTATGAAAGTCTGACTGTAAATATATGAATATAAACATATCGCTGCTTGTTGTAATCATGTACATTTTTACTTGAACCTCCATGTGGATTTGGAATATGTTTATGAATAGAGCTTGTTTTCATGTAAATGGGATCAAGCAGTACCACTGGTTAGCTATTCAGAGAATCAGACAATATCACCCTTGCTGGAAATACTTCAATAAAAATTTATCCATGTACCTAATATTTGAACTCAGATTTTTTGCTTTCTAGCTCTCTGTTCTAATCCCAGATTTTATTGACTGACAATGAGCTATATGATGGTGTTAGACTAAATGCAATCTATTCTATCTGTTTTTATCGCTGCATACTTCAGGTTTCAGCCAAGGAGCTATAAGAAAAGAGATTTTTTTTTTTTTTTCCTCTTCAATGGCAGCCCAAAAAATTCAGAGAGCGAAAATCCTGCCAACAGTTCTCAAGCCAATTCTATATCTCGGAAGAGAAATACATGAAAATGAAAAGAAGATTCGAGTTTGATAAAGCATGGAACATTTTTTCCCCCAGCCTTTTCATGTACCAGAAAACCTAGTGTCCATAACTAAAAGAATGATTTCTAAAAGAAACAAACAATGTAGGGATTTTCATGCTTATTAAACTATATATATGGGCACTTGCAATAAGAAAATAGAGACAATTTGTGAATAAAAACACATGCTTTAAACTAACCTGCACATTTCTATTTATTTTTTAGAAATCTATAAATATTTATACACTTACCTGCATCTTAAGTGCTTCAAAATAAATGTACAAAATGCAGGGATTGCAAATGCATTATGTATTTTACCTGTCATGTTTGATTCTTTGTTTCCTAAAGAAACTACACTATTTCCAAACAGACTGGGAGGAGTATTAGGCAAGAATATTTCTCATACTGAAAAAAACAACTTAAGTCTTGCTCCACTCTGCTGTACTCCCAGCACAAATAGGATGACATGGTGTGAGTATCAAGAATACAAGAGATGGCACAGCCAGGTTGTTTTGATATTTGTGTGAAGAACAAATTTAACTCTAAATCTCTTGGCAAGACCTTGCTTCACCCACATAATCTGGAGAACATCCATATGTGAGCCTTGTCTAAGCCTCCGAGAAGACTGCTGCCCTCCTGCTCATGTCCGCCAGCACTCTGATCTGACTTTCATACTTAATCTGATCTAATCCTGTCCAGTATTAACTTCATCTGTGCAATGAAACCTGGAGTATCCATTCTAATATTTGGTGAGGAAGGCATTTACTAAATTACTTGCTGAAATCATATGGTGTTGTTTATCTCCTTATTTTAATCAGATGATGCATCTCTGAGGCACATTATCAGCGATTAGTTAGAAACCCTTCTCTGTCCTTTTTGAGAACAAAGAACTTTTCTGAAATTAAATGCTAAGAGAAATGAAGCACTGTTGCATTCTGTCAACAAATAGGTATTAGAAAAAGGAAAACAGATGACTAAATACACTTTCTCCAGTGCTATACAAAACCAATAACTTTTCTGAAATAAGAAGAGTTTGCTGAAGTAGCAAAATATCAAACAAACAAACAAAAAACCTTTAGAGGAGTATTTTATCAGAAGTCACTTAAAAAGACAACAGACAGCTTCGTACCTCCCTTTGCCTTTTTCCTTTAACTATTTCTTAGTAAGGTACAGAAATCTGCTGAACTGAGCTGTCCTAGGAAGTCCCTGTTTTCAGAATTTGGTCTCTCACAATAGTTATGTGCGATAAAACATAAACAGCTTTTTCCATTTTGGGCATTTAAAGGGTCAAGAGCAAATATTCATGAAGGAAAGACAGATTAATTTTGAAATATCTACTCTCCTAAATGAAATTTACACTTCTCTTTTTACACTGTCTCCATTTATATAACAGAAATAATTAATAATGTACCATTTTTAAAGTTAGCATGCAGCAAATATAGCACAGCACAATTCTGCAAATCTAGTATCAGAAAAGGGTTGTGTCAATAATCAAATCTATTTGCATAAATTATCAAAACAATATACCATATTGTAACATGTATACCTTTTCATAAATTAAAAGTGCTGTACTCTCATTTTTTTACTGAGAGTTCTCTTACAATTAACATGTGCCTGTGTAAATAATATAAAGCTTATGTCTACAAATATTGCTGTCAAAGTGATTTAAGAAACAGAATGTGATGGGGGAAAAAAGATTTCGAAAACCTTTTTTATCTCAGAAAGATTTTCCGGGGAGCAAAAAATATATCCCCTTATATCAATAGTCAGATCTTTCCTAAGAAGTAAGCTAATTGAGCTGTTTGTGTTGATAAACTCCCTTTTCTCCAGACTGTTCCTCACTGAGCCATAATTATTTGCAATTTGCCTAAGTCGTCCATTTACTGATACGTCAAGCATGAAACAGAGGCAATTCCAGAAAATGGAAATGCTTCTCAAAATCAATCTTTGGGAAATAATGTGGTAGAAGTTACTGTGTGATAGAAGACTACCTTATAACTGTCACATGGAGATGAATATTAATTTGTTGAGGTTAAGGTGGCTTTGTGCTTCATTTGTTGACTTTGCTTAGCCATCAGCAAGCAGCACAGTACAATTACTCCAGCAAAGCTATTTTTCTAACGTGAGTTTTATGATTTTTATGTACTTACCAGTCAGCACACATAACAATGTCAAAATGTCCTTCCAGTTGAGAGACATCTGTCTCATTATCCCATCGTAAAATGCTAGAGGAAAAAAAGATTTAAAAAAAAAAAAAAAGAAAAGAAAAAAGGACTTACATCTTTCATCTTGAGATTTTTAAAGTATTAATATTATTCTTATGTGACACAGAAGTGTTTTAAAAAGTACACACTCGTTACTTTCAAAAATGAATGTAAAAATATTATTCTGTACATTGCTAAGGTTTTAAATGTCAAAGCTAAAGAGCTGGTTTTTTATTACAACAGAAAGGCAATCCACACAGATTCTGACGAGTGGATCACCAACAAATATGCATTTCTGAATTAGTGGCACATGTACGGCTTCAGATTTTTACCCCGTAACACCACTGCATGAGGAAGTGAAGTCAAAGTATCGACAATCTGAATGAAACACAAATTTGCAGAATAGATGTGAATTCGTGGAGCTCCGTTACATCTGGCAGGCAAGTCAGTTGTGCTTCTCATTGATGAAGTGAGCATTCACTTGGGCTGGAGGGAGGAGGGACAGGGTGAAAAAATGCCAAGCTGAACTTCAATGCCAGCTATGTTGCCTCAAGGAAGCTTAAAAATACAGCAGTGCTGACTTTGTCAACACCTATTCCCTCATAGGTGGTAAGTTATTTAATTCTAAGGTACCCAATACTAGGTAAAAATGCACATATGTACAAAGTTCTTCTTTGTTTATAAATGCTGCCAATTTATGTAGCTGCCACAAAGAATTTCAGTACTTTGTTCCCATTTAAAAAACATCAACTAGTATTGGAATTTACTGCATACTTAAAATATCATTACCCTGAAGATTTGAAGCTGCATTTCTATTTCTAGGCTATTTTTAAAAAAAGAATCTATCCTTCTTTTTCATTTCCTGGTTATTTATAATAGAAAGTAGATAAATATTTATGGGAAAAGCACTTCTGGGGGAAGGGTCTAATCTGATCTTGTCAGGTTGTGCATGCTTATCTCAGTTTTGTATGAGTCTTGACCAAATAGACCCTTTAGTCTTCCCGCAGCTATAATCTACTTCTGGTTAAAAGCCATCTCCATTCACATCCTACTCCTAATATTTAACCGAGGATCAGTTATAATGTGTTCATTCAGAAATGTTCCCTAAGTGTACATTAAAAAAGGAAATTTTATACATCAACTATACCATACGCAAAAAAGGCTTGTATATACGTAGATAGATATAGAGCCATGAAGAATTAAGGTACCACAATACGTGTGTACACATGCACAGACACAAAATTTGAAAGAGAATGCTTTTAAAACATGGAAATTATGAAAGCACAGGCCCAGTTGGTTGGGAAAGCTTTGATTATGTGGGGCTCAGTGTAACTGAACAGATCAGGACTCATTAGCCCATTTGCCCTCCTGGAATTTACTGTGACAATCCAAAGAGAGAAAAGAGTAGATTAATTTAATTTTTCCCCCTCAAATTGAAAGTATTCCAGATTTTAGAAGCCTAGGTAGCTTTGCACACTGGCACGCAGCAGGCATCCAGTAGTGGAAAGTGACAAAGGAGAGTTCTCACTCTCAGCTGCTGGCTGCCTGCTGGCTACCAGCAGCTTTTTCAACCCTGTTTCCGTGGAAACTTAGGTTAGAATGGTGAAAATTAGGTAAAGGTAAGTTTTGTGGGTTTAAAGCACGCACTCTAATACTTTAAGAATCCTGAAGCAGAACTGGAAATTGGTAGATGAACTGTGAGCCTTAAAAGGCCACCTTTGGTTCTCATTGCTACAGAAACAGAGATCTGATCAGTACCACTATAGGGATTTGAATTACGATTTTTTTAACCCGTATATTTACTATACTTCACACATGCAGTTTGGAAGGCAGCACAGGTGCCTCCTCCTGGAAAAAAAAACAAACCACAAACTCTCTCATGTTGCTGTCAGGTTCCCCGCTGAGCATCCAAAATACAGCATTTTCTGTATACACGTACTGTAGGCACAAAGGAGTTTGTGTGGGTAGGTAAAAGCTCAGAAACCATAATGCTGAGCAAAATATGGAATCGACAAGTTGCCAGGAGCATGAGCAGCGGTGCAACGTGACTGGCATGTGTGCTGTTAGGAGTGAGCTAAGGGCCCCACATCCAGCCATAAACCTGTCTTCTTCCATTTTCCTGATCTAGCACCAGGGCTGTTCTTGGTCTCTACCTCCAGTACAGTTGCATTCCTGAAGACATGATAATTATGCAAAGGTCAATGATAAATTTACACACAAGATTTTCAAAATCAACTTTGGTGTAAATTTTCAAAAGGTACAGCAAAATCTTTATTCCTGTGGGGAAATAACCATTTAAACTAGAGAAAATTTCTATAAAATAAATATCAACAGGACTCATTCTGATCTCACTCAGGATGTATGCACACTGGTGGGAGAGATGCAACTACAAGGTGTATATATTTATCCATGCTATCTTTAGCCAAGTGCAAGCATGACTAGTCAGGGAAGCACAGCTAGGGTATGTGAAGCTCAGTACAGGCTGCAGCCTCCAAAACTGTTTCGGTTGCTAACTCTGGGCTACCATATCTACGCTGTTATCCGTTTAATGCTTCCACAAATATGCATGAGCTGCAATCAAACATCTGCACCTGCACCTGTAAAGCAGACATGCCCCTGCATATCAGGGAATCAGAAACAATTCTGCTCAGAGTCAGCATTATTACATCATTAACACTGATGTCAGAATCAGCCTGATTCTGAATCAGAATCAGCTATGTTGAATTCTAGTGCTAATGAAAGTACTGAATCAGAGCCAGGACATATATAAATACCATCAACTAGCCACACAAGTTCTTGTAATCCAAACACAATTCCTGAGTGTGAAGTACAGAAAAATGCACTGATATTGCAAAACAACTCTGAGAAAGGTAAAGATATATGTATCTAAATGCATGTATCTATATGTAGTAAGGGGGTAAAGAACAGTAATTTTTTCAGGGATTATTGAGGATGTGACTCTCGAACTTAGTGGTCAGACCTGAAAGAAATACCAAAGGCACCATGAAGTAAGGGCTGATTGCATTTCCATTTAAAGAAAAGCACTGCTAGGAAACCCAGAAAAGTGTTAGCAACAGAAATCTGAAAATCTCAGTCTTTATGAAGTTTCCTTGAAAAAAAATAGATGTAAGTGTAAAAATACCATACCACAAAAAGTCTTTTAAATCACCAGTATCATGTTGAGTGCCAACATGAAAAAAATGCAAGCCTTGTTAATATTTTCATCTTGTTCCCTTTCCAGTAATGCTAAATTAATGGACATAAACCACTTCTTTCTATTACCACTTTTCTTCCAGCAAAGTAAGACATTTTAAAGTTATAATATTTTTATGTCTTTCTTTTGAGGGAAGACGCTATATAGTACTAACAGCTGAAATTATTTTGTAACTTTGAAAAATGTGCTTTACTTTGTATTTCTGCCCAAGCCACACCTTCAATGGCTTTTTTGTAAAGAAAAAAGAAAAAACCCAAGATATTTAAGGTTGTGTAAAGCCCACTCTTGACATTATTTTGTGCTGGCTTATTTAACTCATGCAGGTTTAGTTCCTTGCAATTGGAAATAGGCAACTCAGTTTCAGCGGAAAAGGGTCTGAAACCCCCTGGAAATAAAAAACAGTCTGGGAGCTTTTTTTGGCTACAACAAGAAGATTAAAAAATGAAATAGGATGCAAGGGAAAAACACTACTGCACTGTTCAGCTACTACTTAGGTCAAACTGATGGTGGCTGAAACTTGGTACCCGCTAATGGCTGCTTTATGGCCTGTATCAAATGAATTTGACCAGTTTTCAGAGCAAAAGTACCGACGTCACAAACCTATTACTATAATTAGCAATCTTGATGGCAGTCCTAGCGAAAAGGACAAGGACTGAATGAGCTATGGAGAATGAACTATCCTCTCACATGCAGAGGTGGCTTTTCCAGGTCAGGGATAAAGCATACTATCAAAATAGTCTGAGAAAATATGTACCGATGCTTTAGTTTCCTAGGCTGTCAACCTTACACCATTCTAAAGCAGCAAATTCATTAAAAAAACCCCAAACAACACACACCACAAACAATCAAAGCATTTTTTTCTTTTTTCCTCCTGATTTATCTTTTAAATTGACAAGGAAGCCAGAAAATGTGATTAGGTCAAGACAGAAAGAATTGTAATGATAATAGAACAAAAAGATCAACTAAGAAAATAGGGACTTTAAGTACTACCAACATACCCCCAGATACCCCCTTGTATTTCAAAGAAAAAAACCCACAACAAAATAGCAAATGTAACGGGGATAATTATGGCAGCCAAAGCTGCACTTCTCGTGTACAGTAATTCTAATTTATGGAGGATAGCCTGACAAATGTCGACACTCTTTTTCTTACACTGGTAAAGTATCTCAGCAATCTACAACAAAAGACCTGATTTTACCAGGTTTTTATTTCTCATGCAAAATTCCTCATTACTATTATTATTCAACTTCTGTTATTCAGTGTTTGTCTTCCTAGTGTGTCTAGGCAGGTAACTTACATGAGAAAAAACAGGTTAAGTCTCTGATGATTGTTAAAACTTGAAACATTTCCAAGTCCCTCTGAGATGTTCTAGTGATGAATGGCATAGGATAGAGTAGCTCTCAAGTTAGCTGAAAAGTAGTTGTGCAGATAAAGATAAAAAAATCAAAATTAGAGGAAAGGACAAAAGACACAAAAGCCTTACTTGCTTTAAAATGTATTAGTAGTTTTAATAAAGATAAAAAAATTTGTCCCACTTAGCAGATGAACAGCTACCAAGAACCCCTATCTACCCACCTCTTCTTTTCATATTTTAATTTAGGCTTCAGTCTTAGAAAAGCATTGTCATTGGTAAGTATACAGGTTCAGGTAAAAGATCTTGTCTGGGGGTTTGTACGACTTTTTCTATGACATTAACCAAGCAAGTTCATTAACACATTAACAAAAGGCATCAGGTTGTTTCTCCACACCTTGATCTTTGTTTGAGATTCCTCAGTTTTGTATAAAGATCAAGAAGATGGATTTTAATTTAGTGACAGAGGCAATGTGTACACCTATCATTACAACTCCTTGGAGGAGTCTTGCAAATTTGCCTACTATAATTTCCCCATCTTTCTCATTATATTCTCATTAGGTTGCTCTTATTTCTCCACCTTCTTTCACCTTCTGCCTTTCTTATCTTCACTGCTTCACTTTGCTTTGTATTCTTACCCATTATCTCATTCCCTACAGTGCATACCTGGTTTGAAGGAACCAAGGTTAAATTTTCAACCACAGGTACCCAACATCAACCATTCTCCAATTTCTAAGCAGTTTGAATGTGATATTTACAAGTGCCGATGGACATGTCCTTCTAACAATCTCCTTGCAGTTTTCGGCAACTTCCATGTCATTTATCTACTCTTGTCAAAGTATACCGATGGTTTTTCTTAGCTGGGCTCAAACTCTGCACTTTATCCTCATTCTCCTGGACTTTTCTTCTCTCTTCAGCCCAGTAAAATCTTGCTATTCATTAGAATTTTTAATACCACTATTTTATGTTTGGTTTGTTTGTTTTTTTTTTTAATTGTCTCTTAGTGTTTTTTCAGTGTGCTTTTCTAAAGATTGTCTTCAGACCTTTCCCACATTTCTGATAATTTCACAATGTTCCACCTCAACCTCTTCTTCCTCTGAATTTTACTTCTGGGCTCTCCCATCCATAAAAGCTTAACCCAACTACCCACTTCTCTACTCCACTCTGTGTATCCAGACTCACAACTCAGTATTTTTCACAGCCTCAGTGAGAGAGAAGCTCATCACCTCTGAAGTACAGCAAGGCATCATTGTTATCACCTTTTATTGATCCCTTGGGACATAACCATTAATTCCAGTCTGTAATCTAGATTTATCTTAGACCTTCCTCTATATTTGCATACCTCAGGTCTGTTCAGATTTTGTTTATTCTCTCTGCATAGCATCTCTCAGAAGTTTCTTATCTACCCACTCAACTTACACTCTTGACCATGTCATCATCACTTACATCTTAGCATCACAATATTGTTCTCTCTGCTCTTGGAAAATGCAGTCTTGCCCTATTAATATTTATTCAGTAGGCTGCTGCAAAGATTGTTTTTCTTGCCTACAACCCTGATCGTGTCATCTTTCTCTTTGTACTCCTCCAGGTAAGTTGCAAGTCTTCTTTTCCAAATGCTTCACAACAGTTCACTTCCCTTTTTTTCTCTCTCACTCAATATTGAAACGACAAGTCCCTTCTTTAATCAACCCTAATGTCAGTCTACATCTCCCACTTAACTTTTCAAGCAAGGACCTTCACAGTTTTCTTCCACTATGTTATCCATGAACATCCACAAACTTACTCCATTATCCTTGAAACTCTCCTTTAAAATAGTGCCTACAAAATCTGAAAGGAGGCTAGGCCGCTCTTGGGCCTCCAACTCCATCTATCATGCTGACTACAGTTATCCTTGCTATCCTTCCTCACCATATCTATCTCTGGTCTTAGACCATAGATTCTCTAACACAAACTGCTTTTTTGCTTTGTTTTTATACAATGCCCAGTACAACAATTCATGATGAAACTTCATCACATTAATGTGCTAACACAAAAGAAGAAAAACCACCAAAACCAACTATGGGTCCCTTCTAACTTGGGATATTCTGTGATTTCATGATTCTATCTAGGTTTTCCTGCCTAAAAGTTCCTTTTTAAAAGTGTATCATAAAGTTACGTACTTCCCATATTCCTGATTCTGAGAACATATTTTCTCTTTCTTATTCTGTACAGCATATTTTGCTAAAATTCAGATGGGAACATTACAGTTTTGTCTTTAAAAATAACAGTCCTAACACTTACACACTTGCTGCATATCAAAAGCTACTAAATTTTTGGGCCATAATAAATAGACTGCATGTAAATACAACTGTTGCAGAATAAAGTTTCCCATTTTGTAGACACACCACAGCCCAACATTCAGCACAAGTGTGGCTATTTTTTTAAAAGAAGTGAGAATATCTGGTATAAAAATGTTATTAATAAAAAAATACCACTGGTGTTTGTGAATTTGCCTTTTCACATCCTTCCTCTGCAATAATACATTCTAAATCAGTCTTTATTTAGGAGATTGGCCACTGGTTTTAGCAAGGTTTATGTAGTACATTATGCACAAAATGGATTGTTCTCACATTCTAATTCAGACTGATACGGTATAAAAAAATATATCATTTCAAAATGCAAGGCAGCATAAGCACATGTGGCACAACCATACTGGTAGGATCAGTGAATGAAAGCTTTGTAAAAGTTCGTTTTGTGTAAAAATATGAAGGAAAAGAAGACAGTTTCTTGCTCTGTGAAAATAGTCTATCCATGAATACGGGGAGAATAATAAAGGGAGCAAGAAGGAAAAAAAAAAATGTGAAGTGAACCAGGCAGGTCCAAAAGGACGGAATGGGAGGAAAAATTAAAAACAGCAGAGAAGATGTAATTCACAGGTACTTAAATTCTGAGGGCAGAAGGGACCACAATAGACATCCAAGATTTCAAATTTCTGTATCAAGCCCATATATCTCAGGAAATTAATACACGTGTTTCAGAAAGATATCCAACTTGATTTAAACACATTCACTGCTTAAGAAACTACCGCTCCCCATGGAAAGATGTTCTAATGTATTATCATTCTCCCTGTCAAATCTCATTTTTTTCTAGACTGAATTTGTCTAGCTTCAATTTCTACATCTTGTTAGGTACTTGTAACCTAGATTAAAGAGTGATCTTCTATTAAAGATTTTTTTTTTCCCCACATGAGACTTTCAGATCAAAATCAATTCATTTCTTAACAATCAAGTCATTTCTTTGACAAGTTAAGTAAACAGAGCTCTTTAACTCTCTCATTTCCAGACTCTAATTCTTCTGCCTCTTTCCTGAACCCCATTCATTTTCAGTATCCTCGGTTAACGTTTGAATAACTTACTACTAATTGAATATTAACAAAGATAATACTGTAAGCATCATTCTGTCAAAATTTAAAAGTTTGTCCCAACTTTCCTATCTCTGTGGCAAAGACCAGCCAAGAGTGCCTGTGAAAGAGAGAGTATACTGAAAGTGTGTAAAATGTACTTGATGACTGCCTATGAAGGTAGAGCCAAGGTAGACAAGGAAGGGTAGACAAAGGTACAGTGGTAACCACATGAACCAGGAAGCAATGTAAAAGTTGGCTAAAAAGATGGATACACAAAAGAGCATAGGAATAAACCAAATAATCTTTGATTCTCGTGCACATTTTCCTTTAAAACCCTGGGAAAAAAGATATAAGTTTTCGCATATCAGTGGTCTCCACCTAGTCTTTCTGTCCAGTCCAAGAGAGTATAAGAGGAATAGTTTTACCAAAAGCATCTTCTTTAAGTTGAGAGGAGACCATCATAAAATAGCCAAGGATTTGAGCAAGAATTATTTAAAATAATGCAATGGTATACTTTTAGCTAGCACCTAGCTTTTCTCCCTGTTCTTCCAAACACATAAAAATGTCTCTACAAAGCTTGCTAACTTTTCAGTTTTTTCTCTTTATATATTTTTATCTGGTCACATAAAGAAGACAGACAAAACTACAATGCAATTTAAATTAAACTGCAACTTTATTAAGTCAACACAACTGAGTGAAATACACAAATAGGAGAGGCTTGGAAGTTGGTGAAAGTCAGCTGGTATGGCCAAACAGTAAAGAAGATTACTAGAAACAAGATGTCATTCCTCCAAAAGTTGAAGTTGCACCCAAATGAAAAAAGGATCACAAACTTAGAAAATTAAATATAAGAATAAAATTAGGCAGGCCAAAAAAGAGTGTACTCTTTTTTTTGTTCTAAATCTTCCTGCCACCGATAATCAGGGTATAGAATGAGCACTCACAGAGGATTACAACATTTCAGAGAGGTGAAATTAATTCTTTACATCAGTGTTCATTGTAGAAGAAACTGAAGACAATTTCATCACAGAAGCCTTTTTTGATATGTCTTCTGTAAAAGGAAGTCCTGCTTTATAAACCTTGAGCTCTTCAAACGTGTCAACAAGGATTCAGATAAAGGTGATCTGGTTAACACAGGCTGCTTCTGATTCCAAAAGGCTATTGGCAAAGACCCTCACCAACAACATTTAAGGAAAGTAGACAGCCACTGGAGGAGTCCTGGCATGGCTAAATAATAGAACAAAAGACAGGGAACAGGGTAGTAGTAAATGGTCAGTTCTCACAATGGAGGGAGATAATCAGTGGCGTTCCCCTGCGACCTGTTCTGTTCAACATGTTTACAAGACATGAGCACTGAGGTGGCAAAGTTTGCTGGTGTTAAGAAGTTATTCAAGATAGTAAGGAAAAGAGCAGACTGTGAAGAATTGCAGAAGGATGAAACTGAGTAATTGGACAATAAAATGACAGATGAAATTCAGTGTGGATAAATGCAAAGTGCACAACAGGAAAAATAATTCTGGCTCGATAAAGAAAATGAAGGTCTCCAAACTGACCATCACTGGAAAGCTCCTGATGTTGTGACAGACAGTGTCATGAAAATATTAGCTCAGTGCTCAACTGCAGTCAAAAAGGCACATCACTGTTAGGCATTTTTAGAAGAGGAACAGAAAGCATAATTATTCCACTACATATATCTATCATTTATGCACACTTTGAATGCAGTGCTGATCACTCTCATCTGAAAATGAGTAGACTGACATTGGAAAAGGTATAGAGCAGGTCAAGTATGATCAGAGGTACAGAATGGTTTCCACCTGCGTTGAGTTTTCTGTGATAGAGAGCTAGAAATTCACAATGAGCATGAACAGACAGACCGTTCATTGTTTCTTCCCACACATACATAAAGTGATCAAATTAAGAGAGCAGGAACCAGGAGCCTTTTCTTTCTAACCAAAGAGCAGGAAATGTTCCTTTTGGCAGCTTCCTCCTTGCCAATAGATGCTGTCATGCAAGAGCGTTACATAAGGAGATTGGAAAGGCAGTTGGAAGAAAGGGATTCCTTTAGGGTTGCTAAGCTGACAAACACAAGTTCAATAAATATGTTTTTAAAAAGTTTGAATTTAGCAACACTCAGGTCATTTTGATGAATGAAAACAGAGAGAGAGTCTTTACTAAGGCTGTCCTACACTGATGGAACCTGTTACATGACCAGTCGAAATCAGGAAGGTTAGAAAGTTGGCATATTTGAAGAACGTTGCAGTAAGGTAACATATTCATATGTTGGCAGTTACAGAGAAAGATATAACATAAGAATGGAATCGGGACAATATAGTTCAGTGCTCTGGCACTGAGACCTCATCCACTATTATACTGGATGCCGTTTAGTCTTTAGAAAGACTTTTTTTCTTTTTAGGTTTAATTCTGGAAGCTTGTAAATTCATTACATTTGTAAGGTACACTAAAATCTCAGATAAGACTATAACCTATCTGTTAACCTTTAAGGAGAAGGAATTGTCACTTTTGGTCACACGGTCGTACATTCTTGATGTGGGTTCTAATGTTGACTATAGAATGAACAAAGAGTATATGATACATTATTACTAATCAAATCAAAGGGTGCATCACGCCACAAGCATTTCTCTCACTGACTTGATGTTATATGTACTTGTTTACACTCTTACGTGGAATGTAATCTCTCTGAGGCAACTCTTAGCAAAACAATAGACTTGTCCACAGCTAAAACTCACAGGTCCCATATCAGAAATAAGTATACAAATTTTGTTCTTAACAGATTCGGTCTTCTCAGACAAGGGAATCTGATGGAAGAACAAATTCTGTGTAGGTAAGAGAGACAGAGTCTGTTAACCTTTAGCATATACTGCAGAGCCTTCCTCTTTGATAAAGCTTTTCCATCATGACATTTGTAATAACAACAATTTTTCAAAATTCTACTACCCAAACCCCTGTTTCAGCAAGATTTCCACATTAAAGTAAAGAGGATAAAAAAAGCAGAGATTCCTTGACTATGTTATTGCTAATTTAATCATTGGTGGACGTGTTCAAAACAATGATATAATGCATGTCAAACTAATAACAGTTGATGGTACAAAGACTGCTATCAGGATAACTCATATGCTAAGTTATGGGGTAAACAACGTGATTCATGGATAATTTTTGAACTGTGAAAAAAATAAAATCGTCAAACCCATACACAGCATTAATTCACCCTACTATGGCAATTCATTATTTGTAACTTGGTGGCATTACTGTACCTGTTTCCAGTAAGCGTAAGCAAGAAATTCTGAACATACTCATGGAAGCTAAAAATAAAATAGAATTGTATATTCACTGCTGAAGTAAACTGTTTACTAAATATCTATTATTACATTACAACACATAATATGACAAACTGCCAGTTTGGCTTACATTACTGTACTTTTAAACAATAATCAAGAGTTGGCAGAGAGCTAGATAAGTGCTCATTTACTGCATTTTGTATAAATCTAAATAAATAAATGTATGGCAGGTTGTCCTAATCTAACTTCTCTTGGCTGATACTGGATTGTTCCTTTTTGCACCATACATTTTTTGGTATATTTTCCAAGTCTAGACTTAAATGTCTGAAACAGTAACAAACTGACTCTCATACTCATAATTTCTGCTTCACGTGCAAGAAAAAAAGTACAAGATCCCGACGTGAGATGAAGGCGCAGTGAGAAGGGTCTATTCTGAATTATCTTTTATATGGAAAGAACCTTCTAACTTTGCACTTGCAAGACCGGACACTGTTTAAATGATACGTTAGAGTGATGAACATGCCTTCTCCAGATTAATGTTGCAGTAAGTCACTTAAATACATCACTATATTCCTTTGCCTGCAAGCTCTGATCAACGTAAAAGAAGTCACCTAATGTCACTTTGCATGCCAGTATTGCATTCTTCCCTACAAAACACTACATTTTCTTGTGTTCTGTCCCCGCCCCGCCCTTATCATTACCATTATATAACTAAGGTTTTTGGTTGTAGGAAAAGTGAATCAGGGTTACGGTAATATTTCAGATTTTACATCAGCCTTTTAGTTTCTTCAAGGCCTTGAGAAGTGATCAAATAACTTTGTTACTGCCTTCATCACATGTCATTATTGAATCTGAAGGACTGATCCATCCATTAGCACTTCTCAAATAACTAACCAAAGCATAACACCTTAATTTTGACAGGAGAAATCAACTATTAGTGTGTATAAGATAGAGAAATGCAAGATGATCATTATTTTTGGGATTAGAGAGTCATTTGAATACTTATTTTATAAAACTTTACACTGTTACAACAAATCTGCAAAAGCCTTAAGAATGTAGAATTAAAAATCAAATTATGTGTTTATTATAATGAGCCTTATGTTTTGATGCAGTACTTCACTTTATTTTGTAATTTAATTATTTTATTTATGCAAATAAGGCCCAAAATGCTATTGCACTCAAGAAGTTAAACACTTGACATTTTTACTCCTTAAAATGCAACATTTTATGATGTCTAGATATGTTTATTAATTAGTGATTATTAACACCCAGTAAACAACATCATGTCTTGTAAAAACACAATCTTTCTTCACAGCGTGAGGCTGAAATCTATTATTCACTGATTCCATATGCTGAAATACACTCAAATGATCACAAATGACCTTAAGCATTAGATAAATGTAAATGAGGACAGGGTAGAAAATGTGCTTTTGATTGATATCTAAAAGACCAGGTTTGAAGTCTTGACAAGGGATGAAATCTGAAATCTCATATAAAGTAGACGGCAACTGGCAATCTACAAAATCAAAGCTGCTGGATGGACGTACCACACAGCCTCTCCTCAGCAGGGATGAGTGTCTGAGGCTGCTCACAAGAAGTGTTCAGCACATGGAACCTGAAAGACCATTCCTGGGGCCTGCGTGGCCTTTGTCTACTTGGCAGGCACTTATTAGGATGCAGAGATATATCTCTAAGTTATATGCACGTACACCCTAATGAAGGCAGAATTTTTCTAACCCTAAGTGCTCACTTAAAAGAACTTCTCTATGTAGAATGGCTACATAAGCATAGGGATAAATGATGTGAATGATAGCCATTAAAATTGTATGGGTTTAACCCTCTATGTTAATAAGCTTATTCTGCTGTAACAGCTTGCCTTTCTCAGCCTTTTTGCAGCTTTACTTTTGTCACTTTGAGAAGGACTGAGAGCCCTTCTGGAATGAGAATCATAAAAAAGAAAAAAAAAAGATTTAGACCCACAAATAAGAGTGCACTATTTGCTCTTAGGTAGCCACCCCTAAGCACATTCTAATTCTTAACCCTATACCACGAATATGAAGTACTTCACAATTTACTTTTAAAATACTAGAAGAGATGGACACACTTCATGTTTTCAGCTGCTTCCAGTCCCTACTGCACCTGGAGATGCCTTAGTGAAATAGGTAGTTAAACAGCTAACCTCAGTAGCATGACCTATTACAAGGTGCGTCAGGAAGGGCTCTGGAGATGATCTGAAACCAAATACTCTGAACCTCTACAACACTCACCCTCCAGAGCATATCTTCAGGGCTACCTTGGAGACAACAGAGCTGGTGCACTGTGAGAAAAATGCTGGGTACGCCCTGCACCTTAGGACATAGTCAAAGAGAGAAGGGCCTCAGCACACTCTGCCTGGCTCCCATGCTCCCCATCTGTCCTTGCAGCGACAACATGGTACTGATTGTGCAGACAGGATGACCAAAAAACCTCCCATGGATGCTCCGACAACATCCACTTCAGGGGCAAATGGGATTTGTTGCCACCCTGAATTCTCAGAGCTATTTAAAATGAAACCTGCCAGTAATTTAGGTACATTCATTCCAAGCCTCATATTCAGTACAATGGGTAATGTTGACTCTGAAGCAGCCAAATTTCAACCATGCACTAAACCACAGCTTGAAGAGACATAGTGTACGTTAAAAAAAAAAAAAAAAGGAAAGAGAGGTTATGTCACCAAGATTAATCATACCGTATTTGGTATGTTAAAAAGCAATTAATTTTTTTTAATACTTCCAAATTTCTGTCTTGCATCACTTACCAACTTATATTGTATATACATCTGTGTCAGCATCAGTAATATGGGTCACACTTTCACACTTTTGCGTACATTTCACATTTGCATTAAATATACAATTACATGCAAGAATCAGTAAAACAGTTCAGTAGAATCTTACCAGCTTGACACTTTCTGAGCCTTAAATACTCCTGCATTTTGGTTTCTTGTGATGATCTCTCTCACATCTGTAGCATATTTGTTAAGAATTATCTATAAAACTAGAGCAGTAATAAAAATAATTTAAAAAAATACTTTTTTTCCATTGTTAATACCTTCATAATGTCTTTTATCTGTTTGGTCTTCTTTAATCTGTGCCAATAGACTTTTCAGAAGCATAACTTTTACATTGCTACTCCAGCACATCAGCCATAAATCTATGCAGCAACTTGCTCTTCTTGCCTGCCTCTATTGACTGGATCATTAGATCACAGTGCTGAGGTTTCGGAAGCTTATGGGTTTTGAGTTTCTGCCCTGCCACAAGACATGTACCTTTGTTCCTGGCTCTGTCTGGGTGGAATCCAACAGACAACAGGAGCACCTTAACGTATAGGCAAGGAAGTTTCTAGTCCATTTGCTTTCTTGAGAATGGTTTGGAACCACCATAAAAAATAGTACAAAGCAATAAACACCTTTTCTTCCCCATAGGCACTGCAACAGTGGCCTCAGCCTCATGTCTCAATGCCTCAGCCTCATCTCTCGGCGTCTTTCAGTTTAGAAGATCAGGTCACAAAATTGGGTAGCCATTCAGGCAGGCCAAAGCAAAGGCTGTCAATGAAAAGTTTCAAGGGAAGCTGTGCTCAGTCATCTATGCCTAGAAAGATAACCTTCATAATCAATCATTTGTGGTTAGTGAGAAGCCATAGGAAGGAAAAGGTGTAGCAAGTAACCAAGGAACTATGAGAATACTAAATGGCACCCAGCATGAATCCATACATATTTGAACAATTTACTCTCAAATTTAAAGATTATCTTAAAGGGACAATTTTGATAAAGATGTCGATGATCACTCTTTTTATTCAAGGTACAGGAAATCTGATGCTAATTCGGAGGATGTTTCTAGGTGCACAGAATATGTTGAATTCATCTTTGCAAGTGCTCTTACAAGAAAATTGAACACAGTGTCAGACTCATTTAGAATATCACTAATGTATCTTTTTATTTGCTTTGCTGAAATCACATAATTGTCCTTCCAACACAGTTGGCTATTCAAGAAAAGTTATTTTAGGAAAGCCTCTATTCAAACAATGAGAAAGAAAAGACAACTGATATTTTGTGAAGCCAAAAACTAGAAGTGGAATGACAGAAAACTGTTTTAAACAAATCTCTGTAGTTTGGACATTTCTTTTAAATCTTTTCCACAACATGCAATGAGAAAGTAATGAGTGGTCTATGCCTGTGAAGCAAAAGGAAGGCATAAATAATTCCATGAGCAAAGTATGCTGTTTTTAAGTAGAGGCAGAAGTAACATTGTTATAAATTAGCTACACTGCACTTAAATTACACAACTGAACAAAACTATTAATAATTGTTGTAAACATGTTAACACTAGCTTTTTTAAATAATTTATAAGCCCATGTCTTCAGGCATTCAGGCTGAACATGACCTTTCTAACCTAAATTTCCCAGGACTGTTGAAAGATCCATACACTATATTTTAATGGCCATTATAGTGCACTGCAACAATGTTTTGTATTATTGATGCTTTCAGACAGTAGTTCAAGTCACTACTGCATGGTGTGAAACAGAGCTAAGGCAGAAGGTACACAACCTCTCTGAAATAGGAGACAGTTTTTACTAAAAATGAACCTCATCCTTGGATTTGGACATGTTGAACCAAGTATAGGTGCTACCAGTGTCCTGGGGAAATAGAATTTGATGTTCATGACTGACTATGTCATAGATATTACCTAAGTTGGAAAATTTGTATCTGAATGCATACCACCCAAAATTACAAAGGGGGTGTGTGTGTGAATCTGATAACTTTGCTTATATATATCTTTATTATTAACTTGAAATATCTATATTTTTCTTTTTAATACTTTCTTTATTTAAATGATCCTGAAAGAACTTAGATAAAGCACACTAAACCAACAATAAAGTTTTGAATGAAGCTGCAAAAGCAATAACATCTGTCTTTATTTTATTGATTTTGCAATATAAATAATCTATTAATCAATTAAAATCTGCCCATGATAAGCAAAAGGAGTGAGTTAGAGTGAAGTCTTTTAAATGGACTAGTAACTCAAATCATAATATCCTTTTAAAAACCTCCATAAACCTCATGCGTAAGACCATTGGTTAATATAAAATATAGCTATATATTTCACAGTGAAATGGTTAAAATGACAACAATGATTTGAAATAAACATATTCGTAAATTGTTTTAACTTGTAAAATTTCAATAACATATCCTAATATAGATATTGAAAATATACATAGTGAATACTTTGTGTGGCTGTATGAAATGGAGAATAATATGAAGAATGTCAAAAATTAAAAGAAAAATCAAATCCTCAAAAGCTTGAGACTTCACAAAGCAAAGCTGTTAGTTACGCTCACTGAATAGCGATAACATCAACAAAAACAACAATAATTATGATGATGATGATAATATAAAGGCAGATTCTCAGATGCAATGCACTATTGCCAGGTCGATTTTCAATTACATTTCACTGATGTATTCATTTGTTTCTTAATGTGCTCATCTTGCCCATTAAGAATAATTAGCAGGCTTGCTTGGTGATTTCCTGGCTTCTGACAGTGATTTTTTTTCTTTTTTGTTGACAACCACTTTTACTTTTTGGAAAGTAATTTTTGGATATTATAGTATGACTGGCATGTAATTTAAGCTTCCTAAGAAATTTAAAGGGAAGATGTAAACAGTAATTTTTAAACAAGATTATTTTAATCTATAATACCTACATAAAAAGCATAATACTAGGCATTAACTATTCCTGAAGAGCAGAATCTAGAAAAGAAAACAGTATTTTATCCCACATTAATTTAATTTGGTGTGCTAAGCAATTAAAAAATACCATCAGCAATAATAAAAATTAGCAGAAATACATCATTTGTAGTCTGTGGCACTTGGGGCCAAATACTATTTCCAATCACACTAAACATTCTTACTGATTTCAGCGAGCCTGGTGTGGCTGAAACAGATCTAAATTTAGCCTAAACTTCTGTTATAGCTAGTCACTATAGAAAAGAATGCAAAAGAAAATTACCATAAGACAGATCATAAAATTACTACTTAAGTCCATAAAACACATAAAATGCAACATAAATTTTATTATGTGCACTTTTAAGAATACATTCCACCTACACTGTAAAGTTCTTAGTCTGCTGCACTTTGGCACCCTGCTAATATTAAGCCCATTGTAAAATCCAACACAATAAAAGCACTTTGAATGCCGAGCCTTCAGAGCACCAAATGTTAAAAAAGAAAAATAAATTCCTGTTAGAGCCTTCCACCAATCGCTTCTCTGAAAGGGATTCACTGAGTGAATACAGATGAAGACTTCTTGTAATACTTTAGGAAATAAAAGATATTTTTAAAACATATTGTGAAAAACTAAGGTGTGTTAATTAGATTACATTAACAGTATCTTTTTTCAGGAATAAAAGCACTTTAATTTGTTTAACTCCAAAGACTGAGTGAATACTTTTAGCACTCACTAATTTTCCTTGCTAGAGAAGACTTCTAAATTTCAAAAAAGTTCAGGTATGTTTATGGAATCTGCTATGCAAGATATTTGCTGACTTGATGATTACTGAGCTCACCTGAAACTTTCTGTGGGTAAAATGACCTTTTGTTAAATACCTACGCTTCTCTAAAACATCAGTTTGTTTTGTTAGGCTAGTTTTGAAACACTTTGTTTCTCCCACATTTTTTATTTTCATAATGACATAGAAGAAAGATTGGAAGGGGTGATGCTAATTAAAATACACAGAATAATGAGTACTTCCTCCTCGAGACATGAGTATAACAGACTAGAATTTAACAAAATAAGAATCCCTAGAACACAACTGAGAACTCGCATTTTCAAGAAAAATGAGACTTTTAAAAGGCTTCCTTCAAGTTTTAAAAGATATGATGTAGGATTGGCTGTTTTTTCCAGGAAATTGTTTAAGTGTTGTAAGCAATTATAGTTCTCTCAGTTACCTCTGAGAAAGTCTTTTTAAAGGTAGTAGCTAATATTATTGCACTGCAACATCTCCTGTTTTAACAGTCATCAGCAACTGCAATTTCTTAAAACCACAAATTAGTTTAACTTATTTTTTTCACTAAGTACTCATTATGTTAGCTCACAAATACATACAAAACTTAAATCTAAATAATTCTGATGATGCAGTGGCCAAAACCTGAAAAACTAGTCTGCCTTAAAATGTGTGGAAAGATTACCAAGGAACAAAAGCAAATAGATAACTTCCTTTTTTTCCTCTCAATTTCTAAGGGCTATTAGTATTCACTGTATATATTGGTTCTTGTTCTGTGCTGATATTTAATGTGGCCACAAATTATGTTCACTCATTCTCTCGCTTAGCCAAAGTCCAGTTCAATTTTCTGAACTATGTGTTCATATTAGAAGGGCATAATAGCAATTTATTCTAATATAAGAAATATAATAAAATACTTTCTACAAGGCACAGAGGAGTTTTGCAACCTTACATCAAGAGAAATAATGATAAATTGATAATTGATTAAGCACACTAAATGGGTAATTTGTAGGCAGTTATAACTTAGCAGCAACAATGAAACCATGCATTTACACTGGAAAAGCTATGACAACATACAAATACTCGGTATGTTTTAAGAGGCTAGTATCTCAAAATAAAAAAAAAAAAATCTAGTTCTTCTGCAAAACAAATATGTGAAGGGGAGCTAATGATTTGATTTACTGCTGCACCTCCTATAATGGGCAGCATACACACAAGGAATCTTTCAATCTTTCAGCACTCAACCATAAGACAAATATTTACTACTATACTTGTTCTATACCAACACGTACGTTTTTAATTAAAGAAGAAAATGTGGCATTTATTGTGGGGGAAGCTGTAGCTCTGTACAAGATATTCTACATCTATTTTTTAATTACTTATGTGGGGACTTTTTCTTAATATACCCCATGCTGTCTGTCTTTATATCGATTGTTACTCAGCCAGTAAAAAGGAACGAGCACAACAAACCAGTTTTCTATCTGAATAAGGATACTTTTGATGGCCTTTTCATTTCCATCAGTTAACAGAACTTCTTTGACATCTGCAGAAATAGCAACCTGAAAAAAAGAGCACAGCAAACAATGAGCAAATATGCTTGTCTGTGTGGAAGTGAAGACAGGAGTGACAAGCCTTCAGTATCATGCTTCCTCACCTATTTCTCTGTAACAATCTTCAATCTTTTTTCATTTTATGTCTGCATTATTTTAATCATTCAATCAAATCAGTCAATACTTTTATCATTCCATTTGCGGGAGCCTCTATCTTGCTATCATTCTGTTCCGTAATTGCATTGTGACAGCGGATGATGGTATTCTGAGAGGCTTTCATTTGCGGGCTTCTGTTTATCTAGTAGAGCCATCATACAAGGCTGTCACTCTGCCTTTCAGCTTGCTTCTGTCTGACTGCCTGATGCCCTTCATATAACTTTGCATTGCAGGCAGATGGCTTTGTAAGGGTAATTTTTTTGTGAGCTTTGACATGCTCGCACATTGGGCTGTAACCTCGACACATTGTATAAGAGCGACAGGTTTGTCAAATGCCAATCAGTGTAACAATATGCTTTTATTTGTAGAGACATAAAAACTTGTCTAATGCACTGCACTGCTACATAATATCTCCTGAATACATGACTCAGAACCCAGAGAATGGTGAACGACTCTCCTGAATGGCCAATCTAATTCAAAAGAATCTAATTACCGAGAGCTCTGGATCATGTTTGTTGGTGTAATAATGCAGGCAAAACATTAGCAGCTATATCATGGTGCTCCAACTGTGATTCGCCAGGCTATTCCTGTATCTTAGCAAATGGGACTATAATCTGAAAAAAAAAAAAAAGCTTCGGCTATGGCAATGAAAGACAGACCGTACGTGGCCTGGAATATCACAACAAGAGATATTGACTACACGGAGGTAAAATGTTTCTGCTCATCGAGGCAACCATAAAATCAATATGATACGAAAGCAAGTCAATCTAGAAGGTCTCTCAAGACTCTGCAGCTTGACCGCAGCTGAGGCTGTTGACAGTTCTCTGACCCAGCAGTTGGAGGCACTGGAACATTTTTCCTTTTGTTTCTTCCTCTGAATGGGATTGGAATTGAGAAAAGACCTACCATGAGCCCAGCCAAGCATGTCATGCCACCCCCTAGCTCACACACAGCAAGGTCCCTGAAAGAGAGAAAGGAAATGGTAGAACCCATACAAATTAGATGAAAATGGTCAGAGAGACATATATGTTACAAGAACAAATTGCCATCTGCAGTAAGAACTGAGCTACCAGGAAGTTGTAGAGACATGACTAGGCTACCTCATGTCATTTTGCGTTTTAAAAATAATTATGAAATAGAAAAGTCACAAAGCAGGCAAATCAGTGGGGGTTCCCTCATTAGTGTTCAGTGCAACATTACCACCGCTGAGCTGAAAAATCTGAGAAGGTTCCCTTTTTTCCCTTGTCAATGGCTCTGTCTTTTAGAACTAAACTAGCTAGAGTAGCGAAAGATAATTGTTAGGAAAGGATAACAATGTTAATCCACATTCATTCTTGCAAAAACAGTTAGAGAAGTAAATGGGGAAATTAATATTATTTATATATCTCTCCATATAGTTATGCCTAAAAGCCTTTTTATATTAAAAAGGGAGAAGTTTTAAAACAAGCCATATACCACAAAACAATTACACATGAAGAAATCCGATCCTTCAATTAGCACTTAAAACTGCAAGTGACCTACAAACAATGCTGTTATGAACAACGATGGGAACAGCAAACAGTTAAGCCACAGAAAACTAAACGAAGTTAGTGTCAAGAGCCTAAACTGAGCCCGAGCAGAGGGTTGAATACATGGTCTAAAAGGCTGCTTTTAACTTAGACCATACTGCGCTGTTATTAAGACGTGCATGTGAAATATAATTTGGCGCAGAGAGCGTGCCGGACGGGAGCTTGCAGGGGGAGCCATGAAGAATGTCCTCCAGAGCCACGGCCTGCCCCAGGAGGGGAGGAGGGAGGGATGCTGACCCCGCGCCGAAACTGCGTGAAGCGGCGTCTAGGGCAAGGCAGAGCCTCAGTTTAGGAACACGCTGCTTTATAGCTAAATCTGCGGCAACTGTTACAGATGGCAGAAACGTCCCCACTGAGACATTTTTGACAGACAGAAAATGGAATTTCAGCTAAACAGATTTTTTTCTGGTGCACCTTTACTTCTCCCCTAAAATACTAACATTTGAAAATTTATTTTTATGTGAAAGTATTACCTCCCTACTCACTCGACACTGATATTTAGGAAGAGCATCTAGGATGCCATATCAGTATCTGTATACAGATGCTGATATTTTGTTCACTGAGGCCAGTGGACTAGGCTGCATGACTGTATACTAATGCTCGCTGTCTGGATGGGATAGATTTATTTTTCTTAGACTCCACAAATTTTATTGCAAAAAAGTCTCGTTGTCCTATTTAATGGAAATGAGACAAAGGACGGACATAGTTCAGAGGAACAAGCTGTACATAAACCCAAGGAGAATATAACACAGATGTGGGAAATGTGCAGTTTGTGGTTTAAATACAATGATTATAGGTTTTTCCTCACATAAGTTTTTATTTTTCTAAACCATATATGTCATATATATTAGAAGTATATGCATATGGTTATATATATAAGATTTACAAGGCACTTAATCCTTTATGAGAGTCATGCTTATTGAAATAAACACAGAAAGTATCTAGCATGGGGGTTTTAGTGCATTTTGAACCAAATTTGCATGTACATAATATACAAGTATATGCATCCACACATATACACGTACATATTTATGCATACAAACAATTTATTTCAGTGCAAAGTTCCCTTATTAGCAAATTTAAAAAATCATATCCATCTCTCAGGCAATATTTAGTGACATTTATCAATGAGAACTGAAATAAGAAACTCTACTCTGAGCATACTGTTGAGGGGGCATAATCCTCAGAAATCAGGATGTCAAACTGCCCATTTCCTCTATGGAAGTTTGATTGATCACTGTCTCCAAGCATCCAGGCTTCCATACTCAAACTAGGAAAATACCCTTTTAGTGAGCAGCACAGGGAGGTTTGCTGTGAAGAGCCTCCGAGAACAAGCAGAGCGTACGAGCCACGGCATGGGGCTGGACGGCAAAGTGCTACAGGGACACCACTACAGCAGCAAAAGTCACACAATGCAGCGCCCAGCTAAACTCGGAGGAAGGAGCAGCAGCTACCAGATTAGGTGTGTTAGCTGACTCCTCTGATGGGGTGGGCTTCATTCAGGTGGCAGACCGAGTAAAAGTGAGGCTTCACGAACCAAGGCGTGCTTGGGTGCCAGGTCTTTGATTTCAGATAGGAGTCTGAGCAAGCTGCAGGAACCAGCCCACAGCTGATACGCTTTCAGCTTTGGTACAAGGGGCAGAGACTTACAGCTAGGTCTTCCCTATTTTACCAACACCATATGTACACAGACTGAGGGATTTTGTATACTCCGAGATGGTTTACTTGGTATTAGCCTTGCACCCTCACTCAGAACACAATTTATGCCTCCAAATGCATTGTTATAATGGCTTTTCTTGCACCCCATTCATCTTCTGGACAATGAAACTTCAAGGATTTCCAAGTGCAGAGCCTGTATACTCAAGAGGAAAGAGAGAGGATGCAGGGGATTTGTAGGTGTTCCTATTGGAGCCTTGATAACTGTCTTCTACCAGTTTAGAAAACGTGAAAAAACAAAAACAAATAAAAGTGCAGGATGTCTCAAAATTGTTTCACAACACTTAAATACAGGTGCAAATTCCTCCATCACTATATGCAGTGATTATTATGTATTTTATCAGGTAATATTTTGCTTGCTTTTGCAACAGATGTCAGTTTAAAGAATGTCTTTTATTTTTCCTGACCTTCACAATCAGTACTGATCGATTGGAGCTTCACTTTTGTTTCCCAAAAATCAAAGTGAAATAAAATGCCTTGAGTGGAAATCAAAAGTCTTTGACATATAGCAGAAAGCTTGCTGTGCAATATTAGTACCCAAAGGCAGCTCAGAATTCTTTGTTAAGAGCAACATGCTTTCACCTTGAACATTTTAAATTTAATCTGAAGACTTAAATCATAGCAATCTTTACCATGCAGATACAATAAAACTAACAGATTGGAAAATATCTTTTTATGTTTAACTCTGTACCTGAATATTTCATTGTGCTTTAGGCAGTAGTAAGCCAGCACTTCTTCAGATGGCCAGAGACCTATAAAACAAAGATATTCGCCTTCTTAGAACAGATTTTTTTTTTGTCTAAAATAATATTTAAATATATATTACCATTTGCAGACCTCTACCAACTGTTTCATTTTCTAAATTTTCCATAATACCATGGAATAAAGAAACAAATAAGACTTATAATGGAAGACTTCTGATTTAAGCATTGGAACTGAATATTTCCTAGATTTCATCCCAACTAATGATCAGAAATTTACTTTATAGATACACGCACACAAACATAAACATACACATATATCCAGACATATACATATAATTGTCAAGACTTTAAAAGTTACATAAAATTTAATTCTATGAAACTTCTGATATTTGGGCATTCACATGAACATCAAACTGTTTGTACCAGGCCAGATGCGAGGCCCACCTTGCCTTGTAGCCTGTTTCTAACAGTGGACAGGAGCCCCCTCCTCTTTCATTAGCTGTCCTCTACAGTCATTTCATTTCTTCCCAGTTTCTTTTTATTTAGCTCCTTTTCTCATAGGTTTTGTTAGGTCAGGCATCAGTCTGACTGTAAGGGACACTGACCAGCAACACATGCTAAGGACAAATACAGGACTAGGGCAATAACACAGCATGATTTCTAGTTGTGGCTCAACAAGTTCCTGAGGAGCAGAGGAGACACAAGTGATAAGTTCTGTTTAATAGCCACCAAAGGATTTTTCTAGTCGTTCTGTGGACTGCGGTAAACTGTCCATTAGCTGCAATGGCCCATGGCAGGAGGTGCCACAGTTTTACTGTGCTGTATAAATAAACATCTCCTCTCTCCTGTTTTGTACTTGCGTCCCTGCCATTTTCACCCTCTAGAGGCCTTCTAGTTCTCCTATGGGAATAGACAGGAGCAATCACGCTTTTTTCACCTCATCTGTATTATTCACGACTTTATAAGCTTCCATCATAAAACGTACACTGGTCATTGTCAACCTTGGCAAGTACGTGGAGGCGTCCATGCAAATTTACCCCTTCAACACCATTTGCCCATGAAACTCGCTGTTTCGTCAGACCAGTTTCCCACCTCACTTGAACATCAAACTGAAGCGCGGTGGCCCACGGAGAGGGCAGCACAGATCCTGTGTGGCTTGCACGCTCTCCTGCAGGCACCAGTCTCCACTGCTGGAGGGAGCCTGGGGAAAGCACACTCATGTTCAGGCACTTGAGTCAGGTTCCCAAAGTTAAGGGAGGGTGAATCAAAGGCATATGCGGCCAAATTATGGCTGTACGTGTTTTCCATCTGTTGTTGCTTAGCAATGAAAAAACACACTTACATGTCTATCCGCAGGTAAAAAACAGGGTTAGCCCCCCCTCACAGCACACAGCATTATGAATTAATGTGACAGAAACTTGATATTATGAACTACAGACACTTCAATAGTTTCAGTAAACTTAAAAACAGACATGTGGGAGCATCCTTTACATATTTCTAGAGAGGTAAACTGAATTCCATGCAGCTTACTATGTATGTGCATCCTTTAGACCATTTTTCATAATTTTTTAATCTTGAGATTTAAAAACTTCACAACATATTTAACAGTAGCAGAAGTCTGGGAGAAAAAACGTTTTCCTTTTAAATCACTTAGAGCCTGATTGTAACCATCAAATATATAATTCTTCCTTACCATCCAGTAAGTATTCTGAACTACCCATACTCATAGTAATAAATAATGAAAATTTATGAATGTGTTGTCTGCATGCAGACCAAGCAAAAGCCTAGACAGGATTTGGCCAAAACTTTGCATATAACTTTTGTATGATAAAGATCTTAAAGGTAAAAAAAATAGAGTGATGATTCATACGTATGACAAGAACACTAATGCAATATTGATATTTGTCCTGTTTATGACAGTTCAGGCTGCTTAGGTGTTTGTGAATGTGCTATTTTGCTTAGACTTGCTAAGGGTTAAAATAAAACATTCACACACGACTACCCATTCTTCAGTGAAACATACACTAAGAATTGTACAGGATTTTCCATCTCCCTTTTGAGCATTTCAATGCTTTTGAGCATTGAAATATGCTAAAATGACAGATTTTGCAGTAAATATAATAACTGTTTAAATATTTTCGTGTATAATATAAAGAATGTTTCAGTTTGCCGTGACTGGTGTATACTCAAGCAATAAAAGTGCTTTTTTTAATATTTAGTGAAGACATGGCTAATTTAATACCATTTAAAATACTTCTATCTCACATTACAGAAAAAAACCCACACCCACAAACACAAAAAACCTAAACCCTTTTATAGCAAACTTTTAGCCTGAGCGAGTTTTAAAAATACTTGTCAATTGCAGCAAAATCCTTCAACATCTGAGTTTTCAGTACCCTCAGTCAAATGTCTCTCACTTTTTTATGGTTATTATTGAAAGGGCACTTTGAATGGTGTCACTAAATCTTTTATGAGGGGTCACCGTTCTTTCCCCTGCTACCATTACAATGTTGATAGCGGCTGAAACTGCAGGTGTATCAGATAGCTCTCTGCTGAGAGAAGGGTAAAGCACCTTTGGAAAGACAATGCTCCTCTTTAGGCAGATGCTGGTGGTGCGCACAACTCTCCTCCCCGCTCCCTTCCCCCCCAGGGAAGGAAGTATCACCTCAGCAATGATATAAGTGGCTGGCAGCTAAAGAAGCAGGAGTCAGGAGGTCTTTGACGAACACGGGTCTCAAGTGTGGAAGCACGCAGTGCTTCCAGCTAAGCCTAGAAGCTAGAAGCCAGAATACCTGCGTTAATTTTAGTAAAAGGAAAAGCTTCTCGTGCTTGAACAGGTAGGTAAGCCTCTTTACCTCCAAAACAGGGATAAGCTTAAAGATCCATGTGGAGGAGTTTGCATTCTGTCTTCTTCCCCTTCACTCTGACCTACATTCACCAACACAATGACCTACATTTTGAAGTTGCAAGTATAAGATAGTTCTGCTTCTGTTAGAAAACATACAGCTGTAATGCAAAAATGCAGCAATTCCTATGAGTTAACAACTACCACTAGGTTGTGAAAAGCATAATTTATTTCCTGCAAACACATACATATGGATATGGATTAAGTTTCCTGTGAACACACAATAATTCTTTCATATTTAAAATAAAATTATTCTCATTTTGTGTTAGGAATTTGATTATAAATACATAACATTGGATGGGCACCTATTTGCATGTGCAATTACTTAGACACGATAGTCAATTATTTACACATACATAGGCAAAAGTATATCAAAGGGCCCCCAAATGGTGCTTGTATTTAAAAGGTTATAAATATACTACAAGTCCGAGACAGAGGAGCTAAAAATCTCACTGTACAAGGAAACAGAGAGAATCAAGAGTTTCTTTTTGCAAAAATAAATATTTTGTGACATTTACTGGGGGTTTTAAAACTCTTTATCACCTTGATAACTACAATGTGAAAACAGAGAATAGTTGCCAGAAAACATCGGAATCTCTATTGAAACAAATAAAAAAAAATAAGTTGTGTTGGTGTTTAAAGGAGAGCCTCAAGACAGACTGTGATTTGGCATGTCTGAAGACATGGGAGAAAGACAGTGCTCACAGAGCAATGCCTGCCCGGATTTCAACCCTTGGCAGGTACCCTTTCACCATTAGGATGGAGTAGGAGATCCACTACAAATGTGCCATAAGAGCAACGATGTCTGCTTCCAGGCAGCTTCATGATACTTACTACAGTAGCAGGGGTAGAAAAACATTATCCCTATATAGTATGATGATGGATGGAGAAATGCTATATATGCAGAGACATACGAAATGCAGGCATTTCTACAGCACTTATCACCATATCATATCTTTGATGTAACCAAAAAAGACACCCAAACTTTTCCTATAAAGGAACAATGCTAACAAAAATCACAATAATGCTAAGAACACATAAATTAAGTTGATTTTATTACTCTCATAGTGCTTGCTAATGGAACGTGTCAGGTCCTTCTGCACTAGCCATGGCACAACAGTTCTTAAAAGCAACCTTCAACCCATGCTGACTAAATCATGTATAGAGAGCCTTCTGAGGATGTTTTGTTTTAACCATCAGGTGGAGCACCACTAGTCCAAAGAAACACAAAACCTGTGTTTTTTCTGCACTGAATCTAAAAACACTGAATCCTGTGTGATATTACAGAAAATTTTCTACTAGAAATAAATCATCCAGTATTTTTAAAAAAATTTAAAACTTATTGTTTCTCCTCTGTGGCTTTTTACCACATATTTTAAAGAATGCTGTCACACATTTGGATAACAAATATTGAGATCTGACGTGAAGTTCTTAAAGAACAGCATGTTACTAGAAAATTCTCAGGATAGAGTGCTGAGAATTTTGAGATGTGTCTTTTTAAAGAAGACATTCGATTATTGGAGGCGTTATGTCTCCGCACTGCTCCATAGGTACAAAGAAGCTGCAGTAGCGGCTGCTTACTTTAACTGGGATAGTGCAAGCTCTGCTCTGCCGTCTGCCAACGCTACACACAGGAAACAAAGGGGCAACTGGGGGTGACAGGTGAACCATCCCTCGAAGCTCTGAGTAGGAGGTATAAAGCTGTTCTACGACTGCTTCACTCATGCTATGAGGTTAAGAGGTTCCTTTCCAAGCTAAGCCAAACAGAAAGTTTTGTCACTTTTCCCCAGCACTTCACATGGCCACATGTACAGATGTCTGATCCCAAAATTCAAATTTTGACTTTTATTTGTACTATTAAACTATGAGATGTCTTCCTATTCATTTGAAGTTTCAAGTAAATTTTGCACAAATCCTATCTTAACCCTCAAAAACAAAGACTATTTAAATTTGAAAAGTCAGTCATTTTCCCCAGATGAATATACTCAAAAAGATCTTTTTTTCTGCTATGTCCTGATTCTTGACTACATGAAATCACCTTATTTGCTTTAATACTCATCAAAGCAAGAGGAAAAAAAGCATTACGGGCAAAGAGATGAATAATGTTTCAAAAGAAGTACCAACAATCGCACTGAGCAATAGTGAATTGTTTTCTGACCGTAAGAAAAGTATTTTTTATCCTTCCTGACACCAAGACACATTGTTGGTGGAGAGCAGAAAAACCTTTGGCACCACAATGGACTGTGCAGAGGTGTTCAATTAAGTACCTATCTAGACAGGCAATTATTCCTCATCTCCTCTGCTAAAAGACT
This sequence comes from Platalea leucorodia, assembly GCF_965183815.1. NCBI lineage: Eukaryota > Metazoa > Chordata > Aves > Pelecaniformes > Threskiornithidae > Platalea > Platalea leucorodia. The sequence goes on along the minus strand of NC_138825.1, from coordinate 30,643,974 downwards.
GCAGAGTGGATAGAAAATCCCCCAAACTAAGATATCTACTGGAACAGGCTATTCTAGGAATTTAACATGAGGAATTTTAATTTAAAATAAGGTCCTTCCACTCTTACTGTGGCATCATTACAATCCTAATTTTACAGCATCAAACCTTATTTTCTATTGACTAGGCCTTATATTCAAGTCACAAGGGAAGGTAAGTTTGATGATTTTATCCTGGTTAGCTTTTGTGTGGATCACCACCACCGTGCACAGCAAGAAGTATGGTACACCTGCTGGAGGTCCTGGAGAAGGAAGAGAGCAGGTCAAAACCAAAGATGAACAGCACAGTAATTTGGAGTTTCAAAATGAGGCTCTAACCAACATTATGAGCCCTTCTGTCAGTGGAGTACTAAAATTCACTTCCAAGTCAAAGGGAAAATATGAAATTATGAATAGCACAATTAAGACTAAGTACAAAGTGGATGCGCCACGTATGTCTGCCAAATACACCTTGCTAGTAACATATAACACGGTTGTTCTAATTTGAGTAATTGCTTGAGTAAAGACTACTTGTAATTAATTGTACTGCTGCAGTTAGTTTGCACGGATAGCTCTCAAAAATACTTCTAGCTCTCAACTTTCTTCAAACTCCATACCTCAAGCCCCTTTTCAATATAATTTTATCATAAAAGATGTTGCTTAGCGTAGTCAGGAAGTAAAGATTTTATTTTCATTCACTTGGTCACACAGCATGCAAAATGTGACACAAATGAAAGGATAATCAATAATCCAGGTTACCTAAGATCCCACCTAAGGTGTATCGAATCTAAAAAACATAAACACATGTAATAACGCCCTATTACCACAAATATTGAAATTTTTAGCTGCCATAAAATACATGTACAGAAAAGTGGAAACCTTCCATAGAAAATGGCTTTCAGAATAATTTAAAGACAAGTCTGGTCACTTTAGTAAAATGAAGAAATAGAGGGAATTGCTAAGTGAGGAAAAAACCCACTGAAAAACCTCTTGTTATTTCATCCTGTTTGCAGTACACAAACCCCCTCTTTTCAAACCTGCATCCTCAAGTTTACACCATCTACAGCAGAAGCAGATAAAAGAGGGGTCATCATCACCAAGTTGGTTGCAGATGGTGTACCTGGAATTGTAAAACTATTTTCCTAGAAAATTTCATTTGAGAGCAGATTTTCAAAAGGAGAAGAGCTAGAGAGTACTGTGCCCTTCTGGACATTTGACCACCTCAAGTGTCAACATAAGAGCTAACCTGTTTTGAAAGTCCAATTGTCTAATCTGAGGCTCTGCATTCTGAAATTTACCCCGAGTGTATTTGCAAGTGAGCAACTTCAGTGATAAATGCACACAGTGTGAAAAAAAGAACAGTATTTAGTAGCCTTTACAGTAGCACCTTACGTCGGTGCCTTACTGCACCGGACTTTTGCACATGGCAAACCACCTTTTAAGTCCAGTGAAGAGGAGTAATTTAAGGCAGGGAGAATGGCTAGCTTACTTTTCCACACCAGGAATAATAAGTGCTATAAGTGAGTTTGAAAAGGTACAAGAACACCAGAAGAAATGGAAGATATAAAGAGAAACATGTCTCACCATTTTTCCCCTATGCACATACATTTTATAGAAACTCTTGTCACTCTTTCAATCTAAAGCAGAATTCATGATATTCAGATCATTGAAAAAAATGTATAAGCACTGGCTGAGATCTTCAGCCTAGGCAAAATGGCCTCAGCACTGTATCTCTCACTTTCATTCTCATTATTATTCATGACTAGGAGGGAAACATGATGGTCTGCAATCTGCAAATTTCTTTTAGAGCGCAAACTTAAGAGGCTCGGTGGAACTGATGTGGAAATACAGTAACAAGTCAAAGCTGTAAATGTACGCATATCTCTTCCATAAGAAAAATCGGCAAACTGTACAAATCTACTTGTATGATTGTCTTTAACATCCTTTTTTCAAATGAATGAATTTGATTGTGTTGTGTGTTTTCTTTTTTTTACCTAGTTTTCAAATAGTTATTAAAAATTAAACAACACTGGAACAAACCTTTTGTGATTATAGCCTTCCTTCTCCTGCAAAAAACTGGATCTATAAATTTATGTACCATTGTAGATGTAAATTACAAAATTTTATATTCAACTATATTAAAACATCTATTCCAAAAATGATTACCAGTTGTGAAAAGCAGACAGGCTTATCACTTGCTGTCAGTTGTTCATGTCTAGTTAAGCAATAATGTGCTAAAACTGCTCTTTTGTTTTGTGTAAGAATTTTGGCAATAGAAGAAATGAACACTCGTTTAATAAAAACTCAGGCTGCTTTTTGCTTTGATGGAGGAAGCAGCTGCCTGTTTTCATTTGCTGCAGAGCAGCAAAACCCATCAATATAATAAGCAGCTTAGATGCATCCATCCACAGCATCTGTAAGGATATAGGGCTATTCGCTCAAAACCAATCCTTGGTTTAATTTTAACAAAGATGTGTCTGACATATTTGAAAATGCATTATAATAGGGTTTTGAAATACTAGCATTTTCTTTTTTCTTTTTAAATACTTTTCACAGATTTTAAAAGGCAAGTATACATATTGGAATGATAGAAATGATAAAACAAATATTGCTATAGCAAACAGCAGAACTAGCCTAAAAATGCAAAGATGGAACACTAAGAGATGCCTTCTGGTTCACAGACTCTCCTGTCCCTTGACAATATAGCAAAACAGTATTTCAATCTTTTCAATGAAGGGTTTTTCCACCAGAACCAAGAGCAGAGAAAGATACTAGAAATAAGTATCACAGAAAAAAAAATCCTGCAAAGATCATAGATACATTATACAACTAAATTTCCTGAGATACACTTTTCCTTCCCTCCCTCATGCTTTGTTAAAAGTAGATAGATTTATATTAATGCTCATTTCCACAGATACTTATCAAATTGTCTTCTACTATTGCCTGAAAGTAATATAATTTTTTACTAAGTTTCAGCAGTGTGAGTTTGTCCCAAGCGACAACTTCTAATTGCAATACAAATTTTTAATTAAAAATAGAGTTATAGGACTTTCATACATAATTACAAAAACAGAAAGAGAGAGATAAAAGACCACCTGAGATATAAACCATAAAACTCTATTTTCATTCTAAACATGTGATATGGCACATTTATATTATTAAAAATCCTTAAGACATTATTATTATTTTAGTGCTGTTCGGCTTTCTAAGACCTTTCTAAGCTGAGCTTTTAGATGATTTGCACATTAACTGAGAAGTCAGATAATTCTTAATCCTCCTCTTTTTCAGATCCAATAATGGATAAGGGAGCATCTTAGCATGATCAACTAGCAATCTGCCTAGCCTGAGTGGTAGTACACCTGAATTTAAGATTAGTCATCCGGTTTTCATAATATCTGATTTAAATGAGCACTCATCCTGGGAAGTGTAGAAAAAGAATATTCAATGATATTTGAACTGTACCATTTAAATATGTAACAATAAATTTTGTGTATGCAAATTTATTTGCTTCACAAACAAAAAGCTATACAGAAAGGAGGATTTTAAAGAATCATGTCCAGACAAATAGTTGGATAGTTCAATTAAATACCTGTTTTTTTCAGTATTCACATAGCTTACAGATATAATCAACCATATCTCAGCTGTAGCCTTGTATCTCTATCTATCTAGTCAATTCCAATATCCTAATTTCACTTTTGTCTATGGACAAGGTGAGGAAACTAGTTGGTTTGGGGCTTTTTTGTGTGTTTTTTTCCATGGGGTTTTTGGGTTTTTTTGTTTTGGTTTGGTTTGGTTTTTACAGATATATCATGGGTAGAGAAGGTAACAAACCTGTAGATTAACCCTGGTTACTAATATTTCTTATCTTCCTCAAATATTTGATACAGAAGATGGAAGTTTGGGTAACTGATCTATGCACCCTTCTGTAGTGCTCAAGATAAATAAAGTGGAATTTATTTGGGGGATTTTGATTGTGTTTGGAAGTGGTGTCTAGAGCTTGGATTTCTCCTGTTCTTTTTTTATTTTTCATTTTTTTCCCATCAAATTAACTAAACAAAGACAGTACCTTTTTGGTCCTAGTAGCTTCTGATTCAGTATTTTTCTCCTTTATCAAACTCTGCCATTCTACATAGTTCACCAAACTATTAGGAAAGCATCTGCTCTGTGCTGCCAGGAGATATTAACTGTGTGCAAGTGAAAATAATAATTGCGTGCACAGTTCAGTTTGAGGGCTTTGGACCATCTCTCTCTAATAAAACAGTATATCTCAGTACTTGGAACTTCATACACTGGGAAAAGGTGACCATGCATCCTACATATTCTGAAATGAAATCGTTAGGTCACCATATTCAATGAGCCTTGATTCTTTCTCCAGGGGTATCTTCAAGTGGTGCTAAGTCTGCAATATTTAAAAGTCTACACTACTGGCAACCATCCTGCAGCAGGTGCCCAAAATCTCCCTACATTACTAAACCTTGTTTTCGTCTCTCACATGGGATTAGATTTGTAATGACTTCTTTAAGTGAGAACGCTGCACAAGGATGAACGACTCTCAGATAGCTATTTGTAGAGCCACATGGATCTATGTTCCTTATGAATTTAGACTGTAAGAGTTAAGGCAAATGCTGTCATTTCTAGTAAGGGAAAATATTTACATTTTTTCTGAAAGGCCAAGGATTAAATAAGCACGAAGATCCTTCAGATCCTTCCAGGTCAGATTTGACAGACATTCATAGGGCAACACAAGGGAACTTACACTACCACTGCTCACGGCTGGTTTTTGCCTGAACAGTTTTCAGGAACCATAGCTGTTGATCTGGCACTTTTCAGGGGCACTAAATACAACTGGCCAGAGCTTCAGCTGGTATTATGTGGTATTATGCCAGTGTATCCCAGCTAATGAACCAGCCTTGAATTTGAAATATGCATGGTCTTTCTGAGAAACTAAGTAGCTTTTATTATATTAGTATATGCTAGTAATACTGCTTTGGATCATTTTGTAGTCAAATCCAAGGGTATTCTTCCCAGGAAATCAATGTTTCAGTGGGTTATGTTAAGGGAGGATACAAAAGTGATAAGAGTAGAATTTAGTCTCCAAAGTGGCGTGAAATATTAACAACCGATTTTCCCTGATTACTTTCACATTTCCCATGTTACTGTAATAAACTATGACCTAACTGATCACATTCTTATTTCACAAGGCATAAATACTGCAAAAGAGCAACACAGGTGCTACAAGAATTCTGCTGAAAAACGTTGTAGAGCTGTATAAAGACTTACTGTTTTACACTCTGACACAGAAGTGCTCTTAGGTCAAGAATAATGTGCTTTGACTAAGATACATAGCTTAGGAACTTACGCCATTTTTCAGTGTTAAAAGAATATATTTCAGAACATCCAGTGGATTGAGTCTCAAAAACAAAGGAACAAAACCAAAGCAAATCATTACACCCAATTTAATTAAATGAAAGCATGAAAGAGCCTATGAGCTAACCTCATAACAACACGTTTAGGTTTATCATTGGTGGGTCTTGCAAGAAAGTTGATCAAATTCTTAATTGAAGTGAGCACATATTCTCTAACTTCAGGAATTGCTCAGTCGTACGCCAGCATAGAAATTGGGCCCCATCTTTTGACACTGCAATTTGAGTGGGAGACTTTTCCCTTGTGTACTCCATTCCATGGTGACCACAGACCCTTGAGCGGCCCTAGGATTCTCCCTAGGGAGGAGCAAGGTTTTACAATATCTAACCTAAGCCGCTTTATACTTTGAGGAAGATTTTTACTAACGGCAAAGCCGACATGGTAAGTCATCAGTTTCTACAGCATCTCTTGCACAGCTAGACCTTGAAACACTATGCTAAATCTGCATGTTGAACTCCCATATTAGCAGATAGACTCTTCAATACCTAGATTATGTTTTTTCTTAGTGAGTTTTGAGCTCAGACTTTAAAAATGGAGAGGCAGGTGTATAATCTTCTGAAATTCAAACTTTTTCCTTAAGAATTAAATGTGTTGTGACACTATTTTCATATAGCCCTCCATCAGTAAAGTAATAACACTGTAATAATGAGGAAGAACACTTTTTTTAAAAAGTAGTTGTATGTCACCATTATAGTAATTAGCAGTTAACAACAAATTTTAGCACTTTCTTGTTGTTCTCTTTTCCTGTTAAAGAGTTTGAGTCACAACGACAGAGTAATTTCCTGTTACTTCTGGGGAGGGGAGGGGAATGGAGGAAGAAGGGATCATTAAACATATGCAATTTTCACATATAACACACTGCTGAAAATTTAATTCTCTATGTGTTCTTTTCTGAAAATATGTTCTATATTCCTGGATTGTCTTTGCTATCAGGAACAGGATTGAAATCTCCACTTTAGTATTTATCAGAGGCTGTGATAGCTCAGTTGTCTGCCTCCAAATGCCAAGATAGGGGGAATCTCATCAACTGGAGACCAGCTGCATGATGGGCAGTTAATAGATATATCAAACCTTAGGATATATGCTAAGCTGAGGAGATGATTGGTCGGTTGATATACTGATTGATTAGCATAGGGAGAATGGGTTTCTTCTTGACAACCTAAGATTATGCTTCAGCTAAGCTCAAATTGCTTACACCTCTTCTATTGGGTTTAAAATTACAGTCCTGTCATCTAAAATCTCTCTTCAATGAAATTTTTACCATATATAAAAATTAAAGGGAAAAAGAAAGTAGGTGCAATGGATAAGAGTAAATGGAGTAGATATATTTCACACTACTGCTGTTGGTACCACTAGAAAAAGTTGATAAGTAAAGCCACTTGAAATATGTTACATATTCTGTACACTACTAGAGAGCACTTTACAATAATTTAGAAGGGGGGGGGGGGTTTCAAAACACTAAAAAGGAATCACTGCTGATATTGCTTTAAAAAACCTACAGTAGTTATTAAGCAAAGTAATTATACAGTTGTGATACTACCAATACATTTTTGTCCTCTTTACAGGCATTTCCTAGGTTTCGTAGAAATGTATTTAAATTATATTATAGATATCAGAGAAATATCATATAATTGCTACAGAATGCAGCATCTCACAGAGAAAGGCTTACATTCTGCAAGCTAGAGAAGCAACATATATATCTTTGTATTTTCCCTTAAGAAGTCCAGAATTTGTTTTCCCAAGAAAGCAGATAGAATTAAATTTTATTTACAAAATATTTTAGACTGGATCATCAGTAGGGCACAGACACTTAAAGAAAACACAGTATTTTAAAAAAATTACTATACTATGTAATTGTATGTTGCCAAAAGAAATGCTTTTCTTACACGTATCATCCATTTAATTCCCAGCATTATATGTTCTTCATAATACCGGGCTTTGTCAGTTGAGAAAGATATAAATACTATTAAACAAAACATTAAAAAAACAAACAAACTTTTTATTATCTTTAATTTGATACTTTGAAACACTTCTCTGCTTGGGCAAACAAGAATTTAGTAGTCATGTAACAAAAGGAAAGTGGCTCATTGAGAATGTTGAAATCTGCATTAATAAACAAGACTGGGTTTCTCAGATTTTTTTTCTTCCCTTTCGTATCTGCTATGAGCGGTAGGGGATCAGCTGCAACTCAAATCCCCAGCTGAACAACCCAAATACAACTGAGTGAGCAGACTTAAAACAAGGCCATTTATTGGTGCCTGTTATGCAAACAAAGCATCCAAGCCTTAGAAACAGATGTCAACTGAAGCATATGCTTACTGTAAACTGGAATTTGATTCTCTTTATAAAAATAGACTTAAATGGGCCTTCAGAGACTAGGCTGCCTCTTGTTGTATACCATTGCCTAACTTGATTCAGCCTTAAGCTTTTTAAAAGATGAATAGACTGATATCCAAGGGCAAAAAAAAACAAAGTAAAAAAAAATTAAATGGGAAATAAATGATAACATGTTGGAGCAGTTCCCAGAAGCAATTTTACAGATTTTCTCTAAAAACACAAGACAGGAAGTTCAAAGCGCAGTGCAGGTCACCTATGGCATGTCGAGTTATCATTTTTATACCACTTAGGGTGAAAAAGGGACTTTATGTTCAAGTGGCAAGTTTAGTACTCTGCTTTTTCTTCTTCCTTTTTTTTTCTTTTTTTTTTTTTTTTTTTTACCTCTTCTCACATCTTGATGCCTTTTAAATGTCACTTATTTTACATGAGGCGGTTGGTGGAGACATGAGTCAACAGCAATCAGAACCATTATCCCCTGCAGCGAGCCCTGGTCCTAATGCATTATGACACCTTAGCTGGCCAGCCACCGATTTACCTTTCTGCTTCTTAGGGAATTAAGTGGCATCATGTGAAAATGGTTGTGATATGAACAGCATGGGCATAACTGGTATTAAATTTACCTCTCAGCCTAAGTGAATTTTCCTCACATGTGACTAATCAAAATGAAAGCTGTGGACATGGGCAGATCTGGCCAGCACTTCTCCACCCCTGGGATTGGGGCTATTTTGTTTTATCTCTTTGTACAAGCTGGCAGAAGTTTAAAGTGAAGGGGATAATCCAGTGCTGGTGTCTTTATGAAATAACATCCTTACATGAAGAGGCTTTTAACTGTCTGTCGCTGTCCTCTCAAAAAAAAAAGAGCGTGACAATCTCATTTTGCTGAGCACCCTCCCATGAAAGGAGAAAATAATAGCCATAACAGCTATGGCTAGTACTGACCTTACATGATCCATTATCCACTAAACACTTTAAAAGTCAGTTTTACATACACTGTGGGGGAAATTAGAGAACTATCACAATCATTTTCACTTTAGTGAATTTGTCTTCTGTTTGAAGTCAGTTACTTGATATCCTCGTACATAACTCTCCGCATCGCTCCAAAAAAGAAAGAGGAAATCTTGCTTTAAAAATCGATCTTGTGCAAAAAGGTGGGAAACACACCATACTTTTCCTATTCTGATTAATAAAGATACCGACAGCAGTGAAACTCAATTTAGCATGAACTTTCTTCGGAGTAAATGTGAAATAATACAAAAATCATTATATAATTTAGAAGTGTTCAACATCAGTACAAAAATATTTTTATCAATCATTTCAGCTGAGATAAGTAGGTGCCAAAGAAAGTGCAGGCAGAGCAATTGTCATCCTGTGCAGTCAGAAAGAGATTTATTCACAGACTAGAGTGACTTGAATTTTACTACAAACCAGCTGTGAATGCTACTGATAATAACTACAGTGCTAGATTTTCCCAAAGTACTGTAGTCTCTTTCTAACAACTTAATTGTACAGGACAAAAATGCCTGGAGCATGAAGTCCTCTCCTACTTGCAAGACTGCTCAACCTTCTGTGACTGTGAGAATTAATTTCTAATACATGAATTCTGGGCATTTACTGTTTGCTGTAAGTTAAAGTCAGTAGTAACTCATAGCTCCAATTAGAAGCATTTCTTCTAATTTTATTCAAACAAATGTTGATAATAAGCTATGACTCAAATTTTAAGATTAAGCCAGTCTATCTGAACATCAGTTTTAGGTTCAAGTTGTGCAAGTTGTCCTTTCTAAGCATGAAATTTGGCTATGCGTTCAATTAGCGTATCTTTTTTTTCCTATGATAGTTTTATTCCGCTTCACACACCAGGGTTTGCGAAGTCCAGACAGCGCTAGAAGACTTTTGACTTTCAACAGTCTCTTACTCTATGTAATGCATGTTTGACTGGAGAAAAATAATAATTTAAAAAAAAAAAAAAGGCAGAAGAAACCTATCAAGACTAAATTATGGCATTTACAATATCAAAGCATACTTTTCTTACAGAGGGACATAGAAATACACAGATCTACAGCAATGTATCTATCTCACATATAATACTAATTTTTTAAGAACCTAAACAAGCACCAGCAAACACCATAAATATTCTTTACACTCATTTGTAGAAATGATTGAAGATAAAGATTAGGAAGAGGGTTCAGATTTTTAATCATTACAAACACAGGAAAAAATATTAGTCATGCATGGAGCTTGCCTGGGTAACCTTCATTTTATCAATGAGGCCACATAATTAAGGTCAAGTTAATGTAGAGATTGAAATTTAGGGAACAAGTCAATTAAGATAAACAGGAAAATTACCTCTTCCCAAAAGGATTAGCCTCAAGTGGAAAGGTTGGTTCAGAAAATTACAATCTATTTGGTAAGGAAGATGGATCCACAGTAAAGTTAAATCTGAAGTGCACAGGCTGGCGTATTTTACCCAAAAGCATTGCAGAAAAAAAAATAGAATGGAATAATCTTTCTTTTCCTTTTATTATTTTCCCTAAAAAAAATGATTTGCACGGCAAAAATGGTTGTAATAGTTATGATATATGTCTTCCTTTTTTTTTTTTTTTTTACTTTCTTAGTTTCAGACTTAATTGGACCTTGAAATGAAATCTTAACACCCACAGAAAAGCAGAAGGTACCCTGGTTTCAGTGACATTATACATTAGCATCACTGTAAAAGTATCTGGACCAAATAGGTATTTGTAAATATCCACTTAAGCTTACCATGTTTTGTACCCTAAACAACAAGAACTATTATTCCAGAGTTTGACAAGAAACATGAGAGTGACAAAACACAAGCAAAAGTGATATTCTCCATTGTCTAGAGGGCCCTGTCATTTCCCATTTAGTCATGCCCACTTCAACATCTCAAAAACGATTTAAAAAATAAAAAATTTCCATTAATTGTATTCCTTTTTTGTTTTACGGCTTTTGTGACAATACAACAAAGAAACAGAGAAAAGTTTGAATTGAATAGGGGAGCCTTTACTAAGATAAAAAGACTGATAACTGCTTGAGACACGGAGACTTACAGTGACACTCCTTCGATACCCTCCATCAGAAATTCTGTACCTAATTGCAAGCTACTTCCCCGTTTTCCAAACACAGAATAACACAGTATACAAAACAAAGGTGGCAGATTTGATAGAGTCAAGGCTCCACTGACGAGTAAAACAGTTAACAATGAAAACGTGGCACTGGGATAATGGTTTTTCAAATGCTTATCTTGAATGCTTTCCATTTATCACCTAGAAGTACATCTGGGAAGCTGCGTTTTTGAATATAAATATAAAACCACCAATGTATGCATATATTTGTTTCCATCCCAGAGCCCTTATAGGAAGCAATGGTTTGCAGAATTATTACTACCAGCGTCTCTTTCAACAACTATACCTCCAAAGTAACTTCCAAAGCATCCAGCGGAATTTGCCTCATTAAACCTCCTTGGGCACAGTCATTGCTCTGACAGGTCTGCCAGTACCAAAATGCCCAGGACCAGCCTGACACGACCAATGCAATCACTGCTCACCTTCTGTCCTCTCCGGCTTCTCTTTCCACAAGAGTGGCTCGAAAGTGTTGCACCGCCTGGACTGCTGCAGTGCCAGGTATGTTCACTTCATCTCACAGTCACAGCACACAAATGAACCTAGCACGTCTATTTACAGATTTGCCGTTTGACTTAAGTTTCAACTGATGACAGAATGTTTTTATGACATCCTTTTTTTAGCAACATTCTGGGACTTACATTCTGGGAATCCATGCCAGCTTGTGTTCTTCTTATTTAATAACAATTCCAAAGGTTCAGCTTGGGTTTTCTTTTTTTTTCTTTTCTTTATTAAATATATACTGTAACATAAACTATTATTTCTACTGAATTTACATGCATGCTATAGGAATTTCAAACTATCCTATCCTATAGAGGGGCGATACATTATGATAGCCTCTACATAACATTGAGATTTTTTAATTCAAAATAAAGACTAATACAAGTATTTAATTTCAGCAAAGTAGCAATATCACATTTCAGTATCACATTTTTTTTAAATTCAGCTGTAAGCTGTTGAAACAAAATGTTCCAATAAAAAGCTATTACTGACCACAAATTTGGGAACATATGTGCCAGAGAACACATTAACATTGCTGCAATATTGCTTATTATTTTGCAACAAAACTTTTCTTTCTTTTAGGAAAGAAAGATTAAATATGAAAACATATGAAAGGGAAACAATCGTATCTATATATCTATTGCTGAAATGACTGAACGGGAAAATAGGAAAAAAACACACAAATGCAGCTTAAAGGCACCATTCCAATTATCCCCTGGGTATTGTTGTACACCTTAGTTTTGTTAGGCACAATAAAGAGGAGAAATATTAGAGCAACCAAGCAGATGGTCTGTGGAACTAGATTACACACTTCAGAAATAAGAGAGAAGCAACGCATTCAACCCTTCTGTTTGGACAGAAGAGCCGTCTTAGCCTGTCTGACCTATTAGCTAGTAAACTGGAGCGTACAGCCAAGTGCTATCATGCTGTTCCTTTAAAAAGCAAACAACCTCACTTTTTATGATAGGCACTGGATCATTTTAAGAGAATTGTAGGTAATGTCTGCTGCATTAGACAGATGGTCATATCATGAAACCATATACAAGTCACCATGACTAAAACTCATGTTCACTATCTTGTTAATCCACATAAACTGCAAAGCAAAGTAAACCTATGCTGAATGCTTTCCTTAGTATCTAACAGTTCATATATATGCACAGACATATAATACTTACAACTTAAACATGTAATAAGGTTCAATGTTTTATTTGACATGCTTTTTCATAACCTAGTATTAATTTTGTATACATAATTTTGCAGTGTGAAAATTCTGATTCTAATCTCACCTTGATTTAACCTTCGCATAACTCCACTGAGTTCCATGGAGCCAATGATAAAGCAGAGAACAGGCAATTTAGATCCAAGAATACTACGTGTCTTCTCTAGCCATAAATAAGCTAAATACCAACACACAGTAGAGTAGTACTCTACCAAGGCCAAGTTTTCCTGGACGTTTTCCAAAATACCTGGGTTTTCTTCTGTGCATGCTTCATAATGTTATAATTGCAGAATGTCATGACTGCCTTTGCAATAGTATGTTTGCATCTTCCATTCACGCTTACACAAGGAAACAAGGGAGATGTAGCCAGTCTCCTTGGGAGGGGTCAATAAAAGCATATCACTCCACAAAATTGTGTATCAAAAGGTAAATCAAATGGTAAATATTCCCCCCACCAGGGCTGCCATGGTATTAGAAGAAATATTAAAAGAACTGGATTTCTGTATATTGCTTATTTCTGATGCACATTAGAGATATTACTTGGTAATAAAATTAGAATTACTTGGCAATTAAATCTACATTTTTTAGACAATTAACAATTAGTTACTCTTTCTTTAAAACTGTGAAAAAAAACATTTCCAGCAACGAGGCCTTTTCAAGATGAGTTGTCTCTACATATATTCACACGGAGAGCCGCTCAAGGCTAGAGGCTGTTTCCCCCTCCCACAACTACAGACAGCATATACAAGCCCCACCTAACCTCCTGCTCAGTTGAAGAATATGTAAGGTAGCACATTTCCTATCTGCTAGGCTGCTCTCGGCCACAGAACTGCAACCAAACCTGGCAGACCAGGAACAATTTCAAATTGTACCTGGAGAGCTGCTGGTAAGTAACTACTGCCTCTTCCCTGCGTGGCAGCCTAGGTGCACATTCCCCGTCAAGCTGACCCCAGGCAGTACTGTAAACACGGTGACAGATGCCAGGAGACAGGTCTGAAAAACTTCCAAATGAACAATTCTATGTCTGCTGCACTAATCGCAGCAGAGTTCCTGGATACTTTCCCGGATGGTTTAACATTTGGAAAAAATACGGATGGGAAACAGTGCCTGTGTCCAGGGTGAAGAGGTCCGTAAGTGAAGTCAGAGATAGAGACTTGGCTCTGCTGCGGCACATGCTGACTAGCAGAGATCTGCTTTGTCTTTTGATTCCTCCTAACAGAAAGCTGGACCCTGTGCAGGTAATGAGGGGCACAGCCCAGCAAAGTCCCATTTAGGTGGCTAAATGGTTCAGCATTCTTCTGACCAACAATATCCCTTGAACTAAAGTGGGAAGGAGAGGGGGAACGGGAAAGCAGAGGGAAAGGTTTTAGAGGAGAAAGGAAATGGAACAGAGGAGGGTGCTTATGGGTCATGCCTTGAATATCACCTGATCAATCGCAACAGTGGTCCTGCCTGGGTTAAAATGCAGAAGAGAAGAGAAAGGAAGAATACAATAACGTAAGAAGGAGAATATATTGTGATTCTTGATTATATCTTCAAACCTAATGGATTAGGTGTGCTAGAGGGTTGAAACCCATGGAAACACTAGTATTTCTCTCTGGATACCTGATCAACAGCCTGTTGCTGAAGTCCATGGAATATGTATGTCAGAACATACGGCTAGTCCTAGAGTCTGTTCCTCGGTGCCAAGGAGAAAATTCCCACAGTGTTTTGCATAGCTCTTGAGTCTTTCAGAGAGCTGAGTTCGAAAGAGTTCCTCTTTCAAATGCAAGATTAGCAGCCACAGGAAAATCTTTCATTGGCCGCTTCTTTAGCACTCTAAATAACATACAGGCCTTGTACCTTTGGCACATCTGTGGATTGGAAAGTTGTATCTGCTGTGCAGAGAAGTCTAGCTTTCTACAAGCTGATCCTCTGGATGTCTCCCAACTTCTCCAAGTTCAATTTTTCAGTTGTAGCTACCAAAGAACGTAAGAGAAACTAAATAAAAGTTGGATTTGAATATCCAGTTCTCAAAAGTTATCATGTAAAAATGTAAAATTAAGAGTTCTGCAAATATTTTTAAAATTATAAGCAAAATCTTGTTTCAAGGTGTGAAATACAATGTGGATTCTTGCACAAAAACGTTAGCATGGAAACATAACCGATTAAAGTGGATGGCTGCCATAAAAGATCTGACTAGCTGGCTCTGTATGAATATAGTCATTAAGAGAAAACATTGTGCTAAGATCATCTCAAAGGCCACTATCATTTCAGTAGTCACTCAGGGACTACGGAAGAGCCATTTTAAAGACTATAGGAAACATTCTCTATTAACTTTATATAGATTTGCCTAAGAATTTACAAAGACTGGATTGTAATTAAGACAACACTGCTGCATTGCTTGCAAATTTTACTATGTGATGACTGATTTCCTCATCTATTTACAGAATTTTATAGGAGAAACTGTAAGTCTTATTTTTAAGTGACTGCAACACTGAACTCCATTAATTAAAATTGAACCTCATTGTTCACACAGAAATAAAGACAATTTGTCAAGCATAAGCATTCTTGGGATCCTTTTGGTCCTTTCCACTGCAAAGTGAATGATCTCACTGGTACACAAATTATATTCCTTCAAAGAACTTCAGAGTGCAGTTAATTAGACTCTAAGATATAAAATAGCTTCTAAAATATGCATGAGCAAAACTGAGTTTTAGTAAGTTATTGCGCATATAATTTCTTTAGGCTTCACTTTACATATGTCATTACCATGAAAGAAAAATCTTGGTGCAAGTAATGACAGAAAACCAGCTATTTCTATACTAATTTTATGATCAAATTGATGATTGTCTTAAAGGGGAAACTCTGGCTCTACAATCTCTAAACAAATCTGAATTTTCCCAAAATTCAAAAAAAGCTAGACCCAGAATGTTTATTTCATCACACTAAAATCATCAAGTACTACTCAAGCTGAACACAATGCATTAAAACATTGTTATTTTCTATTCTTCGTACAGATAGTACACAATATTAAGCAGACTTTTAACTTCTTAATACATCAATTTTGCCTCACTTCTACTGACACTGTTCGTAAAGACAGTAGTGACAGTAGTAACAGATTACATCGTACTTTAGAAGAATGTACATGAAACTGGATTACCTGATATAAAATACAAATTACAAATGTGACTCTCTTCATTGTAATCAGCCAAAAGGGGCAAATTCACAGGATTTTTCACAGCATATTTCCTTAGTATGCATTACATTTCCCTAGAACTACTAACGTGTGGACTTTGCAAAATAAGAATTCTACAAGTTGGTATAGTAATAATAGTCTGGACTGATCTTACTATGCAAAATTTACAGAACATAACACATGTCATCCGGGAAATTCTTATAGTGTAAAAGCATCTGCTAGTAAGTAGTACGGGAGAAGAAGCGTAAAACAAACCTCAGAGGTTCTGGCATCCAAGAGGTGCTCTTGACAAGGTACATTAATTAAGGATTATGGATTTCTGCACTTTGTATTAGCAGCAGTTTAAAAATGCAATTCATGTAGTGGCATTCTCAAAATATAGTGCCCTGAGTGTGATTTTTTGCAGAACAGTCCCCTCTTGAGGAGAATATTCCTAACCTAAAAATTCTGGGTAACTCACATAATCCAAAAATATTTTCAGAGGTCTTACTATGGCTTATTGGAACATCCAGTTACTGCAATAGGCTGCCACTCTTGACAAGCACCAAACTAGTGTCTTGACACAACAAAGTTGGTTGCTGGAAGAAACATAAATGAGTGGTTCCTTCCAAAGTCCTCAAGGAAGTAGTCTTAAAAAAGTTATTCTGTAAAAAAAATTCATGATATTATGTAATCCTAAATATCAATGACATAATAGACAGCATACCATTGATGACAAAAAATATGAATTACTAACAGAATAATGGATTACTTAGATACATAACTTTTTCTATATTTATGCAATAAGCAATTCTAATACAACATCCAGGAAACTGTACATGCCTTGACACGTGATTGCATCAAGCACTAATGGAATGTACACCACTGAACAGTTTCGCTAATATGCCAGCAAAATGTCACTGATCTGGCCATGGATCTTGACTACGTAATTTCATTTTTTTGTATTACTCATGTCTTTGGTTAAATAAGTACTGTAAAAAAGTTAAAAAAAAAAAAAAAAAGTAAAAAGAATGAAGACAATATTACATTTAGGGACACATTATGACAATACAATATACTCTAAAGTATATTAGTTGGCTTAAATTTGTTCTGAGTTGTGTATTTCCTAAATAGAAAGGCAGAATTATTAACATTACTTAAATTAAAATAAAAATCAGTGTGAGTTAGGGCTCCATACTACGTGCACATGCCCACACTCATAAATGAAAGGAAATACAGTATTTCTTTACTACTGTCAATATAAGAGTTACTTATGCTAATGCAAAGATAAAAATAAAAACGTGTCGTTATACCAAAGCAACCTGTTCTGAAACTTGTGTCACTGTGCAAATTAGATGAGTCACCTGCCCTTCATTCTGATCCACTTCATGGCAAGAACTAGATAAATCATTTTGCTTTACTCCATTTATCTACACTGAATGCAATGAAGATGATATAACGAGCAAAATACAAATAAAAATAATGGATAAAATTATCAGAAAGGATTTAAAAGGTGGGAAACATAAAATAAGCTTTCTTTCTTTCTTTTTCTATCTCCCCGCACCTCTTTTATTTTTATTTTTGGTATTCAATATTCTAAAGTAATGGAACACAGAACAGTATGCATTATTCCAATACTATCACTTGCCTGAAAAAGCTCTAACTGAAATAACAATTAATAATTTTAGAAAGGAATGCAACTGAAGAAAAAAGTAAATACTACATAGAATTATCTGTAAAGACCTGGAAAAATAACAATGCAACAAGCTATAGTGTTATTAAATAGTAAAAGGATCCTCACCTACAGATAGGTAAGAGAGCGCTATTTCCAGTGAAACCACATGTGAATTTACTTCATTATATCCAACACTGTAGCTCAGTTTTGAAATTATGTACACGGACTTACGATCAACTAGACATTGTCTTGAACCAGAAAATTCTAATCTAAATTTACACACACACACACACACACATATATATATATATATGAATCAAAAAAAATTAAACCATCTAAAACTGGTAAGACAAAGAGGTCTTTTCGATCCGTTGATAGTGTTCGTAAGTACGCATGTTAAATAAGATCATTCTGTATCATGTGTCAGACTATGCACTGACTTCTGCAGGTTCACAGAACGAATGTCTTCACATTAAGTACTGCATGAATGGACAGAATATAGTAGAAAAGATTCCTACTTTTTTGCAACACGAGGAATGGTCACTACTGAATTTGACATGTTCTTTCTGATAGACTATGACAAATCTTGTTGTTTTACAAAAAACACACAGCAAAATTCTGTGCTTCCGATTTAGCAGTTCAAAACAACTCTAGATCCATCAGAAAACTGTCAATGTAATAGAGCAAGAGTAAAACCTAAGTCTTAGATAAATTTGCACTGAAGTCAAGTAGGACAGCAAATATGACCTGGGAACATAAGAAAAACTAGTATAATTCTTGAATCTGCTACGCACTGGTCATGCTACCATGAGCAAGTCACTTGCACCTTACCTTCCTCATTTTTATCTATATGAAAGGCAGAGCTTGTCATACTCAATTGCTTTCATGCAATTCAAGGTATGAATCTACATTCTATTCCTGGAATAAATATGGACTTTCTGCATCGCCTTCAAAAAGTCATTTCATTGCTTTGTGGTGGATTCTGCCTCATCTCCTCTTTCTCTTTTTCACTTATTGCTCTTCATGGCAATACCTCTTACTATATGCTCAAGTATTGGAGAGTGTTTTTACACCCTAAGTTTAGCCACATTACTTAAGCAGCAATATTAGGAAATTTTTTTTTAGCCTTGGCTTCCTAGATAATCCATGGAGAAAGAAGGGGCTCATCAGAGCAGAGATTTAAGGCAGGTTTTCTGAATTGCTCTCCAGAAAAGGCTACCTTTTCCACTGACTATAATGGAAACCCAAAGGTCATTAGATCTCTAACCTCAGCACCTAAGTTTTAACAGTGGCAGTCTCTACAAACTATTACAATTCAAATAAATAACCACAAACTGGATTTGGTTTATCCTTTTAAACACTTAGAATTTGGACCCTGTGAACACAATGCTATTTTGGGACATAATCACCCTAATAGACTACCCTTTCTTTTGGTGTGCATGAAAAACATCCTCTGTATGTTCTCTTAGTCTGAAATTGCTTTCTTAACGGGTCTGTAGTTTATCAGTATATGGCAGCTGCCCTACGCTGAAAACTGTGCTTTTACTCAGGGATTCCACTTTTGTGTTGTATGCTTCACTTCCCAGCCCAGAAATACTTGCTCTTTCCTGCAGCAAGGCCTTGAATCAAAAGATCATGCTCTCACAAGAGATAGTTATGCCTTCAGAGTCCATAAACCAACACATCTGATTGTCACATATGAAAAATTTTTAAACATTATTCCTTCTTAACATTACTCTGATCAAATTAACAGGAACACACACTTCTTCAGGAGAAACCCACATGCAGGATTTATATAGAGTTTTTCAAAACAATCTATTTTAAAGAAGTCTTTTCACGAAGAGTACTCAAACACTACTTCATCTGGTCCTGTACTGTCACATTCAAATATATCTAAGAGACTAGTTGAACACGCTTTTCCTTGCAAGAGCTCATGCGAGTTTTGACGCTATCATAATGTGATTTTCCAGGTGTTAGTGTTCTGTTTTGCTTACTGGTTTACCCAGCTGAGCAAGGTCAAAGGTAAAACACTCTGTCTGAAATCCTCCTGATCGTTTCAAGAAGCCTGAGAAATTGATTAAATTAAGGTACAACATTTTCTATCCACCAGTCTGCTATGACTACTTTGAAGAAGAGATTTCTTTTTGTTAGGAACTTGATTCTTTCACAGGTAACCTGCCTCAAAATTCCTGAAGATGTACCACCTAGGCTTAATGACTTAGTGCTTTCTTAATACTTCCATCTTTGTTCAGTCTCTCAGCAACATTATTTTCTGTCTTAATTACTCCCCATTATCACTCATAATCCATTAGATCCATTTACTCTTTCAAAAATATCCTCTATCCCATGTACTGATATTACCTAAGCTTCACCTTAGAAGCTTATTCTGATTCTTCAGTACTCCTCTTTCTTTCAGCCTGCTATAATTTATGTTTCTAGCTACTGGTTTTAGCAGGGTCAGCATCACAAGTTTGATGGGCTTCCTTATGGTTGAAACAGCTTTCTTGCCATTTAATAGCATTTGCTTATTCTTGCTTTCTAGTTCCACTCTGCTGAGTGCTACGAATGTTTTATGAAAATCAACAATTTTTTTTTTTAGGTAAAAAACTGAGCTATCTCTAAGGTTCTTACTCCCTTTAATCTTAAAATCTTTTTGCCTAAGCAGTCCTATTTATTGCTGAAGTTCAGTAGCCATTGAATTTTTTTTTTTCCCCCCAACAAACAAATGCTAAATTTAGTTATGCTATGGTCAGTAAATATTATCATCTTTTTGAAAGAGCTTGTATTATAGAACAAACCAGTGTTCTACCCTTTGGTCCTCCGGTCTTTCTTTGGGCTCATTATTAGATTACCCCAGCGCAGGAAAGACAACACACTTCTTGGCCTGGGACATCCCTTTGCCTTCCAATCTATAAACCAAGGATTTAAATATCCTTGGTGAAGTAATTTTGAAATTTTGTGGCTATTCTTTTACTGTAACTATACAAAAAGAGGTCACAAATTACAGATGGTGAGCTATTTTATGGCTATGAGATCTTAATGCTGCTATGTTATTAGAATCATAAAAACCACCAATGTGAACAAAAAAATTAAGCAGACGGGAGATAATTCTGATCTTTCGTCACTAAAAACCAGGGAAGAATTCATTGAAATCTGTTAAGTTGCACTAATGAGAATGACAGTGAATACAAGCATTCCTTCTTTATTCCTTGTTTTTACAACTCTTACATTTCTTCTTTTGTGATCTTATGTCACGGTCCTTTTTTGAGATTTATGTATATGCTTTGAAGATATCAATACAAGTTTCACTAGCAAAATATCCTGCTGAAAGAAAAAAAATCCCTTCTGTTTTGCTCTAAAAATAATACATGACCTTAGTTTTGTAATTGTCATTTAAAAATATGTGTCTTCCCTGTTTATGCTAACATTCCTGGAAGCGTTCAAGGCCAGGCTGGATGGGGCTTTGAGCAACCAGGTCTAGTGGAAGGTGTCCCTTGCCCATGGCAGGGGGGTTGGAACTAGATGGGTCTTTAAGGCCCCTTCCAACCCCAACCATTCTATGATTCTGTGATTCTATGATTCTATGAAACGCTCTGCTGGCACTGTTGCCTCCAGCAAGAACCAGTTTGACGTCAAGAGATCAAACAGCAGAAATACTCTATTTTCAGATGCCTGAAAGCAGTAATAAGTGTACTATTCTACTCTGTATTGCATTTTTCCCCTTTATAAACATTGCTATTAGCTATTTCTTAGTGATTTAAAGCGATGATTACTCTGCTTTGTGTTTTTACAATTTGTCAGATATACAGTAAATCTTGAAAAAAGTTGAAAAAGAAAAAGCTACTGTCAGTAACTAAAATGGGGAGGACCACTTTAAGTCCCAAAACTCTCCTACGTCTCACAGCAGTAACTGAAACATCCCTGAACTACAGATATTACTGACTCAAGACACAATCAAATATATTAAATATCTATTAATAAAAGAAAATATGGGTTAAGTTCTCCTCATTTTATTTATAATAACTAATTCATGTCAGTGAGCTACATTTTGGTTTTATTTGATGATAATTGTAATGAGTATAGTATATATTAGTAGAATATAATAATTTGTTCCTTGCATTTCTGAATAATTAAGAGTGGCATCTAATTTGCTGTCTTGAACATTTGCTCTCTCTTTTTTTTTTTTTTAACGACTCCCTCAACAAGTATTATATTAAATGAAAGAGAATGGAAAAGGTAAGGTAAAATGATGATGAAAGGTAAATCAGTATAAGTCTGTTATAGCCACTGAAAATAAAAATTAAAGAATAAAAATTATAAAACAGACATTGTCAGAATTAAATGTATCACTGCACTCAGCTACATCTCCCACAACTTTTTAGTTTTACCTATCTTGCAACTCCATACAATTCTCATATAACAGTATTTGCAACTTTAGATTAAATAGAACTAATTTGTAAAGACAAGTCAACATCTTAATGCTGCATCTCTGAGATAGTCACTGTTAATCTAGCTAAAGTTTTTTTCTGTTTCCTGTGCTTCAGGGACAATTATTCTATCTAAGAGCAGTTCCACTCATATTGGAAACAATGGGAAGCATTAGTCATTTTGCAGAAGTGCATCTTTGCTGAGGGCAACTGTGGCTTCAATCCCATTGAGAGCAATAGGAGGTAGTAGCAATTTTGGAGGAAGGAAGTTGTCTATGGAATACTCCATAGGAGAATATTATTTATCAGCTCTAGCTGAATGAGAAAATTTCAGTTCTGAAGAATAACAGCAAAAGAAAATCTTCAAGCGTTTAAAAATCTTTGATACACAGGATTTTAGTATAAAGTGTAGGGAATAGGTATTATTCTGTTAAGAAGATCTTCAGTAAATACGCGAGTAAAGAAATCATATCTTTTAGTAATCTACTGAAATTCCTAATAGATAAATCTTTACACTTGCTTTAAGTCAAACTTCTCCAATTTATGCATTGGAAATCTGTAACAACTATTTTTCTGCCCCAAACTACTTGTGGAAATTTTAGGGTGGTTTGTTTTGTTTGTTCTCTAGGTAGCACTTCCTAAAGCAAATAGCGACTGAAGAATCCTGCAAAACTACAGGTGAAAATGATGTTCTTAAAATGGTGCTATCATTTGCTTTAAAATATACTTAATAGATCTGCAATTAATAACCTAAGTGAGGTTAATATAAAGTGTTTTAAATAAATCATATTAGATTGAATTATCACTGGTATTTTCACCTCCTCCTGCCATTGTTTTAAGATCTCTCATTCCTGCTGCTGCAGACAAACTATCAGAAGAAAAGGCAGAGAAAACCCTTCAGCTGCTGCTAATTGTTGAAGAACCAGAAGACATGCATATTGATTTAACAGACTGACCTAAAATAGAGGCACAGCCTTCCTTCTTTTAAAAATGCACACGTACATGATTTTTCCACAATGTTGCTGACTAAGATAATTTTTAAACATTCCTGATTCAGCGTATGAAAACTCAGTCCAGAGTTCATGAAAAAAATTTACATCAAAATCGCTGAAATTTCAGATTTACAATTGTTTTAATGGAACCTAATGAATCCATTTAACCCTGACCAAAAGTTGTCACTAGGAAACAGCATGAAAGCACTTACAAAGTGTTGTCATTTTTCTATATTACACACAGTAGGTTATTATTTCCAATAGCTCACATAACAAAATATCACCAGCAGCACTGCATACACACTTCATTCTTAAAAAGAATTACCTGTAGAAGCTCCTCTACTAATACACTATAGTGGAATATTGACTATATGTTTTAGTATCTCTCTTGTTCTTTGTACAAGAAAATGGTCTTACTAACTCTACTCAACAGGGTTTTTTTGTTTGTTTGTTTTTTGTTTTGGTTTTTTTTTTCCTTTCTCTGACTTGGCACAACCATTAGATATACAGATCCTGGAGGACAATTGCATCTTAATAGTATCTATGCACTGCAAAGACTTTACAGAAGCAACAGTGATGCACAATTTCACTTACATATAATTTTAACGATGTAAAAATGTACCCTCACTTCAGAATCCAGGGTGTGTTTTGGAAAGACATGTAAAGTTCATAAGAAACATTGTTAACAGAAACTGCAAACCTGAAGCTGGAGATGATAAGACAGAATACAAAAGCCCCAAAGTACTATTATAAAAGAGATGAGGTTAAGATTGATGCACTTGAAAAAGTTTTTTGACCTACCAACTTTCAGTTTTATTAAATATTTCACAGAACGATAAATAAAATAGCCACAAGTAGTCAGTGGAATACAAATGGTTAGCATAAATTTTGTTGAAAAATTAAAAAATTAATTATACATCATCTCAAATAAAAGAAAAATCTGTGAGGAACATGCTGATGAACAGCTTATGTTAAATACCAAAATTTCAATAACAGAGGTATGAAGAGAGAGTATGGCACAAAAATATAAAATACTAGAAAAAATGTGGGATGGAACAGAAGAAAAACAATTTTTTTACACCTATTTGGAAAAGAAATACAATCCCAAAAGGATATCGTCCATTATAATGTTTTACCTCAGTATTTTCTATAAAATCACCAAAAGAAAAATGAAGGAAGACAGCCCTACTGTACAACTTCAGTGACAGAGGCTGATGAAGGCTGACTTGTCTCCATCTGCCTAGGATCTAGTGGGATCACGCTAGTGGGACCAATTACTCCTCTCTCCCCTACTTAGGAATGAGGTACTCTTTACAAGCCCTGTACTTCAATTATTAGAGAAACACCAAAAGTGTCAGTGTTTGGTCATTTGGTTTTGTTTTGTTTTTTTTGTTTTTTTTTTTTTTTGTTGTTGTTGTTGTTGTGGTGGTGTTTTTTTGTTGTTGTTGTTTTGTTTTTTTTAATCTTAGGACAGGCTTTTTAAGTCAAGCAATTGCTTGCTAACAATAATCATGTGCATTTATTGGAAATACGTGCAAAATTTTGATTGTTACCTTTTCAGATATGTGAACACTAAATACTCATATTCCTTTTAATACAAAGTAGATAAAAGAATACCAGTGTGGAGCAGTTTTCTGACTACATTAGGCGATATGGCTAGGAGTTCAACAACAGTCAACCTCTTCTATCAGAGAAGGAATCAAGCAATGATTTTTTTAAAGACTACAATATACAATTAAAATCAATTATATAAAGGGAAAATGTGATATAACATAAAGCTCAACATACAGTTTTTCAGTGCATATAATTACACCAATTACATTTAGAAATTGTATTTACTTGCCAAGAAAGAAATAAGATTAAAAGGCAATTGTATTAAGTGACACCACACAACTTTCTCATTCAATCTTACTGAATATGGAATTATAGCAAGATAATATTTTAACTACTTCAAAAGAAAGGCCATCAACTTCTAATTCAGAACACCAACAAGATAAAACATGCAATTTTCATACTCTGTGCTTTTATGTGTGCAACAAAAACAGTCAGCTATTATAAGAAGCCTCTTGAATTGTGATGTACTGGTTTTAGATTGATCTAGAAAGCGAGGTCAATTACACCTTTCTGATACAGTTCCTGAAATTAATTTATTTTGCAAATTTTCAAACAAAAATGCATTATGGATTGTGGATCAAATTAATTTCTCAGGCATGTCTGAAGAATTACAACATCCTCAGTTCAGATTCACTCAAGGGTGGTGGTATTTCAATAGATCAGAGAGGGGGATGAGAGAGGGATACACCACAGCTCTATAGGATCAGATTTTCAAAGCTTTGTGGATGTTTATCTCTCCTTAAGACAGATCATCAACAATCTTAACAATCTTTTAAAGTCTGAAACTATGAAGGTAAAGACAGAAGAAAAGAACATCCAAATATATATTTGATATGAAAAAAAAATATACTCCAGAATGAAAAATTTGCTTCTGCATACCGAAGCATGTTTTCTTTATTTATCTTCTGTTTAAGAACTACATTTCAGAAGTATCTCAGTTCTTAGCTGCCTGTATCTTGATACACGTAAATGTAGGTATTTATGAATGGCCACCCAATAAAGCTCAAAATCAAATCTAAGGTATGTCAAGTTGCACGCATCTGGTGTAAGACATCTAAATCAAACCATATAGAAATTTAGACCTGTATTATAACAGACATGACAAGTGATTTTGACAGATTATTATCTGGACAGAACCATCAGGACACAACATTTTCTTCAAG
The DNA here is from genome assembly GCF_965183815.1 of Platalea leucorodia. Taxonomy (NCBI): domain Eukaryota; kingdom Metazoa; phylum Chordata; class Aves; order Pelecaniformes; family Threskiornithidae; genus Platalea; species Platalea leucorodia. Next base: position 30,618,313 of record NC_138825.1, on the reverse strand, counting down.
TTCTCTAGTGTACCAATGATCTTTTCCACTTTAAATTCTCTGTCAGCCTTTAGATATTTTTCAAATTATGGAAAACATTCTAATCTAGATCCTGGTCTAAAATTGTCACACATTGACAATCTAAAGAAAGAAAACAACAAGTACAGGAATTCACCTAAAGGAAATACTTTATTTAAATATGCTAAAACATGCAATAGTGATTTTAATCTTTTTTTTGTTTATAAAGTTAAATTTCTAAGTAAAGGTTGGTTTTGAAGACCAAATTTTAAAATTTCAAAAATTTTCAAAGGAGACTTTGAAGACCAAACAGAAATCTTTTTCTTTCCTCCAAACCAGAAAATACACCAAAACTAACATTTTCCACAGAGAATTCCATCTGTGTCATTCCTGCAATTTCCAATGCAGAATATTTTGCTGGAAAAATCCTCAGTTCTACCTTTAGGGCTTCCTCCCTGTTTAGATTGCTCTTCTTCAGAAATACTACTGAGAATAGACTAGACTGGTCAAATTAGCACATGATCCAGAAATCCTTCTTTGTGCCACAGACAGATAACAAGAAACATTTTTGGTTTTCCCTCAAAAAAAAAAAAAAAAAAAAAAAGTAGTTCCAAGAATAATAACACCTGCGTGTTTCAAAAAAATGCTCTTTCTGTCAGCAGTAAGTCATGAAGCAGGGAAGAATTACAATATAAAAAAGGAGTAGATGCCATTGCCATATTCCCTGGAGGTGATACTGAGGTAATGGGGATAGATTAGATGACCTTTGAAGCTCACTTCTAACCTTATTTCCTACGGACTATGATATCTTCACCAAGTTCCAGAGAGAAGGCAGATAAGAGCTGATTTCTTTGGGAAGGTATTAGTTAGACTACAACCACAACAGAATCGCTGCAAGAGTAAATGGATATATCATTCCCCATAACAAAAGTACTGACATTTCAAGGGAGACACACAAAGCCTAAGCAAGGCATTTAAGTGAATAATAGAAAGCATCGGTGATGTCAGTTATGAATACCTGAAATTTTCTGCTGCATTCAAGTTGCTTAAATGTTATTGGTTATTAACTTTTGGCTGAGAGAGTGATGCGGTTTTGGGATTTGTAACTTTTCAGTGGCTTAGTTTTCAGACACACCAAGACTACTGAAAAGGCTTGGAAAAGTACATGTTTTACCAAACAGAATAATTACTCATTCCAGTACAGCGGACACAGGGTATGTGACCAACACATCCCTAAGTTGATGTGGGCTCTGTGTAAACTCCCTCTCAAGGTTGCAGTGGAAGCATTTTGTCTATTGAGTGAAAGAAGTATTACGTCTGTCTTTAGAAGTTTAACAGAGTTTAGTGATCTGACTTTGGCTAGCCATCCTTTGGACACTCCTTACACCCCTTGTCTTCTAAATCCCTGATCCTGGAAATGTATTTGAATGTAATTTTCTGTGAAGACATATTTTCTCTCTCCAGGCTGATACATCAGTCTTACCCAAATTGGAATGACTTTCTCCTCCTGATATTAGAGAGTCCCGGGGAAGGTCTGGCCAAGCATGGAAAACAGCTCCAGAGGCTGTCACTTTTAGGTAGAGGCAATGCAATTGAATTTATATACCTCTGAAATTGCTCCTAAATCACAATTGAATACAGAAAAGTTACATTGAATACAGAAAAGTTACATTGCCCCAAAAGATTTAAGTTGGTTTTGCTGCAGTTTGCTCACTGGAAAATTTATTATATTTTCTGTTTAGCAATTTTGCATTAGCCATTCATAAGACTGATATGGTCCAGAAATATGTGTGGTTTTGAACAGCTTTATGACACTTTAATCGTAACAACTTTTTATATAAGCCTGAGTAGATAAGCTAACACTTCTGTACTGTACTGATACAATTGATATTGATACAATATGATAAGACAGAAAAACTGCAAATAGTGGTAAGGCTTTTGTATGGCAGCAAAAAGAAATGCCATTTCTGCCCATTCCAGTACAGTTGCACCAGTCATTGCCAGAAATGTAGCTTGCTTGCTTTTGTGGCTAGTAACTTGCATGCTGCTTAGGCCATCAGTGACCATACAACATATTTTACTATTATACAGATGTTTTATTAGTACATCAAACTTTCTAAAAGATTACTTGATTGCTTACAAAGATCAATTACTAAGCATGCACGCCAAAGTAAAACTTAAAGCCTTATTCAGGAATTTATCACTCTATTTCAGTGAAGCATGACCATATAATACCTTCACTTAAGACATTAAAAAGGGCAAAATAAATACAGCATGAAATAAAGACGGGTGTTTTCTTCTGTGTGAAGCATTTACACGGTATGGTTGTCTACACATTAACTGTGAACTGCTGTGATTAAAGTAGAACCCTCTCCAGCAATACTGAAGGAGATAGCTTTTGCTAAAGCCGCCTTGGTATAAAAGTAAGGGGATAGGAGGAAAATTAGTCAGGGCAGAAAGCTCACAAAACACCCTGGTTTAGACCAAAACACTGGCCAGCCTGATGCAAAGGCAGACTGATGAGGAGAAATGTTACAAATTGAAGCGAGGAGCTGCTGTGCAATGGTTTTACCTTGCAGTGCATACCACTCCCTATACAAAAGTAATGTATGCTACATGTGTTTGAACCCAACTCTTCAGAACGAGATTGATTCCCAGTCTTCAGGTCTTCATGCTGCTGCCTGTCGTGCAGTCCATTTCCCTGATTTTCTTTTCTGTTTTGCTACTCCTACTAGAGACCTTGGATGTGCACTCATATTCCTTACCAAGAGACGGCAGGACTCTATTCATTGGAAGTGTCACCACACACTGCTATTTTTAAGTTATGATCCTGAAACCCTTAAACTACCTTATCATCTTACTTATTCTCAGACAGACAAATAAATTTCTAGTACTTGTTCTTTCACTATTGCTTCCAGGGAAAACACCACCTACCCACTTCCTCTGTTACAACTCTTCCAAGTTCATGCCAAGCCCCCAACAGAAAAAACTCTTCCCACACATGTTTGACAACATCATGTAAATAAAGCACATCTTCCATCACTCCAAAGCTATTTTCAACCATTGACTTCCATCCGTCTCATGAAGAAATGGCAGTTCCCATGACCCCAAATCATCTGTTGGTAATTACACATTGCCATACTTGCTTCCCTACAAATATGCAACTATGTAGCTCCTCTAGTACCATTTTATATCTTTGTTTTTTAATCTTCTTTCAAACAATGTCAACAGGTTGCAAATTGTTGTCTCATAAACGTCATCTTTGTAATTTACCAGTTTTAAGTAGGGATCAGAGTCTAATTCCTTGCCCTTTTTCCAATAGCTGCTTGTATTCCACAACCCTTTGGACTAAGCATACAGGAATGAGAGATGTAAACCCAATCTACAAGTTACTTAAACTCATGCCTGCTAAGCTGAAGCCTTTGTCTGACATTAATAACCCTACTGAAAAAAATCTTTGGTATGCACAAAGATTTGCTTAGCTATATTATCTTCTGGTAAACTGCCTCAGGGAAGCCTAGCACAAGTCCAATAAGTAGTCTACTTTTCTTCTAGCAAACATATGCAAGTGCATGCATACCCCTTTTCTGGAGGGAAGAGTGGGGACAACAGCAATTTCTTGTGTTAAAAATCTGTCCTTTTTGGCAATTTGTCACAAATTAGCATTTGTGACAAGTATTGACAACTCCTTTACAGTTACTGTTAATGTGAAAACAGAATAAAATGTCTCTAGATAATCTCTTAGATTTATCTATTTGTGGATAACTTTCAGATATTAATTGAACACTTCAGAGAAAGCTAGTTGCCTATAAACAAAAATCCATTTAGGTCAAGAACTTCTCAATGCACTGAATGGAAGGCCACACCACTATGAGCTCATAGACTTAATCATCGCCCATTGGGTCGTACCTTAAGTTGCTGTTCTGGCATATAGACCATATTTTATCAGAGATCAGAAAATAGCATTTTAATCAAAATAACATGCATAGTGTAGTATAAATATATTGCACGTTATTTTGCTTACATACACTAAAAATGTACATACAAACCTCTCAATTTACCTTAGTCATTTTTCTGAAATGCTATATAAACATGACTGAAACTAAGAAATCTTCTATAAGTGCACATGAAATAGTGATTTAAAAAATGATTTTAAAAAAGTGATTTCTCTATGCTCACAGATTTAACAGTGTATTGCCAGGCTTAGATAACACTGACGTAAGCTCAGTAGTTAGTCCAAGCTAATGCCAAGTCACATAGACAGGAATTCAGGGCAATCATCCAGCCCCAAAGGAGGATAGATGTGGAACAGTTTTGCCTGCCAAATTAGTAATGTCCCTGATATGAGCACATAAGGTGACAGAAAGGGCACCCCGATGACATGCATCACCTTTAATCTGGTAAAGAACTCCCCTATCAACGAAATTCTCTCTGCCAATTATATATGCTGCATTTTATACAGCTGTGTAGCACAAATTAACAAAAGCAGAGGATAAAAACCACAAGCCAGTGTTTTTAACTTTCAAAATAAAACAAAATTTCTACATAATGAGGGACACCCCTTTGTCTGTTGCCTGAAGCTGAATGTTCCTGGAGCTAAGGAATGTTTTGGTGGGTTTTTTTTGTTTGTTTGTTTTTTGTATTTGAGAAGTGATGCCAAATTCATTGTTCTGTTTTTAAGTAATAGATATTTCAATAATACAGAGAGAATTTTACTTCCATGCTCATTTACTGAGGCCATTGTGATTAAACTGTGCAAACAGTGAAGCAAAATGGAAGTATGTTGTTTCAGAAGAAGATTTATGACATATCCACATATCAAAAAACTGCAAAAGAATGGCTCTTCACAACGCTTTCCTGGATGTCAAAAATAATCCAGTCAAGCTTATGATTAATTTTTACACAAGTTGTTACTAAAAGATTAAAACTGTTGCGATATCTAGGGTGTGAAAGCTAACTTAGTTCACTCACAACAAATCTCCTTTAAGATGATGTAATCCAGTACTGATTCTCCTAATTGCTTAGCTTTTGCCACAGGCCATAAATGTGTCAGTTCTCTCTTCTTGATTGCTACTGTAGTACAGTGATAAAACAAGTAGAACACAAGTGGCTGTCTAACGTTTTGGTTACTAGTCACAAGTGTTAAAGCAGATTAAAAGTTGTTGAAAGGTCATATTTGCATTTGAAGTGAATGAGAGAAGGACGATACTGGTCTTCACTTTAGTCCTTCATATAATACAGCTCAAGCTTTAAAAGGCTAATATGCAAGAGGATACTATTATATCCTCTGCTTTAAGAAATGCACTTATTTAATATCAATTAACCTCTTTCCTCCAATACACATAAACTGATACAAACAATTAAGGAAAACTTTAAATAGACAGCAATGTCTGGGCAGAAGGTACACAAACTCAGCACTCATCACAAATGAAAGAATTATTAGTCTTAATGTACAGTTGATGAGGACTATGATCTCTGAACTTCTAATATTTTTCTGATAACATGCTCATTTCTTTTCCTTGCCGTTTTCTCTTTTACGATAGCCTCCTGGAACTGAACAAACCTGTCTGCTGGAACCAAGGTTTTATAGTCTTGAGACAAAATCCAGGTCCATTGTTATCAGTGTTTCAATCTGATAGTGCTAGACCAGTGTCTTTGAGTTAAGGTGCTTGAGCATGTTCCCACTCTAGACCACTGTTACCTGTTTACATATAAACCCACAGTGAGAAAACTGTGATTTCCAACGTAGTACTACACTGCTATTCTATGTTATGCTCAGTCTTTTTAGACTAGTGATGTTCCATGAATAACAGGTATGGGGTCTCTTTGAAAAAAAAAAAACAAAACCAAAACAAACCAGCATTACCTACATCACTGCCAAGTTGGAAGTAAATGATTGTGACTAAGTAGTCGTGGATAGTAAGTTGCATGGATCAAAGCCCTAATGCGTTCCTAACTGCTGTGTGCAACAGACAACCAAGTCACACTGGAGAACAGGACGACAAACCCCCATCACTCTTAGCTCCGATCACTAAGGTGAAGGGGAGAAAAAAAATTCTGTCTTCTCATTAGGGACTGACGTGTGTCATAAGTCAACAACACGAAACTGCTAGTTCTAAAAATTCATGGAATTCCTAAAACCACATTAAAATGTCTTAATTGAAAAATCATTAAGAGTCAACATAGGGAAGTGACACATTAAACCTCATCTTGAAAGAGGGAGAGATATTGATTGTGGAACTAAAAATCAGAGAGTTTAGAGTCAAGCTATCATGAGTCGACACATTTGTTACAAAAAAGATGGCATACAACCCAAACTCAAATACAGATTTGATGTTTTTAAAAGACCAATTTCACAATGTGAAAACAATTCTAAGCTAAATCAGAGTGAGAAAATAATTAGAACAGAGAAATGCTCACAGGGAATGAAAGCTGTTTAAAATTCTGGTTTCTAATGTCCATAAAACCATTTTGCCAAACCTAAGAAAAATCTATATTAGATTAAAAAAATGGTTAAAAAAAATCTAATATTTAAAGAAGAAGATAGTGAAGCTAGGAAATGTATCAAGTTTATGTGAGAAGAAAATAGACGCAAAAAGAAATTAATTATTGGAAGATTTAAGGATAATTTAAATGAGTTTCAAGACATACTAGGAACAACAGAGGATCTATAAATCGTATCCATCACAAATCATGCAGAAGAGGTTGAAAAGTTCAATAAATAATTATTTTTGGCATTTGGGAAATAAAGCAGGATAACCTGCTCTGATCAAGTGATCAGGATACAGTTCCTTTTCAACAGCATCTCAGGAAGATATTCAACAACAGCTACTACAGTCAGATATTTTTCAATCAGTATACATATGGCTAGCTTGTAGCTAAGAGTTTTATGATAGCCTAGCAGTTCCTTGCACAATTAATGCTAATTTTTAACATATCTCAGAACTACAGAGAAGTTCCAGAAGTCTTGATGAAACCCAATACTAAATCAGTATTCAACAAATGGCAAATGAAATAACTGAGGTAGCTCTGACAACTTGATACTGGTCCTGGATACAGTAATGGAAATGGCCATTACAAGATTTTGATTAATAAGAAGTTAAAGGAGAACAATATAATTAATGCCAGTCAATATAGATTTATGGCTGATAAAGACTGTGCTGATGAAGCTTCTGTAAAGCAACAAATATTTGGATTCTAAGATTATACTGACAGAAATTCAGTATGGCACGAACAACTAAGGTCTCAAAATGGAAGCTACTATTGAGAGCATGTATTCTTCCTGAGATCCTGGGGTGGTATATTTTTGACCTTATGTCATTTAACATCTTCATCTGGAAACATAAAATCATTACAGATACAATTTGCAGACAGAATAAAAGCTGATGTAGGGGATAATCATGAAGAAAATACTTCAATGGTACAGTGTGGTCTGGATTTCTTGATAATCTGGATGCATGCAAGCAATTTGTGGTTCAATACCGTCCAATGTAAACTCACACACCTAGGAAAAAAGAACTCTGTAAACGCTTCTGTGATGGGAGACTCAGTTCTCCAAAGGGTTAATGTATTCCTATTTGTTGGCAGAGAATATTGTCCGCAAAAAAGGCATTACATTACCTTCCTAGCTAATATGGCTGCTAGTAAATACTAGCATCAGTGCTGACATCTGCAATTCAAGAGGTTTCGGAGAAGAATTATGAAATTTATTAAAGAACTGTTGAAAGGGAAACATAAAAGGAGATCTATTAATTTTGCTTATAAAACAGAAGGTGAGGAGGGAGCCCGTTGAGAATGTACAAGCACCTACACAGGGAAAAAAATGATAGCAGAGGTCCCTAATTGAAAAGGCAAAGCTTTAACAAGATTCATCAGCCGTAAACTGAAACTAACAAACAAACAAAACAATCAAATATGAATTTGTCAATAGTGAGACAGTAACCGCCAATTATTTTGGTGGCTTGTATCTCACTGAAATTTTCATTAACATTTTTGAAGATGCTTTGATTTTCTTCAAAGGAAACTCAGAAAATTCCCAGTCTTAGAGGTTTAAACAGGGAGTTGAACTGATTGGCCACAAAAGTTCCACAAAAATGTGAACACAGTGGAAGGCAGCATGGTCCAGAAAGCAGAGCCCCAGATTAACAGACAGAAGAACAACACACCACTCTTAACACTGTCACTGATAGGTGGCATTGGCTCAGTCAATTCAACCCTCTGATCCCACATTTCCCTTCATAATTGGGAGACAACAGTGCTTGTAAAATGTTATATATGTACAATTTTCTTATTTATAACTAATATTCTGGCCTCATATAAATACTTCAATTGGTCCAAAATGCAGCATCTCCTCTCCTCAAAACCAATACTTCTATTAAAAATAACATGATTCTATTAAAATGGCCTGAGAGGGAATGCACATTTATATCCAGATCCCAGAAATTAAAGATTTAAAGTATTTTATGGAAGTGACTGAAGCAATTAAAAAGATTATTCCTTGTTCTTTCTCTAGTGGCCAAAATCTCCACTAAATATTTGTATTTTTCTTAGTAATATCCATTATTTATCCACTAAACTGGGAAGTACCTTACACAGAACTCTTACTGCATATTAGATAAATGATCTTCATATCACCTTTCAATTTAAAGATTTACAACTCATTTACACCTGTTTAAAACAGGAAAACTAAGGCATATACTTTGCCCCATGACCATTCTGCAAGTCACTGATCTTCAAAACTGTACTCATCATGGGCTGCCTGCCTCTGACTATGGTCATCAATTTTGGGGTTAATGCTTATTAGAGCATGGCATAAAATATTTCAAATATCAGATTACGACAAAGAATTGGTGATATTAATTGTAAATATTATCTCTCAGAAACATGCAACACTTAAAATCTAATTTTGCCATGGTAGATGGATGTTCCAAATCCTTTGTTGCCTTTTTTTTCTGCTCTGGGTATGATCACTTTTTGCTGCTTTGACAAACAGAAATATTTCTTATGGAAAAATAATATTGTTGCTTGGAGTATTAGTTGATATACTTTAAATGGCAGTCAATCTCCTGTGTATTATCCTGCTTGTGGTTCTTAGAATAATGTCTAAAAACTGCAGGTGATTGCTCATTTATTTTTTTTAAATCACCATCCTTAAAAAAGATGAAGAATTCTTACTGAGAGAAAATAGTAGTTGAGAATTTAAAATTCAAAGAAATAGCACCAACATTTTCAAAATGAATGCTTGACATCAGGTTCTAAATACAGGTTAAGTACCTAATCTGGTGAATAAACATGGATTTAGATGTAGGAGTTTAACCTTAGGTATTCAGAAGGAAAAATTCTAGCCATAGCCTTTAAATGCTGGGTATTTAATATTAACAAATATTAAAAGTTACAGGCATGCTAATTTTAACACCTACATGTTGACAGCTTCAATTTATTTCCAGTAACAGTTAGGATTTTGTTTACATTAAGGTACAAATTTAAAGTCAGCTAGCTTACCTCACTCTTATTTCTTTAGCTCCTTTTACAACACACTAGCAGCCAATCCACTACAGCAAAATGTCTTTAAAGTATCACATAGTTTTAAAAGAACAGTCTCATCATGATATCCTGCTCACTGGCTTCAATAGCCTAGGGCAATTTAATTATGGCAGACTTCATCTTAATTCCCATCCCCTTCTCCTCTTCCCCCTTTTCACATCTATCACAACCCATTTGGATTAGAATCAAAGATTACGAAACGTTTACAAGACTGTACAAACTGAATACACCTTTCCTAATCTGAAATGGTCTCAGAACCATTGTAATGTTTGTACAGGTGGGATTGGAACTTGCCATCCGGAGCTTTGGAAATCAAACACTGAATAAATTCTTAAACTTCCTAAGTGCTTTATGTTATCAATAGCCACAAGAAACACTGTCACTTCATACAGATCAAACATAGTTAAAGACGTTTTTTAGCAACAACTGCTTAGAGCAGCAAAAAGAAAGAGATAAAAAGTAGGCAGAATCACTGAGAGCCGTACTGCTGAACTCTGCAGAAGGCTCCTTCAAATAAATATTTCAAACCTTTATATGAATATTTTAAGCATGACAACTACACATAAACACACAGCCAAAGTGCTCAAATCCACTCAAGAAAGACTATTAAGTCATCAACCTGCTCCTGACAGGATCCACTGAATATGGCAACAGTGAGAAGTCAGGAGACAGTTGGAATCATTTCAAGACTGCTAATTTAACTTGTCTTAAAACCAACCAATGCTCAACGTGTCATCATCAATGTCATCTCATCGCAGTCTGAAAAGCCTTCGACCTAAAGCAAAAAGGTCCCCAAGTGCCACCCTTCTTGTCTACTGGTTGAAAATCTAATTGGTTCTGCTGACAGGCTTGGGAATTGGTAGGAAGGCTGTTCAGTTAATCTCCAAGGGCCAGCAAAGAGCTCAGTATCCATCTCTGAGCTTTGCTCCCTGGCTGTCGTAAAATGACTCTGATGGTAGTGCAAGCTCTTATGCTTCAGCTGTCTTCTGACTTCTGTTAAGTCAAATTCAATAAAGTTTGTCACTCAATAATCTGAGAGCTACCCAACAAAACCTCTTTGATCAATAACAGCTTGCCTGCTTGCACTGAGGAAGGTGACCTATTAAAGATTAAAAACACACCTGCTGCTTGCAGCACAGAACATCTTTTTCTACTTTTAAATAAAAATTCATCCATTAAAATGAGTTTAACTGCTACAACTATATATAAATATTACATGCCAGAAAGCTAAAATAAGATTAAAAGAAACATTTTAGCTATAGTACAGTGCTTTTTGTTAAACTTAAATTTGAGTCATTGCTTTTCTTAGAATCAGAAAGGCCTCATCCAGAAAGGCCTTTCACCACCCACATGTAACTTTTACTTTAGTCTTCTCTGTATGCTCTACCTTTTTTAAAATTTTCTGCCTGATAATAGCATACAGCTCTGCTTTACTGACAGTCCAGTAATCTAATTTGTTTCTGCCTATTTGCTTATGCCAGAACACAAATATTCATGTTGCCAGGAAATGTAATTTAAAATTTGAAGTATAAACATCTTCCCCTCTGTTTGAGAAATTTTCTTGAACTGCAGATCCACTTTATCAGAGGCTATGACCAATGTGTGCTTTACAAAGCCCCAAAATGAAAAACTATAGGCAAATTGAACTGCATTGTTTAAAGACTCACAAGTGTACTTTTATTCATATGTTCATTTTACATAGTTCATCTGTTCTGCATTTTTAAGGCAGAACTACTGCAAGTACCTTAAATCAAATTTTATAGATGTAGAAACATTTGATAATTGTACATTTTGATAAATATTATTTTTGTTTATTCTCTAGGGAGTACTGCAGTTAAAAGTAGATATCCCTGTTGTTTTCCAAACTGCCCAGAACTTTCAGCTTAGGTCACCTGGAACTGGCTGTTTTTCTGTTAGATTTGTTCTTAATGATCAAGTATTAGTTGAGATACCTTACCTAGATGTTTTACAAAAAACAGGAGAAGGATATCAGGAAACAAAACATGTAATTAAAGGTGTAGTACTTGCTAATAAATCACTGAAGAAGAAATCACATGTGAGTAAATATGACTGACTGAACCATCAGTGCCTGTTTGGAATGGGTTATCAATCTCCCAGAAAATCACGGAGCCCCTCAAAGCAATAAATTCAAGATACATGAGGTAAGCAGTATATCTCTTGATTGTCATGCTTTGTTTAACCTAGTGTCCTTCATGCATCCATTTAAAGAAGTAAAAAAAAGCAGTTAGAGGATGACATGACATTTCAAAGTAGCTAGGAGATACAGATCTGTATCTTCAAATAAATAAATATATGTCCCTAAATTCTCTGAATTGGTTAAAAAAAAACCAAGACAGCAATTCTGGAAAAGATTTGGATGGGGTTTACGCTGTCGTTAGTTATTACTTCCTAAGAAAGTAAAATACTAGTCTATGGATGCTAAGGCTAGACAAATATAAAACAAGAATTACATGTTAGGTAAAGCTACTTCAGTATCTGAGAAGTCTGACTTTACTAACTTACACTATCAGACACCAAACAATTACCATAAATAAATCCCCCGCTGGGAACATCAGAGAGGCTCAGTAATGACTATCTGTGAAGAGTGAAGTGCTTCTGCAGTTTTGCAAGGTTTCTCTCCTTCCTCCTCCTGAAGGGGCCCAACAGGTAGGCATCACACTCTATGGTGTTTTGCTGTCAGTTAAGACACCTTCTTGCAACAATAAGGCTACAAGCTCCGAGCTGTCAGGCTTGCCTGTCCAGAAATACTGAATGTACCCTGATAAGGACAATGCCTGGGGTATGGGTAAAGGATGGCCATACAACAGTGCTTCAAAAAAATGTCAACTACACAGTGTAAATTTTTTTTGAGTAGTAAAATCCCAGTAAACCCAACCCAAAACACCAAAACCCAAAAACTAAGGCATAAAGTGAAAACCAAAACAATCTCTTGATCAATTCAGTTGTGAAGTCTCTTGTAGAAACAGAGTATGTTTGAGATACGTTCACATCTTACTGTTACAAGTTCTACAGGAGAAAATGAAGACAAATGCTTTTATTATACATAATAAAATGTATGAATTGTCTACAGAATATCCTAAAAAATGCATATATTAGACTCTAACAAGTACTGCACAGAAAGTTCTGGTCAATAACTCCTGCCAGTTACATGCCAATTCAGTGGGTGCAGTCAACTGGACTTGTTCTGCTGGACTTTCAGCAGGAGACACCAGAGAATCCCTTTACCTTTTCCAACTACCCGAAACTGCCAGCAGCCTACACCAAAAATCACTCTTCTTCTGAACGACCCTTTAATTATCTGAGGGGGAAGGAGTAAGAGGCATTTGACGGGAAAGAAACAAAAGATCTGTATAACTGTTCTAGTTGCACTGAGGTTTTCCATCTCACACATCTATTTCTAGTAGCCAGAAGTGGCCAGCCTGGCTCCTGTTTTTGAGAAACTTTTGATATTTATCAGCTAAACACATACCATTTTCATGCTGTTAATTAATTGTTGTTTTCTTTTCCATATTGGAAAGCCAGAATTGTATTAGGCTTCTAATGTATTGCAGCACTGGGGAACTTATTTAAGCCCTGGGGACTCATCAAGGGTCTGTGTGGAGGATCACTAATGTCCATGGGATCTCTTTCTGAAGAAGTTTGATGGTGTGTAGTTATTGATGAAGGAAACTATAATAAGAAAATGGAAGGTTAAGGTAGCTAGATGCCATTTTTGAACACTGGATGGGATCAGTGTCTGCCTGATATGTGGTGATAGTTGGTAAATGATATTACTTAATGTTCTGCTTCACAGCGAATAACTGTTATTCATAAAGTACCTATCTGTGGCCTGATTTGCAAAGTTGCTTGGCACTTGTAGCTAAATAAGAGGAAGTTAGACAAAGAACAAATAAAGTGTTGTGGAACGCTAAGTAGCTTAAAAAACCCACACCTTACACATGTCAACTTGGGCATTCAAAATATAGGCTGGCACTTTTCTCTGTGGCTTATTCCTCTTTTTATAATGTCATCTCACCTCACAGGGGCTTTGTGAAAATTAATTAATTACGGTTTGTGAGGCATTCAGATGCTAATGATAGCTACAATGGAAAGAAAGCCTATGGAGAAATTAATAGTTTTGAATTCAATGTAATGATTGAATGTGAACACCGCATGTGGGTCACATATTGGCCAATAGGAATAACAGAAAACATGAATAGCTGCTCATTCACTGATCTCTGTTAGTATGTACACTGAATGAGAGAAAAGTCCTGTGGTAAAAAGCATAATATATGTTTAGATAAATAAAAATAGTACTCTAATACATAAACCTAAAATGCTGAGATGATATCTAACAAGCAAACAGAATTGCCTCATTTCTTGGCTTTTAAACACTAGATTTTGTAAACACTTACATTCTCAAAAAAAGAGCAAATATAAAAAAGCAAATAGAAAACCACTGAAAGACTTTTTTGTTTTGTTTTGTTTGTTTGTTTGTTTGTTTGTTTTTGTTTGTTTGTTTTTTTGTTTGTTTCACAATCTAGACTACTGCCTCTGCAACATAAAAACCCACACCTGTAATAAGGTCTGGGCTAGTCAGTGGATTTCAGACATTTGCTGAGAGCAGAGGAATGCTGACACACAGGCACCCAAAGTTCTGCCTTATGTTCTGAGAGGACAGCAGCCCACCAGTTGCCCTCCCAGGAAAGCTTCTGTCTCCATCTCAGACTCCTACCCTCTTTACTAGCTAGTATATAAATAGGTAGATTTTGGGACTTAGTACAATCTCTTACAGTGTCTCACTCAAACAATTAATTGAGCTTTCCTTCCAGGGACTCAAAACCCTTCCTCTTTTCTAATAAGGCTTTTGACCCTGAATTTTGGTTAGTACCAAAATGGAATGTAGTATGGTTAGTACATGGAAGTGTTCTAACACCCAGGTCCTTATTTGAGCAACTGGCCTTTCCACGAACAGCTAGAGAAGTCTCCCTCCACAGCACAGATGTACCACAACTCTTTAATGAAACGACTAGCGAACAATAAACCAAAACCACCTAGCAGGCAAAAAAAAAAAACCCAACAAACTCAAAACCAACATGGGTTTTCCTTTAACTCATTCCAAAACAACTCAGCCAATATAAAACTTCCAAAACCCATTACCCTGTGGTAGTCACATCCTATGGAAAATGCCAGAGGAAACAATCACTATGTTGTGAAGTATACCACTTTAAATTGTTTTGAGATTAAATCCTCATCCTGTTTCTATCTTCTTAGTATCTTGCATTTAAAGGACTCCTCAAAGTCCAAATTCCAGCAGTGGGAAAATTCTCTCAGCAGAACAGAGGCAGCTCTGCAATTATTCCTTAAATAGCCCTGCCACATGTGATTCAAGGCTCTATCTCAGTGTAGGACAGAGCCAAAGACAGACATCAGAGCTCCCCCATCTCACTGGAAACATGGTTCTACATAGCAGCACATTTAGATCCATTTAAATAAAGTTTCCATATAGCTTACATGAGCAAATATTAGAAATTATTTTGTAGATTACTACATGCTTTGTATTCCAAACAAACTTCTGTCTATGAGGCCAACCCATGCAATCAGTTATGCCAGTGCAGAGGTGGAATATCTCCACAGTAGATAATTCCTTACACAGGAACTTTCTTAGCAGCAACTGGAAGCAGAATTTGGCCTTATTTGATTCACTGAAAAACATTATTAAAAATTAACACAATATTTTCAAAATGGGTACGTTTGGTTGCAGCCAAGACATAGACATGCTGAAGCAAACACTTCAGAGTCCAGGCTTCTTTGATATGACTTAATATAGCTATCGTCCTGATGTTACCTCTGTTATGACTGCAGTAAAATTATTTAAAACGAAACAAAACAAAACAAACCAGAACAACCCCCAAACCAAGTGATTCCTCATATCCTGCTTTAAGAAAATGCCCAGTCACAAAACTTTTCTAATTTTTTAACACCCTCAATATACCCCGTTCAGTATGTGCAGGTCAGGGTCCTTATTTGCACAAGCTCCCACCTCTGCAGATGCCTTCCTATTGAGAAGACTTCAGTCCAGAACTTGAGTTTTCGTTTTCTTGTATATAATATGGACACAATAATTCACACAGTGCTCTGGCTGAGACTTTCGTGATCTACTTTGATTTCAGTATCATAAATAATTCCCTCTGAGCCATGTATTCTTAAAGCAGTATAATTTCAAAGGTCGTTCACAGTTTATCATATTTTAATATTGTATATTTGTTCTTCTAGCTTCTTTTGTCTTTGATCAAGGTTAACTATCCCAGTAATATTTTCAACGTTTCCTTTTGTGAAGTTTGTATTTGTAAACATTTAATTAAAATAATTAGAAGAGGTTAGGACATGACAATAAGAAATATCAGAAACACAAAAACCTCTCATGAAGAGAGAGCGAAGAGACTGAGTGTATTTGAGAGATGAGAGAAACAAGTGGGGACTTGATAAAAGTGCACAACATAATGAATTATATAGATAATGTTTATCATAAGTTTCTATTCATCCTTTCTAGTAATACAAGAACAAAAGGATATGCAATGAAATTGAGAGATAATAAAATTTAAATCTGATATCAAAAGAACACATTTCTAGGAACAAAAAAAACCCCAAACAAACCAAGCAATTGCTATATGAAATACAGGTTTACAGGACAGAATGAAGCCTTCCAAGTTGTTCCAGACCACTGTTATAAATAATATATAACGTATATAATATACAAAAGAACATCTGGACTGAGTCAGACCAAAGACTCATCTAGACTATCTAGTCTGTGATACTAGCCAATACTAGATATCAGTGGAATAGCGTAAAACCAGAGTGAGTACACACTGATATTCACCTGTAGATCAGGCCAAAATTGCAATAAACTGGCACATGGTCTTCCTGATCCACAGCTTGTATTCACGTCTTTAACTAGTGATTCCTGATGGACTTTTCTTCTATGGATTTGCCCATCACATTTTGAATCGATGCACACTTTCAGGCTTCAAAAATATCTTCTGTCAATAAATTCCAAGGCTTCATTCTGTGCTGCCTGCTGCCTTCATTAGGGATGTCTCCCTATGCTTGATTTACAAAAATGCGAAGTGCTTCCTATTCTCCTTCTCATCCATGATTTACATTCCTACACCCCACCCTACCATTCAGCTCTTCTCTGAACTGTGGGATCCTTACTCTAACTACTCTCAACACCAAATGGAAACCCTTCTGTTACTCTTGCCATTTTTCCTCTCTGTGCTTTTTCTCATTCTGTTATGCCCCTTCTGAGATGAGAGAACCAGACTGTATGAAGTACTTAAGAGACATGCTTATCATGCACAACAATAATTTGATTCCTAGCATTGTTTGTTCTTTTCAAAACCACTAAGCACTCTGCTGATGTTTTCCTCATGACAGCTTTAACCATTTCAAATTATTTTAGAGCCTACCAATACGTATACACACTCTGGGCTGTATTTTCCATGGATGTTCCTTTGTACTTATGGTTAATTTAATCCACAATTTTATCAACCAGTCATTCAGCACCATGAGTTCCCGCTCATGACAGTGTAGCTCTTAGCACTGATCTCTGGTGGATTCTGCTAGTATTCCCCCTCACTGTGAAAACTGCTCACTTCATTCTAGTTCTTTGCTTCCTATCTTTTTATCAGTTACAAATTCAAAAGACCTTCTTTTTTACATCATGGCAAATTGGCTAATGGGCCTGTAATTCTTCAGATCCTTCTCAAATATAAATACTGTATTTGCTATTCTCTGATCATTTAGTACTACCTGGTAACTTTGTGGATTTGTTTAAATCACACCTCCAACTTCATGTGTCACTTCTTGCAAGAGTTCTGTGACAGAGCACATCTGGTCTTGAATAACACAGCTCCTTGAATCTCACTTTGGCAAAGATTTGGACCTGAAATTTACCATTATATTAGTTATCTCCATTGGGTTTTTTGCCCTTATATTCAGTAGCACTGTATTGCTGAAAAATGCATCAAACTCCTCCTCTTTTCATCTTGGTTTGTGCTACAAATTCCAAATAGATTTTGCAAGTTCAACCTAGAAAAATTCCACAACTCCTCTACTCTCAAGTCACAACTGACTTCATTAAATATCTGTTTACCCAAGTTTACATTTTTAAATCAATGACTTGGGAACCGAATACTTTTATCTCCTCATTTAATCTGAACTGAATGAATGAGATTATTTTCCATAATCAGCTCTTCTATGATAGACTTACAGTAAACAAGTCTCAAATGGCATCAGCTCTTGCTGACCCAGTGACAGTGTGATGAAGTCTGTTAACTGTCGCATTCAGACACAGAGAGAACAAATGCTAGGGCTTCTGATAAAAGGCAAGGCAAGATCTACCATAACAGCAAAACTCCCAGCAGTGTTGAGCTCTCCAATCATATCCATACTCACAAATGACATGGGAAGTCATTACATAGTAGATTTACAGTGCTACCTGAATGGAACTTCTTTTACCATTTTTCCCAAAATTTATTTGGCTAAAACAGATTTTTGTAAGTACACACTCTGTCCCTCAATTTCTGTAAAATGCAGAATTTTCAGGAGGAGGAATTGCATCATCACACATGAAAAATGCAAGAACATATATTAAAGGCTCTTGTAAAATATATTATTCTACATCAGCTCATTTTCATCACTGCAATTCACCTTTTAGATTAGTCTTTTCACTAATTACATTGTCCACCTTATTACTGTTATAACATTCTCCTGTCTATTCTTCTAAGATATTATATCCATTGCTGTACACTATTTAGATGAACTTTTATGCTCTTTCGGTGTTTAAAATCAGTCATGGAGACTGTACAAGCCTCTGCCAGTCACTTGCCTCATTTCACTGTCTGAAGCTCTTCCTTATTTGTAACCTCAACTCTAAAAGGACATTATTCCAGACAGTCAAGTAGGCACTGTCCATTGAAAAAAAATCCTCATTTTTCCAAAAGCTGAGTTTTACAGGCTTGCAGAACATTCCAAGTTCTTCTCATGCCTCTGACACTTCCTTACCTTGTCGTACTTCATTCTGCTTTTCTGTGGACTGAAATAAATCCACTGAAAATCAAACAAGCCCAGCACCTTGTTTCCCAGCTTCGTTTAAGCAGCTTTTATCTACTCTATCAAGAATATAATAGCTGCTGCTTAGATGTGATGTCTAGGATTCTCTTCCATTCCTACCAAGACCTTATGTAAAACAGTCTGTAGATCCAAACAAGTCTGTCAATTTAGCCTAACATGGAGTCTTGACCAGGTCCTGTCAGCCACTGCTAGAGCCCTGACCCTTTCTGGTGTGCAGCTCATTGCCACAATATACAATAAAGAGCTTTCACAGTGGTGCTCTCTGGAATCGTAGGAAGGATTAAGCAGTTACGGGAAACAGGGAAAATGATCCTTCAGCTTTCAGTCGCTATGATCTACTGATAGGTGAAGAGATGAGTAAAGCTGAAATGTTTCAACTTGATAGTGACACTCTTAGAAAACCTTTAAGTTGGAATTCATAAAAATAATCAACTCGATAGTAAAATCTTTGCTTATAGAGTACCATAAAGAAAGGCATCAGCTACATTTAAAAGCCTTCAGAACAGCGTCACTGGTCACACTATGCTTACAGGTCAGATGGACTGCTGCCATTGTCATCTTTTTGCTGCCATGCCAATAAAAACCTCAGTAAAACAGGTCTCCTTGTGCAAAGTGGGAAAAACAGTTACAAAACTACTTATGTTCTTCTGTTACAAAGGATTCAGTGTTTGGGTCCTTCTTATATAAGAAAATGAAAGAGAGCAGGCGATACTCAAGACTCTGCAGCTCACATTTCAGCTATAATTTAGAAATGCTTTATGAAGCTTTTTTATCACAAATGCCAATTATCTTCCCAAGTACTAATGCACTCTCTCCAATTAGATGAAACTGTTACCAGTCTCATACTAGAAGTATATGCAGTGATTAATATAGGACTGTTAAAGTACATCAAAACCAAACTGGTCCATCCAGCAAAAGCATCAAAATATCCCAGCGAAGGTGAAAAATGGATGTTCACAGAAAAAAAAACCCAAAACCAAAAAACCCCGAAACACCACCACCACTACAAAACCCCCATGAACAAGAAAAGTATGTCACTCACTAGAGTCAGATATTTAAGTAGACAGTTCATGTCCCAGCATAAGTATACTATTGCCCTCTTGTTGATTCCTCTTTCTGTGAATGCTTAGGCTCATAAACCAAGCCTGTGTATAAATAACACCGTGATATACTTACATGTTTTGTTACACACGTATAACAAGTATCTGTTTGTATCTTATTATAACTACAGTGGTCTTATATATTACACATAAGCTTTTTTAAGTTGTCCTAAACTCTTACGGCATTATTAAACTGAAACAGAAGGAAGCTCTAAAGATGCACATGGTTCGTGTTTCACATTTACATTTTATCAGGAGAAATTAAATTAATTTGAAAGAAAATATTGGGAAAGAAATAGCAAAGGAGCTACCACAGCATACTTAATGATTAATTATTTTGCATACTTTCATCATGTCAGCTTCTGGTTCTCTCTGACCCAGTAGTCACTCTGGGTCAGACCAAAGGTCCATCCAGACCAACAGCTTGTTTCCAATATTGGCAAAAAAAACCAACCAACCAACCAACCAAACCAACCAACCAAAAAAAAATCCCAAGAGAAGAATATAAGATAAAAGCAGGCATTTCCCAAAATGTATCCCATAGCTCCAACAAAATGCAACTCAGCAAGCCCCTCAGACAGTTGTGCTGTCATATCATGATGTCTTTTATAGACTCTTTTTATTTATGAAATGCCCTTTTTTGGGAGAAGGTGACCGGATTGCAGTACAGGTAGAATAATTACTAACTGGGGGAAAAAAAACCCAAATCAACAAAAATACCCCAAACAAACAACACCCCCCCCCCCCCCCCAATTTTGTGTGATTTATTTTGTTAGTTAATCAAATAACGGGTGTCTAATTCAATCTGTTCAGACTGACTATCCAGAGCAGATTTAATTTTCTGTCACGTCGTAGGGCTATGAAAGTCTTGATTTAGTATTGCAATGAGCTGCAATATCCATGGCTAAAGATACCTTCGTAAGACAGTATGTCTGAGTTAAAAATACAGCAGAACTTGGTAATATGTCAAAAGGCATGCAAATAATGGTTACAAAAATTCCACAAGTACTCTGAGAGGATTTGAGAGCTTTTTTCCCTGTTTCAGTACTATCAAGAGATTAGTTATGTGACTTAGATCTTGTCAAACCTAAAACCTTTAAATAGACTTTTGAAATAAAAATATTTGACAATGGACTCCATCAAAATATGAGAGAATGTTCTACTTACTTTACATCCATCAAAAAGTAATCTAATAGGCAATCTAATGAGCAACTCACTTCAGTAACATTTTAATTGATACACCTCTCTAGTGCCAACAAAATGCAAAACTCAGCTTGAAGACTTTTTTGATTATACTTTTACCGTGAGGGTTTTTTTTCCCCCTCTAATTTTCTTCATACCCATCATGTTAATGTCACAGTGAATGATCTGGATAAAATGACCCAGCAAGAACTAGCAGAAACTAGAACTAGTAGAGACTAGCAGAAAAAGACCTAGTAAAAAAAACTGGCTTTTATTATAATTAGTCTAGATTAAATGTTTACAGTACAAGAAAGGTAACAAAGCTTTGAATAATATAAATGTAGCACATGAGCCCATCAATTATTTCTTTATTATTTCTATCCCAGATATACTGGATTTACACAAAGAACGATGAGATTATGGCTTCATGCTAAACCTTATTCAGAGTAACTGTGAGCTACTGTGAAATTTGCATCCTGTTCTGCCCTTCTCTACCTGCACTGCCTCCTTGCATCAAATGAAGCAACCAGGCAGCCAAAGGATGAAACCATTGAGCCTGTTAATGCAATATAAAATTATTTAAATTTCAAAGATGGAGAGAAAAGAAATGAGATGAACTGATTCACTCAACAGTTACATACTCTTTCACTAAGGGCTGCAATGGCAATAACTGTTACTTTGAAGAAGAATCGGCAGACCATCAAAAATTCAAATGACGAAATTCTGAGCTAAAGAGGAATTGATCTTTTTTTATGACATCATTAATTTTTTGTTAAGTATATTGATGTTATAGACATTAGAAAACATAATTGAAAAAAGGAGATTAGAGTGTCTTCAAACTTGTAACTTTTGATATTCAAATTGAGATACCTGAACTCTAGTACTGCTTTCATTCTACCATACATCTTTAGAGGATATTGAGTTTCCTAATACTTCCCTAGCAATGAAGAGGTGGTCATCTTTGCTTTCATTCTCTTTGCTAAGAGAATTTTCCTGTGTCAACCAATCTGTGATAATATTTTGTTGCACTTGCTTAAGAAATTTGACATTTATTCCCATATGGAGAAGAAAAATAATATAGTAAAACAGGCTTGGTGTCATATTGGTGGTATTGAAACAGTAGCTTCTTCACATTTTTTATGGTCTGCCACAAGCAAACATTTTAGTTATATCTTTTGCTACTATTTCATTAATTTTTTTCAGAGTGGAAACATCTAATCATCCTTTCCAAACTGCTTATCTTCGCAAAAATATAAGAGAGATGAAAAATAACTTTACAATAAGAATCACCATGTTAAGATTTTTTTTTTTTTTCCCCCCAGTGCTATCATGTCTGAAGAGCCTCTCTCAGAGTCTTACTACAGTTTTACTGCCAGGTCTGCAAATAAGATCTTTCCACAAGATGATTTGGATTTGTAAGTCCAGAAACAGCTGAGATATCAACATATCAAAATCAATGTAATTTAGATGAGTGAATCTGCATGAAATTATAGAGGCCCCTAAAATACCCCCCAAAAATACTGTAACTTTTCCATGTTCCAAATTCTTGGAAAACATATTCTGAGAGGATTTCCACCTCCTGCCAAAGATGAGACAAAAATTGATATGCTTTCACACTGAATACAGCTAACTCATATTACTTTGGACTCTGTAGATTCCTGTGAAAAATAAAAATGTTTTGCTGTATTGAAAAGCAGTCTTCACAGAATCAAGCAGACCAGATTTCAATTTGAAGACTAAATACAGTAAGAATCCAAAAATCAGGTTTTTGGCTACCTGCCTTCCAGGGTAGCAAATGGTGGTTAAGCCTGGCAGACAATCTTGGAAAGGACCAGACACTATTGAACACCACCACTGCCTTTACACATGGAATGCCTAGAAATCTCCCTTTCTGGATCACTTTGTTCAGGCAATTTTTACTGTCTACAAAAGACTGCAAACAGGATATACACAACTAAAAGCACAAATCAATTATTTATCGGCTAATATATACAGTAGATAACAAGGACTTATAAGCTACCATTATATGAATCAATTTGCTCACCACACTCTTTGAGACACCTGTTGAACCTTTGCTAGCCAGGCAAACATCAGGTCTGGCAGGAAACTTTCAGTGCTCCTTGAATCCTTGGTGCTGCTGAGTCATCGTATCTTCCTCTTGAATCCTTCAGCTGTTTCAGCAATTTTACCTGTCTCCGATTTTACCTTTTGTTATCTCATGATTCTACAGACTTTCTCAAAGCTCCTTCTCACAACCTGGTTTCCACATAAGTCTGAGTCGATGTGACAGAGCTGTGCTGTATCAAAATGTGCCTTCAATCACAGAAAGATGAACCCCGGTAGACGAGTTACAAGAATATGCTGCAGAAGTATATCTTAGTCAAAAAAATTGCTGAAGAAGAGAATTAATAGATTCCTAAGACTGCTACCCTCCTTTCTGATTAGTCCATGAAGTTAACAGCTAAGAATTGCCCTTTTCTTGTATAACGATTTATAATAGCCACATCTTGAAAAATAAACTTCATTTTTCCTAATAAGCCACCGGCTACTATTATTACTCTTGCAAATAATGTATGTTTTTATTTTCTTGAAAGAACTATATATTTGTCGAAAATGCCATCCAAACCCATATATAAACCTCTATGTATGGATGATGACCATATTTACTTTCTTCACTCCATACCATAGTTTATAACTATTTTAAAGTAGTTTCTGAAATACGGATTTTCTCTTTACTAGACAAACCATCCTTCTCCAGAGATACTTACTTTTCTTCCTTTTACATTTTGCTTTATTTCTCATCTGGCATATGATTTAATTTCTCTCTCCACAATATATTTGTACTTGATATATACCTACAGAGCAAGTCACACGCGTTTCACATTGTCTTTTTTTTTTTTATATTTTAGTTTCAAAAACATTATTTCATCTAGTTTAAATGCAATGCTGCTTTGCAAAGGCTCCCTTTTATGGGTAATTGTTCTAGAGATTACAGTAGTACTATCATTGTGCACTTCCACCAAGCCATTTGCATTCTTTCATTATTTTTAAAGGTAGATCCATTGTTTCTGGCAATTAAATTAAGGTCATGCACTGTATATTCAGAGCTCTATAGAACCATCTATAGATTTTCCAGCATAACAATAATTAGCTAATGTTTTTACAGCAATTTGAAGTTGTAAATTGCTGTGTAAGTGCTCAGTATTCTTATCATGGCTTCAGCAGGATTCAGGGCAATTAATATTATAAAACTGCTGGTCATCCAAATACGATTACTTGCTGTGAGCAGGTGGTTTAAATACAATGCACAGGTAATGACTGACCTTTACAATACAATGGTACAGTCACCACCAGAGAGCAGAGTACATTAGCCAAACACAGCTGGCTTTACTGAGGGATGTAAAAGTCCTCATGGTTTCTACAACACCTCTTGTCATTTGAGTCAGGAGAGCTTTCCCTCTGTTAATAACCGGAATGCAAATCTCCTTCTTAAGTGCTGTGTACGCTAACGACCCTTACTGTTATAAAAGTCCGAATATGAATACCACATAGGAGATTTACTAAACTGATACCTCATAAAGTCCTATTGACTAATAATTTGCGTCTCTCACGCACATTTACCCACATTATTACTTACTTTCTTGTTAGTGATGCTAGAGGTAAAGAAAACAGAACAAATGAGAGAAGAGTTTGCAAAATTACTCAACACAGGAGTGGGCTATTCGCCTGAGGTTTCAAAGTATGTATTTAGCAGCAGTGATTAGTTTGGTCCTCCTTGTTACCAGATGGCAATAACCAAAAGTTGTGTTTGAATTACATCAATATCAATATCTTACAGTCTGGCAAGTAGAATTCTTGAATGACCAATGTAAAACACCACACTTATGCATCATATACCTATAAATGTATGTCATCTATGACATGAAATGTGTTGCAACTCTGCAATATTTTTACATGTATTTAAAAAGGAAAAAAAAAACCTCAAGGAAAGTCAAGGAACGCTGCTGCACAAGATTTTCAGTTTCACTACACACTGACACCTGCGTTCAAGCATATCCACAGCAAAGAAGGATGCCATTTATCTTTTATAATAATATGGAGTTCTCTGTCAGAGTAGGGTCACTGAAATGAGTAATAATCCCACCACTGTCTAAGGTACAACCAGCAGGGTCCAGGTCAACAGGCAAGCAGACAATAATTTGCCCAACAACACTGAATTTCATCTGCCCGCAGCCTCTATCTACTGATTATACAATCAATACACCTCAGATGAGAAGAGCTAACAACTGACCGGGGCAGATCAATGCTAGCAAATAAGCGCTTCATGACAAAAAGTTTGATAATTACCATTCTGAAGCCGTGTAAATGTTGTTTCTATTGTAACGACATTCATGATGATACTGCTATGATTGCACTGTTATTATAGGTTTAATGTTAGGCAATCAAGCTGCAGTGGTCTAGATATCAACAAACAGCATCAAAAGAAAACATCAAATTGTCCCTATTCTTCTGACATTGTAGCTGCAACATTTTTCTATGTTAGTGGCCACAAATGAACAATAATAAGTGACAATTTAGTGAAAAATACTATTTTCACAGCTTACAAAAGTCATACAATATAGATTGATACGAGTATGATTATTTCTAGACCCAGAAGTAGAAGGCACGCCCACTTCAACCAGAGGATTAAAATGAATTCACCATTGTGCTCTTTGTTTCACATGCATCGGTTCAGAGCTTTTAATCTGCACTTCAACTTGTCATAACCCAAAAGTATACGCAGCTTTGCTCGATTTGTTTATTACCACTTTTGATACGGCACATTTCATTTTTTTTCATTCCTGAAGTGCTGGTTCGTTCTCAATACATTAACTTTCAAGAGAACTAGTCCTGACTGACTGGCAATAGTTATACTGCCTCCAGTTAGCCTCTCACACCCTCAGCACAGAGAAACACTACTAGGACGCTCTACTGAAATGTGAAGAAAATGGGGACTTCATAAAACGAGAGCATGCAGACCTGTGGCAGCCTCAACTCTGAACCTACACAAGATAAATACTACATTTAATATTTTATGTTTAAGCTTGCAAGAAGACATCTCAGTAGCAAAACATGTTCTCCCAGTGGCCACTTTAGAGGTAGAAGCACGCTCAATTGCATAGCTCTTCAAAAACATTTCAGTCAGAGCAAATCATAACTATGATATCTGCAAAGATATCTCTGATGCTGGCATTTCATGAATTAAAGTTTTAATCAGGTCTTTCACAGACAAAACACAGATGCCTCCAAAAGTCTGCAAGTTACCTGTCTAAATTTTTTAAATTAGTGATTGGCCAGATTTGCCGTAGCCTAAGGGAAATCACCTGTCTATCCAAGGAGCTAGAGATACCAAACAATAAGGATAAACCCAAACCTTTCACAGTCAGCAATACATGTGTGATTTGAACTAGCTTGAACTAAGATTTCCCTTTCAGCATTTCCTCCTCAGAACATCTTCTATCTCACGAGAGATTCAAGGAATTTGATGTATATTAAAATTCTTTCCCTCTCAGATGGGCTCATTTTTATTCAGGGACAATTTTGCTGACTGACAGGTAAGCATTTGGTGCTGAAATTGGACCTGTACAAGAGCTTTGCATTTCATTTGCTCCATTACACCAGTGCATGGATTACTGGGCTTTTACTTTGGCATCTTTCCATTATTTTCAGATATCTGACATGCACAAAATGACTCATCTGACATTCTGTGTAACAAATTTGTTCCAAAAAGAATAGAACATTATTATACTATTTTGTACATGTGGGTACCACAACCTTCCACAGTAATCTGGCCAGAAATTCTAAGTGTATAAATAGTAGCTGATACTGTTAAAGAAAAAAAAAAAAAAAAAAAGGCAGCAGTGACAGCAGAGAAATATCATACTGAAGAAATGAGGTTTAGTTTTAACACTACAGTCTTCAGTGTCATTTCAATTTCTGAATTGCTTCAGACATGATACCAAATTTAATTTTATATCTGTTAGAAAAAAAATGTATAAAAATTGCCATAAGCCTTCTAAGTTATCTGATATAACACAGCTGTTGACAAACAAGTGTTGGCAAATTCTGGCACCAAAGAGTTAAGAGTCTTCATACTTGATCCTTTTGGTTAGTTGATTAATAGTTATTCCTTCTGTCCTACCTCAACCTCAGATCTGCTTTTATCCATCACTTTCTCAATCTGATTTGCAGAATGAAAAAGGAAGTTTATTTCGCCTACCACTCATGTAAACATGGACAAGTACTTTTCTCCATACCCCTTGATCTTCCATCATAGAAGCATACCCAAATACCATATTTAGCTGACTTTCTCAAGAAATTTTTCAGTCTTTTTCTGGTAGCTGTTGCCATCACAGCACGTTAATTCCAGCTGGAAGAGCAGGTAGAAAAGTCTTTCCTGAGCACTGTGGTTCACCCAATGCCTGTACAGCATCACCGTGCCAGAAATGAAAAGTCAGCTTCTTAGTGAGATGTGCAGCAGTCCCTTGTCTTGAGTTTAGGATACAAGGTCGGCTCTCCAACCATGCCAATTAACAGTACAATACTTTACAGTCAAACCTTCCTGCTAACACAAGATGGAGAGAGGCTGAGAAGGGGCCAGGACTCTCATCTGCTGATACAAATTCTAAGTGAAACAACTGTGATATAATTTATGCTTGACCTCAGTAGTCTCACAACTAGATGAGAGTAATACATACTTATATTACTTGCTTTTCAAAGTTGATAATACTTTATGAATCCAGGTAAACAACTTGAACTGCACTATTAGAAATTATTTTAAAAAATGCAAGTGCAATTGACTTCCTGAGTTGTCATTTGCCATGTCTGTCAACATTATGAATACCTTTTTCTTCACGCAGAACCACTTGGGTGGACTATCATATGAATCTATTCAGAGACGAGAGAGCAAGGGAGTAAAGGGTGAAAACAGTCAAGAAAAGATTGTTTCACATTTTTCCCTTTAACAAGACAATTATCTGAATGAATTGTATTAATGTCTCTAGAGATGACATATTCCTTTTCATAATTATTCTCACAATTTAGGTGAACACTAATTTTTAGAGATACATTGGACAGTTTCACTTTCTTTCCTTACAACACCAGTCCATGGCATTTGAAACAAATTCCATTATATGTGCAGAATAATTTAAAATTCAGGTGCAGTTTTCCAGAATTTCCATTGCTTACTTGTGAAACAATTAAAAATTCTCAAATACTTTAAACTTAAATTACTGACGTATTAAATTTGTTTAAGATTAAGCCTTAACTTTTATGTGGAAATGTCTTTATTCAAATTTTCTGAAAATTAAAATTGCAGCAATTCTGAAGTATTGTGAACCCCCCGAATCATGCTGTTTCAAAAACCACTTAATTTTATAAACTTTACTTCAAAAAAATAATTTATATAGTCAGACTGACAAGTGACTTAGCATATAGGAATAGAAAACAATGGAAGGAATAAAGGAGGAGTGAGTGCTTAATCCATGGAGCAAATGCAATTGTGTAGTTCATCTGGTTGCAATTTTAGGTCTGCAATGCGATCTGGTTTTAGGGGTTACACTGTGACTTACAGTACATGCTAGAAACTCTAGAAACGCTAGAAACTCTACTATGTGGTCCCCTGTCAGAAGTCTCAATCATTATGTAGGAAGCATTTAAATATCAGCTGGTTGCTTAGGTCACCAGGAATGAACAAAAGGGAATTCTTTAAGACAGTGAAAGAGTCTATAAAACAGCAGATATGAATTCTCAGCCATGGACGTTTCCCCCTAAATCCTGACCTAGATTTGCAAGGGCTGAGACTTTCACATGATCTATGGAGAATGACTGACTGATTTGGTAATGTCTTTTCCACAGAAGTCAGGTCAGGGTGGAGATTATGATATACAAATATATTATAAAAATGATAGCAAAGTCCAACAGATCGGTGCACGTTTGTTCACTAGGAACAGGACAATGAGTGATCTTAAACTGGCGGAAGGGAGAGTTAGATAGAAATCGGGAAAGCATTTCTAGTGATGAAGATAGAGAAGGACTGGAATATGTTAGCTGGAGAATCTCCATCAATGTAGAACTTTAAGAACGGTCCAGAAAAATACCTGCCAGGAATAGTTTGCACAGAGTTAAATCTCCTTTGCTTCATCCTGATATGATCTCTTCAGATCCCTTTCAGCACTGTTTTCTATGATCTGTGATTTTTTGGTCACCACTCACAATGTAAATCAAGTCAGTGAATTCCTCCATCGCTAAAATAAACAATACAGACCCTGCAGGATAAACTTAGAAAACCAAAAGGCAATACTCTCAATGACGGAGTACATAAAATGAGTGAGTAGACAAAGTCAGAAACAGTTGTGCATATAAAGATTATGAGAAAATAGTTTCCGCAGGCCTAGTTAATGTATAAATACCCTCTGGTTTTCTTGCTAAATGACTATGATCATTAAAACACCTTCATCTGAACTTCCTAATTATAGTAACAGTCTGAGTTTATATCTGATGGGACAAGCTTTTGATAATGCCACTCTCCATTTATAAGATAAATTAACATTAGCTTCTAACTCCTCCATTGTTAATAGTGAATGAAAGGAGAATTCCAACAAGATTATTGAAGATGACTGGGTTAAATTACTTATACCAGGTTTTTCAGAAGCTGCCCAGGGTGATAAATATTTCTTTAGCCTCTCTTAAAAATTTCAGTTCCAATTACTACGTTTGTGAGCACATTCATTCCCCTAAACAATCACACTGTTCCCCAGGTTTTAAAATTATAATTTATTAAAGAGCTTGTCATAATGCCCACTATACTACAGAAGTTATCTTTTACAATAAAATAGAAGAAGATGTAAGACCATAGGAAGGTAATGTAACAAATACCTGGTATACGATATTGATCTGGTATCAGGTTTAAACAGCAAGTATCAAAGTGGACAGTGAAAAATTGGTGATAACCACAAATCCAGTCCAAATAATTCTGGAAATGGAGTGGAAATTAACAGAAATAGTTTCTTCCCTTACTCCTATGCACACTCAAAATCAATTTCCTCGCTTATATTTTCTCTATTCATACAACAAACAGTACAAGACTTCTAATAAACCAAGCCATCCCGGTTTACTGTAATCATGCACAAATTGGAAGACATCAAGCAGTCCAAATAGAAGAAAAGCTGAGACGAAAACTGCAAGAACCAAGGGAAATTCAGGAAGTCCATAAATCAACCAGTAGTGAAAGAACTTTTCTTCCAGGCAACGAGACAGCCATTTCTAGCCAGAGCTATAGAAATGTCCTTTTCCACCCTCACGTACAGGTGGCAGGAAGTCTGCCTTTTGCCTAATTTCCATTTAGTTACGATGACCTTCAGACTTAAAATCTATACTACTTTGTTTCCAAGAATCAGATCATCGCCCTTAAAAAGCTAACTTACCTTAGACGCAGATTATTCTTAGGTTTTTTGTATTAACACATTCATGAAGAAATGGCTGAAATTATACTCTATGTATTCCAGCATGATTTTTTTTTTTTAAGTAAATTAGAAACATTTTTGAAAAACAAAAGAAAGAAAAATCTTCATGGGAAAGAAAAAAAAGAATTACGTGTTAAAATTATGATCTTAATAAGCCTAACTATAAACTGCATTTCCTTCTGAACACAAGGCATATTTTGATCACTTCTTTGCACATAAAACCACCTTTCTTTGCACTTTCTTGTACTTTAAAAAGCCTTGTTAATGAAGACACTTTTAAAAGTAAATCAAGTGGCAGTTCTACATCATTATGCAAATCCACCTTTCTACTCATTCAGATTTTATCTCTTAAGTATCTTTACATATGTAAAAGAGACTAATGATTTTAAATCTTAAAATTGGTCTTCAGGAAAGGACAATATGGTCATTCCAATGCAGTCAAGTAACAAAAGGAAGATGCAACTAAAGCTTTAACCTTTTTTCTTTTCTTAAGTCTGGAGTCACATGGGCCCTTGCTAGCTCTAGATTTCTAGAGGCTGATAGTCTAATTGCTTCCCCAGTAAAGAAGTTCAAAGATAGTGTGAAGGCATCCAAAACCTTCTCATCCCTTCTCACCTCTCAGTGCCAAACACAACCTGACCACTGCGTTATGTTTTTGTTCATTTTGTCTGTGTTCATTTGGTGCCTTTTTGTGAACAACTGCCAGATGAGGAATGTTATGTCAGCGAGACACTTGGCTCAGTCCAGTAGGAGTACTGTGGCAAAAGCTATTTACAGTCATATGTTCTTACTGGCACAAGCTCTTCTTTTATTAGTTTATTTTGATCTATTTTAATGAGCTTTCACAACTAGTGATTTGTCAGCTTTTTCATGGACTCTCTCATATATATGAAATAGATTTTTTGAAAATAAATATTTTGCTTTTGATTTTGATAGGGAAAAACTCCCAGGCTACATCCCAAATGGATCAAAGACACTACAATATATCCTTTAACAAGTGAACAAGATTTCTAGTGTGCATTAAAATACCTATGTTTGTTTAAAGAATTTCAATCTAAATGATCTAACTTCATGTGACCTATATTGGGTAGAAGGTTAATTGCTAGGATAATTTTTTTTTAGGATGACATAAAACCAAAAAGGTGTTAAAATTTTTAAAAGTCAGATGCAATGAAATAGAAATAAGAAAACATTCCATTTTAAAATATTAGTGCTTTGCTACCATACAAGTATGTCCACTCATTTCCTATGAATATTTCCATTATTACATGACATGGATATAAATCCTTTTAATGTATTTTTGGGGAAAGGGGGAAAAAAAAAATCATTGAAACTATTCCTATAAAAGGCTTATTGCTATCAAAGAAAAGAGAATGTCATCATGCTTTGTCATAAATTATCAGCCCAGAAGATTTATTCATCTGTAACTTTCTTATAACAAGTCTGACCATGACTGTAATTTACTTCCCTATTTGGCACAGAAATTTTATTCATTTAACAGGATTATTCATTAATCAAGTATTTATCAGTCAGGGTCTTATAGAACTCTCAGACACTGGTGTGGAGTTAATTTGTTCAGTTTTAACAGGATTATTCTTATATCAGGTATTTATTTAAGTGGGCTTCATTATACTGGCGAAACAAACATTACTTATAAGGCTGATACTTGTGTCTAAATACATTGACTTCCACCAAATACCTGATATGGGAGTAATCCAGTTAAAAAAAAAAACAACTTAACCGTGAAGCATCTCTGTGGTCTTGATTTTACAGCCCAATCCATCAGAATTAATACTTTATAAAGGAATAATCCTGAACAAACTAAAATCCCCAGATAAACAGTGACCTATAATCAAAAAGAAAAACTTTTCATTACACAGAGAAACTCAGTGAGCAAAGACAAAAATTATCAATTATTTGGTAAGCTGGTATGGCTATGAATTAGGATATTTTACTAATTTATTTAATTTTAAATTTAATTTTTTTTAAACCTTTTTTGCTTCCTTTCTTTCAACAGTATAGTCCCTCGCTAGCAGCTTATGTGAGTTTGCAGAATGAAAGCTGTCCAGTATTTGCAAATTAAACAGACAACTGAAACCGTAACAGTCCCCGTTATCTTTATAGTGGTACATGAAAATGAGAGCAGCCAAATTTCTAACACAAATTATGGAAAAAACAATTATGGTAATTCTAAATTTTAGGTTTATTCTTACCAAACAGTCAAGCCAACTAGGCAGGTAGTCAAGACATTTTACAGCTCTGAGAAGAAGTAGACCTACCAACAGGAGGAGACCCCTTAATTTAATTTAATTTTCATTGACCTCTACTGTTTGGAAGGGAGGTGGGAAGCCTGTGAGCTTGAACCAGTATGTCAGACGGAGGCTTCCACTGACTTTTAGAGTGTAACTTTTTACATTCAACTTTTCCACAAAACTAGTTTTGTTTCAAACGTGTAATTGGAAAAGATTTCTCAGCAACTGATATAATATAGAACATGAGTCAGCGATGTGCCCTTGCAGCAAAGGTAGCTAATGGTATGCTGGGCTGCATTAGGAGGAGTTGTCAGCAGGTCAAGGGAGGTGATCCTTCTCCTCTACTCAGCACTTGTGAGGCCATGCCTGGAGTACTACGTTCACCTAGAGTACTGTTCTGGGCTCCCCAGTACAAAAGAGACATGAACATACTGGACGGAGTCCAGCAAAAGGCCACTAAGACCATTAAGGGACTGGAGCATCTCTCCTATGAGGAAAGGCTGAGAGAGGTGGGAATGTTTAGCATGGAGAAGAAAAGGCTTGGGGGGGGGCGGAAATCTCATCAATGTATACAAATGTCTGAAGGGAGGGTGCAAAGAAGACGGAACAAGGCTCTTTTAGTGCTGCCCAGTAACAGGACAAGAGGCAATGGGTGCAAACCGAAACACAGGAGACTCCTCCTGAACGTCACGAAACACTTTTTTACTGTGAGAGAGACCAAGCACTAGAACAGGTTGCCAGGGAGGTTGTGGAGTCTCCATCCTTGGAGATGTTCAAAAGCCATCTGGACATGGCCCTGGGCAACTGGCTCTAGGTCACCCTGATGGGTGAACAATTGGCTGACAGGTCAGGCTCAAAGAGTTATAGTAAATGGGGTTACATCAGGCTGGTGCCCAATCACCAATGGGGTTCCCCAGGGCCAAATTTTAGGGCCAGTGCTCTTGAACGTTTTTTATAAATGATCTGGATGCAGGAATCGAATATACGTTAAGTAAGTTTGCTTATATATCCTTAACTTATATATCCTGCTTTGTAGGTAGGAGTCATGTTTCCCTTCATTTTTTAATGTTTTTAATATACATACATATATATAAATTCATGTTAAAAACACATACACAGCCTTCAATATAGAAAAATGAATGGTTTCATGGAAAATGATACAGCAAGCAACACATTGTATGCTTTTCAGACACATAGAGAAGCAGGACAGAGTGAGACACTTGTCTTGTCGAACAAAGCCTAACTGACTGCCTTCATATTCCTTTCTGTTGGATGCAGGTATTTACAGCTAATTACAACCACAATGTGATTTTTGCAGACAGAGACAGAGTAAAGGTCCCAACTCCTCCATCAAGCTCAGCAGAAAAGAGATTACTTTATCTGCGTTGGTCTTTGCAAAAGGCTTAGCTCTAGGCGTAGAATAAAGAAAAAGGCAAAATTAAAGTTGGCTATGATGATAGAATGAATAAGACAAGAAGATATATGCGGCAAAAATTTGGAACAGTGGAACACAAATATATTTTTAGTGACATCTATAAGGTCTCAAGACACCTTTCTACTTGATTTGCTGTACAGCCTAAGCCTAAATTAAAAAACAAAGAAACAAACAAACCCCCACAACAAAACCCAAAACCATTTCCTAATCTACCTCTGTAGGGCAACAAGTATTACAGAGCCTGAATATGTGAAAACACCATGTGACTACACATGCAAACCTGTTTTCTTGGATGAAAATCTAGTGATGGAATGTAGCAAACATTAAGGAAGCAGGGAATAAACAATGTAAATAATGGACTTTTTCAAACTGAAAACAGAGATGAGAGAATTGATTCAAGTGGAACAGAGAAGATATATTAAAATATGCTCAATTTGTATTTAATCTGATTTTCTTATTGTTTGGCTCATTTTAAGTAATTTAAAATAGTCACTAAAACTAATTAGTTTTAACAATTTTAAACACAAAATTTTAATATTTCCAAAAACAATTCTGGGAAAGGTACATTGGATTAGACCATTCATTAAACTCAAGAAGAATAATCTAATAGGTTCCTCAGAAGCCTAATTTTTCAATGGGATTCGTATTTACCAGAAACAAAAATCACTGAACTTCATGCAAAATTATGTTACACCAAGTATCTTTCTGCCCTTTCTGAAATGAAGATGATCAGTCTCTCACACCCAAGAAAGTTACAAGAAATGTTCTTTGACACAATGCTCTTTAGAAAAAATATGCATTTGTCAGAGCAACTATTTTCAGTTTGGGATCAATCACATTCAATCTGTTTTAATACAGACAGCTGCCACCATTCACAAAAGTCAGTATTTTCTAGAAAATGCCATATTGCTGTATTCCTGTATGTCTTTATACATATATACACACAGACACTTACTTGTTGGGCAACGTGTAATTTTTCAGATATCACCAAATGGAATCATGGCATTACAAAAAAAAAAAAAAAAAAAAAGTGTTCATGAATAAGGCCAAATAAACAGAAGTGGTTGGGACTTAGTGCACAGAGACTTTAACAGAAGAGTGAGAAATGGAGATTTCAAATCAATTGGTTCATTCATTAGGAAGATTCCTAATCAGTAGCTTGCACTGGAATTGAACCTTAGCCACCCGACAAATTTAAGATTAATGCAATCCATAAGTAAGGAATTCAGAGAGAACAGACCTCGCTCCTAGAGCTCATATGTATGAAACTCACTGAAGGAATCATTATAGAAGTTTGCAAAATAATGGTCTCTGTAGATCTTCCCATGAGAAGGGGCATGATAATAGTAAATACTTATCTTTGAAGGCTGATTAATATATTTCACAGCCACTATCATCCATGACTTACTTCATAATCCTATATACACTATTGTATTCTGACGTCCCATGTTTTCAAAAAAGGCTTCCAAACATGCAATGTAAAGCTTCCCCATTTCTTGATAAAACTGTGGGTATTGTGGATGCTCAGACATTTCAGCTGTTCAGGTATTCAAATTTTATTATTGTGTATCAAAAATGTGATTAACACATGGAAGTTCAGTGTGGCAATCCTGTCACAGAATAAGGGAAATTTTACAGAACAGATGGTATTTTCAGCATTATGCTAGTTCCTTATTTAAATATTGTTTGGCATCTATATCCTATTGAAACTGGCATAGTACCTAGTGAGGGAGGCATGCTGCCATCTCAACATATGGGTACAAATGTTGGTTGGTAAGAGAGGGTAAACAAATCCTATGGGCTTACTGAGGGCAGGATTCCTAAAAGAAATGTTACAATTACTCTTCTTTGATCATTCATGTTATGGTGACAGCAATGAGACTTTTTTTTTTTTTTCCCCCAGAAATTGAATAAACAGCCTTTAATAATGATAATGAAATTTGGAAGTTTGGATTTACATTAAAATGAAGCTTGAACTTAACTAACTGAAAAACATCACAAAAAAAAAAAAGATTAAAGCTGCTAGAGCTGTACAAGTCTTTTTGCTCTCTTTCTCTTAAAAAGTAAGTATTAAAATTAGTCCTATTCTGATTTCAATTCTACTGTAAATTAAAAGCAAGATCAAAAGAAAGGTAGATTAGTACTGACTCCCAAAATTATAGTGAAATTTCAGCAATTTAAGAAAATCAACTGAAATGAACCAACTTTAATTCTTCACAAAGTATGGGTCATACCTTGCAACAGATCCCTATACAGATGCTGTTGGCCTCTACGGACTAGGATAAAACCTGAAGCACAAAATAGTAAGAAACAGTTGCAGCCTATGAAGATAGTTACTAATTCTAGCATGGTGAATTCACAGGCCTGGGGAGAAAATGAATTTGAAGTACTCTTCACAAAATTCATTCTTTAATGCCTGTTAATTTTTGCATGTAAGAAGACACATCCTCAAAGTAGCAAATCTTATGCAAAATTATGCTGTCATGAATTGTAAACTTCCAAGGGATTAAAATATTTGAGGTTATTTAAGGTTTAGTTATACATAGCGCAATTCTAAAAGTTTACAAAGCCAGTGGCCTGAATGTCAGCTTAGAAATACTTCCGTGTAAAAAGGCAAGAAATGAATGTTTAGCAATGTTAAGAGTTCTCTAAAATTAATTTATTGAAATATTGCCAATATAATGTATGTAAGAAATATGGGTGAAACAGCTAATGAAATACTAAGATTATTCATAAAGCTGATGTAAGCTATCTTTTCCTGTATCAGTACTAAAGTTAGATGCAGGCTTCCTATAATTTTAAGCTACAAAAGCCTTGTTCACTCATTTTAATATAATTTATTACATCATATCTAACCCTTTCAGAATAACTTTCTTGCTGAACAATTCAGAAGCCTGATGTACTGTCAGGTGCATGGAGCTGATGAAGTACTATGTTTTTTCTACCTCTAATTTCTCATACTTCTATTAGCAGTTCTATTTCATGTTATAACTGCAGGGTGGCATTCAAGGAGGCATTCTGTATAGCAATGCATCATCTCAATCCAGAAGGAAAAATGAAAAAAAAAAAAGACAAAGACAAAGGTTCAACCCATCTTGTCATTCATCCATCTAGCAAGACGTAGCTGTGAAATACAATTCCAATCATGTATTTGTAACTTAAAAAAAAAAAAAAATCTAATCATGCAATACTCTGAACAAAAGCAAGACACATCTTGAAGTTAATGGGTAATACTGTATACAATACAGACCTTTCTAGAGGGTTAGATTTCTGGATGTATTTTTTAAGAAGTCAGTTATCTGTGGTTTAGCCTCATGTCACAGCCATTCCAGTTACTACAGAAAGCTTTAAATAAGGATTTCATGTACTACCTACCCATGTAACCTTCCAGGTCATTCAGTCAACGGTGTGTCAGATGTCAACTGCTGCATTGGTCAATTACAGGCACTTGAATATCGTGCCTGCCACTTGCTGAAGATGTCAGAATTCTCAGAGACTTCAGAATGTCACAAAGTTCAGAATTTCAGCATGTATCTAATGTTTTCTTTCCATGAAAATTATCACACACAAAGACACTCTCTTTCTTTACAAAGATTTCTTAAGTGGCACATGGGTTTTAGCTGCTCTGGGAATAGATGTTACATTACGCTAAATTAACAAGGGGAGTATTACTTTGATTATTTTTTTGAAGACAGGTGCTCCAAACAACAATGAGATGAAATTGTAAAACCTTTACAGATGAAGTAAGGATGAAGGAGGAGCAGTACATTGTTGAAAACTTATGATTAATTTTAATTTTTATAATTTTCACCACCTTGTTTGCGCTATAGGAGTTTAACACTCGACCCCACTTACCTTTTCCATGACTGCTCCATCTCATCTGTCTATTTCACATCTAAGATCAGGCAAAATTATTGCCTAGTATTTCCTCCCTCTGACACTTTTTAAGTCACCGTCTTCCATCTTGACCACACTGAAGTGATTTGCACTAGTTTCTAGCAACCTTCCTGCCAAAGCTTAAACCCAACACTCTCTTCTCACCCTTTTTAACTTGCCAGTCATGTTCAACACCAAACACCACAATCCCTTAAAAATCTTTTTCCTTGTCAGCTTTTGGGAGTTAGCCCTCTACCACTCCTTTTCTTACCACACTAATTACTCTTTTATTTTGTCAAGTATCCTTGTCAGTGTCCTCCTAACTTTTGGAGGAATTTAACAGTAGTCCATCTCAGCCCCTCATTTTACTCCTATGTGCTTAGAACCTGGAAAACAACATTCACTGACACAAACTTAATTATCATCCCTATGCAGCTATACCACACACCTATTTGCCTATTTGCCTCCCTTTCTTCCAAGTAGATTTCTGGATTTGTCTTTCTTGAGCAGTCAGCTATAGGTAGAATAACCTCATGTCACAGCCATTACAAATCCATTTTTGGCCAGCCATTCCAGTATCTTGCTATGGCTGCAACCCCACATGGCCTAGACAAAGGCCTGCGTCTTCCTCTCCAAGCCCATTCAATCTCCCTTTCTCAGCCATGATGGCCAGCACTGCCATCCTCCTGGTATCTCACTATTAGTAAGGGGGTATCATCTCTGATTTAGCTTCTTAGGACTCTCAAAACCAAGGAGCACCTAACTCCTACAGATTAAGTCTTTATAACTTTTCTTTCAACTGAGCTTTTCCCACCTCCCCAACACATTCTGAATTCCTTTCATATAGTGTAAGGTTTCACAATGTTTTCCTTCCATGAAAATTGCCACAAAAAAGACACTTCCTGCCAACATTTCTTGTGAAGCTAGATTTTTTGTTTAGCTGCATGAGTAGCAAATGCCACATTATCCTAAATTAACAGAGTCATAGTACACTTCAATTACTTTGTAAGTGAAAGAGTTCAAACGAATAATTAGGCCAAAACACAAGAACCTCACAGTGCATGTTGTTCCTCTAGTATTACATTCATAACAGTCGGAAGGGCTCACAAATGCCCTCTTCAGGGTTTACAATTTACTTGCAATTTCTGTATATCCTCTCTGTGAATTTCATATGACTACTTGATTTTCTTATTATGTTTAAAAACCTTGTATTCTTATTGAAATTGTGTAAACATATGAAAACAAGGCAAAACTACAGAATAAGCTCTTAAAGCTACAGAAGCTTTAAGAGTAACTATAAAATATGTTATGTTGTAAAGAACGAAACGATCAGAAGGCCCGAGTAAGGTCTACAAATAGGTAGATATCACCTCACAAAAACAGCAAGGAAAAACATAAAAAATGCAAAACCTGAAAAGGCTACCAACTGCAAACAGTGAATATTATCATACAATTTAAGAATTTCTTACTTTGCTTTCACTTGGCTCTTATTCAGACAGAATCCCCCTGAAATCAATGGGAAAATATTATCATAAATGCCAGATGAATAAACCATGCTCAATAATTTTGCTTTCAATTCTGTTCATTCTCATTCTAGTATATCTCATTCTCAAACATAACTAGTTTTCAAAAAATACATAAATATTTGGGGGTTGACATGATATCTTCCTCCCATCTGCTCAAAATAAACTTGGAACTAAAAAATATCTATGACAACATTGTGATAATAACTAATGACACTCACAGTCTTCAGGGAAAAGCTTCCTGTTTTTTCTGTTAACCAGACAAATAAAATCCTATTACTGAATATGTACTATTAAAAAATTGGAACTCTCTTGTCATGAAGAAGAGTATTAAAGAATATTATACTTGCAAAACAAAACAATGTTTTATTAAATTACTGAAAGCTTTGAAATCAGAGGGAAACTTTTAGGGCTCATTATTTTACCATGAAACCCTTGCAATATTTGCCAGGCAAAACTATTTCTATGGCTGCATGATGCTAAACTTAAAATACCACATGAAACCATGCACTGATGTCCACTTATGTTAGTCCTTGACAGTAGATTTTATAATTACAAACATCTTACTTTGGTATGATACAATAAGTTAAGGAAGTTTGTAATTTTAAAGATAATATGCAAAATGGAATACATTAATGAATACTCAGATTTTGCCACCAAATGAGTGATGAAATATTCTAGTCAATCTAGATAAGGATATGTCTGTATAAGAACTCAATTCAAACTAACTGAAGGTGTGAAATTAAGGTACATTACTTAAAACACATTCAAGCCCCTCTGCAGACACTGTTCCTAGGAAGCTGAATGACCTAAACTAAAGCAAAGTACAACTAGTCCATTTCTGAATAGAAGTAAGTACAATGGAATTTAGTACACTGTAACTAATGCAGGTAAAATTTACATCTTCATTTGACTGAATTGCGACAGGGACTATCCATAATGTTCAACGCTTCTTAAGAGAGAGTACTATATAGAGTTTTTTCATGGGACAAAAAGAAAGAATGCTGGGTTGCATTAGCAAGAACTCTTACTGGGAACAGGAGGCAATTTTTAGTTTTGATTTTATGGCAATACAGTGCAAGATTTCTGCCTCTTCTTGGAAGCAGATGCACACTTGATACGTACCACAATGCTGGCAAAGACGTAAGAACTTACCTATGAAGAATGCTGCACTCACATAGATGCAGCACATGAAGAAAATGTTTTAAATTGCTAAAGATGCTTGATCACTTAGTGACTACTAGAATTGTCCTGGAGATAAGCAAGTCCCGAGTCTATGGGCTATTGAACTCCTACTTTCAGCAGGAAATGTTTAATGAAAAAAGTTATGACATGCCAAAAAAAGAAATTACACGCTCCAGATACTAACACATTAATATAATTCTAAAAATGTTTCCTGTGAAATAGAATTAGTAGTACATCACAGTATTTGGCATGACTAGCAAGAAAATTCAAAATACAATCAAATAGACACTGAGTATGTACGAGGGCACATGCAAAAGCGCACTTCTTAATTGTATTTTCTTAAACCCATCTATAAGCAAAAGAACTCAAAAACTAAAAGGGAAAAAGTATAACAGACCAAAAGAAAAGCCAAGGCGTAGCAACTCTAAATTTAAGACAGAAAACTAGTTTGCATGCTCCAAAATCAGACATTTTGCCCAGAGCGGCAAAAGTAAACATCTTAAAATTCTGAAAGTAACACAAACCCTTATCTCAATCACACATTCACATTTAGAAATATTTGCCATGCATACGTACTCTTGATCCACAGCATTATGAAGTTAACTCCTACTGACTTCAAGAACCATTAGAACAGTTTATACATTACCAAAGAATGACTACTAAAATTTAGTTTGTATCTTGCAGCTTATGAACATGCATCACTTGCTGAAGTCGGTCTCTAACTTACAAAAGAGAAAGCAGGATTCCAATATTAATATTGACACAGCTTTTACTGCTATGAAATGAGTAAACATCAATTATTAAATTAACAAAGTTATCTGAATATGGAACATCTCAGCACTTGATATAAGGAGACAGCCTCTGCCTTTCCTGTTGCTTAAGGGTTCAAAGAAATAACTCCAGAATTAAAAGCCTGAGCTGCTACAGTTTTAGCTTAGGAAAGATACCTCTGTGCAGCAACTATAGCATTTGCATCTCCAGAAGATGAGACATGAGTGTGACATGTAACACTAACTGGCAGCAGAATTACCCTGTAAATAACATTCAGTAAATTTACAGTGTTCTGTAAAGAACGCTCTGGTAAATGTAGTGTATTCATCTGAGAGGGGCTGTTTCCAGTGATCAGTTCTTGAAAAGGTAACAGGCAGAGAGTACTTTACTCATCTAGACAATGTAAAGAATAAATTGCTACTGTTGACTCTGAAATACTAATAAAAGCATCTTCACACTGATAGACATTTTTAAAAAATTCTTTGTTATGATTAATGCCACAGTGACTAGCGAGTTAATTGGAATTGCCTGAAAAGGCTTTTCCCCATCATAAGATGCCTTGGTCAGATGGTCAGATTCATCAACACAATTTTTTCTGCAATGTATTGATTTTGAAACTTTTTTTTAACCAAATTGCAATCTCCTATCCCTCCACCAGGACCCTGATCCTGATGATTATTACCGCTAGTAGCAAATTTGCATGCAATACTGACTGCAACATTTGGAAACATACCATGCAAAGATAGTATTCTACCATAAAGGAGCAGATATTCTACACAAGGGGAATGCACAAAATCTATCCGGATATATGGGAAAGAAGCTTGTAAATGTGCTTTAACATATCCCAGGACAAAGCTGCTCATAAAACAGCTTTCTTCATCTTAAATTACCGACAGAATCAGTGAACATCTTGGAGCAATATTATAAATAAACTTCATACAACCATTCTGAAAGTCAAGGCCTCAGCCTCGCTATTACATATGAGGAAACAACTACTATAGAACAGAAAAGAACATCAGCTTTGCTCCTTAAAGCACTGCAAAGATTGACTGACTGGGAAGTACTACTGGAGAAGCAGTCTTCAGAAAAGGACAGGATGGCAACGCAAACTCTTACACTATGAAATGCCTCAGGATATTGCAAGATGGACACAGGGAAACTCAGAGATAAACACAGTGACATTTTCTACCAATCACTCACAATACTTGTAGATAAAGGTGAAAGAGAAAAGGGAAATTTCCTATTGAAGCAAGCTTGTTTGTACTTCACACACTGAAGATGTTTTTCCAGACCAGATCACCTACTGACACGAAAATGCAAGTGTTAGAACGCTGCCAAGTTCAGCAAGACCTGTGGTGAACTCCTCTGTTAAAGCAGTCACAGAAAACTAAGGTGCCCAAAGACAGATTCTATTTACCGCATCTCTATTTCCAATGTTTCTAAAAGACTAGAAGAGAAGGTCTGGGACAGTTCCTCCTCCTTTTCAAACATGTGGAAACGTCTCATCCGCACACAATGTTCTCATAGCAATATAGTCACCATGGTCAAGTGGAAGGGGTCTTGAGACAATGAAATTTTAGAATAACATTTTCTTCTTTAATATCACCACACACCTCCCATAAAAACCCTACACTCAGACACGCAGCGAGTAAGACAGAAGAGCAAAAAGGACTTTAAACACAGATATTTTACGTGGTCAGCCTTCTAGCGTACCATATCAACTTCAGAGAAAATTAAATGAGGAAAACATTACAACAGCCCAGGGACACTTCTCCTTAAATTTTGTGATTACATTTTAAGTGCTCTTTGTCACAGATATCATAAACTGATTAAATCATTTCATGGCTGACCCCTACTGACTATGCTAAGCAAGAAGAGACGGCTATTAATAACTACCCATTTCTGACAGCTGCCCAGGGGCAACGTAGGCTTTTGCAGCAATAAAATGACTCCCCAGCTCACTTACTGAATGCTAAATATTGATTAATATTATGAGTGTTGTCAAACACAGACTGCAGTTCTGAAGATCCGTACTGGCAGGTCATCAGGAATAGCATTAGCGAATGTCAGGTCAGGAATCAAAGGGCTGCTCGACTCTTTAGGGATGAGATTTATCGATTCCATAAAACGTGAAACAGATCAAGTACTTGTGATGATGGAAACGGTCATGGCAGAATGAGGCTGAGCCTAGCACGATGTATATCTCAGAAGAGAAGCATCACACAAAAATGTTGACCATTGAAAATAAGTTTTAAAGGTTGGGACGTCCATGACAAGGACAACCGAAGCTGCGGGCCCACAAAAGACCTTTTTAGGGCGAAAAGTCAGACTTCAAACATGCATTTGGCCAAAGCCATATATCTAGCTTGCACACACGGGAGATCACACTGCTGGTCTTAAGGATCTCTTTAAATTACTATTGGTGTTGTTCAGATCATATAAGAAGCTAATGAATACTAGAGTCAGAAGTTAAAAACCAGTAAAACTTTAAGAGGTCTATGGCAATTAAATGTTCTGAATAAGATAAGGTAATATTCTGTGTCTATGATTGTTAGACACGAGTCTTGAATTCCAAATAATGCCAAAATTCTTTAAATTCTTTTATTTCACACTTTGCCACCACCAGCAGCATCTTATTTAATGAAAATCATTTCAGGACCTTATTTCATAAGACTGTGATTTCACACAGGCTAATATTTTCAAATTTTCCCTCAGCTAGGAAAAAATCTGGCATCAAGGCATGGAAAGATGACTGTGGAATGTTGCAAGTGGGTTGACAAGAGAAAAGGCAAGAAGCTTCAAGTTAAATTAAAGACTGACATTTCTTCCTCCTTTCACAGCACTTTCTCTTAAGTGAAACACTAGTACTAGGTAATGATTATCACTTTAAAATTTGA
This sequence comes from Platalea leucorodia, assembly GCF_965183815.1. Lineage (NCBI taxonomy): Eukaryota > Metazoa > Chordata > Aves > Pelecaniformes > Threskiornithidae > Platalea > Platalea leucorodia. Next base: position 30,573,914 of record NC_138825.1, on the reverse strand, counting down.
TATAATGACTTTTAACAGAAAATGTATCTAAAAGGACAACGATACATTCCCCGTAGCCAGGAATCCTACTAAGGAAACCATTGTATTCAGGGAATCCCAGTCACTGAATACTTAAAGCAATTAAGCTTATTCCAAAATTGAACACTATGATTTGGATGGAGGAAATACTATACCAAATTCTAATCTAGTAATATCAAATTTTATATTTTCTTAATGTTGCTTTGGCCATCTTGGTCAAATGGAATATTTTAAAATGAATGAATAAATATTCAAATACGTTTTCAATAATTTGAAATGACTTCACTTCAGCTATACATGATTTTTTCTGTATTTTACAATTTTTCTTGGTTGTAAAGTTAGAATAGACAATTTATCAATACCCAGGACACCATTAAAATAATCTCTATAAAGAAAAATCTCCATTTAACTTTTACTTTGGATATTTGAAGGGTAATTAGGATGTCCGTAAAGAGAAAGTGTTCCTAGCTACCTACGGAAGATAATATCCCTGTATACTGTATTGCCTGCATTGTATGTTCTCTTTCAGAAAATCAGAAATCAAATCACAAATCTGAATATACCATTTGATGCTTACATAGGACACAAGAACTCAATAAAAGATGATAATTACAAATAATAGACTCGAAAATGAATGGCTTCAACAAACCACAATTTCATATAAAAAAGATAAACACTGATGATTGAAAATTATAAAGAAACTACTTGGGAACATAAGATACAGCTATTAATGGATAAATAGTTTCAAAAGAAGGCACAGAAATACACAAACCATGCAAGACAAACAATATCCTCCTTTTGGAATTGCTTAAAATCTAAATAGGATGACAATGTAAATCCATTTTAAAATTAATTACTTAATTAAATCTGTAAAATTTAAGGGTAGAAACAAACCTTAAATAAATTCATCAAAAACTGTCGAGCACAGTTGCAGCTTCTACGATACCTATGGACATTTTGACGCTAAATTCAACAGAGAGGAGTTTTTACCTGCTGTGTCCTGCAATTCTGACTACAATGGATGTATAGGAATTGAATAAAGAAAAAATTTAAGAAATGTCTAGGATGTATTTCTGAGAGAAAAATAATTTCAATATTTTCATAAGAAGACTCCAAAGAGAATGTCTTCGCTAAGAGATACATATCCCCGAATTAGAATGCCCTCCCATCAAGAAAGCTCTTGAGGAAGTCAGTTTAGTCTAGTGACAGTAAGTATTCTGGAAAATATCCAGCGTTTAATTTCATCATTGGCTTCAACTCATCCAAGACGATACCACTACACAATCAGCAGTACTGGTTGTCTCTCCTTTCCAACAGACATTTCTGCCCATACAGCCACATGTCCAGCTGGAGCAGGCTGAAAGCTGTTTGTGGTGATGTTGGGACTAATTCATTCTTCTGCACATCGAGCTCCCTGAACTTACTCACTTTGGTTTTATATCAGGGAGATAGAGAGGGAGAGAGGGTGCATGCTGACAGTATGAGGAGCAGGAACAACACCCTTTTAGGAGAAAGCCATAGAGCAGTTTAGTTGTATTATGAAATAGCGCTCTCAGGGTGCAGTTCTGTAATACAGGATGAGTAGTAGTAGATCACTGCTCCTTATGAAGAGAGGTCCTCTCCCCTCCCAACCCATCCTTCAGCTTTTCTCCTTTCCTGCTCCCAGCTGCCATTACTTTATGCTGGCTCTGGAGGTCATAATGTTCATCCCACTGTAAACCAACTCAATTCACTAACAGAGAGCAAATCCATACAAAAAAAGCAAATCGTTTTTCTGCCAGGTAATTTAATTGGCTCATGGAAGGATCCAGCCAGCACAGAGATGACACAGAGGAAGGACTACTGGAGAGGAGCAGGGTGTGGAAAAGCAGGAGGTGGCAAGCCTTAGATCAGATCAGTTCTCAAGGAACCGCAGTCTCAGATTACTGCAGCTCTAGACATGTAGGACAGGACAGAAAACCTACTGAATACCTAGAGATATTTAGGGGATTACTTAGCTCCTGATGGCTGTAAGGCTGTAACTTCCCAAGTTATCCAGACAGTGCTGTACTGACACAGTCCGAGTAAGCATAAGCAGCTATGCAATAACTCTCAGGGGCAAAGAACCTGCCTCTGTTGTGCACTGAAGTAGATCAAGCATAAATATAGAGGAGGCAAAAGTCCCTGGTCTATATTTCAGCACATTAGCCACTTAAACTGCATAGAAATATCTATGTTCCTCTCTTCAAGCTCAGAAGTCTCATCTAAAAGTAAATTTCAAAGTTGCTTCCAGGAACATTCAGGAAATCTTACTTGTTTTCAGTTGAGTAAGCAAGCTTTTGGCAAGCACTACCTTGAAGACATTATCATTTGAAAAACAGAAATCTGTAGATAGATTGCAGCCACTTCATTAATCCATCCCTTCAACTGTATAAAATAATAATAATAATAATAGTAATAATAATGTACTGGGCTTGAAGCAAACCTTACAAATGGAAATATTCTGATGTGAATTTGTTCACCAACATTACCTGCTGATTTATGTTAAAAACATGACTCTCATCCTTAGAAGAGCTTGAACTTTCAGAAGCCAATATCTGTGAAACTGGCAAACAGAAACAAAAGTAGGCATATGCTGATTTTATCATAGATCTGATTCAACGGGGAAAAAAGCATACTGTCCCAATTTAGCAAAATATTTAACAATTCATTTGAAATATTTGCACATGTAATATTTACCTCATTATATTCAGCCTATTTTTTATTTAAGACTAAAAATCTATAAGCTTAATAAAGTATGAATGGCTATTAAAAGATGTAACTGGTAACATAGATTTGGTTTGCAAAAATGGATGTCTACTAAAATACCTCATCTTTATTTAGCCTTATTTTATATACCTGCAATATTAATTCAAATTGATGTTTCCTACGAAATAATTTATTCACAAATGAGTTTGGGTTTTTTTTTATTTTCATAAGCAGAATTTTTTTTTAACAACTCTCTTAATCATAAAAGAATTCTGCACTTTTCATTATCCCCATAAATTCTTTGGGGGGTTATTTTTATATTCTGTGAATATGAGGGAAGACATACAATCTGCTCTGGCGTATTCTTTGACACTGGCTCATGTGTTTTCTAGTTTCTTGGACATTTTCAAGTTGCATGCAACATCCCAGAGAAGAAAGGTATCCAAACCATTTTTTCCTTCTAAGTGGCTCAAAGAATGTGTAAGTTAAATCACACAGGCTGAATTTGGACATAAAGATATAGCTGCCAAGCTTTAATTCATACAGAACACCTACATTAACATTTTTTAAGAATTAAGTATGACCAAAGTTCAAAAAGGAAAGAATTTTGTTCAATGGACTCTTATTTGTGAAATAATTAAAATAATAAGAAATTCTGTAATACAATGAAAGCCCTTTAATTGCTGTATAGACTCAGGCATGTCTTTTGTTCATTCTATCTAGACAGTAGGTAAAATATGAGTAAGTTTTCCTACAGTTTTTTTTTTTGTTCTTTAATTTAGAAGCTGAAAAATAAGGTCATATATATTTACTGTTTACTCTATAAAGGCAAAATACACTATTCCTTTTCCCACTTATACGAACTACCTTTCAGAAAAATGAAAAAAATATTTTAATATTCTCTGAATTCTGATATCTGGCAGTCATGGAGCAGTACACGCAAGTACACTGTGTAGAAAGTAGTCCACTAACAAATCATCATTCAGGTTTAACTTGTTAAGTACCATTTAACATAGCAATTTTACGTGATCAATTTTCAGATAACGGAAAACTAGGCAATAATGAATATTTCCTCTATACTCTTTGGTATCCAACTACTTTATATCAACAGAATAAATATTTTTATTTCAAAACACTGGCCACATTCAGATGGTTTTGTATTTGCATGAGAGAAGCAAACAAGAAATAAAGAGGCTACAACTGTGTTTGCATTGTCAGACAACGTTCAAAAATATAAATGCTAAACCCACCATTTTAATAATTCTTTCCAAAGATGAAAATCCATTAATAAGCAAAACATGTCAACAACTTAATTAAATATTTCATAGCCAATGTAAAGTTATGCAGTGTTAAATTTTATTTTTTATGGTATCACATTCACTACTGATATGCTACACAACAGATAATACATTCTGAATTTTTCTTTGTTTATTAACAAGCCCTTGTAATTAACTTCCTTTTAAATCATAAGTATGATACTATTTTAATTTCCCTCACATTCTCTACCCTATCATTTGGAATCACATTAAGCTGACTCTTAGCAGGCCACCTGGTGTAATTCTATGACATTGAAGTGAGCTGTTCTGGTATGCAGGAAACACTGATAGTCTTCTGTGCTGAAATCCATTTCTCTAACTGATGACAGAACTGGGGGAAATTAATTTTTGCTATTCATAAATACCTGACAGGTTTAATGTAAATGTTTTGAAAAAGACCTCAGCATATGCTGCACATACATTATATATGCAGCAGTGCACTGGAATATTGTATTTCCAACCCATTCAATTTCTAAATCACTATTGCTGAAACTGTTGAAATTTCTCACATTACTTCCATATTGTAATTTTATCCATATACATATAAACAACAACAGAGGCCTCCATGAAACCTTTCAGTCACTAAAAACAGTTAGACATCTAGGAAAATTTGTTTTGATAGAAATGCTACAAAGAAATATGTACGGTACCTTGCCTGATAAATTAATGAGGAATGAGTTGCTTATGCATATGTGGTCAGAGACCAGCGGGAATTCTATTACAAACCTACATGACCAAGAACACTTTCTCATGAAATACAGAATATTGCATATTCCTAAAGCCATATCAGCAGCCTTAACATTATCGCCAACCCCCCATCCCCACCCCTCTCTACAAAAAGAACAAAAATGACTTTAGTCTTACCAGTGAAAGCAGATTTGCAAAGGTGTCCTCAACATACAAATTTATTTGAATGTCTGGAATCTAAACAAAGAACTGCTACACAGAACAGCTGGGAAAACTGAGACTTCTTGTTTCTCATATATATGCAAACAACATGGACATCGATGAAAATAAATGATCCAGAAGTCAGGAAAGAACAAAATGGGGCATTATAGGAGAGGGACTCAACTACTTAACTGGTTTTATGTCAAAATATACACTTTTTCACCGTACATTGAGAGACGTACTGGATTTCCTTTTAAACCCTATATGTCAAAATACCATTATTTACAAATACTGAATATAAGACACTGAAATTTTCCTAAAATTAAGCAAACAGGTTTTTTTTTAATGATACAAACTTTGATTCTAATTTTGTACAGAAAAAAAAAGAATTTTACTGACTGTGAAAATTTATTACCTGTATATCTTTGTGGGTATGCCTGTATGTCAAGTGTCTATTTTGAATTTGGACACATCTGCTATGTGGTACCAAACAAAACAGCAGCAGTGCTCAAAAAATCAATACATGACCACGATCAACAAATTATAGTAACACAAAAATAAGAAATATATTAATTGGCCAGTAAATAGGATTTATGACTAGAGACCTAAAAATCAAATGTAATCCTGATTTTAAGGTGAAGACTCCATACATATTAAGTATGTGAAAAAAAAAAAGAAAAAAAAAAAGAAAAAATTACCCTATTTCTGTATTTTGTCTAAACTCTAAATAATTGTTGGATATATCCAAAACCCTGAAACAGCAAATAGCAGTACAACTAAAGATAAGATGGAAGACAAGAATACATAGATAAAACCCACATAATTTGATGGAATAGAAAGAAAAGTCCTATAAGCAAGATGAAGTATTACTTTACAGAATAATTTCTCAACATAACTTCCAGTACATGGAATATTTTAAAATCTACTTTAGTAGTCTATTTTAATAGACTATAGCCTAATAGTCCCACAGTATTAAAGTGTAACAATAATATCAGATTCTTAATTTTCTATCACATTGCTTTTGTGAATGCTCTTCCTTTTACAAGGAAAGTTATAAAATACTTCAGGATTTGGAGAAAATTCTGGATTATTTCACAAGTGCTCTATCTAGAGGAATAAATGCCTCTGGAGATGAAGATGCTGCTTTCCTAATTCAGACTCTATGAAAATGCCTGTAAATCAATTTACATTTATGTTAAGTGAGTACAATTGAAGTAACTGAAGTACAATTTCAGAGGAGGAGTTTTTGGAGAAAATAATATAGCTTCCCTTCAGCGCAATTTATAGCCATGTTTTCAGTAAAGCGATAAAATAATGTCATTTCACTCACTCCATAGCAGTTTTGTGATACTTGCAATTGGTTGTCAGTCAAAGAGAGTCTAAAGACAGGATAGTTTCTGGTGATAATAATCTGTGTAAGTGGCTTAATAAAGGTTTGTGTCACGCAGAGTGTACTTTGAATCACCCAAAGACAAATGCTATTTTATAACCCATTTTGTACAACTTTTTAATTACTTAAACATAGGTACATGTATTTTTAATAATATTTTTTCTCTGCTTCAGTTGCAAAAACATGACAAAAGATTTAAACTCTAAATATTCAAATATTTAGAATAACCATAGAGAAACCAATTTTCTTCTATCATCTTTGTACCACATAGCTGGAATAATTTGGCTCCAAAACATTTAAATCAGGTCAAGGAGAATCAGCGCACACTCACTCTTCAATAGACAGCACTGAAACTAAGGCTAACAATGGCTGAAAAAAAGTCAGCAACTTGCTCTTATCATTGGAAAATAACAAGTTGTTGGCCAGGCAAAAGGAGGCACAACCTGGCTTCCCTTGAAGGGATTTGTCCTAAGCTATTTGTGCAAAATTGCCCTATTGCCTGTGGTGTATTAGGAGGTCCAATGCCTCTCAGAAAAGTAGGACTTTTTATGCCTGCACACTAACTAGGTGCAGTCAGAGCAGGCAGAAGGAACACGCCTAGCAATTCCAGGAAAAGCTTTATATTCTCAGGTTTTACTAAAATCTCTCTCCTAGGCAGAAAAGTAGGACCTGTTCAAAGGAAAGCTAGAATATCCCAGCAATCCACATTCTCAGGAATATGTATACCTGCAGTAAACTCTAACAGTCCCCACTGGCTGCTGTAGGGCAATGGTGCAAAAATGCCATTCTTGTGGGAAGGCTGCACTAGAACACAGTGCGTTAGTGGGGAACCAGATGTCAAATTGGCACATACGTTTCTGATTTTCACTGAGGAAAGGTCATCTTCAGCATGGGAATATATTTTCACAACCATGTAAATAATACAGTGAACTTTTTTTACTGTATGATTTCATATTATTTTAATAAGTATTTTGAAATTTTCTTAATTACTCATGAAGAAGAAAATTACCAAAGACTGTACAACTGTCATCAAGGAAGGTAAGCATCATCAGAAGTACTCTACAGGGCAGTTAATTGAACTTTACAGATTATTGTAAAAAAAGGAAAAACCTACTTTCCAGGAAAAAGGTTTCTTTTTAAGGTAGCTTTTTTTTTCTGCATACAAACATTATATCTGAACTAGTGCTATTGGACAATAAACCAATTCAGCTCACTAACCCTGCAGAAATCTATTACTAAACTGAAACAGTTTATCAGGGTCAAGAGAATAGTAGAAGAATACTCAGATTTTGCAGTAGAAGCAAGGTCTTACTGAATTTTTCAGGCAGTTATCAAATCTTCAACAGGTTCAACAGCCAAAGTTCATTTAGATTTCACTCTGATCTCAGAAGCTGAGAGAGGTTCTTTGTATTCCCCCCCCCCCCCCCGCCTCCAACAATCATAAAGAGCTTTCATGTGTATCTTTTCCCCTTGTAACACCCACACCGTTTTTCTTGGCTCTGTTTTCTCTTTTGGTTTCTTACTTGGCTTGGAACCACCAGGCTCCTCTGAAGCCCACCCACTAGGGAAGGATAAATACTTCATTGCTTAACAATTATATCTGCTGGCTTCTCTGATTCAGATTAATAATGTGGCATGAATGTCTACAAGTTTTCAGCCAGCTGATTTAAATCATAGACAACCTAATCATCCTAACTATTTAATACCATTAAAAGTTTTTCATACTCGCCCAGGTTGTATTATCAATAAAGTTACTGCACAGAGGAAAAAAATAGCATACTGTTATATACAAAAATATTCAAAATAATAATAAAACATTCATCTTAAATAAAACAAAAATGCTAATGACAGTGCATTTCCCCAAGTATTATATATCACTACTTGCATTTCCATTCAGTGTTCCACACAAAAATCTCTGGGTTTGTCTTCTGAACTACCACATGTTCTAGGATTGTACATTTGCACAGTCTCTGTATAGATTTACTTGATACATTTCATCTGAGCATATTTGAGGTAGCTAAGTGTCAAATATCAGAAATAAAACAATGCAGTTAGACAGCTGAGGATACATGTCCCTTACATTTTGTTATATTATATGTTATTGTTAAAAAGAAAAAAAAAAACAACAATAACCAACAAATCCACATCTTACTGAGGTCTATGAGATTATGAAAAGGGACCTCATTTTATTTTTTTAAGATTATTTTAAACAAAAGATCATCAATGTTAGTAATGTTTATAATTGAAGCACTAGTGAAGAACTGGATTTCTGGTGTCATAACAGTCGTTCTGGAAATAAGCTTTAACAACTACAATGTGTTTTTCAAGAATTTCTGAAAATAGAAGGATCATTTGTTCAAAAGCATGTCATATAATGACTACAGAGAAGACTTACATACAACAAATTTCAAAAGAGCAATGCAAATAAATGCATGCCCTGAGCAAGTTTGAGAGAAAAACAAATAAAAAAGCAACAAAAAATAAAAATCAACTGGTAGTATGTAGACAAATTATTAAAATAAAAATAACTTCAGTTTAAAAACAAATCAGCATAACTTTATGTTCATGTTTTATGACAAACACAATCTTTTCATTATCAAATTAATCCCATCAATTCTATTAACTCCTAGGCAAGTCATGAGAGATACCTTTTCTTTTTAGTTGATTAAGGTATTCTATCACAACAGTGTTCTGCAGAAAAGGTGCGCTGAAATGAAGATTTTTGTTCTGCCTTTCCCACCGACTGATTCAACAACATGCAGAATCATGGTCCTCAGACAACAGATAAGAAAGCAACATCGACTCCTCTAGAAATCATACAGCAATGCAATGAGTAACCATCACACCTTTCTCATTAACTTTCATCTGTCTACAGGCAGATGCTAGAAGCGTCTACTCAAAACTGATTTCAGCCCATTCTCATATGGCTAAGAGACTGGGGTAAAGTGAGTTGTGCCTCTTTGTACTTTGATACTCTATCCACAATTCTATTTGGAAGCTCTCTTCTCTTAAGAAACCGAGCATAGTCCATTTGGGCTTTCAAAAGCCATCCAACATGGGCCCTTATCAAACAAGCTAACTTATCATCAGAAAAGAGGAAATGCCCTCACATACATTGTAGCTGGTGAAAGTAAGAAAGAAAGGGTATGAACTCATAACAGATTTTATCAATGGAAAGTTACTATTGGCATCCAAGAAGGACCTGAGTTAGGGCTAGGTAATCCAAGATCCTCATGACATGGTTTCAATATAGCAATGAATTATACCCTATGAAAAACCTTAGGGTCTCTCCGAAAAATGGCTTCATGCTGTATCCGCAGGGAGGTATCCCACACAGCTCTTGGATACCTCTCTAGTATTAATCAAAACACCTGCTTAGTCAGAGAAATGCACTCTACCTAACTCAAGTGTTCTCTATGCTATTTATTTTTTAGGCAAATTCTCTCCATCAGTGTGAATTCCATCTTCAGCTCTTGACAACTGCAAAGCCCTGATGACTGTCCATCACAGGATTTCAAACTGATATTCTGGGAAGTTCAGTTTCCTGGCTCTGCCTTTAACCTCTGCACTTCATAGTCATCACACAGACATGTAGTAACTAATCATTTCAGTTAAATGTTTTTGACTCTTTCTTTTGCCAAGCATGATTAGATTTTCTTAACAACAGAAGCTGTAGACTCTCCAGGAGAAGTACCTGCCTACTTGTATGCCACTTGGTTAAACCACCAACCATTAGCTCACCTGAGCCTCCCCTTCCTCTGTGCACTTCAGTTTTGAGCTCTCAAAATGGAGGATCAATAGTGACTTTCTAGGATGATCTGACAGCTTACAGTGGACCAACTGCCCAACATTTTGCCTGCACATAAACACCCTCAATTCTTGTGATTCATTCATGTGATACTAAAGGAAGGACTAAATAAATACAAACCAGAGGTGGGCTCCCTACTCTAGTATGGGTATAGAAAGACTACATTTAACTGCTATGGATGGTCATCAAACATAGCATAAACAGATGGAATGCCCTCCTACCACCAAGCCTCAACATTGCAGGCTCTTTGAATATTTTCTATATTTAGCCAAAACCATATACTTTCTACTTAGTTAAATAAAAGCATATTAGAAATTTCATGGAACAAAACTAGTTTAAATTACATAAAAGCCTACACAGTAACTCTTACTTTTGTCTGAGGTTTGGCAGCGCCTTTCCAATACAAATACTAATGCACTCAGTACCGTTTTCATTTCCATATATTACAAAGAATTGTTATGTAACTTCAAAAGCCTGCTCACAAAGCCACAGAAAAATGTTTCCGCCTTATCATTGGCCATAAATAACAGGGTGGAAAAAAGACAATCTCATTGCCAAGAGATTGCAACACCAACAGACAACCAGCATAGAAAGCCATTAGTAAAGGGAAATAAGACCACATGGAAAAACTCTATGAAGTAGCTACAGAATACATAGGCAACACCAAGAGTAACAAGTCCCATGAATGAAATGGTATTCACTCAGGAGTGCTAAAGGAATTCAAAGATGAAACAGCAGAACAGTGGTGTGTAACCTTTCATTTAAATCTGTGTATATGTGAGGACTGGTAATGTGGACATATGCCTAAACATGACATTAGGAAAGAACCACTGCTCTTCCACAAAGAGAAGTCCTGCCTCACAAACCTCTATTGCAGACAATAAGTCTGGGAATAAGAGAGATTCAGTTGATATAGTCTAGCTGCATTTCAAAAAAAAATATTTGATAGTATTTCTGAAATAAGAGCTACAGTTCTCATCTAAATTAAAAGACAAGAAGTATTATAAGATACAAAATACAAAATGAAGTAAATGGTCAGTTTCCAGAGTGATGGGAAGTCACCAATATAATACTTCAAGAATCTGCCCTAGGACACTAGAAAAGTTGTTGAAAATGCAGGTGAAGCTAGGTTACTCGCTGTAATAAATACAATGTCCAGCTAAAAAATAGGAGAATGACTAGAGGGGACCGATGAAAATGAGACATTACTGGACATTAAAATGAAAGTAGAAAATACAACACAGACAAATGTAGAGCAACCCACAAAGCAAGAACAGTCCTAAATTCACAAATAAACAATCAGTACAGAGCTGGCCATTGCAAGATCATAAGGTTAAAACAGCTAGTTCTGTGAAAGACTCGGTACAACACTGAGTAGCAAGCAAAAAAGCAAACAGAAAAGAAAGAATTATTAGGAAAGGAAAAGAGAAAATAGAGTATCATTATGTCACTGTATAAATCCATAATGAGCACACATCTTGACAACTACATGCAATTCTGAGCAACCCTTTCAAAAAAGTGTATAGTAGAATCAGAAAAACATACAAGGGCAACAAGAATGACCAAAGGTCTCAATATGAGAAACAAATAAGTAGACTAAGACAGTTATTGTGATTTCCACACAGTTATATTCTAGGGTACTAGAATAGTGTTGCTACAACTAACTTAGCGTTACTGTGTTGCTGTAAATATCCTACACTGTTAGAAACCGTCTAGTCAGAAGAATGGGTTTAGAGTATCAAAATACCATCCTCTATTAGATAGAAAGATGAGAAAGAAATTGTAGACTCATGATGTTTTGATATCATAAATAGAAAATCCAAACTGGGTCCTAGTACTTAAATATTTTTCTTTAAGGAACTTTAGATATTTGTGATGTGGATGATAGATAATTTATCAATTACCAAAATATGACTGACCAAAAAATTGGTTTTTAGTTTCTCCTTACAATACCGGAAAGGCATTTCAAAAATTAACCAGTGCCTAAACCAGGTGTTTTAGACACACATGACTAAAAGACAAGTCACATCCAAGGAGCTAAATTCACAGTATGCTACCATTAAAGAAGCTATATCAATAGCCACATTACAGACTTTAAAGGTATTAATATAAATCACGAAAATCTACTTCTGATAAAAAGAAAAGACTTAGAGATTTCATCTCTTTTACCAGATTTGGTCTATCCAACTTCTTTTTATTTTGTTTCCAAAAAAACCCAACCAACCAACCAAAAAAAAAAATCAAAAACATTCTATATTAAACAAGCTCAGTAACTATTTTTGGATCACTCAGCCTGTAATTCAGACAGATAATTTTAAATATTCTAGAATGAAGAATACTGGCAAAACATGGAAGTCTCCAGGTCACATCCTTTTTTAATGTATGTATTATTCTATCTAATTTACTGCCTCTAAGCTATTTTTAACAAGGACCCAAGAGCAGGAATGGCAGTGGCAGTGCTAGTCTGCAGGATTGTATTTGTGGTACTGCTAGACATAAGGATAAAACAAAACAAAATCAAGTATCTGAACTGCTTATACATTGCATTGTGGCCAAGATCAAAATGGTACCCACAAGTCATTTGCTTGCTAACTGATTTGCACTTTTCCTAGCCAAATCAATGATGCTAATACATCATCAGTAACAAAATGTTTTTATTGCTTTCAGCTATATATATTTAGCTGCAATCCTTGGATTTTGATAATCTTGCACTGTAACTAAACGTTTGTTTGCCCAGTAAACTTCTGGTCACAGCTAGGTAGCATAGTGTGTGGTGAACTGGGATATAGTAAAAGGAAAAAACAAACAAAAACAAAAAACTCCAAAATCTACAAGTAAGAAGAAAAGTATGTCCATACCTGTGTCCTAAGCCTAATATCAAAAAACCTCACCTAATTACACATCCAGGATTTCAAAGAAATAGGTAACAACAGCACATCTAAGTGACTGAAAGTTTACGTTTTTATGACCTATTCTTGTGCACAAAACCTCTTGCTCACTCTACTGACATCCTGGAGTGAGCCCTAAGGGAGTTGTTCTAAGTGAGGGTTTCTGTATGTCTCGTTGAATAGGAATACAAACTGACAGAAAAATAACTCAAAATTGCTATAAAATGACTGGTACCTCCAAATGCACAAGCAAATGACATGCACTTTAATTTAACACATTTCTTCTCATTTTGTAGTAAGTTAAAACATACTTAAGGTTTGTATAAAATGTATGAAAAAATGCTACTTGTGTTAAGAACGAAACAAAATGATAAAGTTTTAAATCCTGGATCTCTATTAATCAAATGCTGCTAGTGCTAAACTATGTCATTTGGCTTGTTAAAATTTTTTTTGATTGAAACAATTTATTTTTTTATTGAAGTAATGGATGAAAATATTAAAATTCTTTGTTTAGGACTTGTGTCTTCTTGGCACAGAATTGCACTGGAAAGCTGTCACAATGGGATTTGACTACTCCACATGATCCTTCATGTGGAATGTGTTTTTCTACATGGTAGCTGCTATGCAGAGAGCTAGACCCAGAGCCCATCCACCCCATGACTTCACCAGTAGCTACACATTCTTTGCAAGGTAAAAACACTGCACAACTCCAAGGCACAGGAACTCTTCTACTCTCCAGTGCATGGGGTGGGGTGGAAGAGCAGAGCAGTCCTTCTCCAGAAAAACCTGCCATCTGCAATTGCGGGCAATCACTTGAAAACTAGCAAGATTCCACCCTTTCTTTCTACAATTCCACCCATCTTCTCTGAAGTGTTACAAAAATTACTGATACTTATTCTAAAAAAATCAAGTACGACCTCAGCCAGCTGCCCAGATGACTGGTGAGCAGTCACACCACAGCACTGCAAACGGAGAACACACAGGGCTAGCAGCACAGGAGCGCGAGAAAAAAGCCAGCTATCTGAGACCTGGCAAGTATGTACCTCATCTGCAGAGAACAGAGGACTAACACATCCCACTGACTACAAGCCAAAAAAGTTTTGACATAGCAATGGTCTCCTAAGCACATAACAGAAAAGCACATAGATCATGTCATACGGGAATATCAATGAATGATGGGACAGACACGAAACCTAGTTATTGCCTTCTCTCGTGTTTTCTCAAACAGAACTGACTGCCTCATGTTAGAGGCTCACTGAGTCTGTTTAAATCAATTTATTCCTGTTAGCCCCTGTTTTGAGTTTCTGAAAACACTTCCAACTCACTTGTGTGGGGCAACTGATCCAGAGAAAGTAGAAGCAGAGGCAGAGAAAGGTAACAATCTTCTAGAAAAAAGGAAATACTCTAAATGCAAGGCAGGAAGAAGCTTAGGTTGACGCAGTGTAAATAACATTTATTTTGTAAAAGCAGCATCAAGAGAGATGATCTTTCAGCAGTGAGTGCATGGTTTTTGCCTGAGGGGAGCGAGTGTTTCATTTGATTCCAGGCTTGTGACCAGTCATGTCAATAGAACTTCTGCCTCCTCCTATTTCATAATTTAATTCCCTGCCAAATTTAACCCCAGAAAATTCTGTCACAATGCAATTCCCTTCTTAGTGGAATAACTGGACTGTTACAGACAAGCATCTTCAGCTGTAACTAAGTTTTCCACCAGTCACCACTGCTTTCGATCTCATATTTGCCTAACAACCAGAAAAAGGATGCCATACAAGCTCTGGATAAAAACACGCTTACAGTTATGAAATCATTCACAGTTACTGCATTCAGAAACAAAAATGCTATTTGCTGCATCACCAGCAACACAACTACAGCACCCACTGGAACTTTGCTGGACTATCATCCAACGTATGCCAGCCTCTTCTAAGTCACTCCTAAGGAAGAGATTCTTGATAATTGTAAATAGCATAGGTACTTCTACTGTATTCTATTCTATTTCTATTCTACTATTCTACTTCTACTGTACTTCTAGTGTATACATGAATTTTCACCACCTATATTTGCCCCACAAATAATTTACATGCAGCTCCTCTGAAAGCCTAAAACCACAATCTGTTTTGCGATGTCTTTAGAGAAATTGTATGTGTCAGATGCTGAAAATTTCTCAATGCATTATACCTCTGTACACAGCTAAGTAGAGCTCAAGATGTGGCTTGTGTTAGTCAATATGTGTGTATATATGACCTTTATTGTAGGCACAGATTGGTTAAACTAACAATAAAATGATTTAGGATTAGGAAAATTTATATCATGTGAACTACAGTAGGCAAAATGGAATGAAAAATCAATGAGAAAGGCTATGAAAAGTTCTGTTAGAAAAGCCTTACACATGCACAAGCTGATCAGTAGCAAAAAGGTGAAATATAGACAAAAGATGATCAGATTGCAACCTAGAAATGAAAGAGAAGATAGAGAAGACAGAAAACATCCTTTCCTTCAGGGCCACCAGATGATTCACTGGCTGTTTAACAACAAAGGAATTAACTCCACTGCAGGCTGAATGAACCCAAACTTCCAGAACATTTCTACACCAATTTAAACTTTACAAACCCTATGATCAACCTACAATCAGCAACCTTCAGTTCATTACATATGGGAATTCTGGAAATCAACACATTTACATCTTCAAAACTTGGCAATCTTCAAAACAAAGCAAAAGGTCCATGATACATAGCCCCAAGACATCACTAAATCTGTTCAGAGGAATGAATCGTGCTAACCTAAAGAGAACTCATACCCAAATTGGATGCTTCTTTGGGAGCAGATCACTTCTTTGATCAAGCCAGTAAGTGTCATCTTTCTCACCACAAAAAGAAAATCTCAATGAACTTACACTCTTCCTTGTCCTGTCTGATAGCTATTGAAACCTGTTTGGAAAATAATTTAAAAGTAAGAACTTAAACTGGAGGAAGATGACATCTTCCAAATTTTCCCAGTATTAACTGCAAAACGTTACACAACCAGAGTGATAAATTTTCCATACAACAGAATCATTAGAAGTCACATATTCTTCATCATACTTCTTGCAATGCACCAAATTCCAATAACAACTGATTGAAATATGTAAAATATGTCAAAGAAGGTACAGCATATCAGAGTAAAGTCACACTGACAACTGATAAAACCCATTTACCAACAGGAAAACATTTTTCACCTAGAAGAAAAGAAATCTCTCCTCTCAGTCTTGATTATCAATGAATTTCTGTACCTTATCTTGGAAGAAGAGGCTAAAATCTTTAGTTCTTAATTTTCCTGGGTAATAGAAATAAGGAATTTGGTAAAGATGTAGATTTTATAGTATATTGCAATTTTCCTTATGTCTGACTTCCTTCAAATCCCTCAGCACTTCAGAGGCATAATTACCAGTCTATCTGTGTATTCTAAAGGTCTAATGACCCTATCACCTTGCTAGGTTCTCCCTCCCATTTTTACTTTTTCCTTTCAGATTGTCTTACTGATTTACATAATTACATTAAATTCAGAGTAACCATTTATTCTAATTTGTATCTGTTTGAATTTTGCTGCTGCTTCTTTTTCAGAGGAAGGCTTGTGTTCCTAAAAGCTTGTCCATTTTCTCCAAATGCATCAGTTGGTCTAATGAAAGTTATTAACTTACACCAACAAACCTTTTGGTAAGCATGTTAGGAGGATTATATTGTGACATAATAATAGATTTCATAACAATGTTATACAAATATGCCTGCCTGCCTGCCTCCCAACTGATTAAAACAGGGCTGCCACTCAGAGGGACCTAGACAAGCTGGAAGAATGGGTCAGCAGGAACCTCATGACATTCAGTGAGGACAAGTGCCAAGACCAGCACCTGGGAAGCAAGAGCCCCCTGCAGCAACACAGGCAGGGGACTGAGAGGCTGGCAAGCGCCTCTGCTGGAAAGGACCTAAAGGGTGTTGGTGAAGAGCAAGCTGGACGTGAGCCAGCAGTGTGCCCTTGCAGCAAAGGAGGCCAACCGCATCCTGGTCTGTATGACCAGAAACATAGACAGTAGATTGAGGGAAGTGATTGTCCACTTTTTCTTTGCATTTGTTACACTACATCTGGGATACTGCATCCAATGTTGGGCAATGCCAGAAAGACACTGAGGAACGGGAGCGAGTTCGGTGAAGAGCCACAAAGCTGGCCGGGCAGCTGGAGTACAAACCCTGTGAGGAGAGGCTGAGGGAATGGGGGTTGTTCAGCCTGGAGAAGACAAAGGCAAGGGGCCATCCAGTACCTACAAGGTCATTATCAAGAAGATAGAGCCAGGCTCTTTACAGCAGTGCATGGCAGGAAGGCAAGAGGCAATGGACATAAATTGAAACAAGAACAGCTTCAAATGGAAGGAAAGGAAAAGCTTTTTCACCATGAGGACAGTCAAGCACTGGACCAAGTTGCCCTGAGAAGCTGTGTAGTCTTCATCCTTAGAGGTTTTCAAAACCAGACAGGATAAAGCCAAGAGTAACCTGGTCTGACCTCCATAGCCAGACCCTGCCTTGAGAAAGTGGCTGGGCTACCTTTAACTTCTGTCTGATAGAATACAAGTATATAAAACAGTTATTAACTGCTTCTTGCCTTTTGGGTATGCAACTTGAAACCCCCTAATTTCTAAATTTGCAGAAACACTGAATACAATATCACACAACTGAGCTTAAACTGGTCTTAGAGAGCACAGGGTGCTGGATCATCAGAAAAAATGTGTTAGAAATAAGGCAGCCAATATTACAAGGAACTTTGGATTTTAATCTCCCTCTGCCTAAGTTTCAAAGCTGAAAAAAACAACCAACCAAACGAAAAAAACCAGTATCACTTTGTCTTCAAAAATACTGTGAAAGAAATGAATGTAATTTTAGAAAGTACTCAGGAAACTGAGTGTCTATATGAAGCTATATAAAGTTAATTTGAAATTAACAATTCTATGTATAGAGGAGAGTCTGAATAACTATCAATAAAGAAAGCATGAGTCCATGCTCCAGAAATTAGTGTTTTATCAAGTGTTCTGCTTCATAAGCAAACCAAACGTCAAAAGAAAAAAAAGCAACAATAGTGCTTCATGATTTAAGAAAAGCTAAAAAGTGAATACCATAAAACTAAATCAGTACAAGCTATCACAACATCCCAAGCTGCAAAAAATATTCACAGCACAGTATTCCATTTGGTACAGGCGAAGCAAACAAAAACTCTGAGCATTTCCTTTCTGCTTAAAACGCAAGAGTAAGCTACCACTGTACTTTTAAAATACTATTGAGGATAGAAAATTAGAGATGAAAAAACTACAAATATTATGCTTGATCCTCAAACATAGTACACAATAATTTCCTTGGAGTACAAGTTTAACAAGCTATTTTGGTTTTGCATTTTTTACAAGGCAGTTCTGAAAAAGATTAGACTACAGAGTGAATAGTTGAAGGGTTATTAACCCCAGAGAGAATTTACTCTAAATACCCTTTAACAGTATGTAGATCACTATTCCAGTTCAGGCAGAGATCACAAGTACACTCTTGTGTACATGGCTTTTGAGGGATAAGAGTATTCAATAAGCAAGCCACTTCACCTCAGGCTGGAGGGAAAGAAAGTAGACAGTCACTTTTCCAATGCAATTTACATCCTAAAATAGGCAACAGAACAGTTCTGTAACCACTGTTGCTGGCACTCAGAGATTTAATACAAACGAAAAGTTAAGATATCCCAGTGTATATCTTCCAGTTTTTGGAAATGTTATGTAATGTCTCAAGCTAGAGCTCCATCTTCATTTGCAGTTATCACATTCATTACAAAAGCAGAGGCCCCATCTATACCTTGCTGTGTTTTAAATTACAAAAAAATATAGCAAAGTGCAGTCCCTACAACAGAGTTTAGAGTTTAATAAGCAAAATGAGAGGGGAGAAAGAAAGGAATGCAGCTCTCAAAGAGATTGGAAAATGGAGGACAACAAAAAGAGTAAGGTGCTCATATAAACCCACTCTAACACAAATAGAAGTCCTACTACTTAACTCATTGGCCTCTGGATCTGCCTCCAAGTGACTTAAAGTTACAAGAGCCAAGAAATAAACTCCAGTCTTCAGAGTCTCAAGCCAATGCTTCACTTATAAGACCTATCATCCGTGTTAATTTCCCTGCTGGAAAACATTTGGAGTCAGGCAAAAGAAACCTACAGACACTCAGTCATTTCCAGACCAAAAGAGACTGTCTAGAGAAGAGCAAATATTGGCAAAACATCCCTTTATGAGGCAAATCAATTACTTGGAGACATTTCAGACTTTGAGCCCTTCCTCAGAAGACAGCTACATGAGACAAAGCAGTGAATACTCTTAATTTTGTAAACAGTAATTTTACTTCTGTCAAGTCACACAGCATTTATTTTTTCCAAGTTTATTTACGTCTACTTTACATACAACTACTAGCCCTGGAGTCCCTTGATTTCCCATGCTGTATTGTTGGATTTTATACTTACTTACGGAGTTCTGATGGTTCATATCTACTATATAGACTTCATTCATTTTAGAAATAGTGTTTGCTTCAGGGTGACAACTAACCCAGATCAACCCAAGTCAATGCAGGTTTAATATTTTAATATTGATAATTCTATATTTAACTATCAGATAACACTGTTCATATCTAATGTCTGTTTAAAACTGATCCTTCTGCTTTCAATGACAAAATGGAATTACTAACTTTTCCACCAGTTGTTCTAGTTACAAAAACCAGGTTTCTAAACCAGAAAACTATTGCCATACTCTAACGAAAAAAAGGAGAAATATTTAGTGGAAATCAAATTCAGAAGATGACACATTGTAGCACGTGAATTGGTATAATCATTGAGGAACCACCAACTGAAAGAGAAGGGAGATATATTTGACCTTAATCTACTGCACACCACCCTTTGTCTGTCAGAAATTTTCCATTATCTAGTATGGACACAACAAAGAAAAGACATGCATATGAAAAAATAAAGTTTGTTACAGCAATAAAATAAAGTTTGTTACAGCAATAAAATATAATAAATTAATAAAGTTGTGCAATATTTAGCTGGTCAAAGCTTTGCTGAAGTTAAGACAATAATGTTTGTTGTCAGTAGCAATGAGCAGGTCCTAATGTTCTCCTGGTCTTTAAAGTAACTGATATACAGTATATTTTCCCTGGGAACGTATTAATGAGGCCTTAGCTTTTACTTAATACTAGTTACTACAGCATGTGCTCCTACCTCCTGTGATATGGTCACAGCCCTCTCATTGCACAATCTTCCTAAAGAGAACATGACTGATGACCGTGTCCACTGCTAAACCCAACTCTGTTCAGGAAAATTAGAAGGTAGCAAAGAGAATCACCATTATCACCATTAAAGATACATGAAGTGCCATGATAAATGTGATAAAGTTGTATCCTGGCAGATTTTAGGAGAAAAGCACGTCTCCTCAGGCTACTAGAACTCTTTCAGTAGTTTAGCAAGAATGTGTCAAAGAAAAATGATAGACCTATCTGGACTTTTAAAGCCCCCATAAATAAAGTTAAAAAGATAAATTTAAAGATTAAGTAAGTTAATCACAGCAAGCAATGAAGAAAACAACTAGCAATAGTGTAATAGATAAAAGTCACATTAAGAACTTAAGATTTCAAACTATACAGAGCCAATTCCAGGAAAAGGATATAGGAGACACAATTATAACAAATCATCCATTTTACAATGTGGAAGATATAATGCAGCCAGCTTCCCAATTTGTATAAAAATTATTATTGTCATAGATTTGTTCATTCTATGGAAAACAGAAAAACATCACATATTTGCAAGCAGCGGAGTGGTTCAGATCAGACTGAGCTAGGGAAAACTTTGAAAAATCCCAAAAGAATCCAACAACAAATGTTGGCACATACATACTAATTTAGACATCTTCAGTATTATCCCTGTTAAAACAAGTTGTGCTGAGATAATAGTAATTATATTAACAATATTAACAATTACAATAGTAATTATATTAACAATGCTGTTTTCAGGAAAAACTTTCTTCTTGTATATAGCTCAGCAAAAATACCTATTTAACACAAAACAGTGGTCAAAAGAAGAAATGGAATGTTATTTTTTAATAACAGAAATATATGATGAAGTAAATTCTCAAATACTCTCTTTACTTGAACACAAGTAACTCACACTACCGATAGGAGAGGTCCACAAGGGCAATGCGAATTCTAAGAGAAAAGGAATGGGATCTGAACCAGAGGTATTAAAGCATTTCCACTGTGTCTGGAAAGGAAAAAAAGATTAGAACTGATGTACATAAAGCAATCAGTAATACAGAGGTTTGTTTGGGCCACTTATATTTGAAAAAATATGAAAAAAATGGGGAAAAAAGGGAAAAAATTAAAACCAACAGAAATGTCTTAAAATGAAATAAAGTGAAAAATCTTTGGAAGTAAGTGTAACAATGTATTACTAGGAGGCAAAATAGAGTATTTTTTACAAAATAAGAAATAGAACTACATCATATGTATATGTCCCAAACTAAATAAAAGCATAAATAGCATAAACACCCTTATATTTCTTTTCGGACATTCCCGAATTAGTAGCCACTGCCTTAACCAATGTTAATTTGAGAGGAACCCTACGAAACATTCCTTTCAGAATCTGCTGCGCTGCAGGAGGAAGAAGAAAAGGAAAGAGTAAAGCAGAGCAGCACTTACTGGAATTCTGAAAGGCAGATCCCCACCCATCCTGGGATCTGTCCGTGGTACAAAGAGAAGATAATAAGCGCCGAGTTCTGGGGGATGCTGCTGCTGTGTCCCAGTAATTGCAATTTACAGGACTGAAGAAACACAATACGCTCGGGCAAATTAATGTTTCTTTCTGTGGTCATACATACTGTCTCAGCACAGTGAGAAATAAACACTCGTGATTGTAAGAATTTCTCATCCCAGTAAGGTTCGCACAAGCACGGTATTTCTTTGTAGGGACTTCGCTTTAGTATGATTTTATTATTAACCTGTATTTCAGGAACATACTTACATAGCGGCAATGTAAAACAAACATGGAAAACTACTCTTTTACGTAATTCATGGTTAAGTGAGGAACGCTCTGCCAGTGGATGTGTAAATAAGACCAGCAAGTGTTTAGACAATTTATGGAACATACATCACTAAAACTATTAAAAAAATAACATAGGCACCATCTTTAACTGAAGAAGTTCCTAAACCACAGCTTCACACAAGCCAGGAGAATGCCTCAGAGAAGCAGCACTCTGTACTTTCCCTGCCTCCTGGAAAATCACCAATAACCGCTCTAGAAAAGGAGACTGTTTCCGATCCTTGATCTGATACAGTACAGAGTTTCTTACTTTCTTATACTGGCCACTGTCAAAACAAATATGAAGGCATAGGGTCCGCATTACAGGCATTAACGGGTAGATAACATTAACCATAAAGGTAGAGGAAGAGAGGCATAAAAACTTATATTTTATAGTGAAATATATTCTTCCAAGTAAACAAACATTTCAGTTTTATTCCTTAGTCCCATTAAGATAATTTCTTACAAGCAGAACTGAAAGAAAAGACCATTCAAGAGACACCCCTTCTGGGTGACAATGTAGAAGAAGCTGTACGAGGACAAGAAGGAGAATTTACGTTTTTACAGTGAAAGCACTAACACTAGAGAACTGTCTTACTATTGGAAACAAGATACAGCTACTGGAGCATAGTTCAGAGAAACTATACTCATATCCTTTTGCTGATGACCTTGTCCAGCTTTCTATTTCCACCAGCATTCTACGCAAGATAATAATTCACATCAGCTCTCTTGCCATAAAAGAACCTTTGGTGCATGAAGATAGAGTCAAAGACAACAATGAGGGATGCGTGAAACCCATGAAAGGTGTTGAGAGTGAAAAAGAAGGGGTGGGGGAGGAAGAGGCCTTATGAAACCACAACAGAAGCAGTGAAAAGTTGCTAAATTAACCTACAGTGATATTCCAAATAGTACTTTATGCATTCTTGCAAAGTGCTTGGAGCCTTCCCTGGATTTATACATTAAAAATATACCAAATGCAATCATAGTGCTTAAACCTAATTATGCAACATCCCTGAAACGGCACTTTGTACAAATTTTCAGAAACTTACTGGTTAAATTCAAAAGTAATGTTAATATCTTGGGCTTTTTCCCCCAAACATATCTTGATTTCGATGATCACTTAGCAGAGGTAATCATTCTTTCCTTCCAACACTTTCCAAAGTACCAAGTCTTTCCATCCTCTGGAGCACTCTGAAGACATTGGGAATTCTCAGGCTGCATCTACATACACGCTCTGGTTTAAGTGAACTGAACCTCCCAGCTGTCCTCACTCAGCACGTTTGTGTCACCTTTGCGGAGGAGTTTTGGTGCATCAACTTGGATTCTTTTCAGAGGCGACTCAGTCAGACGCTCCACTCATGTGTGCATCAAAGGTACTGTAATAGGGACTTAGGGGTCCAAGCAATGACCGGTCCCTTGAACAACATCACACCTATGGTGAAAGCATTTCATCCAGCGGTCCAAACTAAAACTAGTTTGAGGTAGAATCCCTAAACTAAACTGCTACAGTGCAAACATATAGGACCTTATAAGGTCTTATAAACCTTAGCACCAACTGCTTTGATCTAATGATCTGCTTCCACTTGCCAAATTGCTTGCTTACGCTGACATAAGCTGAGTGTTCATCACCTCTCAGAAATGGATTTTAATGCTCTACAGGATTCAAGTCATATGCGGCAGTTCTCAAAAGTAAAACTCTCCTAGGTGCAGAAAAGCAAGTGATTGACATTCACATAAAGAACAAAGCACACAGCAACAACTATTTTGTTTCCTGTCACTGATTACACTGAAGAATTAAAAGAAAAATAAATCAGATTTTTGTGTAGAAATTCTGAATCAATTTGTTATTAACATAATGTTGCTTACTTGGGTAATTACTGGATAATATTTAGCAAAGAACAACTGACAACATGAAGAAGAAGAATTAAGAAAATAATCAATGAGAATTAAGAAAATAACCCTAAAATATTGTCAGTTATAGTCACTGTCAACATGGAAGAAAAGCTGTGCAGCAATTAATTAATGTTTTGAGTATTCTGAAAGTTTTATTCACCATTTCAAACATTTAAAAATGTATTTTTCTTTTGTCTCTCAGTAAGAGAGGAATGCTATGTATGCACAGCTACAGTTTGTAAGAAGACAAAAACCACGGAGAGGTCCTGATCCTGCTCACCTGATTCATGCAGCAGGCCCATAGAAGTCTGCCAAACAGAGCTACTGCCACAAATATGTCAAACAAGATTTGACTAATAAATTGCTTCGGTGCTGTCTCATTCTGTAAAACATTTTTCAGAGGTTTTAAGGACTATTTCGAAGCTATATATTAATTCTGCCGCTGATTGATGAATGATTCTATTTAGACAGTTCACTGAAAACAGTTGAACTTCAAAGGCCATATGAAATCATTTATTTTCTCACTTGTGATTGAGAAACACACCAGCTGAGAGTCTCACTGCATATGGTAATAAGCAGTACTTCCCTATTAAAAAACCCCACTTTTTTCTAAAGACAAAAAAAAAAAAAAAAAAAATTTCTATAGACTTCACATAGGACTATCAGACATATCAAAACAAACCCCAAAATCTGCAGTTACATTTTAAGCTGTTCATTTTATTACACTGTAAGCATCCATTAAAGCATAGTAACACTGTTAAACATAGAACAAAAGAGATTTATTTTTACTTTCTTACCTGTAAAAGGGATTTAACGATATCTGCCTTTGAAATTTTATCTTCTGGTGATATTGCACAAACTACTAATATGGAGAAGTTTCCAACATTATATAGCACCTACATGAAAGTACGCCCTAGAAAACAGGTGAAGGCTTTAGCAGTGAAAAATGCTAGCTAGGCAAATGTTCCATCTAAGGAGAATGTATTTATATATGTAGGAGGATACAATAATGCATTCATCCAGAAAAGAGAGATTCACACTGATACAGGAGTAAACAGTTTTTATTTATTGTTTCATTGTCATATTAGAAAGCCCATTTCTTACCACTTTATTTGAAATGATACAATGAGTAAGGTGATTGCACTCTTTTCTTCTTAAAATAAGTAAGAGATGAGCTTCAATGACTTTCAACACAATTTGAAAAAATTACTGGGTGAAATACTTAGCATGATAAAAACATAAAGAAAAAAAACCCTAGTTTTTCAGCAGCAGGGCATGACATTTCTTGTGCTGTGGTACTTCTTCTGAAGAAAAAAGATCAAATTCAATTCACCTGTCACTTATAAAAGGTGGGGTTTTTAGGTTAAAAATGAAACAGCACAGGTACTTGCCCAATGGCATATACAATAAAATAGATACATAAGCAGCACATATTAATTCAGTTGGAGTAATTTAACTAATCTCTTATGTTTATGAAGTTCAAATGGTAAGCTTCTCTCCTTCACTCTAGAGAGCAAAAATGATTCAGTAAATATGCTGCCTCAGTTCTGAGGCTTCTTCATGCAGAGAATTTGAAGTATAGCAACTGCGTTATTAAAGACTGCACCTAATATGCATTTAGTTTAGAAAACCAGCCTGGTTTCAGCCAGGCTTCTCAAAACTAAAGCAATATTGTTTACTTTGCACCATTATATCTTCTATTTATCAGACAAAAGCTTACACAGTAACACAGAATTTGTAATCCCAGCATCAGAATTAACAATAGTTTGTTCTTTTTAAAAATTCCCACCAGGTCTTTCCCTCTGGCTGTTCAAAGAACTGTATTGCATAGCATGGCACTATAAAACTCTGGCTCCCTTAAAACCTGTCTAGGAACAGTATTAAAAATATAACTTACAGACAAAGAACTAGTCAAACCTTAAAAGCAAACTAAAAAATTAAGTGGCATTCTTCTCACTTATCATATTTCAAAGAGCAGCACTTTTCCGTAGAAAGATCCCATTAGCTTAGCTATGACATCTTTATTCTCGTGCCTATAAATCATTCCATTGTTAACCTCCTAAATTGCAGTGACTGCTGCCACCTATAGGATCTCAACAAGAGTGGTCAGGATTTTACTCAGCGGTTCCCTCTACCGGGGATGTAAGTCTGAAGAATGTGCAGGCGCTTTTATTAACAGCAGGTGTCCCCACGTTTGCTGATGTTTTACCTCAAAGTCGTTACTTTAAAAGCTTTTTCATGTTTCCTACAACAAACTCCAACTTCTGCCTGGAGTCTAAGTAGTAGCAAGGTGATTTGGCATAGGAAATTGCAGCCCTTGAGCTCTTAATTCAGTTCAATAAATGCAATTTTGCAGAAAAACAAAAATTCCCTTGTTGTTAACACAATGTTATCTGCTATGATGTATTAGCAGGCCCACAGCTGAACAAATTTCCTTCCAAAGCGTAAGTTGAAATAAAACCGAGAAACTTTTAAGTAGGATAAGATCGATTCTATTTAGGCAATAGTTTCATCAAACACACCAGTGTTGCATCAGAATAACCTTACAAAGAAGAAGATGAAAAACATTAAATACATTCATCTTGAAAGTCCCAAGTAATACCAGACTGAGTAACATATGCACAAACACACGCACATGCATACCCATGGAAAAGCACTAGCGTCTGCTGTTTAGATTTCTCAAATCAATATCTGACTTAATTAAAAGCAAGCAATTGTGCAGAAAGTCAGTGTGGTTTTGTTGCCGAATCAAGAAAAAGAGTAAGAAAACTTACTTTTCTCTAGTAGAAAGACTAGAAATATCTAATTTTACAAAAATGTCACCTTCCTCTCTCCAGCCTCTACCCCCTCTACATTTAATCCTATGGATCATAATACTATTTGAATACATAAAGGCATTATTCTTTAATGTCTGAGAGACTGGCATGGGTAACAAAATGATGCTAGAGCAAAAGGACACATTTAAATTAGGCTTAATGTATTTAGAAGCCTAGGTAAAGTAACATTACAGCAAAGAGACTCTCATAACAGAGATTTACTCTGTCAGGTAGCATAGATTACCAAAATAAATAAAATGCTGGGCAGAGTTCTCCAAGAGGAATAGTGTTAATGGGGAGATTAAAGCTACGCAGACAGTGAATACCATATACCACCCTGCTATACGTTTGATTAAAGCAAATTAAAAAGAATATAATATAAAAGCAAGGTCTTAAAACAGGGACATTATTAAAGTCAGAGTTTTGCAAAACATAGCTCTGTTTATTGAGGTTTGATATAGAAATAAATATTATTCAGAACACTCAGTACCCAAAAGAAATTACAAAAGCAGAAAAGAAACATGAGAAAATATCTGAGAGACATTCCTAAGACACCAGTATCTCTTCGACTGTGCACAAACTATAGCACAATTTGTTCTCTACATATCCCCTCCAGGTCTTAATGACGACAGCGCTACAAGGAATCTGAAATATTGCAAAAAGGCAGACATGATCATATACTTGGCCATTCACCACTGCTTGAAAATCTAGGAGCAGTATTAGAAATAGTCAGCCTTTCTTCCAGTGGCGGAGAAAAGCTATCCTTCCATCTTGCTTTCCAGTTTTGTTTTTTAATTAATAAAAAAGACTACTTTAGTGCCATAAAGCACAATTCAATTCCCTTCATAGGCTGGCACTTCACACACACCCCCCTTTGGAAGAAACCAAAACCCAAAGGCGTGCCATGAATGACTCTTGTCTGACTAGGTTTAGAACATTAGACCTACAAAAAAATTAAAATTAACAGTCCCCACCACCATTCTGCACATAGTTCGATGTGGAGTCAGAACAGTGACTGTGCTGGGTGGCTAGGGAAGTGGTGGAAATGCAGTCAGGATGGGAGTTTGTAGAAAGGAGTGCAGAAGCTCCCTTTGGGCATGGTTAAGACGTTAGATTGGCTTCATTGTACTGTCAAATCTCACCAGCTTTGAGTCTTTTCTCTACCTGAATCAGAGCAAATATGAACCCGGGTCTGCTGTCTTAAGTAGGCCATCTACTTTCAGGGATATAAACTATTTTGAGATGCAAGTTTATGTGATGTAATCCAATCTAATGATGGTTCACTGCCCAAAGAAGAGGCTCTCTCCTCCTCTTACCCTCCTCATCCCTGGTCCCAATAACACATTCCCACTGCCACTCCTGCACTGAATTTGGTGATACTGGGTTGTAGAGCAAGATCAACAGAAGGCTAATCCACCAAAAAAAAAATTATTTTTCCTTTAGATTAATATCCTGACTAACTCCACAGACACATAGCTGTTTTACCCAACACAAGACAGAGGCCAGCAGCACCAGGCCAGCAAAGGGGGCAGGAGTGCAGTGGGCAGTTCGATCAAGCCCTGCAGGAAGCTGATACACATCCTGCCACTGAAAGGGGAGATACTACTCTTCCCTCCTCTCCTCCACGACGCTAACATCATGGAATCACTCCCTTGGCCTCTGCTGGGGAAGATGGTCCAGCTTGCATTAAAATACCACCCCCCCAATACAAAAAATGTAACTCACTTGGTCAAATAAATAAAGAAAAAAAGAAAGAGAAAGGCTGGGATACCACAGCCTAATGTTCTCTTCTCTCTCATACAGGTGTTTTGTTTTGTTTTAATTATCATTATTAGATTAATTCCCTTCCAGACTGGAAAACAAACAAATTGAAAACTGTTTTTAAATTTAATTTTAAAAGGAAAGGAAATCTGTTCCCCAACCTGCTACTTATTTAGGCAGAGCAGAGAAATCTAGCAAATAAATCAAGGCTTTTCTGCGAGTAATACCCATAATTTTACAAACGTTTCTATTCGCCTGTGTTTTAGGAATGGAGATTGCTTTAAAATATCACATTACTGCAGTAACTCATGGTTTTGACCTGTCATCTTGATGTCTCTCTAATTTTGGAGACCAAAAACCCATTCCAGATATTACTCAATCAAAACTAAGTGTTTTGTAAGAACAATCTCACAAGCCTTAAAAACAGGTATTCCTACCAATTTGAAACAACTTTTTAGAATCATATGTGGACTAGGAGATTTCTTTCTTTTTAAAAAACAGATGGTTATACTTAACTATATAGGAAGTGTTCCTATTTCTGATGACCCTTTATTAAGTTACCCAATCACATTCAGCCTTTTTTCTTTCTCTTGTTGTTTTGATCATCTAAATCTTCTTCATACCTGCCCTATATGTTTTCCCTGGGATGTTTCTTCTTATAGAGACCAGTGGGTTTACTATATAATCATCTCCAGCTTGCTGTTCACCACCTGCCTGCAACTTACGCTAGTCGAGTAAGTAGGTAAGTAATTATATTATTGTACTCATTGCTGTTGTACAATCAAGAAAAGAAAAAAAAAAAAAAAAAAAAAGAGATAAAGCACATGCTGAAGAGATTACTATGAAGACCAAAGGATCCTAAACTTGATTTGCCTTCGTACCTAATCAGCGAAGGTGGGGAAACTGCAAAAGCAGTAGCTCTCTGCTCTATTCTAGTCTGCTCACGCCCAGGAAAAGTGTTCGACTATGTAGAGAACGCTCTGTATTTTAAAGTAGCTTGCATATCACTAATCATACATAGCTCAAAGCATGGGGGACCTGGCGCTTCAGCATTCAGTAACAGCGTATGTCATGAACTTTATAACCTATAATATGATTTCTATGCCCTTAGGTGAATTATCATATTTCATAGGTATGAACTACTAATTATCTTCAACATAGTCTGAATAATCTATCTCACTCTCAAAATCTTGCCTGTCTTGCTTTTATAGTCCAGGCAAACCAAACCTGGACCTCTTCAAATCAAACTTCACAATTCTGCAAAATTATGTAACAGTTCTGCATATGTCCTAAAATCCTGTCAACCTGATATATTAAAACATTCATTTTTTTCTGATTGAACTTGATTTGAATCCAGTCTTCAAGGAACAGAAAGCTATTGTATTTCCCTTCCTGTTATATATCTCCCGTAGCCATTGTAGTCTCTTATTTTTCTATTGAAATCATGTAATTAAATAATGTGGATATGATTACTTGACTTACTTTACAAGAATAGGTCATGACTAATACTTTGATGTGATTATGAAGCCCTGTATCTTCAAAGGGCCAAAACAATAAAAAAAAAATACAATATGCAAAGTCAATTATTTCCTATAATCTCTCCATTTACTTAACATAAGGACATTACACAAAGCACATTAAAAGTAAACTACATCTATTAACATACCACACAAAATTATTAGAAGAATAAACGGGTTGAAAATACACATTGTTAACATTATACTCACATGCTGCAGGTCCCTTCAACTGACTTTAGACTATAAATAGCTGAATGAGAACCACATTGACTATGATGTATATAATTTCAATTTTCAAAATTCTTGAGCTTCAGAGAATTATTAACACCCTGTACTTCCACTTTATAGCAATATAATTCTAGAATCTTGTAGTGTCATAATTTTAAATGTACTTGGTACAGTTTTAAAACTGTATTTATTCTTTGAAGGTAGAGTATTACATTACAATATTGACACAGACACTGCAGATCTACAGTACTATTTTAAAAAGAAAGTACATTTAAAATGTCTTATATAGAGATTTTTTCATAAAAATATAATGAATTGTAAACTTGCACTATTTTTAAATCCCATTTTAAACTTCAATTACATGCCACAATTCATATTTAATACATCCTCTTCTTCAGAAATACTCTCTCCCAAAGAGAAATGGCAACTAGTTTTCCAAATTTTTACCAAAATATTCTAAATTTTTGTTAAATAAAAAAGTTCTGAATTTATGATGTAATGTTTCTATGTAACAATTCACAAGTTTCACTTAATATTTGTTTCCCCACCACAATTTGTAGCAGCCACTTTTATTATTTCTATATATATTACAGATGGTCTAAACCATTTTGCCCCCTCCCCCCCCCCTTTTTTTTTTTTAATTCTTCTGTTAATTCAAGCAAACTAAAAGTGGAAAAAGCCTGCCTTTTAACCTGCGTTTCCTATAAGTATGTATAGGTCCCAGATGAAATCTTTCACTCCTCCCAAAACCACTCTTATTTTCATTAAAAACAAATTGTTAGGAAGTCATAGACATCAGAGTAAATGGTGGGAATTAATCTGCATTTCCTTGCACAATTTCAAAATCTGTTAATACTGCAGGTCAACATAAAAAACTCTAACACCTTAACTGAAAGCTCTTCCTATTCTCTAACCTCTTTTCTTCCACAGCAATATCCAAAGCATTCTCGCTTTCTTTTCCTTTCTGTGGGCAATTCAGGATGCAATTTCCAAAGTTCTATGTCACCCCTAAAAGTCTTAGTCGCCTTCGAGT
Organism: Platalea leucorodia; assembly: GCF_965183815.1. NCBI lineage: Eukaryota > Metazoa > Chordata > Aves > Pelecaniformes > Threskiornithidae > Platalea > Platalea leucorodia. Next base: position 30,542,525 of record NC_138825.1, on the reverse strand, counting down.
CTGTTCCCAGCCAATCACCAAGAGCACAGGTCATGATAATGAATGAGAGATCTGACCCAGAGTCAATTCACTCAGTCACCAATTTATATTGGAATGACAAGTTAGGTATATGCCTGGAATTCCCCATCAGTACATATAATCTTAATAAGCTTTGTCACCTGTAGCATCTCAGCCCTTTTCCTAGGCAAGCCGTCCCCTGCTTAAGTTTATAAGAACAGATATCATTAGGAGTTTTAGCTCACCTGGTATCATCTCCCCCTTAGAAAGACTGCATCTCTCTTCACAGCACATTTTGTAGTCCTGTTCCACAAAGGGTTGGATTGAAATTCTTTTTAAGTTGATTCCTTACTCAGGAATAAAATGTGAATATGACTTAGCAGATCTGACCTGAGCCAGGAAAAGCATCTTTGTTCAGAGCAATTTCTTTCTTCATTTTCAAATAGTTCCAGTAAATGTTTGGGAGCTACCCAAATGAAGAGACAGTGGGCTTCCAGTCCCTCTATTTCTTGTGATGGCAGTTCTCACCCTTAAAGCCTATCAATTCTACCACACGGCTGCAGTCTTGGTGGTTACTTAAGACAGCAGAGTATGTAGGTAATTCTCCAAACTGTCTCCGACATTGTGGACAGTAAGTTCAGGCTCATCTAAATTTGTGTTGTCTTGAGTATATAGTCTTGTGCTTAGTATGCTGATTTTGCTAGCTAATGTCAAGGTAGCTGACTTAAGCTGAAAAGTCAAGCCAAACAGTCAATCCATCAGGGACCAAGTAAAGAAGCATAAGCACAGCCTGGGTGGGTACAGGATCATTTGAAGTTTCTGCTGACAATTCTCCTGAGATGCTAAACCGTCCAAAATGGTCTTCTCCCTTTTTGCTATAGGCTTCTTCAAAGATTAACACAATGTTTGCCAAGCTGCTTTAGTTAGCAAGGGACAAAGCCAATAACCTATGTTTTCTCCTTTCACTAAACTCTCACAGAAATCTACTCAAGATTGATGCTCTCTTCTGATGCTAATTTGGACAGGAAATACTGAGGTTTGATCTTGCCTTTAGCTAAAACAGGCATGAAACATTTCCTGAAACTGTTGTTTGCTGCTGGTATGCTTCAGAAAATGCAAAAAGGCCTATAGTTGTGATACAGACCAATCCCTGATGCAAATTCCTTTCATTTTCATCCTTTATCTAAGACTTACTGAAATTTTTCCACTGACAATAGATTAGATCCTCCACAAAAACCACCTGTAGATCCTGCAATAACATGGACAGGCTGTCCAGCTCTTCAGTATATATTACTCTTTCCCCTTTCTTAGCACCCGAGAAATAATAGGAAATCATAAGCTTTTGGGGTTTTTTTTCCTTAACATTTTGTCAAAATATCTCATTTCTGGACCTTTACTCCCAGTCTGTGATGAGTTACTCTCACCTTTTTACACACAGTACAAGAGTACCACCCCTGCTACACGAAGACATGAGTAATAAACAGGCACCTATCTCGGTATAGCATGTTTTCCTTTAATGCCCCAAAACAGAAAAAAAACCTAACTACCCCTGCATGTTCTCTATTCTGTGAATTGAGGTACGTTTCATAACTCTCATTTTTTCACAAATATTCTTCCAATTAAGTGGAAGCTAAATGATAAATTCCCATTTTCATTGTCAGGGGAGTAAACACATTTCAATCAATAAGATTATGCTACACTAAACCAACTTCTAACAATGCCTCTACATAAAACATCAAGGCTAGCCAGGCACTGAAGGAAAAAACCTCCAAATATAAATTTTGCCTGGAGTAAGAGAAATATTGCTGGTTTAAGTTTCTCTTTTCAATATGTGCTGAATTTCAAACAAGTTTATGACACATGCAAAAATAATTCACACACACAAAAGCATCATGAAGAAAAAAAGCTGTTAATCATAATATGTAAAAACTAGAAAAAAAATTGCTAAAGGAAAGGCTAACAGGGCAAAGAACGTTTTAAGCTAGATACAGCTAACTTCTTTCCTTTGTAAGCTTCAAAAAAAACCCAACACAAGTAGTTCTCAAATGAGTGGAAAGGAAAACAAATCAGCCTTGCTTGCACACTGTTTATGTCCCTAAACCTTAAATCATCTGTTACAGGTTTTGGGAATATTATAATTGATGACCGAAATAGAGAAATTTTTATTTCTAGATCTAAGATAGGAAACAGCTATTGTTTCTGTATTACACAGATAACATGAAGATGATTTGAAGGCCAGATAATCTGGAACCATGTCTTCTTACTCAGATACATTAAAAATTCCCCTATCTTCCACCCATGTATTTCTTTAGCCATCGTTTGAATTACCCAGTGGACTAGGCAATATTACAGTATTTCTGTTATGCAAGAGGGCTCCCTCATTCCTGACAAGCAAAAGGAGTCTCCTAAATTTACAAAGGATGTTACTATAATGGACAACTTTATCTTCCCCCACTAAGCTGTGCTGTACTAGCAAGGAGGAAAAAAATTTTCCCAACAGAAGACAGACTAAATGCAATATGCACCACAAACTGTGGCCCTGACAGCATATATTGTGAACAGGCCTCGGCAAAGCTAAGCTGAGGGTGCATAAGGCCACACCACTGAAGAAAAAAGGTCAAAGCCTAAACCAACTACAGCCTAGTTTCTCAGTATGCCTTTGAAACGTAACAGTGATACACCTTATTTAACACATTATATTGATTTTTGTTAATATTCATCAGCATTGCTAATGTGATTTTGGTTATCAAAAGCTCTACACACAGCAGCCCTACACATGCAATAAAATCTGAAAATAAAACTGTGAATAAAAATATTTTAAAGAATAGATGGAAAACAAATAACCCTTCTAAATTTAGATGTATGTTCAGCTAAATGTAGCCACTTAAACAGTATCTGTATCTGAGGCAACAGTCCCCAGGTATAAGCAAAACAGAATAAAGATAACGTTTTATCATCATCTTGTGATGTCAAGGACAAAATTCTCTTCAGACTCAGATCTACATAAACAGTGGTATTTTTTCTAATTTACCTTCAGAATATTTCTATAACTCAGTCATTTGACTGATATTTTAATACTTTCAGGGCTATAAAGAAAATTTAGGAGCAATGAATTCTATTTAATTTGAAATAAAATAATACATCATGTATTTCAATTATGCAATATTATCCTATGAGAATTTCCTTACATTTTTTGAATATCGTATGCAATGCTTTGATGTTCTGTAACATACAATAATACATTAACCGTTTCCAAAAGAACTGCTCAATGCTTTATTCATGTTTGCATCTTAATGTCTTTTTTTCCAAATGAATCGAGTTTACAAAAGAAAATTAAACAAAGAAGTATTATCCTTTCTCTGATCTTTGTTCTGATCATGAAGATTTTAAACAATATTAGTCTCACACATAGCAAATTACTGCTTGTTAACTACTGTTGCCAACCGTTAGGGTACGTCTGCCTTACTATATCAGTTTGACCCAGCTTCTAGTGCTTAATGGTCCTCTAGGCTAAAAGCGAAAGCTGATCCATCAGGCTTACATTAGCATAGAATAACACTCAATGCTTATTGATGTGCATGCAGTGTAACTATCACCCCCGGCACCTAGCTCAGTCCATTATTTTCATTTTATCTCAAGTCATTTGTATGGTTGTCTGCCCCAGTTAAAGCTATGGCAAGACTGGTACTTAAATGAATTTGTGAGAAAGGAGACAAATGCCCCCTGAACTTCAAGCACTTTTCTATCATGACTTGCTAACATAAAATATACTAGTACCGTTAGGTCCACTTAGCGAGCATATCTAGAATGGCTTTAAGTAGGAAAGAAAAATCGCTTAGGACTCTATCAGATAAAAAGACTGCTGATTAAATGGTGGGGGGGGGGGGTGTGGAAAGCAGGCTGTCACTGTTTTGGGTGTTATTTTTTCAGTGTGATCTTTTTAAAATGCTGTTTTGATTCTGCTCAGAAGCCATTCTGGGAAACTTTGGCATCGTAACATTCAAAACATACTGGTTTAAGTATCTTGCTTTAATTGACCACTATGCATTAAGGTTAAAAATACATAATCATTGCAACAAACATACATGAATGTTCAACATTCACAAAACAGTATAAAGACAACTACAAAATAGCTTCTAAAGTTTCACTTCATGTTATTTCATAAAATGTAGATAAGTAATTGTCTCAATTTTTGCATTTTCCAAGAAACTTATAGTTGAGCATAAGAAAGCACAAAGAGCCATTGCAGATGTTAAAGTAAACATAGTGCTCTTCTGAGCACGGATTTAAACATTTTATAATTAAGGCATTAACCAGCCCCTCTTTCTGCATGGACAGAAAAGCATAGGAATTCAAGAGAAAAATTTTGGTCAAGCAACAATAATGTCAACCATTTTATAAAATACGGTCAGTCAGCTAGACTAGTCAAAGAGTCCGACACATTTCGACTTCCATAAAAAAAAAAAATCCATACGTAATAAGCATCTAAATACATACATAATTTTACAGTTTTAAAAAGAATCAGCCCAAAAAATAAATATGCTATGATGCCAAAAATTACCAAAGAACAATCCTCGGAATAACGCCTCAGCCCTTCTACCCTCCCATCCAATATTAACAAATGGCAGCATGGTTACCCAAAAGCCCAACTGAAATCGAAATACGTGGTTATTTCTCACTAAAAAGAAAGAGAGTTGATGCACTGGTAACTCTTGTCAGTGACAAGGAAGAAAAAGTAAATGTGAGGAAATGGCAGTAAGCTTTAAAAACCTGTGTACACTAAGAGAACATTTGTATTGAGGAGAGGACAACATCTTCCTTTTTGTAGTGCTCCTGCAGCACAGGGAAACCTGTGGAGCTGGCTGGTCTCCAACCAGACGGGGTGACCCTCCTTTTACTCCCGTGAGCCTCCAGGACATGTATGTAAGCAGGAGGTTTGTCAGTACTCCTTCTCTCAGGCAGTCAGAGTAGAAATATGAGAATTATATTTTGTGCTTTGAGTTTGAAACCTGATGTGTTATGAGCAGCTCTAAGTTAGTGTCTTTATCAGTTTAAGGACATTTAAGAAATTTTTCTAACTTATCCAGAGATGAAAGCGTGAGGAAAACCAAAACTGCTAGTGACTTACAATGCTTTTATAAAGGTTCCCTCACTCCTCTCTTTTGGGTAAAATTAAAATATACTTATGTAGTCAGGGTAACTAAAATAACTGTTCCTCAGAGGTTCGTTGTATTTCAAGACATACAAACTGCTTTCCAAAGTGTTTCATGAGTGTTGTTATTCATGGATAAGAAAAGAAGGGGAAGTAATAACAAAATGAAAAGCAGAAAAGAACTGAACTACACCAGGCCAAATGCATGTCTCTAAGTGCTCCTTAGGGCAAAACTCCATTGTAACTACACATATAAACACATATATACACATATATACTTTGCGAATAAGGAATTCCCTGTACTGACAATATTTGCTTCAGAATATGACACTGTTCTGAATAACTACAATCAGCCATAGGTGTTTTAATAATTTTCTTAACAGAATGCAGGCACTTTTACTTTTGCAGAATAACAACCACACTTGCTCTACAAACTAGAAAAGCCAAATGAAGCAGTAAAGTTACTTTGTGGTAGACTGGTAGAAGTACAGCGTAAGGCAGACTGACAGCAGTTCTTGTCTGGCACAACTGTTTGTTGAGCTATCAAGCAGTGTTGGTATTTGCTCTTTAGAGAGAGACAGAAAGTGAGTTATGTGCCCATCATAATAGGGATTTGTGCTATGATTACAGTGGAATCTGTAAAGAATGATTGAGAAGCTGTTTCACAAGAGCAGACATAACCAGAGCATTAGTTTTTGAAGAGTAACAGCACAGGCTTTACTTAGAAAGGCAGAGTCCACAAGAAAGAGGAAAGAAGTTCCAAAAATGCTTTTGCACATTTGATAGCTGAGGAGATATTATACCACCAACCTAATTAATTTAGGAGATTTCATTTCCGATTCTTTATTCACTTGTCCTTTTCTTTAGATTCTTCCCTTCACACACCAACACCTGAGAGTAAATTACTACTCAGCCATTCACACCCCGAGATGGACTCCATGAACATGTTGGTGCTTGGCATGGAAGGGTGGAGGGGAAGAGCTAGGCCACTCAATCAAGGTATTGCCAATTAAGGAGTACAGAATTCATCGGCAAAGTTCCTCTGATCACAGCCTCTTACAGGCATGTGGTGTTATTACGCCTTGTCTCAGATGAGAGGGCAGAACTAAAATCTGGTCAGAATACTTTCAGTCATTGACCACGAGGCATTGCTGCTCAGCACCATGAAAACACCCTGTTGTCTTGCTCTAGGAGTTGATCACATCATCCATTTCTCAATCTTGGTCAATCTTTGTTGGCTTTGAAAGGAAGATATACTTGTTTAAGTCATACTAACAAAACCTTAAGAAACTGTTTATGTAGTTTACTTTAAGGACATACTATAGAATTCTACTGCACTAGGAGCCACAGCATGTGAGGTATTTTACTAGGTGGCCTCTAAACCCTAAATAAGCTATAACTCTCAAGACCAAAACCTCTACAGTTCTCCAGTGGAAAGGTTTCAGCAGGATTAACAGGTATGTAGAACTCTCCCCGCCACATTGTCATTTAAACTCTGATGAAATGAAGAAGCATTTTAAGAATGAGGTTCAGTGCACCACCTATTCAGCCATGCATTGAAGTACTTCTGCACTTATGAATCTCTCAGAGATAAAGTAATCTCATTCCCAGTTAGCCTGTTCTATACATTCCTGACTAAACACTGTATATTCATGTCTTTGAATGGAAAAGGGAGGAGTATATGTTTCATTCCCCTGAGAACCCCAGACAAATGCAGGAAGTCAACAGAGCCTTCCAGTTAACTACTCTTTTTAAAGATTTTCTTCAGGGAGGTTGCAATTTGGTTCTTAATCCTTGCTCTTTCTATTGAGGTTATCAACAAGGGTGCCAATTAGTACACACTGTAGTACTCCACATGATGTAGAAACCTAGCCCACAGAGAACTGCAGGGAGATGCATTGCAAACATGCCCTTCACTTTTTTTCCAAGCACTAACAGGGAGATTTCATTATATTATGGGGTCAGAGAGATCTCCAAATATTTAAAAGAAAAATGAATATGAGCTCTAGTGCTTAAAATAGACAGAGTCAAGGAAGGAAAACTATCACTTTTTTTTTGTCTTGTCATCATTTCTACATAATAATTCCCTTGGGTCAGCCAACCTGCACGTACAAATAAATGAGAAATTAAAATCCTGCCTTCCTTGAATTTGAGATGGTTCAAAACATTTCAAAACAAATTTCTATTAAAAAAAAAAAAAAAGGAATACAGACCAGCTGGTGATTATTGGGCATTTCACATAAGGATAATTTAAATGACAATCCTATTAAATCATTCCCACATACCACCTTAATTATTATATAGCTCTGTAACAGTCTGCCCTTTCTTCCCAAACCCTGTGGGAACTGATAAACTGTAACTCTGCAGAATGAGCTTTCTGGCTGTGTCGCAGGCCCCTTCTCACCAAGCATTCCTCAGCATTCTTTTCCAACAAACCATGTGGGGGCTTCTCATGGAAAATAATGTTGGACAAATGAACGGTCTTCTACAGGTTTGTCACAGCAGAGTGAAAACACTGTAAGATCGGCAGGCAAAATTGCATATGAAAAAAACCCTACCAGCACCCTCTCAAAAATAACTTAAATGAAGGAGTTGCACAGTATCTTGAAAAATCATTGGGAACTCTGTATCTTGATATTACTGCTTCACCCCATGTAAGTATTACCAAACTATTCAAAATAAGAAAAGACTGGATATAGCCCATTCATTCTGAAAGGAGGCGGTACATTCTGAATGATAATTCACAAAAATAAAAAAGTAAGGATAATAACCCATAAATTCAAAAACCCCAATTTGGTCAAGAATACTTTGGCATTCATACAAGCTATCCACGTGCACCAGAGATCTTGCTACTACACAAAGCATTAATGGACTTGAATCAGGGATGTGAGAGAGAAACAGATATAGATATCATCCTAACAAGATATAGACATACCACTTTTATAAACAAGCCTCTTAAAACCAAATAACATGAAAAATAGCAGACCCAAACATGAAAATGCAGTATATTGTATGTTCTCCAGGATACAGAGGCAGACCCTAGACAGAAATAGGAAGATGGAAAACAAGGGTCACAGCACGTAGCAAGAATTGTTTCAGAATGAGGACAGATTTGAGAAAAGGATTCTTCCAGAGGGATTTGATCTAATGTGGAATGCAGAAAGAAAAGTGTTAACAAGGCGTAAGAATTGGGACCACAGATTACTGGGAACGGAAAAATGGATTTAGCAGTTGAAAGTGAGATGGAAGTCAGCAGAAAAAGAAGTCATTTAGAAGATTCACTTCGCTTGAGGTAGCAGAGGAGGATTTATTTCTGTTTACTGCAATAATTTTGGAAAGGAAGCAAGACATGGGGTGATTTTTAGAACTGGTTAGAATAAGAGTTATGTATATCCCACAGGTATAATTAAAATCACTGAATCTGGGATCATATCTTTCTTCCTAAAAAGCGGCAGTGAAGAGAATTATTCTTTCCGTCAGTGTAATTACAGAACATGGACGAGAAATACAGCTCCTAAACAGAAATCTGTACAGTGCTCTGGAAAGAAAAAAGCTGGAAGAAAAAAAGTGAATGGCAACATGAAACTAATCAAAAGGGTGACATAGTATTCAGTCCAGTAGGGTTTGAGTAAGCCCAAGAGGAAAGGAGGAGGGGGCTGGTCAGAGTTGCTAGGTGTGCCAAGAATCACATCACAGCACTGCTGGATCCCATCAATCCAGCAGGAAGGAACAGCAGGAGCACGAGTTAGTCCCTGCAACAGGAGTGTTCTCCTCCTAGCCCTAAGGCTTACTCACTTATGATCCCAAGAGGTACTGTTTGGATTTTTTTTTTTTTTTCTTTTTGTTAACCTCAATTGAGAAGAGTCAGAAACAGATAGGCTTTAAACTTGTGTCTTACTGTAATACCATAGAGAAGTCCAGGGAAGGCAGACCAAGCCAGAAGAGTCCCTTTCCTTTTCTCAAGCACAAGAACTGGGGACAGGGGCTAGGACGGCTGCAAAATCACTGTTTAATTTTCCTAGTCCCTCCATCACTGTTGGCTTAGTGCTGTTACCACAGGCTGTTTAAGAAAGCCCTGAGCAAACAACACTTCACACATACAGAAAGAAAGCAGAATCTTATTCGCTTCCCAATGCAGTAGCCAACTGAGATAAGGAAAATGATAGATGGGAGCCTGGCCTGAATTTATAGATTTCTACCACAAAATACGTGCAATATGACAGCTACTTTCTCTGTCCCTTCTCTTAGTTTCCTATTGACTCATACTTAAATCCCTCTTGAAGGGCTTACAGAGCTACAGTTTTCACTTACTAAACTAAAAGCTAAAAAAGTGAGCTTGTGATTATAAATTCAATTCCAGTACATTCTCTTCCTTAAGATTTCAACCTATTTTTATTAATCACTGACTTCTCACAGATTGTCTTCTACCCTGACAGGAGTGCAGGTTTCAGGATTTGACAAAATGCAGCTTTAGTTCAAGCACTTCAAAAAGTATTTAGTAAACTGAAGCAAAAAAAATGCTTGCTCCATAAAGTCCATGATACAAATTTCTTTAAACTAAACTGAAATCCACTCTCTATACCGAAGATGACAAAAATTATGCCACTAGCTGAATTTCATTGCCAAGCTGTCAACTTGAATTTCTTCTGTTTAAAAATAGCTGTTCATTACATTCAGTAATGGGCTGTCAAAGCATTACAGCACTGAACCTATATCATATACAGAAGCAATTGGGCAATGTGCATTATTATGTTTAGATTACTAGCATTTTTACAAGACCCCTGGGCTAATTTTAAATGAGATGGTTGACTTGAACTAAATCAAAACCAATTTTATTTTACTTTAAAGCTACTACAGATTTTCCATTTGTACCTGACTAATTTGGGCCTTAATGGAAGTAAAACAAAAGATTTACCGAATGCGGACATACAGTATATTCATCTTTGTGTTTGCTTGCATGGATATATTTACTCTAAACAAAATATGAATAATAAAAATACTCTATTTGCCAAATTAAATAATATTCCCAATGGTATGAATTGGTATTGTTGCTCCTATGAATACATAATAGGTTGTTAGCAAAAAAATCATGCCTGAGGCATATATGCAGCAATATTTTAGCACAGTGAAATAATTAGAGATGTTTTTAAACTAACAAATGCATAACCTGTCTTAATAGCTCATGATATAATTTAGCATACTATAAAAAAAAAAAACAAACAAAAACCCTATAAAAAGGTATCTAGAAACCACAGTTGAAACATCTTTACACAGCAGGATGTCATAAACCTAAAGGCATGCCAGAATGGCTCACAGCTATGAAAAAAACAGAGACTAAAACACGATCTGATGACTTGCAAATATAAATAATGAATTCTAGGGCCAGATTACCAACTTCTTTATTTTCATTAACAAAACAGCAGAATAAAGTTAAAAAAAAAAAAAAAAACAAAACACAGAATGTGTAAAAAGCTCTATACCTTCCTTGTTTTGTGGGAAAACAAATTATTTTTCTATATTAGGAAGACAAGAAACACTGATGCACCACTGGTTACGTAGCAAAATTGGGCTTTATGGTTCTTCAGTTTCCAGTACAATACTTTATTTTCCAGAGTTTGTAGTTCAGCTGCAAAACATTTGGTATGTGATGAAGTTCGTCAGGCTGGGTTTCAGCATCAAAGAAAAAAAATACCATTTATTAATTTCAATTATGACCATATTAAATATATCTTCATCAGTGACATAGACAGTGGGATCAAGTGCACCCTCAGCAAGTTTGCATACAACACGAAGCTGAGTGGTGTGGCTGACATGCCTGAGGGATGGGATGCCATCCAGAGAGACCCGGATAAGCTTGAGAAGTGGGCCCATGGGAACCTCATGAGGTTCAACAAGGCCAAGTGCAAGGTACTGCACCTGGGTTGGGGTAACCCCTGGAATCTATACAGGCTGGGGGATGAAGGGATTGAGAGCAGCCCTGAGGAGAAGGACTTGGGGGTACTGGTGGATGAAAAGCTGGACAGGAGCTGGTAATGTGTGCTTGCAGCCCAGAAAGCCAACTGTATCCTGGGCTGCATCAAAAGAAGCGTGGCCAGCAGGTTGAGGGAGGTGATTCTGCCCCTCTACTCCTCTCTGGTGAGACCCCAGCTGGAGCACTGCATCCAGCTCTGGAGTCCTTAGCTCAGGAAAGACATGGACCTGTTGGAGCAGGTCCAGAGGAGGGCTGCAAAAATGATCAGAGGGATGGAACACCTCTCCTATGAGGAAAGGCTGAAAGAGTTGGGGTTGTTCAGCCTGGAGAAGAGAAGGCTCTGGGGAGACCTTACTGTGGCCATCCAGTACTTAAAGGGGGCCTACAAGAAAGATGGGGACAAACGTTTTAGGAGGGCCTGTTGTGATAGGACAAGGGGGAATGGTTTTTAAACTAAAGGAGGGTAGATTTAGACTAGATATAAGGAAGAAATCTTTTACAATGAGGGTAGTGAAACACTGGAACAGGTTGCCCAGAGAGGTGGTAGATGCCCCACCCCGGGAAACATTCAAGGTCAGGTTGGACGGGGCTCTGAGCAACCTGATCTAGTTGAAGATGTCCCTGCCCATGGCAGGGGGGTTGGGCTAGATAACCTTTAAAGGTGTCTTCCAACCTAAACTATTATATGATTCTACGATTCTATATAAATAAAGAATTCTGCTAATAAAAGACTTTGGAGAATTTCAGCACCAAGACAATCAACAGCAAGCAAAAGCAGTGCAGATGTGCTAGTAAGTGTTCACACAAAAAGCACTATGCAAAAACAGTATAATGCTTTGGATAAAACTAACAAATAATAGAATTTTTAATTAATAATAGAGACTTGCAGCCTGAAGACGATATCCTACGGAACATAAATGAGGATCAAGCCTACTCAACTGCAGTGAGTTTCACAAGTACAGACACCAGTACATTCACAATGCTCCCCATTGTGCCAGTATCAGTAAAATACTCTTTGCAACACTTAATGTGATAAAGTGACCTTTGGATAGCACTAATCCCTAATTTTCACTTTATTTTTCTCTTTAAGTTAAATTAACATAAAGTTATAATGGACTTAAATTTTCTTTGTATACATGGTTTAAATATGCTTCTGCACTGTCCTTGGCAGTGTTTTTGGGTGCCAGGCCTCTGAATAAAGCCAAAAATTAGTCATTTTTTTTTCAAAGATAGGTTTGTAATACAGAAGGATCAGCGAGGTAAAATGTAGAACAAACCCTTCTTTCTCCATATGAGAAAGAAATGCAGAAAGAAGTGATCTTTCCAAAGAAGAGGTGCTCTATGGCAGCAACAGCGCTTCCCTGCTTTGTAGCTCAAACAACAAAAATTCTCTAAAGAGTCTACTAGAGGCGACAGTGTAAATAATACTGAAGCTATGAGAAGCAGTTATCACTCCAAGACAATTGGGTTTGGCCTAAGTTGAGTCCCCTAGGTTGGGTCCCTTCCCCTTCATTTGTTTTACTGTTTTAGTTTAAATGCCCACCAAAAATTATAAAGTAATCTTTTCAAAGAATAATTTAAAATCAAAATGTACAGTGAACAATAAATTCTATATGAGAATCATTACTGCTAACTTTTATCACTTTGCAAATAGTCAACTCTTACCTCATTTATTTAGCATAAATGACAATTCCTCTTCCTCTGAAAACCTGTTCCTGGCCAATTCCTATATGCATTATGTGCCTTCCTCACTGAGTACTTAAGAAGACTCAAATCTGTGCTGTTTAAGGGTTGCCTAATGTTTGCCATAATTTTCTTCTGCAAAAACAAATTTCTAACAACACGAGGGACAGCACTCCTCATCCCTTCTTACTTGATACTATCGTACAATGATGACAGAGCCATCTGAAACACGTCAAATTTATTAACTTTTGTAAAAATATTTTCAGTGTTCTTGGTAAGAAGCATTAACAAGCATGACAGACTGCACTGGTCTTTTTATGTCAAAATTACTCAAATTCCCTTAAATACTCATTATAATCAGTCTAGAATCCACCAGGATATTGAAGGTATAAAACTAAAATTCTCCTCTGGCTTAACATAAGGATTGTATGATAGCAAATATTTCTGTACTATGTGGTATATCATCAGTTGAGAATCCTAGAGTATCTAGTGTCAAACATCTGTTAACAGCTCCACAGCAAAATATGACACAATATATTATAACAACTCCAAAGAGGCAGCTGTGATCTACTGTGTCAAAAACTCCATTCAGGTGGGCTGTTAAGGTGTACAAGGCCTCTGATCTTTGATACATCTGAAAGTATTATCAAAGCTTCTCATCTACGAAGATGGAAATTAGCTTAAACAACAGAAAACTTTTACTATGTTGTGAAATCAATATGCTGAATAAACAATGGAAGAAGACATGAATATCCGAAAGTCTGTAGAAAAAATAATACAGAAAGGTATGACTATAAAAAAAACGTAATGGTATGTACAATAAAAGTATCTACGTGATATTTTTGATGCATCATCTTTAGTCATTTTGGAAAAGCAGAAAAGAAGGAAAACAAAGGATGAAGTCGCCGTAAAGTCAAGGCATCCTCAAACACAAAAAAATACTTTTCTCCCAAGTAATCTGTAGTTTAGGAAGGTAAGTGATGTCTAATGCTGTCATACTGTACAGTATAACCATTCTTGAGTGACTGATAAGGAAAGGGATTTCTGATGGATTAGCTAGGTATGCTGTGCCTTGATAGAATGAAAAGATAAAATGAAAGATTATATAATGTGGGACATAGCACTGAGTGAGAAGATTTACGAAGAACAAGGTAACACAGAAAAGCACTTACACTTACATTTGTAGAACACAGAATAAGATTGTTTATGAATTATTTCCAGTTCTCTTTTTTGACATTTAAAAGAACACCATGTATGATTCTATCTTAGGTTGGTCTTCATCTTTCAGTAAATGCTGTCTTTCAATTATATTAACATTTTTGCACAGAAGAGTTCTTAATAAGAAAATTCAACGATTTATCTTAATTCTAACATTATCAGTTCGTGACATGAAGACAAAAATTTTTAATACCTCCTCCTTTTTTCCAATATACCCTGGAGATGGACTGCATCCATACATACCTCTCAGGCTCTGAGACGCCATTGATTTACTTGCTGTAATATTTTCTGTGATTACATATAGCTCCTTCCAAAACAGCAGCACATGTTCACTGGGGGATTCTATTCACTATTGAAAACACTGCGAACACATCTGTTCTCACAGTGTACTCAGTGAAATAACACAGAAGCCTTTGGAAACTGATACTATGATATTTCAAATGACAACCAGCAAAAATAAACAAACACCAACTGTGAAAAGGAAAGAACATAGTGAGAGAAAAGAGCCATATTTTAAATACACACAGGAGTTAGAAACTGATCTAAGTATTGGCAACTATGAGCAAAGAAAGAGAAAAAATACTTAAACGGAAAGAGGAAAAAAGAGGAGGGAACAGTCAAGTAAAGGGACATTTTGTTTGTAATTTGAGCTTCTCAAACACAGCAAATATAAGCACAATTACTACTCTTGCTCTGTGTCCTACCATACCACTCTACTTGCCCCATCTCTTGCTATGACTCTGTCCATCTTCTTTTTTGGCTCAAGTCACTCTGTTTATCCTATTCAAACTACTTTTGTTTCTTCATCAATTACCTCTTTCCAGTATTTTCCATGCTACAGGAACAGCATTTACCAAGATGCTAATAACTTTCTTTTGCTTACATCGAAAGGAATTTTTTTCTTCGTTTTCACCCTTTGATCTCTCCATAGGCTTTTGCACCATAGGTCATGCCTCTTCTCTCTCCCTCTCCCTCTCTCTTCTGAGTTCATAAGAACCTCTACAAAAATGCTCTTCCCCATAGTGATGTATTCTTCATTTCTCAGTACATTACCAGGTTCTTTTTGGAGATTTCCACAGAATCCTTCACATCCTTCTTGTCAACATTCTTTAAAGTCTTCTCCAAATTTCTCTCTCAATACTTTCATCTGCAAACTCATATGAACTTCTGTCAGCAAACTCCAAACTCTCTCCATCTTCCAAGTCCTACTTTGTCATTCACTTATTCTCTCCCATGCCGGCTAGCACATTATCATAAAAAAGCTTTTTGCCCATTATTTCTGTACTCTCTTACATGTGATAAATTTGTTATTGACTCAGTTGCTAAACACCACAATCTCAGTGTCCAATTTGTAATCCTGACACTGGTTTTCACTCATCATCCAGGATTTTTAAAATTCTACCAGCTGATACATTTCTTCCTTGTATCTTAGTCTTCTCCCATTTTCGGTATTAATACTTACACTGTTTTTATTTTCGGTATTAATACTTACAGTGTTTTTATTGCTAATTCTTTTAGCACTGTTTTTCCTCATTTCTGAGCACAGTTATTGTGCTGTTCAGTGATCCCGCAATGATTTGAAAGTAGATCCATCTTTCTCATCATCATTACACAGAAAAGTCATACACCACACAGATGCTGGTTTTGTTTCACACCGAGACAGTAGCACTACGAAAGCAAAAGTTAAAATGGCATATAATATACAAGAGCATACAGAAAAGTACTCCCAGTTTGCCAAATAGGGACATTTATGCTCTTACTTAGTTGAAAAGTTAAGAATAAGGAAGAGATTGTTAGCCATAATTCTCCTGGTTTTGCCAGCTAACATTACATTAAAATGCTCTTAATACATTAAGGATGGTGCATCAGAACTAATATTTTAACATGTTCTCAAAACACCAGAGAACTATCATAATAGCCAATATCTGCAATTTTTCTTTTGAGTTATTGAAGCAGTTGTGCTCTGGTTCTGTTCAGAAACAGTATTTTTTTTCAAGTGTAATTTGTAGAACATATAAAAGAAATTTGATTTGATTACTTAATTTTTGTAATTGAATATTGATATCCCCCACCAAAGCAGCTGCAGAGACACAGCAAGAGGATAAAGCAACGGAGTACGATGAAGCGAAATCATATGATGAGGACACCCTATTACAGTTATGTAAGATTTCCACAATGTTTATCTGCATTTTAATTACAATATTGCTTCCTTTAATACACATAGCAAGGATGTAATCTAATTCCATATTTGATTCTAACTCTGATTGTTTCCTGTTAATCTGAGAAGGAGAATTGCCAAGAATATTCAAGGTCTATGTTTGTAAAACAAATGTAAAATCTACTTAAAAGGTTCTGTGACTTTTTGAACTAAAGTTGAATCCTGTAAATTAGGAGTTCCATTCAACAGCATGAAGCTCTATACAGGTATACAGCTGCACAGAAGTGGGAACAAATTTGCACGTAGATATTTTAGTAAATCAGTTTTATGAAGTTTTAATCTTGTATACAAGACTATCACCTAGTCCTACTACTTGTTCTAACCCATACTGGTAGGAATGTTTGTGGTCGCTTCCTTACTGTCTAAAGGGAGGGTTTTGAGGAAAACAAAGGTTCTATAGGAAGGTCATAGAAAGCCACTTCCCTTACGCAAATCATACTATTTACACCAAATGAGGGAATCAAGCTTTTTTCTGTCTTAAAAATAATTATGATGAATACATAATGGCTAATCACTTCCTAGATGAAGAAGATTCACATATATTCACACACTACAGAAGATAAATAGTTTGCTTCAAAAATTAATAATACAACGTTCTATTATTATTTTCAGTCCACATTCTCAAGGAATGCACGTATTTGTACATACTAATTCACACACACACACACACACACACATATATAAATATATACATAAGTACTTAGAATTAAACGATTGTACTTAAACACTCCTAAAAGTTCAGGTTAAAAAATTATTTTATATGAGTGTCATCATTATTAGATGTTAAATGCTAAGGCCAAAGTTAACTCTTATTTTTTCTTACTTATAAGTAATACTTATAAGGATCCCTGAACACGTGTTCCTGCTCATAGACAATGCTGAATAGACCTTCTGCTGAATTTTATCTAAAAATTATTAGCAAAGTTGCTTTAAACTACTTAATTACTATGAAGATTAAAGAAAACACTCTCAGCAAAGGCTTAACAATCATAAAACAAATTAGCTTTTCCTCTCCCCTCCAAAAAAAGGGAATTAGAGCTACTGTAGCATTCCTTAATTGATTGCAAATTTAAAAGGACCTCTGCATGGTTCTGTTTTGTACTCACAGTAGACAAAGAATGAGTAAACATTTATCCAAAACAAAAGAAAATGTTTCACATGAGAAGCAATGTCCCACTAGTAGGGAAGGGATATATGACTGAGATGTCCACTATTTAATTTCTTAAATAATTTTACAGCAATTTTTCAGCTTGTGAATTTGCCATGTCGTATAAAAATTGGTATTTACTCAACTAATGTTTTCAAAGGGAATATGAAATTAATGAGAAGAAATAAAAGTAAAAGCTAAGAAATAGAAAGTTATAATTGGGATACTTTTGAACACTAAAAATAGCAGTTCCCTCTCTCTTCTCTTTTCAGCATTTCTAGTTTGTTGATGAACCAACCGTGTTTGGCATAATTAACACTAAGATCTTCAGAACTCAATGACTGAAAATAATTGCTTCTCTCCTTTCTTTCCTGAGTATGCTGAAGCCCAACCTAAAGATTTAGAGCTGACTGGACAAATATAAAGGATGTCAGAAACAGTGACCGCTGACATGCCATTCAAGGCACATGGAAGAGAGTTCAGGCTTGAATGCCTCTAAACTGCTCATTGGTAAGATCAGCTATCAGTGAGACACAGTGTAAGTCAGCACAATTCACTGAGCCTGCTATGACCTTAAAATCATTGCTCCTGGGGCATGTTCATCCACCAATTAGTTTATACGCTCACTGGAAATCCATTGCTCAGTAAATGCACTGGTCTCTCATTCCACGGTGTTGATGAAGTGTGTGTGATGGCTTTCTCTTCACAACTTGACCCCTAAAGCTGACCCATCTGGAACTGAAGTATTCATGGCACTTGAGCACATCCTTGGTTATCACAGAGTCTGATATTTTCTTTAAAAACACCACTACTCACATTTTTTTCCTCTAGTTAAAAATGTTTTGCAACCAATAAAACACAGAGAACTTTCCAGGAGGAAGAAATTTAGTACATAGTATGCCGAAGTACATCTGTAAAGGGAAATGAACGTATGTAAAACTGATAAAACTGGTATGGAAACTGTAAATATTGTTCTGCTCAGAGAACAGTTGTTAAAACCAAATATTAATTCATCACCGTATATGTCTTTTGCTATGAATGCCATGAAAATTAAAAAACAAACAAACAAACAAAACCAAACAAAGAGCCCATATGCACAGCAGCAATATAGCTATCATCACAGCATGGTAAGAGAGAATTTTCTCTTAGACATTTAAAGAAAAGACTTATGACATCTATTTAAGTATTACATAGTTGAAAGTACATAGTTGAAAGTACAGCGCATATTGTGTCTCTCGATAGAATACTCTTACCTTACTCCAGGTCTCCAAGTGCATTATGACCCCACTTCCACCAAATTTCAAACTTCAAATGAATTAACAAATTTGTAAAAGATGAACAAATAAAAGTAAGCAAATTTCTTCACTAGGCTTACTCCACAATCTGGGATTAATTTTCATATCAGGTACTATCAGTGCTTATTACTAATAAGAATAACAGCTCAGCTAATAGAACACAGTAAAAAAAAAAAGCTACTGGGTTACTCACTTGTGTTCCTTATGGATGTTCTCCAGTCAAAGAGGAAAAAAAGATTATTAATACATTTTGTCAAAAGTGACTGTACTGTCATTTTTTTGGCGAAAAAAAAAAGTTATATTTTTCAGCTTTTGATTAAATTCAGAAATCATTATGCTTTCTCTTCTTCTATGAGAGTGGGTTTTTTGTGGGTTGAGGTAAGGATCTCTCTTCTTTCCTTTTACATATCCCATACTTCTTTTAGTGAGAAAATGGAAAAGGAAGAAAAGAAGAGACAAACCAAATATCGTATTTACAAATATTTTTTAAGAAAAAAAATAAACCCAAAGCTGTTAGTTAACTTATTTTCTGGAAAATGAGAACAATTGGCAGTAAGACTTGTTAAGCAACCTGAATGTAATTTTTCTTGTTCTTAATGAGAGTTTAAGTTCAGCCGCAAGAGGAACCTCTGCTGTTGTAATATAAAATGCTATGAGACTTAGCAAAAATTATATCTCAACTTTAAAACTATATTAATAAAAATAAAAAGAATTAATGATGGATATACGATATAGGTGAATGTAAGGCTATCTTGCTAAATTTCAAATGTTAAGTGTAAAGAGAATCAGCTATGACAGAAAAGGTTTATAATAGCATCTATTCTTAAAGAGCTGAGAAAAATATAAAGTGATTAACAGTAAAAGTGTGCCAATGAAACCCAAAAAAGGTACACCAGTCTCTAATCTAGAAACAAAGTAATAAAAAATCCAAAGGCAAAGGACAGAGCTAGAAAAATTCAGATTAGAAATAAGATGCTTGTTTTAATTAGATAATTAAGTATTTGAAAGAGTTGTATGGCAAGATAGTTGATTATCCATCTCTTTGAGCCTTTAAATAAAAATTATGCATCTTTCTAAAAGCTATAGGCCAATTCATCAAGAAGTCATATATTTAATAAAGGCATTATTAAGCTCAAACTCTCAATCAAATTACTGCATCACAGCCAGTTACCTAACATCACCTGAGTCACGGTAACTTAAGCCTGTGACAAAGTAAAATTTGTCTGATCACAGTATCATGGGTTATCATAGGTTTGAAACTTAAGTCAAATTCTCTGACTTGTGTAAGACAAGTGAGAATAGCTGATCATGATGGTCTTCAATACTTCAGGTGAAATTTTGGTCCTATGCAGACAAGAGAAATGTTGCTATGAATATATAAGAAATGCACAGCTGTAAACTTAGTCCTTCACTCGTTACCAATGTCGTGCTAAGTAAAACTTTATAACCCTTTTATAACCCCTTCCTATATTTAGAGCCAAAGGATGTTTGCTTTATCTTGCATCTCTTCTGGATATTGTAAATAATAAACAGTAACACATTTTAAAGAAATAAAATCTGAATTTTGAATACAATTTGTCATAACTTTTTTTTTTTAAGGAAAAACTTTTCATATACTTTTCCATAAAAGGGAGTGGTTGGAACCCTCTCAAGTAGTTTTCTAACTATAAATTAGGATTATTATTTACTTCAAAGTAACTGCAATACATTGTATAGCTATTTATGAGACATATTCGTAGGTTTTGTGCCACAATAGATAGGAAGGGTAAGATACCTGATCTTTAGGAGAAGACAACACGGGAAACACCCAGAATACTGCAGTATACCACAAACTAACTGTTCTGAATTAACAACACAGTGGTCTGTTTCAGTGAGCTGATTAAGTAACACAGCACCATCAAAGAGAGAAGGTCCGTCCTTCCCTCTGCCCCCTACCCTTCTCCTGGCCACTTGGGCCTGTAAGACACGCTCTGTTCATGCAAGCTGGTACTTGTTGGACATCTCCTCTAGTTAATTTATGAAATTGTCTGAAAACTGTACAGTTTTCTACTGTGTTAGTAAATTGCATCAACTCATGAAAGAACATCTTTCAGCACGTGAGTTGCTGTGCTGCTGGAAACAGGAAAAGGACTGAGGAAAAGGGTGCTCAGAAGAAGAGAGAGGCAACGTGAGAGCCTTCAGCAGCAGCAAGTTATTAAATAGTCCCAGCTGTTCATAAATGTATAAGCCTGAAAAAGTGGGCTAGCTTATTTCTTTCTTCCAGAAAGAAGAGGTATCATAATGATAGCCACCAAAAGATTAAGGATTCAAGATCATTCCGAGAGGAAGAAAACTGTTGACCCACAATGAAAAAGTAGCCAAAATACTATGAACGAATAAATTACATAAGCATGAAGTATACTGCTACAATCAAATAATTTGTATCTCACTGATAAAAGTACATCAGAGAATTTTGTGCAGAGACAAAGTACATTAAAAAAAACGTAAATACTGAGTTTGGGTTCATCTGCTTTTTTTAAAAAAAAAAGCAAAACTTTAATAAAAGATTTATAATTAAAGCAGTAAACACACATCTGAAGAACAAGTAATGCCACAAACTGCATCCCACTCAAAAATTTCAGGTCCAAATTATCTGTTATCTACTGAATTTTCCACAACTAAGGATGGAGTTTCAAAGCTTTATTTGCACTCAATTTGAGCTAACAATGCCCTGCTCTTAAAACAGGGCAGTCCTGTTCTTTCCCTCTCCTGGCATACTTCAACAATTCCCATGCAACTGCACAGCAAGTTGGATTAGGGAGCTGATCCAGCTGAAAACTAACCCTACCAAAACAAAAATCAGATTAGCCAGATCATCTGGCACTAACTGCACAGTCTCATAATTACTATATTTGATACCAAAATTAGGGTGAAGCCATAAAACAGCTGAAGGTGGAAAATTAACCATCTGTATCAGCTACAGTCTAGACTCACAGGAGTTTTAGCATACAATGAAGTAGTACATACCTCTACCTATACATATATGCTGCAGTACTTAAATTTAGTTTTTAAGTTTTATTTCCATTTTCCAGTTTAAGTCATATTGGTGTTTTCTTACTTGGGGTTTTGTGGTTTGTTTTTTTTCCCCTGTTCTCCTTCTTCTTGTGTCTTTCATGGGCATGTGATTTCTTGTCCTTAGTCACTGTTGATAGGTGACTGCAAAAGCTGATGCCGGTATACACTGAAGAATCATTTCTCTTAAAATTAGCTTCTTCCATTGTTAAAGAACCATGCAGCACAAATGCTTCATTTCAAGCTTGTGCAAGTTTTATCCTGAAAACTATGTGCTTCATTGTCCCAGAGAAATAGAGCTGTCTTCGGTTGTTATGAACAAGGGCAGGCTCAGAAGCATTGACACTTGAACCAGTGAAGATCTTGCAGTGTAACAGGTTGACAAATGGGAAAACAATTTGTGAAAATAAATGTCAAATCTGCACCTGCTCCACCAGGTTTGAAATTCTGACCAATTTAAAATTATTGCAAGTATTCAACTACATTTTCCCACTGAAAACCAGTTAAAAATTTTCCAAAGATCATGAATTTTTTCATATTAAAATTGCTTAAATTTTGTGCAGTCATTCTTGTAAAGCAATACAGAAAAACTATTTTTTGGGATACCTTAAATCACATATTCCTCAATAATAACTGAAAATCTTGAGGAAGGGACTGAAATAATGTAGTTTTTAACACAGGTGTGATGTTCAATTCACACTAATGTACATATACGTATAAATGGATAGGTAAGATATATACAGGATCTAGGTAAGATAAATATACAGAAAGAAAGGTAAGATTTTGCATCTCCAAAACACTGTTCATGCAAATTCACCCTCAAGTGCAGTAGATGTTGTCCAACCTTACATAAACACAGTCCTTAAACGTAACAAAATGCTAAGCATTGAACTTCAGTTCTTGCAAGGTGGACCCCTGAACTGAAAGATCCAATGGGGCATTTCAGAAGATCAACAATTCACCATTCATTACCTCTTACAAAACAAAATCCTCTACAGTGGTGGGGACAGAGAACCTGACACAGAAGAGGAAAGAATGCTAAACCTCAAGCTATTCACAGGCCAGGATTACAATAGGCTTTTATTTAGTACTGGGCAGGAAGTCACTGCTATGATAAAGAAAAAAAAAAAGTTTTAAGATGTAGCAAAAATAAATTACCAAATATAATTTTACAAGTAGTAGCTACTGGTAGGTTCAGTTTTGATATGCAAAGAAGCCTCAGAATGAGCACATTCTGTCTGTAAAAGTAAGTTATTAGACAAGATATGCCCTAGAAACTGGTTTCTTTAATTAGATTTCTAACATACAGCTGCACAGAAACCCAGTTTTATTACAAAAAGTTAGAAGTAGGCCACAGCGCCTAACACTGATGAGACAATTATAACAGAATTATAATACCAGAATCAAACATGCATTTTCTTCATAATTTTATAGAATTATATTTAAGTATGTAGCTTTTCAAACACAAAACTCCTTCTAGCCCACGAGAAACAACTGAGTATCGTTCTGCTGTCCATGCTATATGCCTGCTACTGTGCATTCAACAAACAAATCATATTATCTTATGTTGGCTTAAACATTGTTTTCTTCTTTTAAACTGGTGTCTGTAATTTTACTGTGTAATTCCAAATTCACAAAGTAATAATTTTGCTGTCATTTGCATAATCTGTGAGGCTATCCCAGAGATTAGCCATTATAAAATTGTTTTATGGTAAATTTGCTCTATACATCTAAGAAAATATTACTGGAAAGCAAATATAGGCTCTAAGAACTAAACTGAACGGCAAGCTAGCAAGTTTCATTGTTCACTGCCATAGCCAGCCTGCTCTGCATGAGCAACCTTTTATTCTTATCTGACCTCAGTGCGAAGGTGATGTCTTTCAAGTCTGGTGACTAAACCTGTTAAACTACAACTCAAGAGATGTACAGAATTGTTATAGAACTAACAAAGAGCAGTTTAATGCAAAACCTACAATTAAATTCCCAAACTAAGAAGCTCGCTCCAGGAAAACGTTAAATTGCTCTTCTTCAATACTGCTGATTTACATAATCAGAAAGAGACCACACCTACATGCTTATACATTTGCTATAATTTTAAGCATTTCCTTCTCACATTCAGTTTATAAGAAAGTATTGAAAACCAATATATTGTAGTATCAAACCTGTGCACTTTAAAGTGTGCCTTAGGTTTTAATGATTAATGCTGTGCCAATTTTATATAAGTTCAAACTTAGAAGAGTTACAGTATACATCCATATAACTCATCCAATCTTCCAATCCAGAGTTTAATAGACATGACAGCTCTGGGGAACATTTGGAGCCCTAATAAATGTCAAAAGGTTTAGTTTCACCAGAAGTTTTGGGGAAGATTTAATATTTTCTTCTCTAACAGAGACTTTCACCTAATTCTGGATGTAGTCATTAAGAGGGGAAAAAACCCACAACATAACAGCACAGCCTGTAAAAAATCTCGCATTGCAAGCCATTATCAAGCAGAAAGAACTAGTACTAAGCCAAGTGCTGCTCAATAGATCTTCAAGAGACAGTTGTTAGAGTTACAGAAGGCTACAAAAAGAAACATCCCTACAAAAAAGAAACATCACTTTTACTTGACAAGATCCCTCATAGAACTTCACATTCCCAATCTTGGTCCTACATGTTAATTTTTACAATTCAAGTAAAACATAGAGATAAAATCTTCATAAACAACAGCTCCAACACTGTACCTAGAGTGTTTACTTTGGTAGTTTATCGCAAGTAACTCTTCCATCTCTTGTTCATTAACTCCCATATAAACAAAGCCAACATATTAATAAAAGCAGCATTTTAACAAGCGAGTCAAGGTAAAATATTCACAAAGTATTACAAAGCAGCTCGCATTCATCATACTGTAAGAGAGCAAAGAAAGAATAAACTGTGAGTGCAATCCAATAGGTCACAGGAGATGACAGAGCAAGCAAGATATTCACTTAGCCTGTTTTCAAAAGATACATGAGAGACTGGGAAGAGAGGATCTTGCTTTGTTTCATTTGAGCTTTTTGCATAGTGCTCTCTGAGAGTGTGTGTCAGCTAAGGAATTTGCCTAGAATAACTGTAGCTATTCCATACTAGCTCTCTGCATAGACAGACTTACCTGCTGCTAAGCATTCATACTGTAAATTAACTTAACTCCAAACTCAATTTTCTATGGAACAGTAATGTCCACAGAAAAAGTTCCTGTAAAATTATTATTTCATTTTTAATTCTGCAATAACATATTCAAAGCAACAAGCTCTAAACTTGTTAATTAGGCGCCAAAAAAAGCATAAAAATGAAAGAAATGACAAAAGGAAGGAAGTGGGCTCAAATCTTTTGGTGGTAGTCAGCCATACTGTTAAAATTCATCCTCAGATCAAAGTGCAGGCATTACGGTTTTAAAGTGATGCTTTGAGCATAATCAGTAAGTGATAGCTGACTAAAAATAAACGCAGTCTGAAATGGCACACTTGAAAAGACTACATTAGTTCACACTCCTCAAAAGACTCTACTTACCAGAGGTATGAATCCTCCAAAACAACCTAAGAAGGGCATATATGTAGCAGATGTAACCTTGCTGCTGTCACCCCTTCTACCAGGGGGAAAGGGACTTCACTTGCTGCTGCTTCAGTGGGTACCAGTGGGACAAGCCTTGAGGCTTCCCTTGACTGTGTGGGAGCACGAGAAACCTGCTTCAACCAGTGACTGCTCAAGTGGAAGATGGTTCATACAGAAGAGTACATGGTACTATAGCAAACTGGAGAACCTGTGAATGCCCCAGAGCCTAAAAGCTTTTGTTTTTCTTTTTTGTAGACACTAAAAAAATCTTTCAGTCACAAAACTGAGATCTGCAGACAAAAATCCATAGGCTTTACTAGAGATCCAAGAACTACTTGTGCCATTAATTAATATTTTTATTACTTCATATTCCTTCTATTCATCTCTTTTGGTTCACCCATCTAAAAAGACATCTATTTCTGTCTTAAAATGTAATATATACATTTCTCTATGCTGAACTGACATTTTCTCCAAGACGACAGTGGGAAAAAAATGTATTTGATATGTTTAAAATCATAAATATTTCAGTCTAAGAATAAAATTTTATAAAGCACTCACCCTGGCCCAGAACATCCTTTTAATCTACCGTGACATTGTGACATTGAATTATGTGCAGTACTGCACCTACATCAGTGAGAAATATTTAATATCATAATAGTGCTTAAAATATTATGAACTCTAGTCCTAGTTTTAAAATAGTCTCAAAGACAAAATGCAGCAAATTGAAATATTAAATGTCCCCTGAACCCATTCTTAGAAGATTAACCATTTGGAAGACATTTTTAGCTATAAAAATTTGTAAGTGGCTTCATTAGTCAATCCTCTCAGTACAGAGAACTAAAAAGGAGATTTTAGTATTTTTAATTAAAAAAAAGGATAATGTATAGGCGTTACAGAAAGCACATTTAACTCTTATTTTTAAAGAAGATCTAGCTACTCTAATGTATAGGTACTATTTCCAAGTGCATGTATTCCCAGACCTAGGTTAATTTTGTTGGCATTTTGAATGACTAGGATTTTACTCAAACACAGAATTTACAAATTATTGTTGCCACATTTTAGAAACTGTGTATGATCCTTAGGCCTGCACCTTGTAAGACAATTAAAATATATACTGTATGATTTCAGTACTGCTGATGTAATTGTCTGAATATTTTAAATAAATATGGAACTTACCTCCTACTTGAAACCTGAAGTCTCCCCTGTCCCTCACATAAAAACTTAAATGGTAAATCTTCATTTAGTCATAAAAAGTATTCTTGTTTCAAGTCTATATAAACTTAGTTTTGCTATATATCTTTTGCAGAACATGGAAGGTTTTGTTTTCAGTGTGGAAATAGAACAGTGACTGGAAAATTGTTCCTTTTTATCCACCAAACCATTCTGTTTTCAGAGTTGCATCCACTTGTCCTACTGATAAAGACATTAAGACTGTTATTCTGTTGAAACAAATTCACCTAAAAACTTTTAAAAGCATATTTCTTTTTGTGTAACAACATCACCAATTATTATTTTCTAAATTTATTTTCTTTGAAGCAGCCCTCGGAATCCCATGAACTTGCACAACTACTGCTGAACGCAATCAGATTTCATGCCTCTACCAAAGGTATTAGAGCACACATAAATGGGGCTCCTGTTTAACAGACTTCACATTAGGAAAACAGAAGAACCCAACTGTCTAGCAATTTTAAAAAGCATTACAAGCTGATCTGATGTTGAACAATGTAGTTCTAACAGCAGTGATTAGAAAATAGCAAGTAGTCATGAATTCACTACAGGTGAAAAGTCAGGTTTTTTCCAACACGTTTTCACAAGGACACACACAAAATTTGTATTCTTGTTAACTGTATCTTGTGGGTATTCAAGATGACCTGAAGTAATCTGTTAACAGGAAACCCACAGCCAACTTCAGGGTTCAGAATAAAGGGGTCTGCAGCTGTACAGTGGTTAGTGTTGCTGGCAGAATGTGTCTCGTGGTGACCAACACACTTCAATAATGACAGGATTTAGGATACGCTAAGCTCACTTTATTATATTATGCTCTTAAAATGCATCAAAGAACAACATAATTTCTAAGCTCTGAACGATTATCAGTGAGCTGCAGTTAAGGATAAAGAAGTGTTGCTAAGTTTTACATAATGCTTGCCATTACAAGTAAGCACTGCTTTTCCATTCTTCTAAAAATGCCATTTAAGGGTTTCAACAGTTCTGCTAAACCTAGACTGTAAGTGCCATGCTTGAATCTATTTTTTTGGATGTATGCCCACCAATAAATGATCCACAATGATCTGAGGACAGCACTCTCATCCAAGAACTTAATCAGATTAATGATGTATTTGTTTTATAAAAAATGAATAACATCAAGCTTGAGAATACCTAATTTACATATTAAATGGTTGAAGGGGACAAAAAGATACTAGTGGTTTTATAAAATTAAGATTACAAAATTGACTATTGTCTTGAAAATCTGTTACTAAATTGCAGAGATGCAAAATAATAAATAAGTGTTCATTAGCAATGTTTATGTAAATTCATGAGTCGATGTTTAGTTGTTCAAAAGACTTAATGATGTTTACATTTACGAAGAATTTATTAGGAGCAATGTTGATATCACAACATAGCAATGGCAATAACACCAACATTACATACAGAACTTTCCAGCTCTTTTGACCTCAAGAATATAATTAATACTTTAAAAATTTTTACCGTAGACTTAAGACGCTGAAGGGAGCGCTGAGAAGGAGAGGTGTGAAAGCAGCAGTGACACTGTTTGCATTGGGCTTAGTTTTATATAAAGTAAACAGAGAGACCTAACAGAATGAATTAAATTATACAAAACTGGCAGACCTTATAGGGTTAAGGAGGAAAAAAAAAGTTAGTTAATATTCCTTATTGATTTCTTCCATGTTCCAGATACTAACTGTTCCTCTACCAACTTCATTATTTCATAAAAATACTACAATTATTAACCAGATTTTCAAGAACTAGAAAACTAGCTGCCATAACAATGGATTAGCCTGCAAGTGAGTGAGTTACTTAATTATTGGAGAATATGATTTATCAGCACCAAATACAACATTTTTGTTTTGTCACATCAAGAGTAAGTTAACTCTTTGAATCGTATACTGGTAGAGCCTGTCTACTTCCAAATCCCAATGGGTTAAACTACGCACATGGAAAAACAATGAGAAAAACAAAATAAGCAGTAGATGGAACAGTGAAGATCAGGCTGGCATTTGCCATCTGGCATGGTAAATCTAGGGTCTATCATCATACAATTCAACAAGTATTATGTTCCATTCTAAAGACTTCAAGAAAAATTCCCTCTGCCTTTATGCAATAAGTACTTCCATTTGATAAAACAAACTCTTGCCTGAGCAAACAGTTTTTGTAATGAACCAAGATGGACCATAAGCATACATATGATTCAGGACACCCCTGGAAACATCCCTAGGCAAAGCAAAGGACATAGTAGGTATGCAACTACAACCCAATCTGAAGTATCAGGCAGTAGTTTCTAACAGACTCTGTTAGTAGAGCAAGAAACATCATCTTCCTGTTGGCAACACCATCACCCATAACAATTTAATATGCATCACCCGTAATAATTTAATATTATTTAAAGATATTAGAATAGGAACGCTTCTGAGTAACACCTCCAAAAAGCAGGACCTCAGAGAGTAAAGACAATAAAACACCCCTTCCTCCCTTCCCTGGGAGGGAATGGGGGGATTATTCACAAAAGATGATGCTAACAGCTCTTCCACTCTTCCACTGACAGGCCATAACTTCAAACCCAGAAGAAGAAAACAAGATGAAAGCTGAGTTTGTCCAGAAGACAGGAAGGGGGGGGGGGGGGGGGAGCGCGGGGGGAAATCTGCAACTTGTATGAAGATTTCAACAAACTTGCTTCCCCACTGATGTACAAAACTCAAATTGTTTGGCACTTCTATTGAAAATCCAGGCCTACAACTGAGTAGTATAGGAACAGCAATTGCTGGCAGACTTGTATCAACAGAGCCCAGCAGTTGGCTCTATTTCAGCTCCTATCTAATCCTTATATTATACTGTGCTCATCACCACAGTACGTGAATTCCCGCTAATGTGATGTTATAGCTAAAAAACAAAGCCCACAGCAAAATACTTGCAACTCAGGAAATCTGCAATTAATATTCCAGCACAGACTTAACTGTGTTCCAACACCCCCTGCCATTCTTCACCTGTAAGTGAGTTCATGCTAGTTATGTTTCTGATGTAGGCGACAATGTGATATTAATCCATATGTTCTGACTGATAAATTGACAGCCTGCCACAAATGGGACACAAACTTCACCATAGCTTCTACACGTCAGAGTAACATTTGTATATGTTTGCCGGTTAATATGTTTGTTGTATGGCACTCAGCCTAGGAAAATTTTTCACAATAAGATAAAAAAAATTGTATGGACTTCCTAACTTAATACTGCCTACAATACTGTCTATGACACAGTCCTGTGTTCTTTTATCTAGATCTTCATTTCCCTCTTCAGACACAAAAAATTAATCCAACTTGCTAGGGCAAGACATCAGCATCAACCTCATAATGATTTATATCAATAGATCAACACAAGTCTATTGCACACGCAGCTGTTCCGTAAACTGTGCATATACACAAAAAAAACCCATGACAATTACACAAGCACTTGTCACAATAATAGATGTTTTTCAAACTATTTGCACTGTACCAGTTTTGTAACACAATCCTGTGATGCAACTACAACTAAAACAGGTAGATGACACACAGCGATCTTAACTGCTTTCACCTCCCCCCTAGCTAGATAATATCCTCCAGAATCTGTTTCCCTGGAAGCGCTGGAAAACCCACTATACTTATTGTACTGGAATAGTGCCATGTACTGGGCATAAAGGGCAGGGTCTGGTAACAGGGGCTCTAGGAAAGAACTGTGTGGGACAAGGCCATGAACTGTCCTGTGCCAGGCAGTCAGAACCACCTCTGAAACCAGTGGGAACAACCCGTTCCCCCCCAAAAAAATTCAACCAGTCAAAGGAGAACTCAGTGCTTCTGCTCAGACCTCTTTTAAGAAAGAGTGGCAGCCACGGGAAGAGGAGGAGAAATGGAGGAGACACGTGGACGATGATGCTGTTGGAGACGTGCTTAGAAGGCGGCCAGAGGAGGTACACTCCCAGAAGGAGGATAGTGCATGGGTAAGCCACACTGAAGCCGGTACACCTCCATAGCAGTAGACATTTTTAATAAAGCTGTTAAAAGTTAACTTGCAAAGTGAAAAGAACATACATGTCACATCTAAATAGCAGAAGTAATCATACTTCTTGATGCGGTCTTCATATGGTTTACTTATTTGCACAGATAACTGGACTCCAGTGAAAGGCATTGAACCCAAAACATTAACTCATGATGACAGGTGAGTATCTTGCTTCAATTTGATGACAATGTGAACTATTCACTGAGGATCAACATCCATGTTTCTAACTTGAATTTTCAAAAAAAATCCTAATATTCCGAAGTTACAACAATTCATGTCAAATGTTCTATTTGTTTCGTATGTGGGATGGACAATAAAGCAATAAATAGCACAAATTTTATCTATTATTTTGACTGATATAATAAAGAATGATTTCTTTTTAATGAAGACATACTTACTAGAAATTCTGAGGAGAAAAAAAAAAAACTATCCATTTTTCTTTTTGGTAGGTTCATGCCATTTTACAATGCTCTAGTACCAGGCTTTAGGGTGCTGTTCAGATTAGCCATGACTTGAATAGAAATTCATTCTTTTTCTTTGCTGAATGAATGCCATTATCTGGCTGTGGGTTATAAGTACAGTTATATTTCTAAGAATTTTATTTCTGTCTATAACAGCTCAGGAACAGGAATATTACTTATGTTCCATTTCATAGTTCTGAAAGTGTTTTGACCCCACATAGAAATTTGAAGACCTTTCCTGAATAGGGCTTTCTATTCAGATAATGATTTTTTTCTATTTTATTAATATAAATACACTTCACCTAGTGAAAGCAGGTCTTACATAATATACAAGAGGCATCTTATTACATTGTGATAACTTTAAATAGAGCCTTTTGACTATGAAACTTATTTTTTCTACTTAAGTGGGTATAAACTATGTGGACAATAACAAAACAACAGCTTTTAAAATGACCTGGTGATATTTAAATAAAAAGAAATTATGTAAATATTTTCAAATCCAAGTAAAATACTCACAAAAAATAGGCTTGAATAACAAAGCAGTGAAATAGATTATCTTGTTTCACAGGATTTCGTAAGTGTTTGACAGTTGAATTTTTTTTATGAGTGTCCATTTAGAGTTAAATCTGGGGCTGATACTCTGTCAGAAAGATGAGTGCTATCATCTTACTATGGCTCAAATACATTTGTGACTCAGCATCTCTGTTTTTTCCAATGTTTTCAGAAAAGCATTAAATTTGTGGCAGCCTTACAATTCCTGTAACAGCAGCAGCTGTTTGCCATGACTTGGGACAACTTTTCCAAAACAAAACAATATTTCGCAATCAGTCAGATGATAAAATTAATAACAGAGATGCTGTGTTTTAGGTTAGCCTTTGGTTAGTTTGCTAAATATTTAGCATTTATTTTCCCAGGCCTTCAATAGCAGAATTCTCCTTCAAATTTGCTCGCATCCAGGTTCATTGTTTCACACTGACGTTGCCACAAATTCACCTGACCCGCACCTATTTCAGCCCTCCTAGTGACAGGATGCTGAGGGAAATTTGTTTGATTTAGCAACTGTTATCAATCTGCTCTCCATTTTGTCTCCATAGAAGCTCCAAGAGCACAGGCCCATGATTTAGCCATACCAACACGTACCATGCTCAAGAATAAAATATCTTTGCACATGGGAAATTTAATGTCCCATTCAAAAAGGACAACTCCTTATGAGTACCACTGAAATGCCCAGTGCCACCAGAAGGAACAATTCCACTCATAATATTGTGGGGGCAGGCCCACCCTCCACCCCAGCATGGGGTCTCCAGAAAGAGCTCCCTGAGTGGCCTTATCACGGGATGAGACACAAGTGAGAGAATGAAACACTCAGCCAAAAAAAGGAGGACACGAGCCTACATCAGCAGTGCTGCCCAAAGTGTTTAGTTCTGCCAACCCCCTTGATCTAAAATTTTAGTCCTGCCTCTTCACAGGCTGTTCATATTCTTTTACTGCCTGAGCCCAGCGACAGGACCGAATGGAAACGAGAGTCTGGGAGGAAGGGTGGTCTTCACCTTCAGCAGCAGAGCCATTTTAGGTGCACTTAAAATGTTTGTGAACTCAAACTACTACGGAGTTTCATTCTTTTCCACCAGCTACTCTGAGTGATCCTGTGATACTAATGCCTACAGAGCCAGGTGCATTACTAAGCCATATACCATACATCTGTTCTCAAGAGAGAAAGCAAAGCTTGAATAAATACAGAAGCACTAGGGAGGATAAGATGCCTTTTCTCTGAGCACTGTGGGGAGGAAAAAAGACCACTCGGATGCAAGAGTGCTTAAATGTTGAAAGTGAAGATACTGAGAAATGTAAAATTTTCCCAGTTATCTTTAGGAGAGTAGCAGAGGGACTTTCACAAAATAAATTGTTAAGGCTATTTGCCATCTCTAAACAATGAAATACACTGCATATGCACTTACACAGGCATAACATGTTAGTTGTAAATAGAATAAAACCTCCCCTTTAAGGAAAGCATTTAAATATTGTAATTTTTTAAATCCAAAATGGAATAATATAATTATCCAGACCAAATATGATATTATTGTCAGTTAGAAAACCATGCTAAATATTTTCCTGAGGTCAATTTTTGCTGCCTGATGCATTTGTTATTTAAAACATTTCCTTACATTAATAAAAATATACAAGCGCTTCAATCAAACTTTGAAAAAGTAACCTCAAAATATATTAGTGCACCAATAGCAATCCTATTAATTGAAGCATCATTTAAAAGTGTCAATGGCTCTTACAACATCAGTTGCAGTCCCTTACTAATTTAACATTACAGCTTCATTTCTTGTTCTAATCTCATCTAATTTACCCTTCTTATTTCCTTGCTTCTGGATATGCTAGGTTTGCCACCCAATGAGTTTACTTCGCTAGTCATTCACTTTTAACAGTAAAACCAAACTATTTGAGGGGAATAATCTCTCTGCAAATCCAACACAGGATAAAGAGCTCTTATTTATCGAGCATTTTGTGCCTTGAATTGAAGCATTATTGCGAAGAGTGAGCAATAAACAAAAACACCTCAGGGGCCTGGGAGGAGCAATGTAACCAATTACATTTAATTAAATCAAAGGATGGGAGCCCTAGGGTTGAATGAGCTGAAGAACAAATTTGCATTAACACCTAGCAGCCAAACAAGTAGTTCTTGGTTTAGTCTGGAAGTACAATTGTTGCCATCTATTCTCTGCACTGAAGGGGGGCCATTAGCTAAATTCTTAGGAATTGTTTGTCCACTGATGAGGGGCTGCCTTCTCAACATTTCACCTTGTCACACATGAAAATTGCCCACTAAAATAAACAGCTTCTTCCGAAACCCAGCAAACAAACATTAGTACCTGACTCACAAGTTTGCAATTCCGTAACGCCTTTGTTCAGAGTCAACAAAGCGAACAACGCCAGGGCTCTCACACCTGAGAGACGCGGAGACCCTCCAAGCCCTGCTTGGGGGGGGGGGGGGGGGGAGAAGTGGGAAGAATTAAAGTTAATCTGACCACAATGAATTCTATAAATTGAAACATACGGGATAATGATTACCTACAGCACTTTAAGAATGGATGCAAACATTGAGCCTTTGGTATAATGTGAAGACTTCCTAACACCAGTTACCAGTGCAACGCACCTCAAGCCTTCCTCTCCACTGTTCAGAGGAGGGGGGAAAGATCATGGAGGTCTGAGAAGAGCAGGGAATGGAAATGAATAAACACGAGTATGAAAATGATAGAGAAATTAAGAGCAATGAAACACAGAAATGTCAAGAGTCCACAACTCTGCATTTTACAAACTATGATTCTGTGGGGGAAAGCAGGAGGGAAAGACTGCAAATGTTTAATCGGTTATAAACTGTTCTTTCTTGAATGTTCATTGCACGGTCATGCTAAAAGAGAGAGATTACATGTAAAAAGGGTGATTTTTTTTGAAGGTGTCTGTGAGGCATTTGATAGAGTAGCAATGGCCAGAATTCTTTTTTAATTATTTTAAAGACATATTTTCAGGGATTTATAAGTACAATAATTTCAAATAATTACAGATTTAAACTTATTGTCCCATACCTCATCCCAGACACAAAGTATACCTTAATCTACATCCCCCAAAAGCATAAATTAGTTTATCCATTTTAGGTTATACAACAAATGAAAAGGAACATAATGGTTTCAAAACACTTTGCCCTAAACCTCAAGCTAAAAGGTTGAATTATTAAAATAATTTTTTAGGCAATCAGTGTTCATTGTGCCCTAAAACTGCAACAGCCGAGATTCTCATTTTGAAAAATACTGAACATGCGTACATAATATTTTCTTAGCTCTTGTTCCTTGAATATTAAGATGGGGAGTACAGAGAACAATAAAAGACTTTTGTAGAGGCCTACATGCTCTGATCTCAGTCTTTTCAGGAAGTTAGCTGTTCTCCTCTTGACCTATTAATTTTCTTGCTTTGGAAGAAATTAAACTGCAGTCTTACTCTGCAAAGTGACCATATAAAAATATAATTTCATTCTTACCACACAAACTTGCTGCCTTTATTTACTCATAGCTACATTTGCCTCTCACAATGACAAATAAGAATATGTTTTAGTGCCCTTTTATACACTGTTAGGCCCAAAAAGCTAGAAGAGATCTAATAGCTTGCTTTTAATGAGATGAGAAGTTGGCTAATGTTTTCATCTTGTTAACTGAGCCTAAAGCAAATTGGAAAACTCTGTTCCAGAACACCTATTATAGATGTGCTTTCAGACTACACCTACTTCAGTCTAACCAATTCAACAACTGAAACAAGCGGAAGCGGTTCCTCCCTCTTCTGGACATAAACAGCGACCTTTTTTGTGTCAGGTCTTGTGATAACGAGGATATATGGAGTGTGAGATAGGTTTGTTAATCTGAAAAAAAACAAACCCAAACCAAACACAACAATCATTCCAAGGTGGGCTAGTTTTTCCATTAGATCAACCAACTGATCCAACTGACTGATTGGTATCAAAAGCTTTAGAGCCAAAATAAGGCATAGCAATGGGAGCAGATGATCAAGCATTGGGAGTGACACAAGAGATAAAACAGGACTACCTCCTTTAAGCAGCAGCAAGATGCTAGATCAGCGTAGCATATGGTGGAAGAATACCAGTAAGTGTCTAGCTTACCATTTACAAGCACCTGAACTTAAGACATGTTTCTCAACACATCAGAAGTCAGTTATCTCAAAGATGAAGTTAATTGAGTAGAGCAGCACTAATATGTTCTGGAGGTTGCTTTTCTATTTTGTTTTAGAATGCACTTAGCTAACAAATTTTAAAACCACGCCCAAACCATCCTATGATTCTATGCCAAGACAAAGCACAGATTCTAGTTTCACATGTATAGTCCTCACCTGCATTAATCTGCATTTCCTTTAAAAAAACCCCTCTCACTCTAAGTATGTACTTGCACCTTTATGGATAAGCTGCTCCGAACATCACTGTTACTAGTTTCTCCTTCTCAAGGTAACTACAGACCTGATACATTTCCCAACTCTTGGCCATGATCCCTGCAACAAGGGTAAGGGGAGGCAGACTAAGAGTTATTGTGGAACAGCAAGTAGACTATGGGAGGGCAGAGGCAATGGGACAATGAAAGAGGGAGCTCTTGAATAAAATCCCCTAGGTTACACACTACTTATGCCTTCCAGTGTGTTTAAAAAGATCAAACAATGCTGTATGCACATGAAAATAGTTGTGTTTGTGTTGGGTTTTTTGTTTTGTTTTGTTTTTTAAGCTCATGGATGGCATGTTAATCAAAATGAATACAGCTGGGTTTGAGATGTGACATTTAGAAAAAAATCCTTTACTGGTGAATTCTCTAATTATGTCAACTTTATCTATGAATGAAACCACACAACAGTAAGAACCTGTGAAATTACCAACCATTTCTGGATGTTGATAAGTTTGACACGGAGCCTACTGCAGCCATCCACTACTGCAGTGTGGAATCTTTGGATTTATCTACACACAGAAAGCACTATTCTGGAACTAAGTCTCCATACACGTATATGAAACAATGAGTACATGTTTTCTGGATGACTATAGTGCACTGTCTCTGAACATGGCTCTTGCTCAGCTAAGAAACTTTCTGGAGTGCAAGGTAAGTCAGGATTCCTTTTAGATCGGAGGAATGAAAGTAGAATAGCAAAGCAGATAGAAGTGCAGCAAAAACAATGTGACAAGTGATTGCAGTCATAAGAAATGGTGGAACAAAGGAAGAAAGTGATACGTGGTCTACATGAACAAATTAGAACAGATCATAAATATGAAACTCTAGACATAACAATTCATCTCCAGCATTACTCTGCCATGTAAACTGAAAAACAAGAAGTCCTCACAGTGGTCAATTGGTGATGCAATAGCTCTATGAATTCACAGCACAGAGCACATACATGCCAACTACCTTTCTAAATACTTACTTTCTCACAAGATCTAAAAGGAACCATGCTGTGACAGAACATTCCAGATGCACGGGGTAATTAACTTACCTGCTGATGAGCAGTACAAATTCAATCTGCATCCTGAATCCCGACATATCAGAGAGCTACTGCTAGCAGCACAATTAAGGTTTTATATTAGCCCAGACACAAGGCTGGGAGAGGTGATGCCAAGACTGTTTCCAAACAATTGCTAACTACTCTTGAAGATCTGCTATAAAAGATATTTTCTGAAACAAATACATATTAAATCTGAAGCATACTCTTGAAGGCAAGATTAGTTTTACAATTTCAAATGTTAATCCCGTTTCTTTTCTTTGAAAACATACTACTTGTTTTAATGTACTTCCATTTATTAAAAATAAATTTTTCTCAAAAGCATCCAATATTGGGGGGGCTTTTTCATTCTGTTTTTGAGGTCAACATACTTCTCATTTGCCGTGATATTTTGTGTTTTTCCTGTCTCAATCTTATCCATTCTATACTACTTTCAAATCTGTTGTGCTCAGATGTTCTCAAAAACCAGTTACTTCAATTTGAATTCATTATGTCCTTTCTGATATGCTTCTGTTTACCTCAGTGGAAAACTGAAATGTGCTGCCTAATTACATGTTTGCTTTATCATTCTAATTAAATTGTTAATTAATTGATCTCAGCATCCTTTAAACAAGATTCATAGCAGTGACAAAAGTAACATAGAAAGGCATTTTACAGAGAGCAGGAGACAATAATCTGAAATTCCACTGTACAAAATATAGTTGGAATGGATAACTAAAATTTTCCACTCCAAACCACTTTGTACTGGTATTCATCTGTGTCTACCACTGCATGTTTGATGCTATTGTTTAAATCAGAAAAAAATAAATTTAACAGTTCCATTTCAAAACAATATACAGATCTTGAGTTAAGTGAATATAACTTTTCTATGTCTTTACACATGGTAAATGATAGTAAATAGTGACAGACTAAACCAAAGCACTTTAATTCAAAATAACCAAAACCCATCCATTTAAAAAGATGTTAATTAACCCTGCAGGGTACATGCAGGATTTGAAATGAGTCCAAACAATGTCCAGCTTAATGCTAAGAACTTATAAAATGAGCTATCAGGGCCTATTAGTGCATTGTAATGGCTTAGATACTTGAAGAAGTGACCCTAAAATCCCTATTCTGACCCAACTTTCAGAAATGGGGCAGAAGATTGACCTTCACACAATATAATCAGCAAAGGATCTAAAAAATGTATCTCTCTGTTATGTGAAACCACAGTTTTATTTACTCAGGCATGTTCACTTAGGAGTTAAGGTCCACTCAAGCATCATTTCAGGGTTAAAGGTTATAGTATAAAGCCATTATGTTTTCAAGCAGAGTAGCATGCTACCATTTGTCTTGCAGTAATATCACAATCAGATGTTACCTTTTTAGCTTGGCCCAGCGGTGAGTTTAAGACCCTGGCATATACATTGTAAAATAGACTGGTACTTTCCACAAGTCATTCGAACTGCATTTGCTAAAATTCAGATTGGTGTATATTTTGTCTATGCTATTATCTATAGACACACACAGAGTTTGGAAAAGGTTTATTATCTGTGATCCTGTAGAAGGTCTGTTAATATAATAATTAGGTTGATTCTATGTTCAATATACAATCAATGTACACACACACAAAAAAATCAGTACTTTGGCTTTTAGGTTCGGTTTCACAACGGGGTCAATCTCTGTCTCAGAAAACTGAATCAAGTAACTTTAAAAGTAGCTATAAGGACAATAAGGATTTCAAAAGTTCTCATTCAACACTTGTTTAAAATTCCTTGCTATTGTTTACCAGTTCCTAGTATTCATTACATACCTATTCCAAATCAAGAACTTTTCTTGATCAAGAGCTTACTAAATTAAGGCTCTGTGCAACAATAAAGTCTAAGTTTGATCACGACAGAAGCAGCATTTATAAGACTATTCACAACAACAAACTAAAAGTTTGTTAACTGATGACATTTACACCAGATACAATAAATCAGAAAAAGCTTACAGTGCCAGCAACACATACCAAATGTGCTAATAAGGTGGGGTTTTAAATATTTGTATTTCGTGCCTCTTAGATGGCATAGGTTGTATATACATTTAATTTCTGAAGTGCAACACACAACCTATGCATGCTCTGAGGTTAGGTAGATCTTGAGGCAAACAGATAGCAACACTACATTTTGCTACTCTTTAGAATTTGATTCTTACATTAATAAGTGAAAAGTTAGAAGAACGACAATTTTTTTTTAACCACGAGCTTTTTGTAACTTTGTAAGAAAAGGTACAAAACCTAGATGCTTCCAAAACAACAGAATCTTGATTTTATGTATTCTTCGGACTCACACAGCGATATTGAAACCTACCAACAACTGCTATATTACTGTATGCAATTTTACCACCATACACTAGTAATGTCTATCAAAATATAAATATATATGTATTTTAAAACATAACAGCATCATGAATCATAGAATGATTCAGAGCATACGGGTTAGACATACATATGAAGATGCAGAGTACTTTCAAAAAATATGATTGTTTCTGGGTACCTTTTCTGCAAAGGCATGCCAGTTATCTCAACAAGTGCTACTTCACGACATGAAGGATCCTTGGTTTTGTGATCTGAAGTCTGCGCATAAAATTGTTATAGCACAAATTTGTATACAAAATTACAACATGCATTTCCATTAAATTAAGATCAAGGTTGTAAAACAAAATACTTGATTTAGGAAATGACAAAATTAGTTAGGAAATGCCACTACACCCTTCGTACAGCTCTCTTGCATGTATGCCTTAGGAAGCAACATGTAACTACTGCCACATACTACACTTCACAGAAGACCACTGCTTCCTTTTAGTTCACAGAACCAAAGGCCAGTGTTCATTTAATGATAAAATAACCAATATTTACACTTCAGTTAAGTATAGCCCCATTTCTTACTTTCTGAATTTACCTTTTAATAGAAGCAGGCTTCTCTAGCCTTTGGCTTGAAAGCTGTACACAGGCTACCAGAATTCATTGCCTGCTTTTCAGCGTCTCGCTCACTTTGAAAGATATCCAACCAGTTACCCCTAACAGAACAATTCCTCCACCTCACAGTCCTTGCTGACTATGTTCCTTACAGCACATGCTGGTGTCCCTGGGGAGAGACAGAAGTCAGAAAGAGACTTTTTTTACATGAAAAACATCCACTAACTCTTGAGAGTCCAAAGACCTATAACCTCATTTTTTGACTATTTGACATTTCTGCTTTAGCTGTTGAAATCACCATTTCAGCTGTGATTTGCTGCTGCAGATCAGACCCTAGGCTTTCAGAAAAAGAACATACTAGCCCACCACCACAGAGAACCCTCTCGCAGATGGAGGAAGCTTGTTGCTCTCCAAGTAACAAGCAACCACATGAACCATGAAATCCCCATTTACACAGGCACTACACACTTACACACTAAAATAGTGGTGCATTTTGTAAAGCCAAGGACTCAAAGTTAAAACATACTTCTGTGAGTATTTTTTTAAGTAAAAAACAAACATCAAAAATCCTGTCATCTGGAATATCAGCTCCTCTGTAGGCTGTAAGCAGGATTGCAACCTTCAGTCTAGCTCAACATATTTATGGTTATGCAAATAAAGTAAATGAAAACATCGTGGCAGTCTACAGAGAGCAGCCGTTAAGAAGACTGAAAAATGCATTTTACCTGAGCAGTCACAGGAAGGTGATGCACACAGAGATCCCTGGAAATGTAGTTCTGTCGCTGGCCCTGTGGGAAACATTTTCTGGTGCACCCACAATTTCTTTCCAGCCCTCTTGAAGGTGAGCTAGCATAGCCTCCTTTCCACCTTTGACCTTTTGTCTCAGTCCAGCTACTTTTAGGACACATTCATTTCATTCATTGTGACTTCATCCCAGGCTCCTCTCTGGCCAATCTGGTTTCTTCCTTGGAAAAAAAACTCATAAAATATGTCTTTATTTCCAATTCCCCTTCCTGCCCAGCCACTACTGTTTCACTCATTCTTCTCCCCTACATGCTCCTTGTTCTATGAGTCCTTCTGACTAGGCTTACTGTCTGTCCCATTCCCTCCTCTGATCATCTGCTCTCGGCATCAGAAAGCAGTATGGATCCTTTCCCCATATTCAGGCTATGAAGTCTTGCAGTAGAAAAAAAGAATAATTTAAAGATTAAGAGCAATCGTAGCAGTATCTGTCACCGTCCTTCAAACTTTTAAATATATCTGAATGAAATTTACAAAATCTACAAACTATGATACATGTCTACAAATTATGATATATGTATCTACAAAATTTACAAACTATAAAATATATGAATATGAAAGTGGTAATCACAGAAGTAATATATATTATCTATTATATATTATAATAATTATATAAGTAATATATTATAATATATAATCATAGAAGTAATATATATTAAGCCTTAACTGTATTACTTAAATATTCTTTTTTGGAATATCAGGTACTAAATGTGTTTTGTTGTCTACTTCTATGCTATCCAACAATCAAATTCCCAATTTAAAAAGAGGAGGAAGAGTAAAATTTGCTACTCATTTCTATGCCAAGTTTCAATTATCATGCTCCTTATTATTCAGTACTGAAAACATTTCAATAGTTACTAGATTCTCACCTCATTCAAATTAAAATAATTTTGTTTTGTTTTTTTTAATCAATTTTAGAAAGTAGACAGTGTTTCTTATTCATTTGACAAGCCCTGCTGAAGACAATGAGATTCTTTATGTTACTAAGGCAAGTCAAATTTCACTTGTACTAAAAACAATTGAAAAAATATGACACTAATTCAAAAGTTGACAATGCTTTCAAATATTTGGGGAAAGACGGCACATTGCAGTTCTAGTTTCATCATCTTACAATATTTATGTCACCAATAACATCCTATTTCAGGCAGGGTCAAAGTAAACTGTCAGGTAAAATAAGTCTTCGACAATATCCAGGTTTTCTTCTTCCATATATATATAATGTGAAAAAAAAATATATATAATTATATATGTAGTAATTATATATACCTATATATACACACACACATAAAAAAGCCTATGCCAATTAGACTGATTTACTTAAAAATCACAGGATGATCTCTTCTGAGCAGTACATGCATATTTCTCATTTTGGAATAAGAAACATTTTGCACTTACAAATCAAATCCCTGTACTTAAATGCTCAGATTTGTAAAAGGATCTTAAAGGATATAATTGGACTTATCATTTCCAGGATTCTGCCTCTTTTGACAGTTCACACTCAACTATTACAACAGTTGTACAGAGCTCTTTAAATGCCAAACCTAGACAATTCTGTGTATTCTTAAAAAAAAAAAAAAAAGGCAAAGACATAATTCATATATGAAAACACAAACTTTTCATTAATTGGTCTCACTCATCAGCAGTTCAGTCTGGTTCTAGATCAGTCTTGCAGAATTATCTGGCATAACATCTTTCCCTTCTGTTAGGCTGTCACTTACCCTAACAAACAGTAAAACCTGTGGTTGTGTACTTTAATACCAAATATTTACCATATCATTTTCTGAAGAGCACATAAATAGAATCCTCAAAAGAAAATGCTATAGTAATTATGAGGAAATACATATTTGAAATAATGAGAATCACAACAGATTTAAAGCACTTAGATTATCAATTTTTCTCTGAAATCGTCTATATTGTTGTGTTGTATATACTGTGAACAAAACTAAATATTTGGAATTCTGTATTATAATTGTTGATTTTTATCATAATTACTTTTGCCTGCCACAGGAAAGTATGAGGTATTATAACTTCTGGAAGTTAACACAGGAGACACGCAACTAGCTGCTACATTATGCAAGCATTTACATTGTAAAGCATTTATCAGTTAGAAAAAAGATTGCAATGAACGAAGTCTCTGCTAAGTAGTTGATCTTGAATATGTATTTAATACCACCACTATAATTTTTTTCAATGCTAGGTATGACAGCATGTTTCTAATTCTGGGACTGGAAAATTCAATGGGAAGGATAAATACTTCTTTTTAACAGGTGCTTTGAAAATAAGGAAAAGAATTCAACAGGAAGTTTATCTGAGCAAATGGTTGGCAGGTATTTTTGGATAGCTTCCAAAAGCTGTCCATCTCTCCCTTGATCCATATGATTCTAGCTTCTTAGTGTATACCTAGTTTTTTTTTCATTAAAATTATGATAAATTCAAAGACAGTATATTTTACTGTCCATTTAGAAACTAGTGTAGAGATCTTTGCTTTTAAATGCCAAACCTGCATGACCATTTTATTCCTGTGTATCTTTAAGCATTTTGTTGGTCCTACTGCCTTTTTGAGTAGCTACACAACTTTAAAAGGCAGTTTAAAATCATTGGAGAATGTTGCCTTTTGCTACTACTATCATTTAAATGTAATGACTTTTAAGTCAAGGTTTACAAAGCTGTTCTCATTTTAATGCCCAACTTTTATATTAAGTAAAAAGTCTGCTTCTTCATGAGAAGTCTCAAAATTCTTCAAGTGTGCCTAAATGCAACAAAGGATAATTAAATTGCTGTGTGCATTTGTTCCTAAACATTCATAAGTCCTTTAACTTGATGGCTATATGTTAGTTTCTTTATAAAAAACAATGTACATTGTGTTTTACCAAATATAAATACTGATCAAGAAAGTAACAAATGTCTTACCACCAAAAAAAAAAAAAAATTTGAACACAAGCTTCAGCTTGTGCCTTACCATGGATTTTCAACCTTTTCCAAAGATTATTATTAAACTAAAAACAGGTGCAACAAAACCAGTCCTTGTTATTAATCTCCGCCCCCCTCCATTTGAAAGCAATGTCTACTAATCTCAGCTGGCAAAGAAAGAAACATTACAGTTCATAAATACCGATAGTTCACTGCTGCTTACTAAAAAACTGCACTAGTCCAATCAAAACCAATCAAACAAAACCCACCCACATAAAAATATTTTCTGAAACAATGTACGATTAAAACATCGTTAGAATTGACGCAGATTCACCTGTCAGTAACCAAGCCTCTTCCACAGGAGATGTGCAGCTGAACACCCCTTCCTCATAGGGAATTTATATTGCTTAGTTTTCAACAGAAAATGTAATGCCTGATTTTAAAAGCAGATTATGGTTGTGGACAAAATTATCAGATTAATTCTTAGTAGTAATAAAGAAACCTCAGTTTATCTGGCTAAGTTCATTTTTACAGAGTCTTTAACCACACAAACAAAAGGAAATATTATTTTCTACTTTGGGAATGTCAAATCAAATAATAAATAAATCTACAAATTGCCTCAAATTGCCACAATTTCAAAATGAGAACCAATATACAGCAAAGATAAGGACCCTATATATAAGCTGCTTGGCCGTATTATGTTTTATTATGAAGACATTCCAGTATTTTTAGCCTGACAGAATTTATATTAGGGTGCTGACTCGTAAAATAGCTTAAGAGTGTACAGCGTTTTAGCTGTGCGAATAGGTAAATCTCACGGAACTGGGTATGTGCTTATAGT
Source organism: Platalea leucorodia (assembly GCF_965183815.1). Taxonomy (NCBI): domain Eukaryota; kingdom Metazoa; phylum Chordata; class Aves; order Pelecaniformes; family Threskiornithidae; genus Platalea; species Platalea leucorodia. The sequence goes on along the minus strand of NC_138825.1, from coordinate 30,497,960 downwards.
GAGGCATGCATAAAGCTGCTGTTCTCACAATCTAAATTCATACCTACTGGCAGATTGTAGCGGGTTTTTTTCCTGACATACTGTCATGAGGGATTACCCAATAGGTTTAGTAATATTGTTTCTTGTCTTACTGCTCAAAAGGAGCTCCAGTAAGTGAGCACATAAAAGCTCTGAGCCCATTCCCTTTGCTAATTCAGGTGTGCTGGCCTCCCTTACTTTCATGAAACCACCTGTTGAGTGTTGTAACAATTAGACTCATGTCTGAACCCAAATAAATTCTACATAAGATCTGCAGCTGCCACATGGGAGGCTAAAAAAAAAAAAAAAAAAAAAAGGTGATTCCTTCCATACTTTTTGACAGACACGGTTGAAGCATCTAAATAAAGGAAAGAATTTAAGACTGTGGATGCATCAGGTTAGGAACTGAAACTCCAAAGAGAGGGAGAGTTAATGACACACAAACCTTGGAGTGCTACCTGTGGTGAATTCCAGCCCATGCCATTACGTGTGTAGAAATACCTCCTTACCTGAAGGAGGATTAAATTTTATTGTCACAGCACCTAAAGTTCAGTTCAGCAATGCCCAGGTCTCTTTTCTGACACAGCTCTAAGTCCTTCACTTTAGACAACCCAAAGGGGTGGCATTTAAAATGAGCAGGGACTCCTGAAAATGTAGTACTGCACAATTTAACAAAGAGCCTACAATAAACCTACATGTGGGAGAGGTCAGAAGTCAGGTCTGCTAGTGGCCCTCAGCATACCACCACTGTAAGTTGTCTTGGTTCTGTCTCCCATTTCTACCCCATGAACAGCTCTGTAACAAATCTAGAGGCTTATGAGTCTTCCTACCTGTAAAACGGATCTAATATTTATTTCACAGATGTGACATTGTACAGATTAGTTAATACCAAAAAAGTGCTTTTGGGAGTACAGTGTGATACTCACCCTCTTCCGAGCTGACATAAAACACACATTTAAACAAGACAACAAAACACTGCCTTAAAATGTTGGAATTGGCCTAAATATAAAGGAAAACCTAAAAATTAAATTGGAAAAAAATATATCTAGATAGTGAAATGTACATACAGCCAGCACCAGCATAGATGGAAGGAAAGTAAATTTAAGTCACAAAGCACAGGTCACAGTTCAACAATGTATCAATAAACAAGGAGTTGGTGACAAAAGGCATAACAGGCTCAAATTACTTTATTTTTAGTCCTGAATACAACCTGCAGAACTCCATTTCTCAGGTGCATGAAGCACAAACACATTTGAGTACTCCCAAATTACCAAAAAAGCCCCAAACAAACAAACAAAAAACCCAAACCACAACCTATCTTGCATTATTTTACATTCTGTCATATTTACAGAATGTCAGGAGATGGAAGGTAGAGGGTATTAGGGTAGAGAGCTATTACAATCCTATCTTAATTTTTGCTAGACTACCAAACATGTCACAAAACCAGTACACATCTCAGTGTAGCTGGAGTTCTCCTTCAGGACACCAAAGTACTACAAGACAAAACCATGCATAGAAGCTTAGATAGGATACATCTGTAGTACAAATGATTAAAACAACGGCTTTCAGGAAGTGAATGAAATTATAAGATAGAAAATCATCAGGTGACTTTCAGTGCAGAACACAATAATGCATTCTATAATTAAGTATAATGTTTCATTCAATTCATCCTCTCCCTCATCTTCACATAATTAAAAACTCGCAACAGATTCATGTTTTTCATTCTTTTGTTGCATATTCCATGATAAAGTATAACAACAAAAAATAAATTACAGATTTTAATTAAAAAAACATTCACCAGAACAACAAGATAAGAAGCTTGTGTATAGGGCAGAAGCAGTAGATGGCTTATATCAAAAACTTTAGAAAGTCTTTTGACAATTTCATCAGAAACAGTGCCTAAAGAAAATTTGGTTAATACAGGTGCAGAGCTGATCAAGAAAACTGACTCTGGAGAATAATTCTCAATGGTTTACTGTAAAAGCAGATGATTTTATCAGGTGGAATTACCATAAATGCCTACACCACACTGGGCCCTGTTCAATGTTTTCATTGATCACCTAGATGATGGAAGGAATATGCTTATTAAATTAGCAATTTATCAACGTATGAAGTCCAGTACATTGAAAGTCAGGCTTCAAAGGACAAAAGCAATTAATTGGGAGAAGTCTGGAAACAGAGGAAAAAGTTCAACAGGGACAAGTACCAGGTATTGCACTTGGGTAAGAATAATCTGCTACATAAATACACAATCAGCAATAACTGATGTCTTTTGAAGAGGACCAGGATCTTATGGCAGGTCAAAAGCTCAACACGAGTCAAAGTCATGCTGTTGTAAAAGAGGAAAATACAATATTGGGATTACAGGCTGTAAAATACAAAATCACCTCGTTTACTTAGCATTATGAAGGCCTCAACTGGACTATTGTGCCCAGTTTTGACAAACACTCTTCAAGAAAGATACAAAACAAATGTACGGAGTCTAAAGAAAAGTCAGAACCTAGCAAAAAATCTAGCTTAAGAAAAAATGACAGAATTTGCCTTGCTCAACATAAGGAAAAGAAGATGTAGGCAAGGCCATGTGATGACTTAAAAATACCTAAAAAGCTATTACAAAAGAAAATTTCATTTTTGCCAATGAGCAAAACAATAATAAGTTTAAGTTTTAGTAAAAAAGACTACCATCAGATATTAGGAGATATTTTCTACTACTAAGGAGTGCAGATGTGAAATCACCACTGTTAGAACCACTATGTTCTGAATTTTTGTTTTATGGGCTAGTCACTCATAGAATCATAGAATATCCCGAGTTGGAAGGGACCCACAAGGATCATCAAGTCCAACTCCTGTCCCTGCATAGGACAACCCCAAAAATCATACCATGTGTCTGAGGGCATTGTCCAGTTGCTTCTTGAATGTTGTTGGCACCATGACTACCTCCCAGGGGAGCTTGTTCCAGTGCTCCACTACCCTTTGGGCGAGGAACCTTTTCCTAATGTCCAACCTAAACCTCCCCTGGCATGCCTTCCTGCCGTTCCCTTGGGTCCTGTCACTGGTTGTCAGGGAGAAGAGATCAGTACCTGCTCCTCCTTTTCCCCTTGTGAGGAAGCTGTAGACTGCAATGAGATCTCCCCTCAGTCTCCTCTTCTCCAGGCTGAACAGACCAAGTGACGCCAGCCGCTCCTCATACGGCTTCCCCTCTAATCCCTTCACCATCTTTGTGGCTCTCCTCTGGACATTCTCTAGTAGCTTTGTATCCTTTTCGTACTGTGGCACCCAAAACTGCACACAGTACTCAAGATGAGGCTGCACCAGTGCGGAGTAGAGCGGGACAATCACCTCCCTCGACCAGCTAGCAGACTCAAGTCTTTTGCAGGTGGGCTGCAGCCTTAATTAAAAAACACAAGGCTGGGCCTCCAGTAATTAGTACAAACGCGCAGTTGTACACATATTCCTCATACATTTTCCATTTACCAAACCACTTGTATAGGGGGCTCTTTTAATCCACCAGGTTTACCAAAAGTTGTTCTTTAGATTTCTGGAATAATGCCTCGTCCATTTCTTTCCACATTATTGAAAATATTTTGAAAAATTATTAAAAACCAGAGGATTTTATTTAACTGTACCGAGACTCAATAAGAGTATTTAATTTGTCAAGCTAAGTACATGAATAATATTTCTGCATTGGATTTTCATCTGGTCACTGCTATGTACATTAGTTTTCATCATATGTTTCAGTCAGAACTATCATCAGACAAAAAATTTCAAATGGATATATTATTCACCAAAGGTTTCAAATTCTCATTTCCAGAAATACTTTACTCAAAATAGTTTTGTTTGAATGCAATTCTGTGAATTGATGCTGAATTAAGTTGAAACCTTTCATCCCAACATTTTCAAAAGAAGGTACGAGTTCATCCATTTGAACATGATTTTTTACATGAAATACAACGCAACTTTTTAAAAGTTCTCTAAAAAGACTTGAAACAAAACCAAAACAAGATGCAAGTTATGCATAACATTTCAGTTACATTTGTATGGAGAAAACGAAGAACAGGAACTGTTCTTGCTACTTCCACACTACAGCCACTGCTGAGACTATGTTACAATACAGAGAAATGCCCCATCTGATGTGCAAGTCAGATCCCATCAGCAACTTTGTTGAACAGAAGGTAGTTACTCAAGGATGTACTCCAACCATGGCATTTCTTGAGCATGTTTTGCACCTCATACCTGCACTTTTGTGAAGAGCAGCACTGAAAGCATGGCTAGAACATGGAAAGTAAAAGGAATGGTGAAAACAAAAAGAACAATTACAAAGAAACATGCAAGTTGCACCCAAACTGCAACAACCTGCCGCCCATTAAGCTAAATGAAACTAATTTGAAACTATTTATTTCAATTATGCTCAAATTTGAAATATTTTAAGAGGAAACTCTACAATGCACTAAAAAACTAAGCTTAGTTAATAACATAGTACATCTTAAAGGGATGCTTACCATTGTTGTCCTACCCTATCTCAATTAAAAAGGTGATGACGATAAGTTATCTAACGTAAAAGTAAAACCCATGAAATTAATTAAAATAATTCATACTCTTCTCCTTCTACCAATCTAATTTAAGGTGTTATACCCTATCTTCAAATTGTTTTAATTAATTTAAATTGAAAGATCCAACTTCTCATGATAATCCATTCAGAATACATGGAATACTTTCAAAAATGCTTCAGGTTACAGAAGGTCAACACCAGTGCGTAAAGTCAGACTAGCACGAGTAGTACACTTAGAAACATACTTATGCCAACAATTTTTATAAAGATTAAGACAATAGATCTGATGCAAAAACCCAGCTAATCAGAGTGCCGAAGTACAAAACATTGCTTAGCAATACAGAAAAGTAACTACAGTTGCTCTAATAGATGCATATATTTTTACCAAAAAGGTTCTCATTGGAATGTCCTGAACAGGAGAACCAGTTATTACAAAAACTTCAAGCTGACCAAGGAAGAAAGAGGGTACTCGGAAGAGCTCAGCTGGGCTTCTTCACCTCTCACTTCTCTGAGCTGGTGCCGTGTTTGAAAGTAGAGGCACAGAGTTAGGTTATGGAATGAGTAGTAGAAAAAAAGAAAATACTTCAGAGGAAACAGATGCCTGACCACAGTCATGATTACTCTTTTCACATATAGGCTCCTGATAAACAGAAGATTTTAGTGAGTGGGGAAAAGCAGAAGATTGCAGGGACAGTACTTAAAACAGACACATCACTGATGTTCCATCAGACAACAGTTTCATAAAAACAATTCTGGTAGCAAGAGTAATTTAAAAGGTACCTGCTTCTCCCCATATACTTATTTTCTGCTCCATTCCATAAGCTTTATGCCAGTTATGTCAATGTGACTGCTTGGGATGATGCTGTAAACTGAATCAGTGAAGTGAATTGGATGGGGGAAGGGAGGGAGGAAACAGCTGGTTTTTCTTAACCCTGATCATGAAATGTTTTATTTAAAAGGAAGCTGCATAGTGAATAGTAAATTGTAGGTATCATAAATATGATATTTCATTCAAAATGACATGTATCGTTGCTATCCAAACACTCTCCTAGTCAATTTATTTTTCCTTGAAGACTTTTTCAAGAGGGTGTGAGGTTCTGACACGGTAAACAATTTCAAACTGCCACACTGGTGGAACGAGAAAAGCCTCAGAAGACAATGAGTGGCAATTTCTTCAGGTGAGAACACCTACTGAGGCACAGAGAGGCAGGAAGCATATTCAAGTTGGTGTGCTTTTCACCACAGAAAACACAATGTTTCCTCTAAAAAAAGGGGAGAAAATTCCACAGCAGCACCTGAAAAATGCAATCTGCTCCCTTGTTGATTCTAGGTAATGCTACACGAAATACAGGAGCACCTCTGCTGCCATAAAGGATGCCACCCTATACTTTTCCCCAGGTAGCTTGATGGTATCTATCCTTCCAGGCATGATAAATCAGTAGCTGCCACAATGTCTCCACAGAGGAGCTCAGATATCTTTGAGTCACACAGTGAGAGCTCTGAAGAAAAAAGCAGCTCTCTGAACACATCCTCATATATTACTACCAGGAAAGAGACACCCCTCTCGTTCTAGTTATTTGAGAGGAAGGAAGAAAGAAGGAAAGGTTCTTTGTTTTAAAGTAGATTTTTAATTTTTTAAGCAAATACAAAGAAAAAGAAGTTACACAATTACCAGTTATAAATAAGCATATTTTTAAAATTAATACAATCTGAAAAAAAGAAGTGAAAACTAAAAGGAGAAAATTCATTTATTTATATTTTTTTCCTCAATATGATTTTCCAAAAAAACCATGATATGGACTTGAAATTTAAGAAAAATCCTTCTCTCTTGTTATTTTCATGAAAAATATAATATGAAGGGGCAAAAATATTCTCCAATTTAGCTAGCTCATTTATTGGGGGGGCGGGGTGCACATTAAGAAACCCCTGCATTTTTCCAATATAAAACTTGTTGTAGAGACTGGAATTTCTAAACGTAAAATTAGCTCAAACAAAAACAGTTCTAAAGATGGCAAGTAGGTGTTTTGTAACAGTAGCTATATCCAGACACTATATTTTCAGGAAACTATGCAACATTTTCCAGCAATAAAACACTTTTTAAAAAAAAATTCAAGAAAACAAGTGACTATGTAATTCTGCTTTTTCTGGATTTCGCATAGATTACCTGTTTTCCTGTATAAACAGAGGCAACAGAATTTAAAGCTATCCTATTTACATCTGCCCCAAACTGAAAGCTTAAGTCTTTGCAGGATCTGCTTGCCTACAGCAGCCACAACTTTGGAATATGTGCCTGAGTAGCTCTACAACTGTAGCACCCTCTGCTGCTTTTTTAGTTCCAAAACATGTAATTGTACACTCAACCAAGTAGAAAATAAAATTAATATGTATTGAACATGTTGTTTCTTGAAAATGGTTACATTATTAACTAATGCTATGTGCAGTTTACAAGAAAATGTTTTGCTATTACATATAGTATATTTGCAATTTTATACTACTTGAGCACTCTGGAATATCTTGTTTCCATGTTAACATCAGGTAGATACTAGATGAAAATCCCAGAACATGCTGTTTTTCACTGCTTAAAAGTCTCCTTTACAGACACTCTATCTTGCTTAGACTGGTGGCAATTAGTAAAGAGGGCCCCAATATTTTGGCCCTTGATCATTTAACTTAAACATATAGATAATTTGAAATTATTACTGCAGGGATATAATTATACAAGCATTTCAGTCATAACTGCTTTCTCCCACTAGGAAAGGCAGGGGAAGGTGATACTCTCAAAAGCTCGTTCTTGCAGAATTTTCCTTGCTTTTTGGACAGTCTGTTGCAGAAGAGATTTTTCTTCTGCAAGGATGAGCATGGCATGTGGCTCCTGGAGCCAGCTGATGCTTTCCCACAATGCCACCACTGAACCTTCTGCCTGCGATCCATCAGTTCTTTTAAAGGACTATCTTAGGACTAGAGATGGTCTCAGGATGTACCGTCTTTTTAACAGATGGCATACTGTTGTCTAAAACGAACCGACTGATCCTTTCCTTCACTCCAGTCCTCTTTTCCCTGCCTCCTGTTTATGCATAGAATTAAAGTGGAATGAAGTGCACGTAGCACCGCATCCTGTCTGTGCGGAGAATTCATTTAGAGTTTTCATGGGCAAACTGCTCTCTCACAAAGGATAAACAGGAGAGAAAAAATTTTCACATTTTTCTGAAAGTGAAAACCAATTGTAATTTGTGGTGTGAATTTTCATTCACAGTAGCAATCCTACAATGAAAATGCATCTTTGGAAATCTTTTTGAAAAAGAGAGCGTACAAGTGTAGGTATTGTGTTTGAACAAGACATTGTGCAAAGGCAACTTCCAGAGTTAACACTTGGGACCCTGCCGTATGCCATTTACAGCTACTGCAGTTGGCTCCACTTTCGTCCCTAAGTCTTACTGATATAAGGCAGCACTCTTGGAAGTAGTCACAAGTATTCCTCAAAAGCTGCTTATTGATATTTTATATAATGCTGCCAGCTAGTGGCACATCTTGTACTGAGTTGATACTACTGGGAATGTAGAGAAAGTGGTATTAACTAGAGTCTGCTCTACCGCTCTTCTTTTGATGGTGTATGGTGATGTGCCTGTTAAAGACCATAAGCAGAAAGATCAAAAAGTGAAACAAAAAGACCATAGAAATGGTCCCTGAAAGAGCTTGTTTTAACACAAGGTACTTAGGAACATTACTAGAAGAAACAAAAAAACTCCCCCCAAAACCACACAAACCATGTTATTTGAAACAAATGATTATGTTTAAAAAGGATGTAATATGCAATGTTTCAGTTTTTACAAAATCTAATCTGTTTAATACACAATTATTTCATTATCTAATAATCTCTAGCAAAACATTAAGCTTCCTGATAAATACTCAGAATGACAGCCAAGACAAACACACAGAACACTAAAATATTTAACTGTTTTCTGATAACTCAATCTGAATTGTTTAAGTGAAGTTTAGTGCCCAGTAAATAAATTCTAACTAACTATGCAGTGTGTCCTAAAAGAACATTAAACTCTATAACTATTCAATGGGTCCTCTCACAGAGCATGCTACTGTAGATGGGACTGATAATATGTTCAATACCGGCTAGCTGCATTAGTATTAGGTATTAGAAGAAATAACCTAATAATGTTAAAGACCATTTTAGAAACGTTTGGGGTTATTTTTTAGGGTAGACTATCATTTGATAATATGAAGTTCTTAAAGAACGCCAGAGCAACTGTAAAAAAATAGTCGACCTAATTTTAGAAATACTACAACTGTAGGTACCTTTGGGGGTAAATGGAGGCAGGATTACTACCTACCATTTCCACTGCGGATTAACACATAGAGAGCCAAGAAATACACAGAAAAAGGTCAAAGAAAGAACCAATTCAGATCAAAGGATAACAGGAGTGTACACAATTCAGTCAGGTATGATCCAAATAGAGCAGCTCAGTAAACACATGGTTGGGGGAACTTTACTATGATGGTCTGACTGACACATAGTTACTCTGGCTTGGACACTGGGGACATTTACTCCACACAGGTGGTAGCAAAAAAGTATGATTATTACACTGCAAGCCAGGACTGCATGCTGCCAGAAGATAACTATTTGACAGTTACCCTAACAGAGTGTAATCTAGAGTGCTTAGTAAAATGGGCATAAATCAGCAATATGTACATCAATACAGACAGACACTTACAGACACACACATTAAAAAATGGGGAAGCGGTGAATCTGGAAATTACTTAGCAAACACTGTATATAATAGCACAGCATGAACCCTCAAAGCAATACTGAATCCAAAAGGACAAATGTGAATCTTTGTATATACAGAGAAGCAGTAAGAAGAACTACAAATGTCATATTACTTCTGTGTTAGGACTGGTGTTGTGCCTATTAGAGTATAAGTCTTGTTCTACCATCTGCAATCAATAAGAAAGTAGCTGAAATACTGGAAAAAGTTAAGAGAAGAGCTGACAGCACATCTATCAATAGGGAAGCATATGAAAACTTTAGCAGAGTAAATTATTTGTGTTAACAAGGAAATTTGTGTAGATTGATCACAATCTAAGTACCCACACAAAGAACAAAGATTAAGAAATCACGTGACCATGTTTAACAGAGTGAGGTACACTGTCTTGATCCACTATGTGAAGCACTTTTAGCAAAAAAAACCCAAAGGATTTTCTCTGCTGTTCAAAATGAATACCCAAGTTGTTATCTAATCAACTAATATAACAATATTTTTTCTGGATCCAAAACCCCAGTTTGGATTTTTTTCCTAATATTTTCCCTTATTGAGAACAGTTTATGAGAATAAAGTAACTTGTTATAAAAGTCCCTGTAGCTTCCTATTCTGAGAATCTACAACATCAAATCTCTCTAAATGCCTCCCGTAATTTAAGCAAAGCATTTTCTTCCAGATCCTAAATGTTTTTCCCATGCAGCTCATGAAGCCTATATCTGTAGCTCATCAACCATAATTACACATGTGAGTTTTCTTTCTCAGCCTTAATATTATTAATTCGAATATTCATATATCCCTTAGATACAATTTTCATTCAGAAATCAGAGAACAAATTTCTCTTGGGCAACATTTAAAGAATATATCCTGAAGTATTTTGTGGCAGGACCACAAAACTATCTTCAATATTCAGAACTGAATGAAAGCTAGCAAATTTTAAAAAGGAGAGCACCGAGTTTACGATTATTTTTTTCCTTTTGAAGGCAAAAGTTTATTAAATAAATTGACCTTTTTCCTAATGAAAAGCCAATGTTTATTGAAGCATAGCTTTGGAATATTAAGACTGGAGTTTTGAGATGAAGCACATATATATCAGAACAGTTTCTGAATCACTGCTTCGATAGGGAAGAAGAGGTATGTGCACATTTCTTAAATATCTGGCAAACTTACAGAGATCCCCCCAACTTTATTCTATCAGTTTGCTTGTTTGAAAACAAACCAAGCAACTTGAAAAATAAGGCAGAATAATCAAACAAGAATTATACTTATATCTGTAAACATTAATTATATAATAGTAATTACTCATTACATCAAAAATATTTAAATATTTTGGCTCAGCTTCTTTTCCATGATCCACCACAATTTTATAATGCAAGTCCATTAATAGCATAGATAATTTTATTAATAAGTATACTAAAGGAGAGCCATACTGGGTCAGACATTGAAGGTCCACTTACGGCTCATCTTGTCTCAGGTTAATGCAGGCAGTAACTGATGCTTAGACAAGAGTGAAAGATCAGGACAAACATATCATCCTACTGCCCCATTAATTCTCCTAACATCCAGCACTTCCTATGCCATAAGTGATGTCTTTATATTAATAGTGAGTTTTTCTTGCACAATTTTTTCCCCTTTGCTTTTTTAATTCATGTCATGTTCTAGGATCCAAAACACTGGGAAGGAATTTCACAACTTGACTGTGTGCTTTCTTTTGTTTTTCTCTGGTTTGAGTTTGCCCTCTCCAAGCTAGAAGTATTGTTTGCTTCCCATGTTCTTGCACTGTTGTTCCTCAGATAGCCACTGCTGGCCACTGGCCCACACAAATCAATGGGCTAAACTAACTTTTTGTCCAACCCAGTTCAGCTGCTCTAACGTTCCCGCCACAGCCACAGAACCAAAAATAACCTGCACTGGGATGACTTAAGAGTGTATCCACAAAAGCAACACTGCTACACAAAACAGTGTAACACATAAAACACTATGGTAGATAGCTCTGTATCTCTCACCAGAGTAATGGTGTTTCTCAGCTAAATGAAATGGTTATTGAGGGCTCATACAGAAATATTTTATAATGATACAATTAGACTTCTATCAACATAGTACTATATTTAAATAAACAATGACTTACAGACATTCCCTGTGTTGTCAAAACTTGTAAGAACATCTTTAACATTTAAGAGTCCGTTGTGAAATCTGGAAGAAAACATAAACAGTGACTTTACCAACATATAAACAATCAAAAAAAAGCAAACCATCTTGCCTCTTCAGAAAAGAGGTGCACTGCACACGTCCACTTCTCACAAACCCCTTTCACAGACAAGTAGCAAAGAGGTACTACAGTAGCCACCAGGGGGAAAACAAGGGGACAATTTTAAAGTTCCATCACTGAAATCCATGACCCAGGAACAGGTTTCTTGGAAACAAACACTTTATAAAAATGAAAACGTTTCCAAAGAGCATCAATTTTTGTTTAGTTGTGGAAGTCACATACAGGAAAGGAAGAATTTTGGTAAAGCGATTTCTTTGAAGAGGAAAAACAAAAGGCTATTTTTTAACAGCAGCTGTACACACACTCCTATTTTCTCCCACAAAATCAAGAACACTTCATTTAATTAATGTGAACAATGAAACTGATTAATGTGTTCAGTGAACTGCATTATCTTTGGTTTTACATTTGCATAACCCAAGTGAAATAAACATTCAAAACTGAGCATAATAAATTAATTAACTGAATTCCACATACCAACTGCAAATTTTAGAACACAGTGAGCAAAGCACTGACAGCAGCAGAAAGAACATGCACCAAAGTTGAACAAAAATTTGCCTAAGAAGCTTCCTCTGAATGTTTCAGATGTCAGGCTATCTGGATTCACACACAAAAAAAGCAACTAAAATTTTTTTAACTATTCTGAGCTAGGCCCAAAATGAAAAAAATAAAAAACCTTACACTTTACAACAATCAGATCACATAGCTGTTTTACAAACGCATTGAAAAAATCTAAAAAGAATTCAGCAAGGCAGTAAAATACAAACATACAATCTTTTAGTAATGTTTCAAATATAGCTTCTAAGGCTGTTTAGCAACATGCTAATTTGAAACACTGCAAAAATGGAAAAAATCCAACAACTCTAGCACCGACAAAATTAGTTCTCATTCTCTCAGCTTTTCTTTCCTGAAGGAAGATTGTTGTAAGAATGAAAAAAAAAAAAAAAACAAAAAAACCAAAAAACCCAAAAAACCCAACCTTTTTGCAAAACAGAAATTGTACATTTATAGTGCAAAAAAAGCTATTATAGCTTCTGATAAGCATAAACATTAAATAAAGAAACATTTAAATGTTACATTTTGAGAAGCACTAAACAGCAACTAGACTAATTCTTAAAAAAACAAGGAAAATCAAATGGAAATCAAGTCAACAAACTAAAATGAGCTCATAAACAGGGGCAACAAAATACATGAAAGATGTTACAGAAGATTCAACTGGATGTTACAGCTCTTCTCCCAGCTACATAAAAACAAACCAAAAATACATTCCTTAGCTGCAGTGAAAGCCTACAAGAATTCTGATGGATCATGTGGACTTAAAACACACTTTTTCTTCTTTTTTTGGCAAGTTTGTTTTCAATCAGATTGGACAACCGATGCAACAGAGTTAATTCAAGGGAAGTGACAATAAAGTGGACAGGATCTGTAGTTCTGCCAACCACAGAGCTGCCCTTTACTGTCCCCTGCTGACTCCTTAGCACCTTACAAACTCCATAACTGTGCCTATGTCTGACAGAGTTCGGGTCTCTCAGACAGCTGTGAATGTCTCCTCTTCTAAATGAATGTAAGATGGGGGCGGACGGAGATGCTGAGACAATAAGGAAGCATTTTCATCTTTGTTGGCAGGTAGATTAGTCCTGGGATAACATGCTTTGGTTGGGGTTTTTTTCTCCCCTCAATTTCTTTATGTACGTAGTCCATATATAAAGGAGATTTATCACGCAAATCCCGAAGTGAAGCAAACAAAGATGAGGATGAACAATTTAGCAATCCAGTACTTGTAGTTCAACAGAATGCTATGAAGAAAGAAAAACAGAAGTACGTGGTGTGTCCTGGTCTAGAAAAGAATACAATTATTTATAGACTTCAGGATCAAAAGGTAGACAAAGGCAAAAAAGAGAATTGATACAGCCATAGCACTGGCTTTAAAATTATCACCAAACCAAATTTCAGGCTGTTTCCAAAATAATGGTTTATAATTGGAGATGAGAAGTGGACAGCTCTGAGTACCTCAGCCTGAAGAATAAGCTAAGATTCCACAACAGATGCATGCCACACACCTATTGTTTTTGATGTTGTCCTAAAATTTTGGTGATGTTTTATTTAAATCAATGAATGTTCTTAATCTACATTATTATTTTTGGTACACCCCGTTTTCATTAAGGATCAGTTCTTCCTCTGATTATAAATCATTCTTTCCACAATTAAAATCGCCACACACAAATTTCAAACATATTCTTCCATGTATTATCCAGTGGCCAAAAGCTTGTGGTGTCCAAGTACAAACACAACACACCCCAATGTTTGCTCTCTTGGCCAGCAGAGGCATTTTGCATAGGCACCCTTTTCTGGCTGCCTGCAACATTCAAAGTCTTTAACTCTCTGTCTCAGCAATCTCTTTCTTGCTTTCACAAATATTGCTCATGGCAAGCAAATACGTGAGCCATCATTTAATGATGAGAGGACCTCCCCCTTCTCCTCAGTCTTCCAGATAGCCACTCCACACTCATCCTGAAACAGGACAGGGTTTAACAGCTGCTTTCTTTAGTCTGATCAGCTTAGGAAACCTTCACTGAACAAAAGCAGGGAGAGAGCTCAATCTCCTAGAATGAGAGGAATAGCCATTACCTCAACAGTGACCTGGATAGCAAAGCCGCTCTCATTTACTCAAAAAAACACATCTCAGGTCTTAACTATATTACCATTATGGACTATGTTAACACTACTCCACATTAGTAACAATGAACCTTTGAAGTCAATTAGCATGATAGGAAAATACCCCTTCCTGCTGATAAAGCTTTTTCTCCCTACACCAAGCTAAAGAAGCTGCACTTAAATTCCACTGGTAACCATGTAACAGTTAGGGAACGCAAACAGTGAAGAATTGAGCATAACTCCTATTTCAGACAAGTTTTAGACTGAGGAAAGCAACGTGCCAACAGCTGATCTACTTGTGAAAGGCAGAGCTCAGTGAGACACACTTCCAAACAGCAATAGCCAGAGGTTTCTCCATTTGGAGGACTGTATTTGTAGAGCCTGCAGACAACCTCTGCACCAGCTACTTCCCAACTCTTTTCCATCACAGATCTGACTTGCGGACTAAAAGTTACATGCACCTGTAAATACGGGTATTCTCTAACAACAAATTCTGCCATAAATATCATGCTACTCAGTCTTGCACCTAAAAAACACAGCTTCTAGTTTGGGATCCACTGCTCTGTAACAGCTGCTGCTTCACTGTCCCATCCCATCCGCTGCTCCTCCATTTCCAAGCCCAGAGAAAACTGCCAATACACGTCACATCTTGTCCCTATGAATGCCTGTCACGATCATAGCTTTCCACAGCATGTCTTAAAAACCACCCATAAAGAGTTTTTAAGTGTCATGCACTGAATTATGAAAGTCAAGGAAAGGAATCACAGAAGCTTGTGGTTAAATCCCAACCCCAAAATTCTCATAAATTTCCACAGGCATCTCAAAATAAAGAACATTAGTAGTCAGTGCTTTGGAATATGTCATGAATATTGTACAGTTCAAAGAACTTCAAAGATGTTCAAGGCTGTGATTGCTCAGATCAACAAAGTACTTCAAACAAGTATAGGTAAGCATCATGGAGAAAGTGAATTTCAGGCCAGCGGGGTTAATCTGATCCACAGTGTTCTTATTATAAGTCTTCAAGGTACAATATTCAAAAATTTCTATGGCTGAGACAGTAAGTTATAGAAGACAAATCTATGAATGATAAACTAATTTAACTCACGTTTCTTCGGATATGAAGCAAAGCAAAATTCCTTACTCTGGACTACGAATAAATCAAATTTGGATGTATAAATAAAGTCAGAGAAAGAGAGACAGAGAGGTATCTTTAAAATATATTAATGTTCCTTCCTTTCCAATTCAGGCAACACCAATGGCAGACTTTTACATACATTTATAAATAGCTGTAGACAGTAGAATAAAAATAATCCCTCAGTAGCTCCCTATTAATGTATGCTTTTCATCAACCATAATGTTCCTTTTCTTCTTTTATATTATTCTTCAACTGAATGAGGAAAAAATAATACAAATAACTAAATACATATATAAACTTTAAAAAACTACAAAAACTAAGATAGACTACGTTTCCATATAATACTCAAAAGAATAAAAACCACAACACATCGCCATACATTATTAACCTGGATACAAAATAGAACTACAATATTTGTGGAAAATGAAAGACAGAATAGGGGTGAAAAAGTTACTGCTAAGGGTACTTTACAAAAACGCTTGGTGAGCGTCACCATCAATTGTCATTGCAGCCCAGTAAGAATCTCAGAGTTATCTGCAAACTTTGTTTTTTTTCTGGGCCAGAGTATAGCAAACCGACATAACTCCTCTCTCACTCCAGTTCAAGATCTCTGCTTAATATGGTAAGAAACCAAAACAATGGCTTCTTTGACTACAGATTCTTTTTCCAAACACACACATCTTGGGCAATAGGATGGAACAGTCTTAGTTTCATCAGTGAATGAAAGTAGTATGCTACCAAATTACTTTTTATCTCTTTCCTCAATTTCCTCCTTCTGTGGCCAAGCCTTTATGCTGCTAAATCCACATGTTGTTTCTTAGCACGCAATAAGTAGAAGAACGCAAGTTTATCATATCTGCATAAATTGTCCATAAGGAGTAGGCAATATTCCTTGAAATCTGCTTCCCTTCATTTTTTTATGTCTATCCCTAAAATAAAAATTCATTAAAACTTCAAAATGTTAGTAGCAGAAACATCCTATAGGAATAGCTGATGGAATTCTCTCCTAAACCATCTTCTAACACACCACTTGCCACAGACAAATAACATGCCTCTCATTTCTAAACCGAAGGTCTAGAATCATCTAATAATTTCTTTCATATTTTTATCTAAAGGTTCATTCATATTCAGAATAAAGGCATGACACCTTGCAAAGAACACTTAACACTCTTTACAAAGATTTAACCCTTCCTGTAAGCTGCCAACAACGTTCTTTTCAGTTCTGCATTTTAGTATTTGAAACACCAAATGACTGATCAATGGAAAATATTTTACCACAGAAATAACTTATTTCTTCTCTAATTGCTTAAAATGAGCCTACAATTTTAAAGTAAATCCATATCCTGAAATAAAAAATTTGAAGATATTGATTGCTCCTTTTTTAACTCTAATAAAAGAATAATTTTCCTGTCTGAAAGACAGACACCGTCTCCACAGTGAGACACTGCATCTTTATGAGCTATAATCACTTCATTGCTAGAACTATTCATACAAAATTTAAATTTAAAACCATAGTCCTAAGAATAGAAGGATTTAAAAATGCAATATTAAATAAACATTTTAAAATGTCTCTACTTACTGTATAGCTTCCTATCACCAAGAAAACACATATTTAGCACATGCATAATTTTTAACAGCAAAGTGAAATACTCCAAAGTTAAAAAGAACTTGAACAAAGCTAACAAATAAACATGAAAGTTTTATGAATAAAAACATCTTTTTAATGGAGAAGAGACCTAGGCGGCCAGATAATATCTGTAATGAAAGATATTTTTTTCCACTGCAAGCTTGCAAGAAATTTCACTCAAAATGAGGTTTATATTTTTCATCTGCAGACTGGATTACTCAGTTTACTGTATCCAAATCTGAATGTGAAAATTGCAGCAAGATTCCTGCTTGGACTGAATATGTCTACGTTCTCCATGTTAGGTTACCATAAACATTCAGCCCGGTTCCCAGGCTGACTTCCTGTCAGTCTAGGGATTTACTTTTTAACTAACATTAATTGCAAACAACACTAGAGAGCAATATCATATATGTAGCCACCCAATTCCTATCATCAAGACAAGGATGTGGTGTGTAGGAGCATCAAATACAGTACAAATCCAAATGAGACTAGACTAATCAAATGAGATTCTGGGTTATAACACAAGAAATTTCATTCTGACACATCTTTCACTGCTAACAAAAATCACACTCATCAGACACTCATTTCCATAGCCCAGAGCTACCGTGAAGCACCTTAGTACCTATACAAACTTCCAGAGACCACCATCCACCATGTATTGTGAATCTACATTTCATTAAGCACACTAGAGAGCACTGTTTAACCAGAAGAGTTATGGGGATTTTTAAAATGAGTCAATGAGGTTGTCACCTCAAGGATCTAGTCAAAATGACACGTAAATCCAGCTTAATTTTTTTAAGCAAAAATTGCCTTATATTGGTGCTTCTGGCTTCCTGCTTTGGAAGATTTGTTATTAAGAGTGATTCTAAAATAAACTAGTGACAAAAAAACATGGCATAAGCTCTTCTTTCCTAAATGTGAATCCAACCTGATTTTGGTTAGAAAAAAAGCAACTTATTAAAACAAGCTGCATTGAGAAGTTCGGAAAAGCATGCACAACACTGGTAGCTCCTACTGAAGCTTCTACTTGCCTAACAAACTGGTCCCCAAGTGCCTCTAGAGCAGTAATTCCAGCTAGGTCATAGCATATCTGAATATACAATTTGATCAGTCGTGATAGCCCTTGAACTGATATAGCTTGACCTTTATACTCTTTGCCAAAAGCCACTAACAACCTTATGAACTTTCTTAAGTATTTAGTCTTGTCAAGATGTTAGCTGACAACCCTTTTAACATCCAACATATGTAATGAGCTTTCCCAAGAAGATGTTAATGCATAAGGAAGACATATGTAGATGAAAATTCAAAAGCACTTTTGTCCAGATTTTAGAGGGGCCATAGCAACATTTTTCCTGACAAAAAGACACAGAAAAAGGCTCTCCTACTCAAGCACATTGTTCTGAGTTTACCTGACTGATGTTATTGTTAATAACATGCTAATAATATACTCTTGTTATCTTGTTAAAATTGTTTCTATTGATGAAAATAATTATAATTAATATTTTGCCAATGGGAGGAGAAAAATGAAGGGAAGACTGTCAAGCATACAGAGGATCCTTAAGTTTCCAAGACATGATCAGTTCTCAAAGATCCAGGAACACCTACTCCAAGATTTCTAATCTTCTAGACATGCAAGTTTCAGCGAGGAGAACTATTGCTCTATTATGTATGTTAAACTGTTATGTTTACCCTCCTAAATTACTGCTTCGGCAAAAACAGAGAAAAACTATTTAATACAGACTTAAGGTAAAGCAGATTTTTTTTGCAGGGTTTATACTTTGTCCCTGGCAAAATGTACAGCGAGTTATTTTCTTCTTCCCTTCTTCACCATCCTGCAATATTCTGAAAAAATAAGTATATGCTATCTATTGCCACTACTTCAATATAGAGAGAAAACATTTTAATATAGAAGTGTAAGTAAGTTCTGACCATTATTCCTACAACAACCAGTGATTACTGCTTTTATAGATCACTGAGTATCTTCTAGAATGGAATAAATTACAGGGAAAAAAAACAAAAATAAAAATCCCCACCAGGAGACAATCTCCCTATTCTCCTCAACATACAGTTTTTGAAACCCAATGTGAGCCTGCTCCAGCACAGAAACTGTACATTTCCATTGGCCAAGCTCAGAGGAACATAAAAGGTTAAAACAAAATCCCCACACTTAGAATACTATATAATGATCACCAATAATAAAATCATGCATGAACAAACATGCTTGTTCGCAGTCTACAGTTTGAGCTGTGTCCTATTATCAGTGAAGCTACTATTAGCCAAATAAAAATGCCAAATAAAATGATGACATGGAAAAGTGATGGAAACAGAAGTACACAAATATCAAATGTCAGAGCAAGATCAGCCTGACTTTCCCTTGGCTTTTGTACTGCAGGCACAGGTGAACCTTAGCTCGCCTCCTACCTTAAAACTCGTGTAACTAGTAAATCAAGTAAGTGATGCCGAGCGTTGCAAACCATGGCAGTGAACTGAGGAGACTGAATGAAGACGTTCAGGACTGCAGCATAAAGGATTGCAGACTGGCTCAGCCTAAATTCTACCTAAACACCTTACATTTCCCGTTACCAGTGTGCCTCTGAAGGCCTAAAACCAGGGAACAGAGACACTGCACAAAGAGATTAGGTAGACTGTGAGCATCTGGATGAATCTGTAGCATTCCCCAGCAGTTCACTGGAAAAGTCCATATGCAGAAAAAACACTGTACTTACCTTCTATTACAAATAGGCAGCATTTTCAAATGGAAAAGTTTCCTTTTGAAGCCTTTTAGCATCAATAAGTATAAGCTTGGAAAATGGAAAATTAAGGTTTTATAAAGCTCTAAACAATTTTGTATTTGACTTTTCACCCAGCTGCAAATTTAAGGCAACCTGCATGTAGTGTTGTGGGGTTGGGGTTTTTTTGTTTGGGTTTTTTTTGCTTGTTTGTCTTCTTTTTGTTGTTTTGTTTTGTTTTATAATCTTGCAAAAATGTCACAGTTAATGATGGTCACTTGTTTGTGTTAGATCTTAGTTTCTAAGATTGACTTTAATTTAAAGGTTCCAGTTCAATAAAAATGCACTTTACAATTTTGATGACTCAGGCTCTCCAGAATATTCTCTACTGTGCACAGAACGCAAAATCCTACACCCTCAGCAGGGCTAATTAGAGGCTGCAAAACAAGTATTGATTCAGGGATGCTTAAGTTACTGTTGGAATAATACCTGTTGAGGCAAAACCAAGTTATAGATATGTACAAAACTGAACAAGGAAAAGGAGACCAAAGCAGGAGAAAAGGAAAAAAAAAAACAAACCACATAGTAATGAATGGGAGCTATAAACTTTTCTGTTTTGCTAAAGCTATCTCAGTAGCTTTATTCATTACACTCTTTCACAGGATTTTTGGGGGATTTTGGGGTTTTTTTTGGTTGGTTGGTTTTGTGTTTTGTTTGTTTGTTTTTTAATACAGATATCTCTATTTGTTTTACCTGCTCTATTATAAAACAGATTTCTTCATTAGGTATAAATCATTTCTGTAGTAAAAGGAATTTTTTTATTCTTTTGTTTTGCAAATTGGTTACAAATTATCATTGAGTTTTACAAGAACTATTAAAAAGAAAATTGAATAAAATATAGATCACTACCAAAAAGCTTTTAGAACTTTATGAATAACATCATGTCATTAAAATTTTTATTAAGATTACAAGTAAATGTGTTCAGGTTTTTTTTACATCCTATTTATATCACAAGGATGTCAAAACAGAAAGTTATTAGAAATATGTAATAAATGCTCATATTTGCATTCTGTTATAGGCACAATCATCAGTATTTTCATTCAAGCTGTGGCACTTCAATGAAATGTACCAAAAAAAAAAAAAAATCAGACAAGCTGCTTACTGTAACAAACAACTAAAAATAACATCTAATAGTTTATTTGTAAACTATGCCCTAGTTACACAAAACACTGGAAGAATGGCTAATGAGTTTTATATTTGAGGCCCGTACAAGATCTTAGGAAGTACTTAAAACTTAAATGATAGTTACCTTAAGGACACACTATATTCAGGATAAAAGATGCTTTTGTACTGAACCCAGGTCCCAGTTTCCTCTTCTGTATTCTGGTTTTCTATTGAAAAGAGTTTGAACGATGCAAACCTTCTTACAGACACTTGTTGGAGATGCACATCTTTTAAGTGCTTTTTCTTCAAAACCTTTGAAATGAAGAACAAATTAAATATTAAGAATAAAACTTTCAAGAAAAGAACAAACACAGGCTTATTTAACTGAAGAGGCAAGTCTGGAATCAACCATAATAGATATGCTATTAGCTAATAGATATGAATAACTAGTTCAAGCATGTCAAGCCTGAGAAAAATAACAGTGGTATTGATGGTAGGGGTCAAGAGAATGGGTTATGAATTTACTATGTCTCAATAACTGTAAAGCAAATATACTGTGTTCACAAGTACACAAAGTTGCTTTTTTAACTCCCACTCCAGCAAACCCATGCCAGAATTAGAGGCAGACTGGGTTCTTCCCTATTCTCCCATCAGCACCACAGTGAAAGTTTCACAGACAAAGCAGTGCCCTCACCAAGCAATTTCTGTGCCACTCACTGTCCCTATAGATGGGGAAAAAAACCACCAACAACAACAAGAAAAAAAACCCCCAAGGGTATCTTCTGTAGAATTTAAATGACTAAACCCAAAACATGATCCTCAGGTGCTCGAGTGATATGTGGAAACATGGGCTCGCTGTCCTGCATAGTCCGCTGCGCTCAACTGTCTTTGGGGAGTGAGGTATCAATGCCTTCATGCAAGAAAAGCCGGCACCCAGCCCCATTGAGCTGTATCATTGCACAGAAGACAACTAGCGTTTCCCTGCCCGACAAAAAGGCTTATTCTATAGGTCAGTGATGTGGAAAGAAAGATGTCCTGGGTTTAATTTCTTTCTCCTAACACTGGACAGAATACACAGACGATTGCCATTGCATTTTTAAAATGAAGGTGCATAAGCAGTCCACAGCAATGAAAAAAAAAACAAAGCAGATAATAAACTCATCACTATAAATAGATAGAACTACAAGGAATAGCTCTATTGAGTAGGAGAGCACCACAATATACTTTTTTGCCAACTAGAGCTAAATCTGAAGTCAAATGAGAAATAGCTCTCCAGAATTATGAAACTTGAAATGGAAGCTTTGCCTATGGGATGTGTACAAGAAAATAACGGGTCACAGATTTTATTTTTGCTGCACCCAACCTTTGCTGACCGTGCTTTAACTGGAAATGCACTCACATCCAACAGCCTTACAATTTGGTGCCATGACCTATTATTTTGCAGGATACTTGGAAATACTACATATGTGAGCAGAGCAATT
This sequence comes from Platalea leucorodia, assembly GCF_965183815.1. Classification (NCBI taxonomy): domain Eukaryota; kingdom Metazoa; phylum Chordata; class Aves; order Pelecaniformes; family Threskiornithidae; genus Platalea; species Platalea leucorodia. The sequence continues at coordinate 30,475,567 of NC_138825.1, read as the reverse complement.
GTATTTGCTATGCTGTTAGTTTCTAACAGCAGGTCTGATGCATCAGGCTTATTGCTTTTGGGTCTATTTTCATCAGCATATGAAAGGCACAGGCATTTTCGGCAAAGTATTAAAACCAGCTGTGTCGTGTCCGCACTTTCTTCTACTTTTGTAATACATGGGAAAAGCACACATATGAAGGAAATCACAAAAACATCAAAACAGGAGAACCAAATTAAAAGACTAGCAGAATTAAGACCTTCATATAATAGTAGCATGCCTAGAAACAAAACAGACCCAACTGACAACTAAAGAAAATGACCAAGATCTAATTTTCAGAAAAGTATGTTGTTTTGGGGCTTTTTTAAAAGCAAAGGGAAGCCATTACTAACAGGAAAAAAAATCCAGAGTGACAACACTTTTCAGTTTTTTGTTCTACAGAGATATCTTCTAGCCACTCTGTAAAATGCATTCTCTGGGTTAGCAGAAAATCTCACGAGCATTTGAGTACTCAAAAAAAACATTTCTCCCACAGCCTCCAACTAAACTCAAGAGGTCTAAGATCTGAAAATTACAACAGCAGGTCAAAGCTTTTAAAAGCCTAACTATAACTGAGAAAATAGAGCACAAAAGAAGAATACATTACACTATTTATATCTAACTCTGTATTTTTATATAATTATCAAAATATTTTTTTCCTCGAGTCAGTTCCTAAAAGCATCACAGTTGTGTTACAAGCTACAAAGATATGTTGCTTATCTCCTCCCTCAGTAACTTTCAGCTAAGTTTTCCTGCATATTTTTATTTTTAAAAATTCCAGAAGCCTTGTTTCACTCTCTTCAAGATCTTTTTTCAGTACTGAGAGGCCCTTTCTTTTGCAAAGATCTTTATAGATGTACACAAGTGTTGGGCTTGTACATGGGTCATACATACAAATATTATCTAAATAATTAATATTTTAGGTTCTGTAATGAAAGACTCTCTTCCAAAAATTAGGTCTTAAAAGAAAAAAAACACCAAGAACAATGATAAAAAAACCCCAAACAATGCAAGCTCACACTGTTACCTTGTGGTTTTCCCTCTCTCCAACTTGCATTTTCTTTCCTCTCTAACTTCACCTAGCAATATAGAATTCTAAGGCAATTCATTCTTCATTAACACTCAAAACATTTAAGAAAAAGCATCACTAAACTGTCTCCTGTTATAGAAAGATTCTAGTAAAATATTACCACAGATCTCAATTGCAGGCCCTCAGCATTTAATGACAATATTAGGACCATATTTAGGACTCCCTATAAAACCTAAAGATGTTTGATCTCTCTTAAAAAACCCAAACAAACAGAAAAAAAAAACATATAGAGAAAGGCAGTGGTCTGAAACTCCCTATATTTCTTCTAATTGTATATAGCCTAGTTGCACTAAAAGACAAATTCAGTAACAACTGACAGTCTACAAACCTCCACGCAGTTCTATGGCACTGACTGGAACATGATATTTTGTACAGGCAAGAAAGTTTCTAAGTAATCAGCTATGGCCTAATCTATAACTACACCGTTTGTAAATATAATCAGTAGGATTGTGCATTATTTATTTTTACAAGTAGTTTATTTACCAAATTGTTTCATTCAACTGTAAACAATTTACAAACTCAAGACTAACAAAACCATGGAAAAAGATCTGGAGCACAGGCACCCTTCACAGAGAGAGGAGCAGGAAGAGAAGAAAAACTGGTTTAAAAGTTCTACTGCTCGGGGTGGGGGGAGCAAGCCACTTCCCTGTCCTCAATTTAGCTTCTATTTTTCAATTCTGGAAGCTAAAGCACATTAGCAGGTGAGCAAGACTTCTGTGAGAAGAGCAAGCGCAAGGTAACAGGTAGGATAAACCTATATAGCTTACAGATTTCAGGAAAGTTTTCATTAAACTTTCTACAGGGAGCAAGTGTACATATAGGGATCAATGCCTATTCCTCTAACTTCCCTGCGAAAGACCACAGACTGGATAATGCCGTCAATTGCACAGACTGGTAGAGCTCAAAGCAGCCTTAGAGAATTTACTCCAGTCATTTATAAACACACACTATGTGTTAAACTTACCTTAGCTTTTTTTTTTTTTAAGCAAAAAATATTTTCCTTGATTCTGACAAGCTAAGTTTAAAAATAGTGCCAAGCTTCAAACTCAGTACATACATAAAACATTGTATTGATAAAGAACACATAGGTAATTATGCAACCCCCTGGTTCTTTATGCTAGCTTCATAGGATACCTGATAAAAGGGCTTTTTTCTTAATTAAATCAGCAAGCACACACTCAAGCATCCTTACCATAGCAAATCAATTTGTGTATGCATTGAACGAAAGCAAATTCAGTATATAAACACACCACAGAACTGATTTCATGTAAGGCATTATTATAAGCAGTATGAAAAGCATTTTTAAAAGCACTGTAAGAAACACTTTGACAGTGTTCTTTTAAAGATGGATATGAAGGAAGGTTGATACCCTCTCCCAATCCATAGATAGATCTGAGCATCACTGTAGTAAAGAGTGCAGAACTGATTTTTACTTGAGATGTACCAGTAAGATTAAATTGATCCTTGCTCATCATACCATATAAAAATCAACAGGAAAGCTACAGAACATGGAAAAACCCAGGGAATCTGCAGAGGAAAAGGTCACGGATAGATGTAGTTTGAGGAAGAAACAGAAGCCTTCTCCCCAAATACCTACATGCACCCCTCGTGCCCCTATTTGATTGTTATGAAAAGTTCCTTATGATTTTAAGAGACAGGGATATGCCAAAGGCAGTGTGTTGAAAAGAAACAACAGCTAGTATAGCTGCAGAGCGCAGCTCGTGTAGTCTGCTAAAACAGAAACCTGTAAAGACAAACCTGATATTCCTACCAATAACTGTGACATATTCCTGCTTCAGAGTATGATAAACCAGAAGTTTGTCATGTTGAACAGGACTGGCGAATTTACCGCAAACCAAAAACACACACAAAGAAAAGGTCAATGTTAACCTCCTCACACCTCCTGCTCTGTTACCCGACTGCAGCCAGGTGCCCCTCTCAACCCCGCTGCCACCACTCCGCCTTCTCGGGGAGAGCTTGCCATGGGCAGCTCCAGGCGACCATTTACACAAAACTAAACGTTTAAGTTAGGGCCGTAAACATCACGTCCGACAACAAAAACAACTGATTGAAACTGATTCAGGTTTTTAAGCCTTTACACATAGGCTCATCTGCAGAGGAATCCTTCCCAACCTTGCACTGCTCCTAAAGGGTCCCAAAAAGTATGGAAGGCTGGAGCCAACAAGCTGCTGTTCACCTGGAGCGCAGGTGTAACCGCTCGCCGCTCCTTCCTCCTCTTCCAGCCACGGCCCCGCCGCTCGCCAGCGGCGACAGACGAGCGGGGTCTCGCCCCAGCTCCCCTGACAGGCAGCTCGGAGGGGTCAAAGGGCGGGAATGGGGCAGCAGCTACGATAACCAGCTCCAGCTCCGGCGACGGACGGTGGCAAACCACAGCCTGGAAACACCAAGCTGGTGCCCGCAGGCTGCAGGGTGCCGGGGGTGCTGGCCCTCCTCCCGTTAACACTGCTTGTAAGACCACAGACTGCTTTTGGGATTATTGAAGGCACGCTTAGAAGAGCCGTGTGTGTGTGTATATATATGTATATATTTTTATTATTACTATTTTTTCCAGGAATAGGACTGCAAAACCCTTTGCAAGCCCCGGCGTACCGTTCCTCGCAATCCTCCAGTCAGGGGTGCGGGCAGCTCTTCGCAGCCCGGCTTCCCGCACGCCTCCAAGGCCGGCAGGATTCCCCGCCGCCCCCGGCACCGGCACCCCCGCCCGCGGCAGAGCCCGGCCCCTCGGGCGCTGCGAGCTACCGGCCACACGGACCCGCCACCGCCCGCCGCCCCCGGGGGCGCGGCAGCCCAGCGCGGAGGGGCGGCAGGGGACACGAACCGCCCCGGCCCGAGGCGCCGCCGCCTCAGGGGCCGGGAGCGCCGTTCGGCGGGGACGCGCTCCCCTCAGGCTGCGCCGCCGGCCCGCCCCGCCATCCCGGCAGCCCCTCCCGCCCGCGGGCTCCCCCTACCTGTCCGAGCAGCCTCCAGCGGGCTCTCGCCGCTCCCGCACCGCTCGCCTCGCACCTGCCCGCGGCGGGGCGGCGCGGAGAGCCGGCGGCCTCGGCCATGCGGCGGCGGGGAGCGCGCAGACACCCCTCCCTGCGCGGGGAGCGCTGCCCTGGCCGGCGGGGACTTGCCGCCGAGCCTCCAGCTTGACGGGGAGGAAGTGGGAGGCCATCTTTGTTAAGGGCAGCGGTGAGGAGCCAGGCTGCCGACGAGGCGCACGCTGCCGCCGCGCTACGCCCGGCTCTTCAGGCGCACGGGAGGGTCGCCTGTGGCCTCCGCGGCCGGCGGCGAAACGGGAGCGACTTGAGGAAACCGTGCCCGCCCGCCGCGGCTCCGCGACCCCGCGCTGACATCAGCGGTGCTCGCCCGCCGCGGCTGCCTGAAGCGCCCTGCCGCCATCTTGGCTACGGGCAGTCCCGCGGGGGAGCCGGGCGCTGCTCGTGCTCGCCTGCCATCTTATCCCGGGCAGCCCCGCCGGAGGGAGAGCGGGTCCAGCCCCGTCTGCGACGGCGAGTCCTTGCCGCGGCGGTGAGGGGCAGGGCTGGCGGGGAGCGGGGCCGGGCCGGCGTCTCGGGCCCTCGCCCGGGCGGGACGGGGGAACGGGGCCGCGGGCGGTGAAACACGCGGGACCTTTCCCCCCGCAGAGCTGCAACCCTGTCAGTTTTCCTGCGAGGGCGAGTTCAGCTCTTGCTGTCAAGTTACCTTCTGGAGATAAAGTGATTTTATTGTTATATGATACTTATAAAGGGGGGAAAAACTTTCCAAAACCTTCCCGGTTTTTGGTCCTTCAACATTTAAACGCGCACAGTTGCACCTTCCTTTCTCTTCATTGATAGTTTCACTGGGGTTAAACTTTCAACCGCCGGGAACCACATTTTGCAGTGATGTAGCAGGTTAATATGCAAACTAAGCTGTGTGTGCTAGGTGTTAAGAAACAGCTTAAGTTTTTCTGTTCCTTCTCATCTGATTTGCCTAATGAAACCATCTCATTCCTCTGAAAGAGAGGAAGTTTTACCTTCAGTTTATGTTATGTATATTTCATACACACAGTGTAAATGATCAGCAGTTCGGGGTTTTCAGAAATTTCAGGTTGACTGTCAAGACATGAAGGTTAGGACACCAAGTGTTGGACTGCGAAATCTTCTCCAAGGGCTGAGCTTCGGTGTCAGATGCTACTCTAAGCATAACCATCTTCAAACAATGTGTCTTTATAGTAAAATAAAACAAAAAAAAAGCCACGTCCTAGACTGTTCAGCAAGTACATGCACACACAGGACTGTGCCACCTGGAAGCATCCTGCTGTGGAGATTCTTTTCCTGCAAGGTATGCCATTTAAGTATAGACTTAACGTCAGCAACCACCTTGGCACATCTGTTAAGGAAGCCAGCCATATTTTTCAGATGTCAAGGAAACACATTTTTCCTAAAGGGCTTGAAGCAGGGGGACAAATACTAGGATTTCAGTTATGTTCAAAGACATATACCATTGTTCAACTTTACTATACTGTTCTGATGTAAAGCTGTGTTTTGGTTGATTTTCCTGCTGTAGCAATCTTTAAAAATTGGTATCTTACAAAAAGATTCAGATAAAGTGTCAGGAGAAAACTGCAGGGATAGAGCAGCTAGTGTAGAGGCAAAGTGTCCAAACTAATGACAGCAGGCTTAACCACTGTGAGCTGGCTCAACAAAACTTGACCTTTTCTGTGCTGACCAGTAAGTCACGGTTTGCACCATATTAAATACTAAAATATTCTATTGACTTTTCATAATTGTATTCACATGTGATAAACTAGACTTTAAAAGGTACTTGGATGTATTTCTGTAAGTAAATATTGTGTAAATCAGTGGCAATGTATCATGCACAGAATCAGAAAATGGTCTGAAATAATTTCAGGTCTTCTGTTCCTGTGTGTCTAATACAGAGTTTGCTAAAGGTATCATAAAAGCTTACTGCAGTGTGACAGCCTGTAAACCGATTTATGTGCATAATGTATAAATGCTGGTAATGCTCTTTAAAAAGATTGGTGTTTTGGTTTATTTTATCTTAAATGTGTTTTCAGATGGATGTGTGGTTGTTCTAAAATTGTTTCAAGTTGACAGTGTTTCTTCAAAGGTGACCCAAAGATCATCTTGTTGTAACCCACTTATTTCTAACTATAATGTAAACAGCTCCAAAGTTTGTGTCTGAAGTGTAAACAAATGTTTCAAGGACAACATAGGAAGTCATGATGGATGAGAACATGTGGTTCTGTTTATTTGTTGGCAGTTCACTAACACAGTTAGAAAAGCTGGTCTATGACACTGGTTCCAGGATACAAACAAGTGGTTTTCACCTGAAAGGAAGTTGTGCCTGTTTGCTTTGGAGCAAATGTTTGCAAACTGATTGTCACTGACATCCTCTGCTGTCCTCCGCTATCTAAAATCTTTCTAGATGCTCTTCTAGGTGACTTGTTTTTCCCTAGGCAGGGAGGTGTACAGTAACTCTAATGTATACCTACACTGTGGCCACCAGCTCTATATAATATTTCCAAATAAATACAATGAGAACTGTTGAAAACAAAAGGAGGGGAATCATCAAAAGATTCATAAAGTGTGGAAGTGGCCAAAATAAGTTGTGGATCAAAAATTTTACATAGGTACAAGGGTAGATGATACATGTACATGAAAGAGACCTTTTAAATATCCAGAAGCCATATTCAGCTCAGGAAATTCCTGAATTGAAATTGTTGAAGGCTGGGGGAATACTTGCCAGGGAATATCAGTTGTGCTTGTCCCATTCTTATGCTTCCCTAAGTATCCATTTGTGGCCCCTGGGGTTTTTGTTTGCTTGCTTCTGGTTTGGGGAATGGTGTTTTCTTACAGCAATTTTTCCAGTGACAGTGGTGCAGTTAACACATCCTGCAATTTCTTTACCTTGACCAATTACACAGTTGCTCCAGAGCTTTTTTAAAAGGGCTTCCTTTGACTTGTGCTTCTGATTTGATATACTAGGCTAGAGGGACTGTTGATCTGAACCAGTAATGAACACCAGTATGCTGTCATGAATTATGTGGTTTACATTCATAGGGAGTTTGGTAACTGGAGCAGATAGTTTCTCCTCCTTTCAAAGTCTACTCATAACATTCACATTTTAGATCACGTACATTTTTGGAGACAAACCAGGAACAAACCATCAGTTCTTGATGTAAAATGAGGATGGGGTAAAAAGCATATGCTGTTTTTTAAGTTTAGACACATTCGCATAATATACTGAATGTTATAAAATGCTACTTTGTGTGATCTGTGGAGTGTTACGTACTGTAATATATGTTAAGCTTATTATTCGATCAAACAAGATTTTACAGTAAGCAAAAAGAAGTAGCACTGTGCTAGCAATTTCAACACATTTTTAACATTTTTACAAGAGAAGACAGCTTTGTTGGCAATAAGGTAGCACTAGCCTGCTCGTGGATCGTGGAAAACCAGATTGTTAAGCTTGTTCCTGATAAAATTATTGCAGAACCCATATCAGTTCACTGCTTCACTTGATTCTGTGCCTTATGAACATTTATACTAACACTTCTGAGGACGTGGAGCAAGAACCTGAACAAGCTGCTAGGACTCCTAGGTACAGGGACAGAGGTGTGGGTGGCATTGCTGTCTAGGAAAAGAAGTAAGAAATGATACTCTTAAGACAGGAAAATTATGCAAAAACACCTCTGAAGAAGGAAAAATAACAGAATTCCATAAAAATTAACTAAAAACTAGTTCTAGAACAAGAACAAACATATTTACATATAATCAATTAAAAACATACATTAGTAGTACCCTAAATTTTGAAGAGAAGACCTCAATAAATGTGTCAAGTAAAGCACATTTGACAATGCCTCCCTAAAAGACCAGGAAGAATTGAAAAGAAAAACTTATTCCAACTGTGGTTTTTCTTTTTAATGGCATTAACTATTGCAATAATGTAAAGTTGGTTTTGGAAATATCATTATTGCCTGAATATATTCATGTTTGAGTACAGAGCGCTGGCTTGTAGCCATTGTTGTCTTCACTTACTTGACAGGAAGGAACAAAAATCCCTTCCAAAAGGAAGGAAAATACATCCGTAATAACATCAGAGCTTTTGTACAAGAATCTTCTGAAATCAGAGCGGGAAAACTGGAATGACATTTCAGCAAGATACAAAGCTATGACAAAAAGAATCAAGGAAAATTTAGAAGAATTGCACAAGTATACATTCAATTCAGGAAGCCCAAGGGTAAGTGGCAAAAAATACAAACATTTCTCATAATTGAGTACAAATAAAAGGCAGCAAAGCCATTCGTGCTGTAAAAATGCTGTTTTACTGACTATTTTCTGGTGACAAGTTTGAATTTTGAATATTTTAATAATTGTGGATAGTAACAGCATGTGTTTAGAACAGCTTATACCTGTTATCATAGTGTATTTATGTTAATTTCTGCATAGACAAAAGCAAGTAAAGATACAATAGTCATCTGACTTCGATAAAGAATACAAGACGTTGTAAGTTACAAGAGCAATTGTGGGTGATCTGAGCCTTTTGTTAAATTTACAGCAAGTATAGGTAGCTTAAGCACCATAACTTTGAAAGAACCTTTCTGATGCGTGCAATTCCTTCTTTAGTATCAAATGTACGTGCTATATTCTGTCATTTGTGTATGTTACAATTGTGTTGTACAGAACAATGATTGAATATAGGGAGTCTAAGGAAATAGTCTGACTATATGTTGGACTTGAAACATGTTTATTTTGTATTGAACAGATCAGGTTTGGAGAGAATGTGTACTTTGAAGAGAATGGCTGCATATTTCTTTCAAAAGCAGACGATGGTAAGGGATTTCTCTTCCTAACATGGTACGATTGTTAAAAATGTTGTGCATGTATCACTTTGTACTTTTCTTACATTAAAGCTTAATTGCTCTGTTTCTTAAAGAAACTAAACTAAAAAAAAAACTTTTATAAAATTCTTTAATGATTAATTAATAATTCTGGAATCCTGAATCTGAAAAGGTGAGGTGAAGAGAGTCAGGGAATAGTATATATATTGATACTAAGGCAAGTTTCTGGAGAGGAAAGAGAAAAGTCACTTCTTTTCAGAGCCCTAACTTAACAGTTTCAAAAATGACAAGCACATTCATGCTTTTTTATTTCTGAGGAGGTGGAAAAAAAATGTACTAATTGTATTTGGTAAAAGCAACTGTGCTTTAGGTATCTGAACTTTAAAATTTAATACATTTATTAGAAGCCAAGATCTACATTTTTAAAATATTTTTAATAATAACTACAAGACTTTTTTTTTTCCTAGAACTGTGACTTTTTGTTTATTTTAACAAAGTGCATTTGCAAATATCTTGCAAGACAAATATTTGGTGTTAATAAATTCCAGTAGTATGCTTGTGAATATTGCAGGCAGACTTGGTAAATACAGGTATTAACAAACACTATTCATTTTGACAGTGCCTTAATCACAGGATTTTTTTGCTGTCTTTTTTTTATGTAGTAGATGAAGAAAATGTTGACATTTTATTCAGTACAGAAGATCTTGGCTTTTCTGATGCCTTTATTCAACGGATCAGAATTTCACCAGATCAGAGATACATCGCTATCAGCTTAAAAAGTAAAAATTCTGAAGAGGCAACCTGCGTTATTATGAAACTTGGTCATTTTCCTGTCATGGAAAAAGTAATTCCAAATGTCTTTAGTTTTGGTAAGTTGTTTATAAATATCCTGTGGATCACACCAGCTTTCAACACAGCATTTTAGACATTTTTAGATTTAATCCTCATAGCTGTTGAATTATTTCGTATTTAAGATTTCTTCCACACTGCACAATTACAAGTTATCTGATGTAGATGAAAGTGGCTGCTTTCATGATACAAGTTTTCCTTCATTGTAAAAGCAAGCATTTATACATGTTTGAACAGTCATGCATATCATTATTTTTATGTAATTCAATAAGCTTCTTTAAAAATTTACTGACATAACTGTTTGCAATATAAAGATCTTTTTGAGAAATGTTCTAGTTACTAAACCCTTACAGCTACTACTGAAGCCACTGATAGCTGAAGGCACTTAGCTTCACTGAAAAGTGTGGAAGTGCTACCTACTATTAAGTATTGGCCGGAATTTCAACTGGACTCTAGGATATGGGTCACAATTCAGAGCCCAAAGAAGTCAGTCAGGTCTTGGGTCAGTTCTTTCAGAATAGATTACAGAGCTTTACATTGCAGAGGTAAACTGAAGTGAATGGGAAATCTTTATTTTTTTATAGTATTGTAAAGAATACAGCAAAAAGAGTGTAATAGTGTGTATACAATGATGTTCCACATCTTGTATTTTGGATTATATTGTTAGATGCCATCAAGTACATATCGTGCAGTAAGCAATTTACCTGGGCAGGGCAAGAATTTAAAACTCTAGGTAAAACTTCCTAGTTACAAAAATGAACAGTAGCAAGAATCTAACGTTGTGTTTGCGCAATTGAAGTTTATAATGCCTGCTGAAAACCAGGCCTGAAAATTTGCCAGTGACATTTTTCACTGTACTTGATGTGAACATGTATCTAGGTTTGTCTGGAAGAATGAGTACATTTAAGAATCCAACTCCCTGTTGCCTACATAGGTGTGACAGATTATGGCAGATAATAAGAGTACAAAAAAATTACTGTCAGAATGGTAGAGATTACACCCATTTTGTAAACTTACTCAGATGTAAGTGGGGTACAGAGGTATCATGAAGTACAGAGGTACCTCAATCATGAGCAAGAGAATAAGGTCTTATGATCACTTGCAAAGTACATGCTTGTATTGCATGATACACAATAGCAGGCAGAGAAATGAAAGTTCTTGAAAATTTACATCTGTGGTTTTTCAAATGCTAGGCTATAGAAGAATTTGGATGTCCCTTCTAAAGGCTCATCTTCATAGTGAACCCTCAGCTGCCTGTGCACCTTGGAGCCACATTGGTGTTCAGATAGCAAATTGTTTGCATTACTTCAGTGTGGTACTTCCTCAGGTTTTGTACTGAAAATTAGTATTTATTCATAAGACAGCATACAATAACTTTTTAAAGCATATGTACTAAACATCATTCTGGTGGCTGTAGGAGCAGCAGTAATTTGGCTGGATCAGTCAGATTACTAAACTTCAGAATAGCAAGGTTCCTATGTTTATACGTTTTTAATGTTGATGAATATATGTACAAGCATAGAAAACTGGAGAATTTTTATCTCAGCAGTACCCATGGGGCACATGCATCATCTGTTTTCTCTAAATGGTTTGCATGTGGTCACATGCAGTGGTGCAGAGCACATACCCTCTTTATTGTCTTGCTGACTCCATGTAAACCTCTGTTGGTTCTCTGCTCAGTTTTAAACGGCCACACATCATCTATTTTCCTGTTACCTCCAGAACCCCCACAGGGTCAAGAGCTTCCTCTTCTTGGGCCCTGGAACATTGTCCTCTGCCTTTTTTTTTTTTTTTTCCCCAAAGATATTACGAGATTCTTGTTCTGTGGGATTCAGAGAAAACATGGAAAAATCTTTTTGTGGCTTACCCCAGCCTCTGGGATGTTGAAGTGCTGTCCTCAGTTCCATGTCAGCTGCAACCATTGGGTCCAGTGTTCATGAAGCTCCATTTTCTCTCAGTAATAGTATATACTGTTCCAAATTTGATATGCATTTGTCTTTTTTCCAGAATGGGCTACAAATGATGTTCTGTATTACACAAGTCAGAAGAACCTTAAATGCCAGAATGTGTTTATGACCACTTTCACTAATCAGAAACATACTAAGTTAGTTTATACAGAACAAGATGCAAGGTAATACTTACCGAAACTTAACAAGTCCTTTACATATGCTAGAGTATTTTATATGTAAAATAGAACTGGTTTGGAAAAAAAATTCTTCCATATCATATTCCAAATGCTAAAAGACATTTTTAAGTTGTGTTTTGCTGTCAGTAGTGCCTTATGCAGTCTGAGAATGCGCTCTGTTCTCCTCTTGATATGTGATCAACAGAGATTTAACTTTCCTCTCTTACCTCACGAGTTCAGCTGAGTTTATAAATGTCAAGGTCAGTCTTAGGTCAGGGTGTCCTTTAATGAATGTGTGGCAGTTTCATAGGGGGTAAATCAGACTGTGGATTTCATTTTGTTTTCTTTGCTATTGATGTCTGATACATCTTTTAAAAAACATAGACATTCAGGCTAATCCTTGCTCTGGGTAACGGATGAGCAAAATCATTACAGCATTCCCAGAGATAGAACTGTTGTTGACTGAATACCCTCTCAATAACCTTTCTTTAAGCAGTGGTTTAGGAAGACAAGAAGGCTCTTGCTAAATTGAGCGCAGAACTAGTTTTTCAGCCACATAGCATGTGGTAGATTTATACAGCATTCCATAAATGTTTGTGATTCTTAATTCGAGTTACATATTCAGTAAAGAAATTTCAGTTATACTTACATCTAAAAAAAAAAAAAAATCTGCAACTGAGATGAAGTAAATAAGATCCTTTTGTTCCAGCTGCATTTGATGCATACTTTTGGAAAATCAAATTGCACTGACCTGACAGTTCCCCACAGGGAAACTGTTGGCATAATTCTGAAGGTCATAGTCATTACAGTAAATCTACTAGAAACTTACTCTAAAGGTTCATGTGCTATTGCAGCTCATAACTGAACTCAGTTGTTCATCGGAGATGGCAAGACATTCTTTTGTATTGCCATTGAGCAGTTCTATTCTACATCTCACCAGCTCTTTTAGGTGCAGAAAAATATTTTTCTTTTTTTAGAAGCTGAAAATTTCTTGACTTCCTTAAAAAAAAAAAAGCTACAAAGACAAAAAAAATGTAATATCAAGGTCAGAGTCCTCGGGGAGAAGTTAACCTGCATTTCAGCTTGACTCTCTTAGAGGTAAGGTCAGCAGAGCTGAACTGTTGGAATCTCTGCTGAATGTAGTGCTGTGTTCTTGCCAAATTTGTGTGTATTGGAGAGGCAGGAGGCTGATTCCTTGCAGACTTTAAATCCCCCGCTGTGCCTGTCCTCCTAAAGATGTCAAGAGGGTGCAATTAGAAAAAACAATAGTACCAAAAAATTTGGACTTCCTCCACCTGGAAATAATTAAAGGCACTGAAAATGCTATCTAAATCATCCTTTCCTTCACCAGTCAAATATTTTGAAGTCTAGAGGGATCATAATTGCAGTCATGTATCTGATCTGTGTAATGCAGATTACGGTGCTCAACCCTGCAAGTTCTTGATGAAATCTTCTGCATCTTCGTGTTGGACAGTTTTGCTTTTAGAGACATCCAGTCTTAAAGATTCAAAATGGCAAAGAAATTGCTATGTCCCAAGATGTGACATTCCAGTTAATTAGGGTGACTTACAGAAATTTGAATCTGTATTTCAGCCTGAACTTGTCTAATGTTAGCATCCAGCCACTGGTTATCATGCTGTTTTCTGTTTCTAGATTTTAGAAGTATTTAAAACCAGTAAATAGTTCCTAGTTTCTTAGATAGTTCCAAGACCAGTTCCTAGTTTTCAGCTTTATCACTGCAACACTGTCTGTCTTGTCTCATATAGGCCTCTGTACTTAAAAAAAAAAAGTCTTTTTTGTCTTACTTGCTTCAGACAAAGTTAGGTCAGTAATACTAAGGTTTTTTATCAGTTTATCTTTATAATAGCTCCTACTTTTCTTTTGTTATTGCTGTTCCCACATGATGGCCTTTATTAATTTCGCTTTCATTATCCATTACTACTTTTTTTTTTTTAAATAGGGTTATGAACTCAATAAAAAGGTCTATGTTTTGCCTGAATTTTAAATCCTATATACTTCAATGAGCTTCCAGTCTTATCTCAGTGATGCAAAAACCTGGGTTCAATTGGGCAACAGCTGAACTGCTTTCCTTGTAGATTTCAGGTTCCGCACACACAAAATTGTGGGTTTTTGAATCCCAGGATAAATGCAGCAGGAGTGGCTTTGGGAACCAAGTAGTCTGGAATTTCTCCAGCCTACTTACAGGCATGCTGTTTCTTACCTTGCAGATGGAAGCCCATGATTCTGAAACAACCAATGTATTTTTAAAATACTAATCAACTTTAACTTTTTTTTTTTTTAATTATTCCTTACAGATTCTTTGTGGACATATATTGCACAAAAGACAGGCGTTTTCTCACTATCAACAGCAACAGCAAGACAACCTCGGAAGTTTGGCTGGTTGACTGTAGACATCCTTTTAAGTTACCTGCTCTTGTACAAGCACGAACAAAAGGGGTCATTTACCACATTGAGCACAGAAATGATGAGTTATATATTCTTACTACATATGGAGAACCTGCAGAATATAAGGTAATTTTAACTGATAGTAAGATTCATAGGATTCATTCAGATACCTGTTGCAGATCATATAGAAATAGTAAGGCTGACTTTTAACTCTGTGCTTCACAGTTTACTGAAATAATTGAAGAGAATTACACACAGCTGCATGGATTGACAGACTGATAGTAGTACATGGAGTCTTGCCTGTAGCATGCCAATTCGAGTCTAACTCCTTTGGTAGCATCAAGAAATGAGTATGCTTTAACAGTCATTTCCCCTATATTAAAATTTAAGTTAGTGATCTCAGTCTATGTAACCAAACCACCTACAGTTCTGCTGGCCACACTGAAAGCACTTATTGCATGAAAGTCTTCTATAGATTGATCTATGAGAATTGAACTTACTTTTCCAAATGTTACTGAATTGTTCTTCCATTTTGCCCAAGTAAAGGGAGGTTAAAAACCTCAGGTTTTAGTCAGGCAAAACGCCCCAATACAAACCAATAATTTTTTGCAATAAAAATGTTGCATGAGCTCACCTGTATGTCTGTACAGCTCTCTTGTAACTCTTACTACATCTTAGTAATGCAGGGTTGGTTTTTGTTTTTATAGTTGATGAAGGCACCAGTAGCTTCCAGCAGCATGGAGAACTGGCAGTTAGTTTATGCACCAGAGGAGAAAACCAAGCTAGTAGACTTGGAGCTGTTCAGTGATCACTGTGTTATGTTCCTGAAGAATGCTGGCCATCTTTACTTAAGTGTGATTTCTTTTGTTTCACATTCAGTTCAGTCAATAAAGGTATGTTTTAGCTTGGCTTAAGCACCATAATATTTTTCCAGCACTATTTCATTTTTTTTTAACATAACATAATGAAAGCAAAGATAAAGTCCAAGAGTAGAAGTGGTTTGGAAACTATAATACTGCCAAGTTTGTCATTATGACTAATTGTATTACCTGTGGCTGTTCTTCAGGATTTCATGTAGTGGCTTATTGTAGCACTTACTTAGAAAGTTAGAGAGCAGCTATCCTATGAGTCTGTTCTTTCTTCGACTTACTGCTGTCAAGCTCTTTACAATACAGCTGATTTCTAATGTAAAACAGGACTTGATTCCCTAAACACTCTACTTAGTTTTACTGGGCCTATTTTTGGTTACACTCATCAGTGTAAGCAAGGAAATAAGCCTGGCCCTCCCACAGCAGAAAGATTAGAACATTCAGAAGACAAATATGGACACCGTCCCATAATGAATGGGAAGAGTTGATATTGCAGTACAATTTGTGCAAAGTATTTCTTCCCTTCTCTAGTTGTTGCTAAATACTTGTGAATTAAAAACAGTGACTCGATTCAAAACCATGATTTCTGGAGACCATTCAGACAAGTTAATTGATTTGTTTGCCTGAAAAATACAATCTGAACTACTCGCAAGTTTATTGCGACAAGCTACCAATGCTGCATTCTATAAGACTGCTACAGAAAAAGGTTTTCAACAAAGTACGCTGTATGGTCTCTGAAACCTTCATTTTTGAAAACGGTCATAGTTTATTCATTCAGAAAGGGCCTGCAGTTACTCTGGAGAACTTGGACTTTTGCTGCCATTTCAGAAGTCTCTAGCAACCTAACCCAAGTAAGCAGTGGCCTGGCAGAGGGTTTGACTATGTCCCTGCTGCTCTCAAAGAATGAATCTTGATTTCTTTTATTCTTAGCAGAGTTAAAAATCTTAAATATAATAGCAGTAAGTGTCTGAGGGTGAATGTGCCAGGAAAAGGTTTTGTTCTTCACAATGGCTGGCACTAGGAACAAAGTTAAGAGGCAGGGGTTTTCAGTGGCTTAGCATTACTGAGCTAACTCACAGCAAAAGCATAACTGACATGGACTTGGCTGTATAACATGTTGAAGTAGGACTGGAAATCGGAGGGGAAATAGGATCTAAAAAAATAAAAACAATGCAGAATAATTTCAAAGAATGTTTTAGTTTTTAAAAAAAACCTGCACTAATGCCCATTTTAAACTGAATTTATATTTATTTTTCTTTTATTTCATTGTTGGACTTGATCCAGTGGCCTTAGGGAGAAAGTTTGCCAAAAAGTCCTTCACTTTTTGACTGTTTCATTACTGAATTTTAAAAAAATACAGATGGTGCTACATACAAACTGAAGATAATTAGCTTGATATTCAAAATCTTTTTCTCTGAAGGACATACTAGGCAAAATTTACAGAAGCAGTGTACGGATCTCACTTGAAATGCTGTGTTTTTTCAGCTACCTATGTGGGCCTGTGAATTTGAATTGGAATCTCATCCTGAACATACCACCAGCACTTGCTATTTTCAGCTCACCTCCCCAGTACACCCCCCTAAGCGTTTTGCATATTCATTTAAAGAAAATAATCTCATTGAACAAGCTGTGCAAGAGGTACCAATTATTACGAATTGTCACACTACACGTTTACTAGCTAAAAGCAAGGTAAGATTTTTCAGTCCTTTTCCCATTCCCTTTATTCTTCCCTTCTTCCCCACCCATTTAAAGAAAATGCATTTGGCAGGGAATAGAGATTAAAAAATATAAAGAGCAGTTGGTGCTATAGTTACTAAACAGTGGGTGTTTTCTTCAGTGCTATAGAGAAGAACAAGAGTCGTGATAACATTTTTTGTCATTAACCTGGCTATGCTAGAGGAGATAACAATACACAATGAGTCAAGAATCTTAGTATAGTATAACTTAGAATTGCTAGTTGATGTATGGTATCATACTCTCCATGATAAATGAAAAAAGATGCCAGCTGTTGAAAAGAACACCCCACAACCAGCTGCACAGTATAGATCCAGAAAGGAAAGTTTTAACAGCCTGAGTTTAAAAAATTGGAGATGTTAATAAAGAGTTTGTGCTGCAGTAAGTGGTAAATTGTTTTGTTAATAATAGATATTCTTGTTGTTAAAGGAGGAAGGAAGACTTGGGTGCTTTGGTAGTTTAAAAACTCCTCAGGTGTTGCACTTAAATGAATTTTATACCCTGCATCCGTAAGCCTACACAGCAGAGGTTCAGTCTCTCGCTTTATTTTTCAAGAGTGCTTTGTACATTCTAAGTGAAAAAAAATTACTGTAATCAAAAAAACACATTTTAAAATAAATAATTGAAGTTTTCATTGCCATGTGTCATTGAGATTTCTGAAATGTCCTTTATTGTAAAATACTCCTTCATTTCCAGGATGAAACTTTGGTGCCAATTACAGTTTTTCATAATATGAATTCTAAAGAGCTACACAGGAAACCACTTCTGGTTCATGTATATGGAGCTTATGGCATAGATTTGAACATGAGCTTTAAAGAAGAGAAGCTGATGTTAATTGAAGAGGGTTGGATATTAGCATATTGCCATGTTAGGTAAGTCAAGTATAAAATGGAATTAAGATTTTAATCTGTGGGATATACAGATATTTCTTGATATGCAACTGAAGAGGTACAGAAATAATTTTTTCATGTAGCTGTACCTAATTCTTCATGCTTCTCACTTCCATCTTGGTTTAGATCTTTTTTTAAAGTATTTTTTAATAAAAAATGAATTTACCTCACGAAAAAAAATTACATGTCCAAGACCACATACTGCATTTATGTTTCTTAAATCAACAGGATGGTTGTATGTAACTTTTAATCTCTTAAAGTCTCATTACTACTTGTCTCATCTTTGCTCAAGAAAAAATTTGATAACATGTTCAAATTGCAATGACATGCTACCTCCCTTTCCGAGGGCATTGTGTATTAATGTTCAGTCTGCGTCTTCTGAAAGCCATTTGCCTTCTACAGCAACAAATAAGGACATAACGCATAGCTCTTTTCTTTTATTGGCTAAATCCTCTGTCTCCAGTTTAGCTACAAATCTACTAGTTTTATAAAACCACTATGTACAACAGGCTTCACAGTTTCATTGAGATAATAATTCAGTAGGTAAAGAAGATAACAAAAGAATCACTTTAGGGAGTGGAAGGAAGGGGGAGAATGAGCAAGTGTTTGAAATACCAGTTCTAGAACAAATTCAGCATACAAATACATTCAGTCTGCTATATTCAGTGGCAAGCATTGTGCTGTTCTTCCTCCCACCCCTCTAAGTATCTTAAGATGCATGTCAGGCCTAGACGAAGATGGATTCTTCATCCAAAGATGAAGAATTTTGGCAGACTGATCAGTTAATTCATTTTAAACTTGAAACCTGAATAAGGAGACTTCAGGTGGCTTAGAACCAAAATTCTGGTTGCGTAGAAAGGAATATAAATAAATTTTAAAATTCTGTATTACAAAATTTAACATTTCAAGTAGTATTTGAAATTCACAAATGAGGAAAAAAAAAAAACAACTGCTTTCTAACAGTCTCAGAATTTAAGCTATGCAGAAGAAAAATCCCAAGAGTCTCAGTGTGGAGCTGAGAAATACTATTTTACTGGTTTTAATAAATACTAGTATTTGTGGTATAAGTATTGAAAGTGTTTTAGGTATCTTAATAGTTTTTTGTTTAAAAAGGTAATATTAGTGTCTGATTTTGTATTGCCTGCAACGATGGTGTCACTTCCTAAAGTGGTGCTTTTCCTGTGAGTTCCAGGACACAAGCACACAAGGGCACGGAGTGCCCTTATGCAGTTAGGATTTTCATCAGTCATCATGCATGGATTTGTTTGCATGTTGTGTATTTTAGCCATAAAGGCGGGTGAAGACAAGAATAGAGAAGAGTTAACTGGGAAGGCAAACTATGGTTTTGCAATTCTGTGGCTGCTGCTGTCCTTTCATTATCTGACGCTTTGCCGTGTGATGTTTTCCAAAGAGACTCCAACTTGAATTGCTTTAAATTTCAGGGGTGGAGGAGAGCTAGGCCTTAGCTGGCACAAAGATGGATGTCAGCATAATAAACTCAAAGGTCTCCATGACCTTAAGGCTTGCATCATGCTGCTGCACGAACTAGGATTTTCTCAGCCAAAATACACAGCACTAGCAGCTGCCAGTGCTGGAGGAGTTCTTGCAGGAGCCCTGTGCAACACTGATCCAGAACTTATCAGAGCCATGGTTTTACAGGTGAGGTGCTGCAGACCTTTTATGGATTATGACGTTAAACTGTATTTTCTGTTTCATTCTACCAGTTTCAGAATTGGAAACGTTCCAATTCAGAATTCACTTTTCTCATTTGTTTGAGAAAACCTTGACCTAGGCATTTGAGGTCCTGTGTCCTATTTGCCAACCTTTTTTTTTTTTTTTTACAACAACTTCTAAGGCTCCTTTCGTAGATGTTCTAAATACAATGATGAAGACTTATCTCCCACTGACAATTGAAGAACAGGAAGAATGGGGAAATCCATTAGCAGATGAAAAATGTATGCAGTATATCAGAAGCTATTGTCCATACGAGAATATTAAGACACAGGTAAAACTATGCTTTCTGTGTGGAATACTGCAGCAATAAAGTGTAGCAGTTTATAAGAAATCAAAAAGCAAATAACTGGAATTTAAAAAAAAAAAAGTCTATTTTACCTTTTCTGTGCCTTAAATCCCAGTATTTTAGAATTGTCTTAGCTGCTGCTTTGTGTTAAAATGAATCATCAATACAAATATAAACTATTTCAGTAATAATCTTAGCAATATTTGGAGTCGTAAGTGACTACTGAAATTAACCAAACACTTTCTCCTAAATAATCAATAGATTTCAAGAACTGTTTTTGTTGTAAGACTGCCAGGAAGTAATAGATTATTCTATCGTATAACAAACCTCAACATGTAAAATACTTTCTCCTTTTGTGGGGGGTTTCTGTTGTTCTGCTGGGTTTTGCAGAGTTTGTCCCAGGAGGAAGGAGGCATTTTCCACTGATTAAATACCATTTCATAGACAATCAAGGAAATGGAAAAGGAGCTATAGCTTTGACATTGTCATCTCAGAGGAAATCTTTGTTTACTTGAAGTAATGTGTTAGCTGTGTGGCATAGCTTCATTAAGTAAAATCTTACTATGTAAAAACAACTACTTCTTATGTGTAGAAAGATTGCAAAAGTAAACCTCAACTACTGTTCTAAGGTGAACCGTTCCATGATTATTACTCCCCTTTTTTTTGTAATTGTCAGCAAGCAGACATGTATCAGACCTTTACCAGTGGGGAGAGGATGTTTTTGGTTACCGTTTGCAAGTAGGTTATCCCCTAATATGAAGTAATTTTTCACACCAAAATACTTCTTGCAGCTAGAGTGATAAAAGTGTTTTTTTAAGAGCGGGTAATTATGTAATAGATGTGTTTTTAGATAAACAATAACAAGTAGTACAGTAAGATAAGTAGAGAAGAATTTGTTACTCACTTTATGAGAAAAATCAGTTGTCAAGTATTTAACTGGTTTTGTTTTTTAATCTTAGTGTTATCCTTCAGTTTTTATCACGGCATATGAAAATGATCAACGAATACCACTAACAGGAGTTTTACGATATGTTCAGAAACTTAGGAAGGCTGCACTAGATCATGCCAGCAGAACAAGTAACAAAGGTAAGAATATTACAGCTACGTGGAGTTAACTAAACCAGAATATTAGTAGTCATGTAATTAAACATCATAGAGATTGACTCCTCCTTAAATGCATTCATTTGTACAATATGATCCAGTACCTAAAGCTCTGAATTAATTCCCGTTATCTGCAAAGATGAGATGTGCAGTCATACTGACAAATAGATAAACCTCAGCTTCTAAGATGCACTCCCCAGAGCCTTAAAAGGGACCAGATACCTCTGTATTGTAAACCTGCCTGAAAACAGTTAAACCCATATGTGTTAAATATTAATAGTGACAAACGACAACAGGCTCAGGAAACCCTCTGAGATGAAAAAAAAATGGAAGACTGGGAGAATGAGTTGGGCTCAGTCTCTCCTAGGCCTCAACATAGCAACTGTTGGACAGGGCTAGGTGAACCAATACCATCTAGTCCAGCTACTGATACAGTCAGACTGCAGTTCTCAACAACACATAGATAAAAGTCTTACTTTTGCTGCTGTGTAAAAACCTACTTTTCCCAGTTTGCCAAAACGGCAGGTGTTAGTCCAAGTTAGAATGACAACAATGCCAAGGCGTAGACGCTTTTATACCTGAAACTTAACACTAGCTTTGGGACTGTTTCCAGCAAAAGGTATGTTCAAGCCTTACTGTTTTCTAGTACCATCTAATCGGGGGAGAGGCTTTTACCATCAGTACCAAAACAGATCTTGAATTAGCTTTTCTAGATTTCCTTATGCCCCTTCTCTGCTAGCAGCACAACTGCAATGGTTGAGAAAGCATAGCAGATGCAATTGCTGTTGCAGTCTTTGCTCAGAAAGAACAAAAGCACATCTTTCCAAGAAGACTTAGAGAGAGAACAAACACGCTACATATATAAACGTTTTTCAAATATGTAGTTAATAGAAATACAAATATTTCATCCAGCAAGCCCCTATATGTTTGTTTTATTTTTTCTTAAGGAACAACAGAAATTCTGTCAGGACAGAAGGCAGAATTATCTATCCCTAAACAACTTACATCCCCACTTACCTTTTTCCTTGTTCATTCAATGTCAAGTGATCGCTAGCTTCATTGTTCCAGGAAATTGGATCCCTAATATCATCTTAGACATCCAGGCAAATGGCAGTCATTGTGATTCATCTTGGGAGGATTCACTGAACGAGGTATGTTCCCTTTTTTGCATACATCCATAACATGTTGGAGGGAGGCGTCCCCTCAATTGATACTTCGACCTTAGTAGTTGGTGCAGTCAATAAATGTATGTTTGAAGTATTAAAAGAAAAAAAACCCCACTGCTGGAATTAAGGTTGCTCTTGCAACCTTTTATACATATTGCAAGAGCAACTGCTAGTTTTCTTATATATATAAATAACGGCAGTTTTTTAGTACATATAAAACTTTAAATATATACATGTGTATATATATCTTTATATATTTTTATATATATATTTTTAATATATATGTATGTATAAAAAAGAGCCAGTGACAGAGCCAGATTATTGAACCTCATTGTACCTTAAGCCTCAAAATAGTATTAAACTCCCACTCATGTGCCGAGAGCTTTGAATGAAAGGTTCCAAGTTGTGCAAAACATTGTTCCAGCAGGAAGAGTCTTGCACAGTAGAGTATTAAGTGCTTAAAATTGTCATGCTGGCTGTTTACTTCCATCTTCCTCATGAGTAAAACATATATAATGGGTTTGATCTTTACATTTTGAAATGCATGATCTGTGCTATCAAAGGACGCTACTACAATTAGGTTTCAACATTTTGCACTTTGTACAAGCGTGCATGCTAAAAGCAACATGCTGCCATGACCTGCCATATTGTTACTGATGTCTCAGACTATCGCAGTTGGATACAAATTTTATTACTGTTAATTTTAACAAATCCTAGCAAACATTATTTGGTCGTTGTGGCAGTTATTCCCAAAAAGAAATCTTTCGGGAAAAGCCTCTTTCTGTCTTAAGGCAAGGTATTGCTTAGCATTAGTATGGGAAAGGAAGATTAGAATAGCTGTGCAAGAAGCTGAAGGTTGATAGTAGAAAGAATTTCTTTATTTTGGAGTAAAATATTTTCATTATTTTAGGTTGCGAGACACCTTGCTTTTCTGAACAAAGAACTTGAGGAAGTATGCCATCTCCAACATCATAGGAAATCCTGCAAATAGCTAATAAACACATTGAACACCTCTGAAGAACTTCGGGTCTGATTTTTATGAACAGTGAACGCCTTCCCCAGAGGATCTCTCCTCTTGGATCCCTGCATTATGGGCATAAACAGGCAACGAATTCAAAGTGGGGTGTGGCATTAGCTTATAAACATACAAACTAAGAGCTGAATTTCTCCCCTGCCAGATAGTACAGAAGCAGCCACCTGCATTAATGAATGCGTTCAGTACAGTTCTGCTCACATAAGCAAGCAGTGCAGCCCTATACAAGTGGAGCTGAAGTGCAACAGTGGGTGCTTAAAGCCTAACGTGTGAAGACATGCACTTCGTACAGGCAGCCTTTCCAGTCTAAGACCTCTCTTCCAAGGCCACATTTTACACAAGGCAGTAAAACTCCCAAGAAGTGTTTGATTTAAATGTCTCACTGGGGTCTTCTAAAACTAATTCCCGTACATAGGTGATGACGACTGTTGCCCTTCCTAGCTACACAGCAGCAATAGTGTACTGATCATACGGTGGGATTGGACGAACTGCAAGGAAGAAACAGGCTCTCAAGAACAGGAATTTTAGCAGAACTCTTTCATCTGAGTAGATTCAAAATCTTGTAGTTACCTGAACTAGCATGGTCATCTTAAAGAGCAGGTGCCAGAGTCCCTCTGGAAGACAAGACAAATGCCCCAGAAGGAGATGCCGGAGTCTCTCCAGAGGATAAAAGAGAAAGAACGCCCCCGCTAAAGGAGCCTGATTCATAGCTTAGCTGGCCTCTCAGCAAGGCACAAAACTGCTACACATTGCTTGTTAAGACAGATGCATGGTGCACACCTAGGAACAGCAACTGGTACAAGCAGGTGGTAGAAAATACGCTATGTGGCCATAAGGTCCTCAAACCAAAACAGAGTTCTCCAGATCATCCCGTGGCCAAAACAGACTGCACCAAGTGAAATGGTTATCCTTCCTTTGTATCAACGTCAGCCACTGTAGGTGCGCCAGATGCAAATCAAAGCCCGTGATCAAGTGTGACAGCAGTAGAGTTGTTCCAGTTGCACACTCTGAACTAAAGTACAGACACCTCACCTCAACCTTAGAGTAGAAAAAGAAATGAGAATGCAAATGTATTCTAACTCAGCAGGGGCGGGAGGCGAGGGAGAATCAATTGGAAATATAGTCGTGAGTGTGGAATTAGACATATTAGCTATATTTTGTAACTCTGAGGATAATCGGAGCTGTTAGAGCTGAGAGAAGAGGTAAGCCATCACAACTCTATATATTAGTCTTGCTTGCTTTTACCTATTTTAACAAATACAGGGCCACCCTTCTAGAGTAAGTTTTACAAATCTACAGACTTCTAAAAAAGTTACTATGAACTGCCACGGGCTTTGGATTCCACAGGAGCTCTTAATGACCAGCAACTGTGAGGGGCAGCGCCCAGAAAGCAACTGTTCTCTTTCCTCACAAAAACACACACACTTAAACAGGACAGTGTTTTAGGACAGGTTTACTTTTCTTCTCCACAGATGCTAAGGGAGAGTTTATACCATACTTTTTCCTTTTCATCACCAATACAGACGCAAGACAATTCGGCATCTGTTTTATTTTTCAGGACACTTATTTTGTACAGAAATAAGGTGTTAAAAGCCAAAGAAAACTGAAAATTTTTAGCATTTCCCTGAAACCAACATTTTCTAAATTAACATGAAAGCTTGGTTATTCTACTCCTGCACTTAACAGTTCGCATAGAGTAAATTGAAGGCGCTGGAATAACAAGCCTTTTCTGCCACAAAACAATTTCCTTGAAAAGCTTCCATGGTATGAACAGGCTTTGCTGTTTTATATTCGAGGACTAGGCCTTCTCCCATTTCAGTTTTAATTACTTTGGTATTGACAGCTTTACCAGCATTGCTAAAATTAGTACTTAGTCTTATAACAGCTTCAGATGGAAGGCTAGGCACTATAGCTTTCAGGTCTATCGTTGATTCCTGCCCAAAATTGAGAACCATCATAAAGACTCTGTCTAACCCATCCAATTCCCTCACATACACAAAAACATTACTGTCATGCCAGACATAGCACATCCACCCCCGATGAATGGGTAGCTCATTGTTGCGAAGTGAAGTTAGCTCTCTGTACAAATTCAGGGTTGAATTGGACCAGGTCATCTGCATCTGCAACAGACAGCAGTAACAGAATCATAGAATCATAGAATCGTTAAGGTTGGAAAAGACCCTTAAGATGATTGAGTCCAACTGTTAACCTAGCACTGCCAAGTCCACCACTAAACCATGTCCTCGAGCACCACGTCTACCCTTCTTTTAAATACCTTCAGGGATGGAGACTTTAACCACTTCCCTGGGCAGCCTGTTCCAATGCCTGACTGCCCTTTCAGTGAAGAATTTTTTCTTCATATCCAACCTAAACTTCCCTGGCGCAGCTTGAGGCCGTTTCCTCTCATCCTATCACTTGTTACTAGGGAGAAGAGACCAACCCCCATCTCGCTACAACCCCCTTTCAGGTAGCTGTAGAGGGCGATAAGGTCTCCCCTCAGCCTCCTCTTCTCCAGACTAAACAACCCCAGCTCCCTCAGCAGCTCCTCATAAGACTTGTGCTCTAGACCTTTCACCAACTTCGTTACCCTTCTCTGGACACGCTCCAGCACCTCGATGTCCTTCTTGGAGTGAGGGGCCCAAAACTGAACCCAGTACTCGAGGTGCGGCCTCACCAGTGCCGAGTACAGGGGCACTATCACCTCCCTGGTCCTGCTGGCCACACTATTCCTGATACAAGCCAGGATGCCATTGGCCCTCTTGGCCACCTGAGCACACTGCTGGCTCATGTTCAGGCAGCTGTCAACCAACACCCCCAGGTCCTTTTCCGCCAGGCAGCTCTCCAGCCACTCCTCCCCCAGCCTGTAGCGTTGCATGGGGTTGTTGTGAGCCAAGTGCAGGACCCGGCACTTGGCCTTGTTGAATCTCATACACCTGGCCCTGGCCCATTGATCCAGCCTGTCCCAGTCCCTCTGTAGGGCCTTCCTACCCTCCAGCAGATCGACACTTCCACCCAACTTGGTGTCATCTGCAAACTTACTGAGTGTGCACTCAATCCCGTCATCCAGAGCATCAATGAAGATGTTGAACAGGACCGGTCCCCAGCACTGAGCCCTGGGGAACACCACTCGTGACCGTCAGGGTCATTTCTTTGCACTGAAGGTAGGAAATATTACGCACCTCTCACACCCATGCAGTCTGCTGAGACCGCACCTATTAGAATTCCGTTTGACAATTATCTCTCTCCAAATTTATATGCAAATTCCACTGAAAAGCTGCTTTTTCTCATGCACTTCCTTGGCACTTGTGGAGTGGCAGAGACAGAGGTTATTAGGCAGGACAGAATTTCCCCAGCACTGACACCATTTCTTCCTCCCACTGTGTCCTTATAGCACCACTTATTCAGGAGAAGGCCACAGCCAAAGCTTGGTACTGAACTGTTTTCATTGAGCCTAAGCTACTGAAGTCACGGGGTTTGTTGTGTGTGTTATTTTTCCTGTCTTCGATTTATTTTTTGTCTTCAATTCTGGTCAGCACTGTAGATCAGGAAAATCTGTTTGATTCACTGCTCAACTGCCTTCAGAACATTTTTATTTACTTATGTTAGAGATGGTCTATGTTAAGTTCTTGTTACAAGGCCAGTGCTTTCTATAGTAATAGAAGTGAAAAAAAAAGACCAGATTGCAATTTAATATGAACATCCTTTTAAAAATTTTAAAGAGCCAAATTGCCACATCTACATTATAATTGCAGTTGCCCTGCTTAAGTGAATATAGATGAAGTAGACTCCTTGCTCGTGCAAGGATTTCCTTTTCTAAAAAAATTTGTTCGGATTCAATGCCTTTTTATTTTCCTCCCTTGAGTTTGTTCTTACCAGCTACACTACCAATTTCCACTCAGTAAAATAAGTCAGAACAAAATAGATACAATTAAAATATTTTAAACCATTAGAGTTAGTCTCACGTATAGATACCTACTTCAACATTTACACTTTGGTAGTCAGAGTTAACAGGTAACCAGCTACTGTTGCCTTCAGTAAAACCAGCGTTCACTTTGCCGTCCCACTGCATGGGGGATTTCTCGGGAAAGGTCACCTAGAAAATAAAGTGGTGTCAGAGCCATTACCAAGAAGTCACTTGTTTTGATTAGTACATTAAAAAGTTATCCCTTGAACAGCATGTTCTCAGAACTTCTAAACCATCACCATTTCAGTATTGCTTTCTTTGGTTTAAGTTAAAATTTAATAAGGAGGATTTAACCCTGCTCCAAATTTAAAGAGAACGTAAGAATCGAGAGAGTTCCTGAAATGGCGGAGAATGGTCGGTCTCATGGAGACGGCATCGCTGGGTAAAATGTGGAATTCCCAAATGACTCTACTAGAGTTGTCTCCCCTTGTGACAGACGGTTGGATAAAAGTTTACTAATGATAGCTGGGATATTCCAATAAACGTCTAGACATGCAGCAAATGAATATATGAGGTAAGGAGTCTTTAAGAAGAGATGCTATTACAACGACAGTAAACAACTAGTAAATGCTATTCAGTGTCTGTTCTTTTGTAACCATCACACTTTTCACCTTAGAACTCTTCAAGCTTATATTTGCAAGAGGTACAATTTGGACAGGATTATTTGTGTTAGAAAGAAAATTATTTCCAAGTGCAAAAAACTTTATTGAAAACCAGCTTTCAGCTGATTAAAAAGTGTCAGTGTAAAAAGTCTGAAATTCTCATTTTGAAGGATTCTGAAAAATTCTGAAAAAGCTTCCTCATTGTTATTGAAGAGCTTGCCAAAAGATCTGACACTTAAATTTAATGATATAAGAGGGCATAAAATATTTTGCACATACTTTAAGTGTTTGTTTTCCATGAAAACTGTTTTTCATATAAAGGGCACTTTTCAATACAATCTGTCAGAACAGCAGCTCAACAATAGAAATTGTCACTTTGCTTTGTGACATTATAAATAATGGGTTTCTCCTTTTAGCATGTTCTGAAAAGCAGGGGGAAAGAAAAAAAAAAAATCCTAAGTTTTCAACACTGGTAACACTCCCTTTCATCTTTACCTCTTTCAGCTTCTCCTGAAGTGTTTCAAAAGCTGGGGCTAAAAACTATACCCAGAGCAAATACTCTCCATCTTTCTACGACACCCATTCATGAGGGATTCTTCCTCTCCAGACTGAACGAAGAGTGGTTTTGCGCTGTTACAAAGCCGTGAGCCACGGGGTAGCCACTAAAAGAGTAAACCCCGAGGAGCCAAGGGCAAGCCACTTTTCTGAAGAGCATCATTACTACTGTCAGCAGTAATCAGCAGCAGGAAGAAAATGCAGGAGGTATTTTGACCTAGGTGTTTCTCAGAGGAAATGAAATTTCCTTTTAAATCAGAGAATCATTTCCCCACGTCTGAATCAGACAAACCTGGTGATGATCCCTGTGCTTCTTCAAGTGTCTCTTTCCCTTCGGTACAGAACTAGCCAACACCATTGGTAACATCATCAGAGGCTGTCTCATTCCCTAACAGAGGCTTTCCACAGTGAGAACAGCATCTGCCATCGGACCGTGTTCTCATGGTCCTCAGAAGTGGTCATAAGAGGCAGAGCTGAGCTGTTCCCTTTCGGGCATGACCTTTTCCAGTCATGCCCGGGCACCTTGGACAATGAGACACAACGGATGTCAGGTATGATCATAGAAGAGACAAGAAATTACAGGGGCTGAACATGAAAACTTTTAAGTTACGCAGGTCAGCACAGCGTGAAAGGCACAGACGCTTTGTTTTAAGCCCTTGACCTTGAATAAACTTACTGCTGAAAATTTCTGTAATCTAACACACAAACATCCTGTCACGCGTTACTTGAGACCGTGATCAAGTGAGCTAGGCACCTGGTTCCCAGGCTGGGGTACCTAGATCACTTTCTATAAAGGATCTAAAAGATAAATCAAAAAACCCTGCGTGACAAGCAAACCCCACTTCTGCTTGCCACCAGGCAATGCTAAGCAGGGGCTGGTCTGTACCCCCGCCCCTTTCTGGAGATCCCTTCTTCAGAGCTCGGGCAGACCGTAGAGGGCTGTGGCGTAGGTGCCTTTGCACAGTCAAAGCAAAGCAGTCTGCAGGAGACGGTGACTGTCGCTATGCTCTCTCATGAACTCTGGTTTCCTTTAAAAAGCAGCCAGGAAATAATGGACTTGGCCGTAGCGATTAGGGTACTTCTGGGGGAGGAAGGAGATAGCGACTCGGTTCCTCTTGCCTCGGATGACCGCAACACACCTCTCAATCACTAGCCCAGGCCCGGTGCTGGCACTTGCTGTCCTTTCTGCTGAAGCGAAGCAAAGCAACACTGCTGCAAACCACGCAAGACTGATCTGGCATAGGACAGAGATCGGGGACCATGATTGCAGTCTAGCAGTTCAGACACACATCGAGGCCTTGGTTCTGGTCTCTGGCCTGGCCATTTCCGCCTGCTGCCCAATGGTTTTGCCATGGGGAACAGAGAAAACCATCTAAACAGTGAGAAAGACTGGGTTTGGTTAACAAAACAAAAGTTCTTGTATTTTTGAAAGTTCTGTTACTTGGAACTAAACAATAACAGGATCAGAGTTTTTAGGCTCTTCACTTACATTTTCTGATGCAATGTTCGCCATGCCTATTTCTTCACCATAGTAAGTTACAGGAGTACCAGGGAGGGTTAAAAGCAGCATGTTTATAACATTGACATACTCCTTCCCAATCCGAGATGAAATCCGAGCAGCGTTAGGGCTTCCAACCTGAAGAAAACATCATTCTGTTAAACACACATTATAAAATTCCATGCATATGTGAAATTGGTTAACTAATTTAACAAGGTAGTAAGGTTTCTTTTCTTTTTTTCTTTCCCCTCCAGGCCTGTGAGGGCAACTAACTTTTTTATCTTGGTGCCAGTACAAACTTCTGCACCAAATAATTTAGCACACAGAAGCCCTGCCAGCAGCACATGAGGCAGAAGTGAGGAGAGATGACAAATAACAACTCTCCACGATTACAGTTTCTCCAGATTTCTGCCATTTTCTCTGCTGTGTGAAGGTGGGGCTTGTTTTGAAAAGATCTCTTGCACATCCCAAACATGCTTCCTAGCAAAGACCAGCAAGGTTTGAAGATAACTGCCCTCAGCTGCCTGCTCTGTTCTTCCCTGGCCCTGGGAAGTTTCCAGAATCCATAGAATTGAGTCAGTTTACGGCCAAAGATAATTGCATCAATCCCATCCTCGCTGGTGGTTAAAGCCAATGCCCTGTACTACATTGGTGACACCAAGGGAGAGGCATGACCATATATTCTCTTCTGTCACCATTGCATGGGCAGCATAACTGTTACTGAAGGGCAGGACAGCCAGCCGGCTGGCCAATGCCAACGGCTGCAGCTACAGCAGCTAGGAGTTTCACATGGACATCTACTGCGGCTCAGCCGTGGGCTCAGGCTGCTGCTGATCCCACTGAAATCCGTGTGTATTTGTGGGGGAGGTTTCTATCACCATGAGAGGAACTATCACCTCTAGGTTTCTATCACCTATAGAAAGAAGCCCTTCCTGTAAGAGTTGGTCTAGAACCCTTACCGCCCAGTTTGGCCATCTTCCTGCAGGCATGTTTTTCATCCACAAGTTGACAGCTTCAAAAACACTGTTGCCTGATAGATTTTTCATGTTAATTAGGTTGAAATTGAAGGGAAAGTCTGCTTCTTGGACAAAAGTTGTTCCATAATACATCATTGTTGCGTCAATGTTTTCCTTTTCATCACCATCAGAACCCATAAACCTACAAAGAAGTATACAAGTACCTTTTTTGGCTCATTTGTGGTTTGCACAGAGCGCAAGGAAGCTAGGAATGGTGTTGGACATACTTAGAAAATAACATAGCATTAAGAATTATGTTTGCTTCCCTCCTCCCCATCAAAAGAGATTAATACAGAGAAACAGTATTTTGTAAAGCAGATAAGGAAACAAGGAGAAAAATTTCTGGAGAAAAATCTACAAGAGTCCCACAAGCTGAACATGAGCTAGCGATGTGCCCTTGCAGCAAAAAAGGCTAACGGTATCCTGGGCTGCATTAGGAGGAGTTGTCAGCAGGTCAAGGGAGGTGATCCTTCTCCTCTACTCAGCACTGATGAGGCCACACCTGGAGTACTGTGTCCAGTTCTGAGCTCCCCAGTACAAGAGAGACATGGAGCTACTGGAGAGAGTCCAGCAAAAGGCCACTAAGACCATTAAGGGACTGGAGCATCTCTCCTATGAGGAGAAGCTGAAAGAGGTGAGACTGGAGAAGTCTCGGGGAGGGAATCTCATCAATGTATATAAATATCTGAAGGGAGGGTGCAAAGAAAAGGGCACAAACAGAAACACAGGGGGGTCCCTCTGAATATCAGGAAACGCTTTTTCATGGTGAGGGTGACTGGGCACTGGAACAGGTTGCCCAGGGAGGCTGTGGAGTCTCCATCCTTAGAGATGTTCAAAAGCCGTCTGGACACGGTCCTGAGCAACCAGGTCTAGGTGACCCTGATGAGCAGGGGGGTTGGACCAGATGACCTCCAGAGGTCCCTTCCAGCCTCAACCATTCTGTGATTTTAACAATCTCTGTGTGTGACATGAACAGTACTATTAATACTATACAATAAATCAGCCACAGGGCTGATTAATTACAGTGTCTCCGTGGTCCAAATGGTCGCCCATTCTGCTTACTTCTGTACAGTCCAGAGATACAGCAGAACGACCAGGGCCAATTCATTTCCTTTCCCTCACACATTGGGGAAGAGGTAATAGAGCCTATGCACTGCTATTTGCATTTGAGGAAGAAAACTTTTTATGGCATATTATGTTACTAAAACAAAAAATTATTGCTAGCAAGAAGGTGACAAATATTAGAGAAAAATTCACTAGCTGTAATAATGATTACCTGTATCGGCCAGGTTCACTGCTGAACTGATTCATGGTTTGACGGAAGCTTCGGATGATATCATGCATACCAACCTGCGTGGTCGTGTAGTCATGGTAGAGCTGGGAATAGGCTGTGATACTCTCCTTGAAGAAGGATGCAATATTTCCCATTAGTTCACCAATATTTTAGATTTCAGAACTCTCCAAATTCTTCCCATCCTTTCCTGAGACAATGCACCAGTCCAGATAAATTTTAACTGAAATGAGCTTAGCATACGAACACTAACAGTGCAGAGCTGAACTGCACTTGGGGAACTCTGAAAGATATGATAGCAGAGGGCTGATTATTTTGGATCCTGTCCTTCCAAGAGGGAGAGCCCAGCCGCAGCACTAACCAACTGAGCCCACCTGCAGCAGCAAGCACAACAGGTACTGTGGCCACACACCAGGCTGGAAAGACGGACAACATTGTTGTCTTAACTTATAAAGGCAACGATGCTTGTGGAGCTGACCGGTTTTATGTGATCCCCAGCTCTGCAGGGCAACAAGTGTCTTAGTGCTGGCACTACTTGGGAACATCACCAAGTTCACTACCTCAACAAAAGCCAATAGCATAAATAACAGGGTGCATACTTCTGAATGTGTCTGGCCACCTCTCGCTGTGCCATATTGCCAATACGAGGTTTTTTTTGTTTTACTCTGATTCCTACTAGCAATGTGGAAGAAATATGTGCTAGCGACTGCTGTGGGATCCCAAGTGGGCAAGAGTTCTGAGCTTACCTCCTGTAGCGGGCTCCCCAAAGACAAGCAATCAACTATTAAAATCTTTTTAGAATATAAATTGAGAAACAAATTATTTTAAACAGAAAATGCGCAGAACAGTGTCAGAACAGAACTACGAAGTGTATGTGGACAATTCTCTTCCCACCCACAGCGCTCCTGCCCGCGGGTATCCCACTGACCTACACCCTCAGCCCAGGGGCTGCTTTCTTGTATGTGCTCCTTCTGCAGAGCGCCCAGGAGCCACCTGCCTTCCAAGGGACACAACTGACTCAGTCTTCCTAAAGCCGTAATTAAGACCCAAAAGAGTAAAAACATACACTCTCTTGCCCCAGTGGGAAATACAGGGGAAAAAAGCAAAGACAGAACATATACGTTACTGGATTCTGGGACTTGTTCACTTGAGGCTCATCTCGGAGATGCGTTGCTTCTAAAAGAAATTTAACAGCGCTGAAACTAAATCCATCGATTCCTTTGCCGAGCCAAAATTTGATAATATCCTAGACAAAGGTAAAAGTTGAGAATTCCAGGTGAGCCCATCCTGTTCAAAATAGTACATACTTAAAAAGAAAACTAAACCTGATGGTAAGTATTAATACGTAATTAGTTTTTTAATTTGTACTTCAAATTTTACTAGATGTTAAAGTGAATCATGTCGATCTAAGATCAAACTAAAATCTAAATAGAGCATGTCTTATTACTTCAGCCAGTATAGAAAAGAAAAAGACTGGTCTGTAACTTTTCCCGTAATTCAGGAGACCAAAGCCAGGGCATGCCTCACTAAAAGCCATTTCTAACCTCATCCATCCAAACAACTGGGCTGGTGCTAAGCGCTGTTGTGGGTGAACACGCGTCATGGCTGCACGCAATTAGAACGCATTGATTCAAATATGCGAGAGTATGTTGTTCTGCACAGACCTTGTGCCACCAATTTTCTTTTTATACAACAGAGCTCTTAAAACATTTGTTCTCTTTTATTTGACTGATGGGAAATGTTTAATTTTATTTTCAGACTTATTTGTTGATTTTGCAGGAACATGAAAAATTATTATCCAAGTTAACAGCTATCAATTTGTAATTTCACTATCAAATTCAGAGGTTAGTCACTCCTAGTAAAATTATACTCTACTTCAGTAGCTATTATATCACTACAGTTTTATTTGCTCTAGTTTTAACAAACAGCTCTAAAGTTCACTCCTTCTTGAGTGTTTTCTGCAAACATTCTTTTAGACCAGATACTTTTCTTCATCTGAGGACCAAACAGTTTTTTTTCAGACAGTTATTGAATTACCTTTTTTAAAATGTATGAAGTACACTTGCCTGAATAGGCTGAAGCAGAACTAGTCCACACTCAAGCTTTACAAATTTTTGTTTGGCAAATAAAGACTCCGCCTTACCGAGTTGGTACTTTCTTGTAGAGCCATTCTGAAAGCAGCAGCTTTCGATATGGTGTCTGTCCAATATTGACTCCACCAAAAATTAACTTCTGTTCATTCATGTGCTCGTCACAAAAGCAACACCAGGTATCAGCGCTGCAAATATCAAGCGCTGATGTGGCGCTCACTGGGACCAATCTACTTTTACTTATGCAAGAAAGCTACAGCACAGTGGCTGCGAAGTTTCCTTGCTCCCACATACCCTTTGGCTACACCAAAGACTTGAGCTTCTCTGGCAGAGTAAATGCTTCCTGCTCAGTCCCACAATCCTAACCTTCTGAAAGAGGATTTTGAATTAAAATAGTAGACAAAGACTATTCTTTAACATGCTGGAGCAATTAGTGATGTTCACAAGCATTTACCAAAGGTTGGTGTTATCAGGCCAAACTTACTAGTTCTCATTTCATTTCTTTGCGTGGGAAATGCATCATCTATTTGCTACTGGAGCTTCAGTAATGTATCAGGTACCATTCAAAAAAAATTAGCCAGGACCATTGAAAAGTATGTGCGACGCTAGGGAAAAAGGTGGGAGTGGAAAGAGGTGGCATTAAGGGAAGTACCAAGATGTAGAGAGGTTACTAGTGGAGCTCTTCAAGGACCAGTCTCAGAGCAGTCTCGTTTCACGCTTTAGTTAACAAGTACGACCAAAGGTCTTTTGTTTCTTCACACACACGCAGTACCCGCCGTGAGGGGAGAGGCCCCAGAGACAGTGAGAACTGGGCAGCTTTGAAGACCCCCGCCAAAGAAATGCACCAAAAAATTCAACAGTACAAAGTAGCAAACACTTAAGGACTAAATCAAAACACTTGATGTAGCTGTACTACCTGATGGGGTATAACTTAAAAGGAGGAAAAAAAACCAACAACCAAACCACCAAGCAGCAATTGTCAGACTCCCCATGTTCCGGCCCACTTCCCCGTATTTTAATGAATTCTACGTTGCCTGCTGGGAGACGTGGTGCAGGCGGGCGGGAGGCTCCATCAGAGCACCACCCTGCCTTGGTGAAGCACTCTCGCTGTGAGGGCTGTCCATCTCTCTCCCCAGTGAAGTCAGAGATGCAGACAGATCGAAACTCGCTATCTTCCCCCTTAGCCACAAGCCCAGGCATTCCTTGTAGTTCAAATCAGCACTGCCTCACTTCCTTGAAAATGCAAACATCTCTTCGCTTAAACAAGGTGCCATCCCCACATTTGACCGGGTAATTAACAGCTCCTTGTATCAACAGAGATAAAAACGTCTCTCCGCTTGAGTGATTCAGCTCTGTTTCAGCAAAGGCTTCAGTGCAAGAGCCGTTTTACCTTCCAGTCAATCCCTCCATTAATTGTTGTCCTCGATACGACATCCAAAGGTGCTAAGTGCCTTCATCCTTGACTCTTGATGGAGACTAGAGCTGATAGCAGTTAACTGCTTCCCCACAGCAGTCATGTTGGATTATTTGACTACTACCACCAACTTCAAAGCAAGTAACAGCAATCTTAGGACACAGAGAGAGAAGTACGTATGCCACCAAGCAAGATTCTGCCCAGACATCTTTTCTGTTAAATTTGTTTCATTCTGGCCATCTGCATTTGAGAAAAAATTCAGGCTGGAAGTGCTGCGAGGAATAAGTAGTGGCTAAACAAAGGGATGGAGAGTCTCTCACTTCAGGGATGACTGGAAAGGCCCACCCCATTTAATCTAGTTTAACAAAAGCTGAAAGGAGATGTTGTCAGAGCTGAAAAATAAATAAGCATAAACAAGGGCGGGAAAAGCTATTTTGGTTCATAGAGAGCTAAGTATGAACAGTTTGCAAATAAGTTTAGGCTGAAAAGTAGAGGGCTCCTGAAGCATCAAAGCAATTTTAAGACAGCCTTTAGTGGGAAGAGAAAGGGAGCTCCTTTTAAAGGGCAATAGCCTGTTCCAAAAACCCGTCAAGACCTTGCCAGGCACTTGTGAGAGCAGGGGACTTAAGCCAGCAACAGTTGTACCTTCTTAAAATCCAGAGGACTGCAACACCACTCACTGCCAGTACTTCCACTCAAGGACAATTTTATTTGGATTTTTTTTTTTTTTTTTGGTTGCTTGTTTGCTTTTAAATTAAAAAGACTTGAAGCAAAGTAGCTCTGATACTGGAAGCATTACAGCATAAAGCTTGAATTTTGCTTATAAACTCAATGTTTGCCTAGACACCTTTTTGTTTCAATTGTTTACATACGCTGCAATCCTTGAATTACTTCCAACTAGATTGTAAATTGTGTAGCACAAACAATCAGAGAGATGAAGTGTAGAAATAGCTGCTTTGCTGTTGGCGCAGCAGCAGCAGGTTACATACTTACATGGATTTCTTGTTGGACAGCAAGGTTGCGAAAATTTAAGTCTGGCTGTTCTTTCCCAAACTGATGAAAATAACACTGCTTCCTCACATCGTCAAACTGCCAGCTGGAATTCCCAAAGACACTCACCTGCCCATACACAGGAGGGGGGAAATAAGCAGAACTCTTAATTTAACACACACTTACTCCTATGCATACTTTTTAGATGTGGTGCATTACAAGCATCTAATAAAGCACAAAATGCCTAATCAAGGGATGAAATTTTGAGTAATTTTGGTACTTATGTTTTACATTTCCTTCTCCTGCTAGTTGCTCTCCCTTTAGTCATGCTTCACCACATGTATTTCTTGTTCAATGTTCTGTTTCATTCTTTTTTTTTTTTTTTAAGTAGACTTTCACCGGGAATCATTCAGAATAGAGGGGAAAACATGGGTGGGAACATTTCTTTTGGAATTGTTTTTCCTAAAACTTATTAAAAATAGCTTTAGTTAACTTAGAGCTTTCTGCAATCTGGTATTATCCCTTTGAAGCGCCAACAACAGTCAGCATGTTAAAATGTTAACTTTATAATCTCTGTAATAAAAGATTCCAAAAGCTAAGATAGAGTCTTAAGACTCTAAGTTTAAAGAGAAATAACACTAGCTGGTACAAAATATTAATTCCATCTTGAGTATTTAGAATATACAAGTCCCTAATCATGCACCCATCAGTTCAAATTTCAAATAAGTATTTGAAACAGGTGACCCACTTTTTGGCCTGATCACCTTCCAGAAAAAGGAAAAAACAAGAACACGCAGTTTTGTTTCCCTCCCCACCAACTACGATTTCAGAGGAGCAGAGACAAAGTTTCTAGAGCAGAGTCCCCAGACACCAAAGAGGCTGAGCGTAAACAACTTGTGCACAACTATCCCTTTTTTTGGTCTGTTTAACGAGTGAAGATTTAACACTGAGGGAAAGAAAAAGTCATTTTTAAAATTCTCTTTGAAGTAGGAACCACTCCACTCGAGCTGGCTTAAATCTTAATCTGCACTAGCTCATTTAGTAACATCAGTTTGTACCTCTGAACGGGCACTTATAACCCAGTGTACATTGGGACAATTATGTTACAGCTGCTTTTGCTATGTGGGAACCTGCATCCAGCTTGGGCTTTGCGGGTGTCCCTTCCCGCGGTTACCCAGTTGTTTGGAGGAGCGACCGAGCCAGCAGCCTGCGCGCAGTCCTGCCAGATGTAGTAGTCCGTGTACTTCCCAGTCCGATTGCGACTCAGCTGAAACCATCGGTGTTTGTCACTTGTGTGGTTTGGTATTAAATCCATTATCACCTTTAACCCTTACAAAAAAAAATCAAACCATAAAAAAAATATTAAATTCAACCTTTTAAGACAAAGCTCACATTTTTTTCTTAATGCAGTATCAGAAGTGTTTGGGCTTCTTCCTTCCCAGAGGTCTGGCAAAGGAGAAGGGCTCCCGCTGGAAGGCTTTAGGCTGGAGGGTCTGGTGAGCACATTACATTTGGAGCCAGCACAGCCCCATTGGCTGCCGATAGGGGAATGCACAAGCAGAAACCAAAAGCCCCAGACTACTGATGCAGTTAGTCGTACGAGAGCCTGCAAGTAGCTGCCACACATCTTGCTGGTACTGTTCTCCCCTGCCCATTGCTGGGGAGGGAAAAGACGGGGAAGAAAAATCAGAAGAGATTTCTGCTGTTATGAACCACTTTCACTAACTCTGACTTCAACATCTGGCTCCCACCTCCCAGGTGGGAAAGGCACTTCACCAGCCTAGCATCGGTGAACACGTTCTTCCTCACCCTTCTTAAAGACTAGATGTTTTTTGAAATCCCAAACATTTTTGGGTCTGGTAAACCATTTTCCATTCTGTAAGGGGAAACACCTGAGCAAACATTTGGTCTAAGGCATAAACGCACCAACCAAGGATGCAATCGCTGGAAGGAAGCATATGTTCCCTCCTAACCCTGTAATTGTTCTCCTGCTTTCTCCAGACGGCAGCCATTAGTCATAAAATTTAAAGTCAGAAACAACTGCATCTCAGCCTTGATCCCATCGGACTACTGATGCCATATGCACCAGGGAGCATGGACAGCATGTCAGCCCTACCACCCACGAACATCCTCGGAGGGGACGGTGTCTCCCAGAGGATGTACCGCAGCCTGACGCTGCTGTTGTCGCCCCCCGCGCCTTCGGTCCTGCTCCCAGCACCACCCCAGCGCCCAAGGGCAGGGAACGGCAATCACAGAGCTTGCCTTGATGTGGAGCTAACGCACACCCTTCACTGGCACCTCCATCTGCTTCTGCTCAATGCCACCATGGGGGAATTGCCAGATGCACAAATTGAAATCTGAGATCGTAACCTAGCACTACAAGGTACACCCGTGTAAGATGAGTGAACGTCTTTTAATAGAGTTATTTTCTTCAGAGTTGCAGCTTACCTCTGTCATGTATGGCTGCAAGCAGATTCTCAAAATCGCTCATTGATCCAAACATGGGATCAATATCATAGAAGTCTTCAGCTCCATATCCAAGGTCTTTTAAGGGGGACTTATAGAAAGAGGTGATCCAGATGGTTTTTATATTCAAATACGTGATATGGTCCAGTTTTTCCTGGATACCTGTTCAAAAGAAAAGGGCATCATCCGTTTAGAAAAGACAAAATACTTCTGTTGAAACACATTTGCTGTGGGCTCTCAAAGATGGTACACAGGTCCCTTTGAAACATAACCATCCCGTTTTCTCTTGATATTTCTTCAGGGATAGCATGAGATCATGGAACAGAAACCATTCAAAGCCACTTTTATAAGGAAGATAAAGCAGGAATTTCATAAAAACATCAGATCAAAGCAAATTTCTACTTTGTATTATAAAAAGATTTCCAATTTCAGTTAATAAATTTAACACTTCTGAAAACAAACTCCTATATTTTGTTAAAATGCAGCAACAGCTTTACTTTCCCATTTCAAGGAACATTGATTAATCTTCAGACCACCCAAAGGGAAACACAATTTTAATGCAAAGATCCCAGCTTTTCCCTGCCATTAGGAAAAAAACTCTTACAGGGTTTTTCTGTTGTTTTCTTTAAGGACACCTCACTTCAGCCTCCTCTAGTATTTCTAAACCCCAAACTCTCCTGTCTTCCTGACATGTTACTACTGGCATGCAACCACAGAAACAGCTTCTTCTCTTCACTTGCCAGTAGAGTATATTATAGCTAGCGCTTCTTCTTTAGAGGTTTATTGTCTATTACAGTGTTGAGCCTTCCCCTTCTGAAACTTAAATCTCAGCTAAGCTACCAGTAAGTGGCATTGCCTCTTAGTATCGGGTACCCCTTCTCAATGCATTCATAAGAGCTCAAAAACACCCAGACCATGAACCAAACAAAAAGCAACACATCTTTCTCTCCTCTTTGTCACTTTTCCTTATGGAAAGGCAGCCAACCTAATATGCCAAAGTGCTCAGCACCACCCGTCCTCCCGATTAACCTCAGTTTGGTGGAGATATTTTACTCTGATGGCAGTTGTGCTGCTGCTTGCTCTCAGCCCCACCGCTAAAGATCCGTTCTAACTCCAGGCTTAGATTTAACAACTTGAGCAAGAACCTCCTAGATCTATTAATGACAATGTGAATTGCCATTAATGATTAGTCAGACAACTTTGATTCCTCTCTTGAGTAGGGTGGCTCTCTCTATCGGGAGACTTCTCTGTATTTTAAGTGTATATACACACACGCAGAGTACTTTTACCATCTTCGCACACACCAAGAACGGAAATTCACCCACCTTTCAGATCCCCATTCCCATCCATGTTGCTGTCCTTGAAGGAACGAGGATAGATCTGATAAATAGGACTAGCCTGCCACCAGTCAAGGCACTTTGGAGAGAGAGCAACAATTGCAATCGTAGCGCACACGAGCACAACGGCAGCGATGATTATGAGCCAGAAGAGAATCTCCCTGGTGACTCTGTACCGAGCTTGGCTGGAGAACTTCAGCAAGACTTCCTTCGGCATCCCCGCGTAGGGCTTCAACGCCAGCTCCTCCGTAGCCGCTGGGTCCGCATCAACAATGCACGTTTTTGGCATTTCTTCTTGGCTACTGGTATCGGTCTCCTTGTCATCAAAAGCCTCATTCTGAACAAATCCGTTGTTGTCCACCCCTCCCTTCTCACTCAGCTCCATCGGTAAGCTCTTAGCTTCCTCCTCGACCATTTTACTTCATGGGTCTTGTCCTGGAGACTCCGGCCGCAGCAAGGAAGTGTGCCAACACACCTTCGTTCAGCGAAATGAGAAGCAGCGTAATTAGCATCTGGGTTTATAATCAATCCTGACCAACTGGTCAAAGTTCAAAAAGATACAGAAAGGGCAAAGTGCTCCCGTTCTTCTGCATAATAGGAACCTTCAGCAACATAACAAAATGCTACAAGAAAGCGCAGTCTTCCAGGGAGGCAAGCCATCGCTCATACCAGCTGAGCAGAGTTACGTTTACCATTGCTCTCTCCGCTACACCAAACTTCTCTTCCTTTTGACAGCAGGGGAAAATTTGGGGTTTTTTTACCAGTAAAAAACGTGGTAAATATGCAGCTTTCCGGACTGGTCATGGTCTCCCCTGCCTAAAGCAGTCTGAGCATTAATGAGTAATTTAAACAGGGACAGCAAGAACAAGGTGTTGACAACTTCTGGCCCAAAAGCAACAATACAAACTAACTAAGAAGAAAAGATACAAAAGCCAGTTGCGCTTCGTTTCTCACCACGTTGAAAAACAGCCCGGCCAGCTAACCCAACCCAGCCCACCCACAGCCCTTAAGCAGTAACCATGATAAGGCACATACCGATCCTGCAATTCACGGCATGTGACAGGTTGCTACACCCAGAGCTATCCCCAGGTCAGGGCAGGATATCTCTGCACAGGTACAAGCAAGACCGGAGAGAAAAACCCACTGCCCACTATTAAAATACTTTTTTTTTTTTTAATTTGTTTAAAGGAAAGTGACTTTTCCTTTCTCCCTTTTTCCCCTTTCTACTGCTCTAGCCAGGAAAAAGCATTGCCCAGAGTCTGCTCAAGCCTGCACAGATTTACACATCTGTGTGCCCTGAGGCCCAGCTGCCCTGAAGCCAGCGAGCCCGCATCCCCCAGGACAGCCCCGCCAGCCAGCGCCCTCTGCCCAGGCATGCTGAAGGGAACACGAAGCAATGTACATTTGCCAAGGAGCTGCCTTATCACGTGTAAAAGCAAACACCTGCCCATGACCATAGGGTCAGGGTCCCAGGGAAACTCCCATGGGCAAACGCAGTGAAAAAAAGGTTGGTTTTGGCCTCAAAGAAGTATTCATTACGTTTGCCTCAAACCATGAAAGAAGTTTATAAACTAATGACTGAAAGAAATCCAGCATGCAATATTCAATTGATTCAAAACCATGTTATTTCTTCTGTAGCTGAGCTAAGAAGAGGTCTTTTTCTCTGACAGATTTAACCCTTCCCATTCCTCACAGCAGCACCTGGCAGCAACCTCAGCCTGAGCAGAGTCAGGCAGTTGCCCGAGCATTTGAGAGAGTGGCAGTAGTTTTAGTGCCTATAATTCACTATTGCAGGGAAATTATTTGAAACAGTCTCCCTTCTAATGACTCTGCAGTCTTAACATCATGGTATCAGTAAGTTGTAAAAGTTTCCAGGCAGGCATGGGCACTCAGGGCATAAGTATTCAGTACCTGGTTTGAATATGTCAGTCTCCGTTTGCTGTATACTTCATTCAGCTTTTCCATAACACCAACCGCTCCCTCCCCTCCCTTTTAAATCACTTCATTTCAATGACTTCATTTCAGATTAAAATAGCGAGTAAATACAGAAAATTTTTATATTGCATCACATACACCTCAAGACCCTAGTACTTCCCGCCTTGCTTTTTACCCAAACTCAAAGAGTTTTAAACAAGCCCGTGGCTTCCTTCCCAAAAGCTCCTTCAAGCACCCAGTGGGAAGCAGAGCAGGTCAGAGGCAAGAGCAAAGGACGACCGCAACGCAGCTGCCTGCCGCGGGTGTGCGGGTCAGCCGAGCCGCCGGGGCTCGGCACGGCCAGGCACACGGAGAGGGCTCAATGCCAGGGCCGGGAAAATCTGGGGACTGATTCACAGCACCCTCAGCTGTGGGATGCTGGGTTTTGTTTGCTTGGGGTTTTTTGGTTGTTTGTTTTGCCTTTTTTTTTTTTTTTCCTAGACCATAAGCATGTTTCTAAATTGTGTGGTTGCCACAATACAGAATCAGAGTTGAGAATATGGATCTATATATGAATAGATATAAAAACATAGGCAGTGATTATCTATGTACACGCACCCCCCAGTGATGCATATGACCCTCCAAAAACCCCGTCACTCACCACAAGAACAAAGCCCAGTCTCCCAGGTCACGACACTGTGCAAAACCAATGCCTATAAGATGAGGCTGGGCTCCTGCTGTGATATTTAGACACAGAGAGTAAGTAGTATGTTAAAAAAAAAAAAAAAGTTGAAGATGGACATTCACTGAAAACCATCAACTAGGAGTAACACTGACAAGCAGACTGTACACTAGTTATCCAAGTCGCTATGTTGTTTTGTTTGCTTATTTGCTTTTTATTTGTTTTTAAAATGCATTCCCAGCCATAGCATCACATCCAACAGGAGCAGCCACCACCCTGCTCATTCCAAGTCTTTTCTACCAGGCTAACGGGGACAACCTGCCTGCATTTACAGAAAATACGAAAGATGTGTTCATGCTGGAAGACAACTGCATGACAAAACAGCAAAGCGTTAACAGTGACATCTAAGAAGATTTTAGTGCTTCTTTTTCCTTTCTCCATTTCCCTCTGTAACGTCACGCCTGACACACGAGCCTGCAGAGCCAAGGCCAGCCGCTTGGTACCACCTCCTGTTCGTGTCACGCAGAACTTGCCGCAAGTCACGGTCAGTGTCTCTTTTGAAGAATGCAGCCTGAGTTTGAGGATCCTCGTGTTTACCATTTTGCAGCATGGGCGTACAACGAGAGAGGGCAGGTGTCAAAGCATTTACGTACTCCAGACGCAGATCAGCACTTCTGCAAGTCCCAGAAAGCATCTCTGGCACATCAGTGGGACACAGACATGTAATTTATCATAACAAATAGCTGCTCAATAGGCAATGCTACATGACCATGACTTAAGATGCAGGTTTATGTTTAATTCACCAGCATTTAATGCTAATTTAATCAACTCTTATCCCTGACTGCTTGTTCCTGCCTTGCATTGCCCCCTGCCTTGTGCCAGGTGAAGTGTTTAGGCAGCTGTGCAGTGAACCAGACTGGGAAACAGATTTGGGTGGAAAAAAAAAATTCATCCTTCAGACAGCTCTATTCCTAATCCACCTGGTCCCCAGGAGACCACATGAATGCTTCTGCCAGCCCAGCACAGGGAGGAGGAGGAGGACAGGCAGGGAGAGGGGCCAGGACACAAAGCACTACTACTCTTCTGGCAAATCATAGCCTTCACGCCTAACATTCGTTTTAGCATGTTCCTGTCTGTCCCTTAGAGAAAGTCAGGGAGTAGAAAGCAGTTAAGTCTCACACCCACAAACGCTCCTGGAATCAAAAACAGGGAGAAGGTTTAAATTCTGTTAATGGCTTACTCACAATCACGCATGAAAACCAGAGAATCAGGGACTTAACCCCCCCTTCACCCAAGTACGACATCACTGGTACCCAAAACTGTTGAAACACTGGTTCCAAGTGAGTATTTCACCACCCCACCCACCCCCCTTTTTTCTTTAAGCCAGTAAACTTAACGGTGATAACTGCCTGCATGGAGGTGTGTGCTTGATCTGAAGATATAGGGGGGTTACCCTTGGTATGTACACTTCTAACAACTGATAAAGGCCA
Source organism: Platalea leucorodia (assembly GCF_965183815.1). Classification (NCBI taxonomy): domain Eukaryota; kingdom Metazoa; phylum Chordata; class Aves; order Pelecaniformes; family Threskiornithidae; genus Platalea; species Platalea leucorodia. Next base: position 30,431,105 of record NC_138825.1, on the reverse strand, counting down.
ATTTAATATGTCGGTAGTCAGAAGCTGCCACGGCTCTCTGTACACGCGGTTGGGAAACCATTACTTTCCTCTCATTCAAACATCTTGCAGAGGCGCAACGGCCAAGGCCTGCTCTGCGAACCCTGCCGCGCGGGAACCGTGTCTTCAAAAGAGTCCCTCTTGTCCTAATGTAATCCCTAAGTAACATTAAAGGCTTATTTATACCTTAAGTAGGACAGATCGTGACTTAATTGCCAAGCATCTGGCTGAAAAGAGGAGGATTATGCTGCTGCGGCAGATAAACACAGCGTGCACCAACCAGAGGCCATGTATAGATGAATCCGTGTGTTCAACCTTCCTCCGGTGGCTACGTGGCACACAAAGGTACAGGGACACACTCAATTATTTTAAGGTTAAAACAGAACAGAAACCATCCTGGAAACAAACAGGTCGCTGTCTTGGTGAACACATGGTTTTTACAGCCAGACTGACTGCGCTTACAGCCAGACCTCAGTCGTACTTCAGATCACCTCCACATTGCTGTGTAAGAAGAGCCGCAGCACAGGCAGGTACCGGGTTGGGTACCGAAGGTATGCGTAGGCTGGACAGCTGGGCCTTGAACACTAAAAATTCTTCTAGAAAACCAAGAGGGGAAAATAGAGCCACAGAGCTTAAAATAGGTCTGGATGATCACCCACCATGGACGCTGGAGAACAAGCCCAAGAATCTAGTACCTCCTCCTGTATGTTTTTTCCTCATAGACCAAAAATAAAACCACACAGGTATTTTGTTGTTACTATAGACCTTTTTTTTTTTTTTTCCCTCTCCTTGACTTGAGGAGTTGCTCACCTTAAAATTATTTGATAAAGGAAACTGTAAACTTCATCTTAAGAAAGGCAGATCACCAACAATTCCCACTGAGCTTTAACTTTTTCCTTTTAAAATCTGTTTTATGTATGCAGGCATTATGCTTCTGGCTTGCTCTCAAGCAATTCTGAAACCGTTCCCTCCTGAGCAATTTCATAGTTTAGCGGGAGTAACTAGCCAATGCAACCGCGCTAGCAGAATCCACTGAAAAGCATTAAGTGGTAAAGAAAACACTTCACATTCTGTGCCAGTTATTGTGTTTACCTCCGGGTTAGATAGGGAAACAAAACCAATCGGTATGTGGGCAGTAATAGCTGCTATCTCCACACAGATTGCCATGGTTATTTCTATAAGATGGAGGGGTTAATTTCCACAAGTATTTCTTATATATAATTATTTAGATGCACGGGCTGACTAAGTAGTCTGCTGTTTGATGCAATACAAATGCCAAGTAGCTTGCCAGTTATTCGATACCATACATACTACACCAAAAACCACACAGAGGGGTGATTAAGCACCCTAATGTGCTAAGCGTAGGAAGATGTTTATTGTCAAAAAGTTCTCTTGCTTAATGCTTTTTCATTAAATGGTTTGTTACCACTGGAACTGGTCTGACATAATGCACTTTACCTCTAAATATAACCTCATTATTTACAGAGTCAGGGCCAGCTTTACACCCATGTAAAGAGGCAAACACTACGGTTGTCAGCTTCTCCTCAGTGGCTCCCACAAGACTGTTGGATAATCTGACCTTTAAAGCTACATTTCATTCAGCATTAACAAAATCCTCCCTTGACACGGAGGGCAGCCGGCAAGAGAGAGAGACTCTCGAGGAACAAGTTTCTGATGCGGTATCTTTTACCCTGGGCACCCCTGACCGCGTGTGGGGTTTCTGCCATCAGCCTGAAGTCCTGGGGGGTGGCAAAATGTAATTGTGTGGGACGCCGTGATGTGGTTTGGGGGGGTGTTGTTTTTGTGGTTTGGTTTTGTTGTTGTTGTTGTTGTTTTTTTTTTTGTTTGTTTGTTTTTTTTTTAATGCTCTTAGTCCACTAATGGACTATGTGATTAAAGGTTAATGGTGTCATAAAGGCTGTAATTAGCTACTGTCTGGCTCACGTGACGTTTCAGGGGTAGGTTTCAGGGGAAGGAGGCACCTGGCCCCTGCCTGCCGTGGGTGACCAGCATGGCTGGCTTCTCCCACTATTTTTAATGAAAACAATCACCCCCTAGTTCTTGCTGTTAGCATAGCTGCAAGAACAGCAGCACGCAGAGTTGACTCCTTCTGGATGCCCTCCCCTACAGAGGGTCAAACACTATACTGTCACGCATCCATAGAAAAACTTACTTTAGAGCAAACTCCAGGTTTGTTGCCCCTCCAGGAGGAAGCTCGCTCACATAACTGCACCCTTCTCAATTTACTGTTACCACTCTTCCCTTTACAGCATTTCTCCATCACATTTCTGTCCTAGAGGATGACAACTTTCAAAGAATTTGCTTTTCCAGCCTAGTCATTAAAAGCTTTGCCAGTGAGAGACCCAAACCTCGATTCTACCCTTACCTGAGCTGGCAATGTTGAGCACAGTATTAAACCCTGAAAGACTGTTGCTGAACTTTTGATGGCTATACGCTCAAAAGTGACTTGGTGTTATTTAAAGACCTCCAAAACGGGAAATTGCTAATACAGACAGCACGGCCAGGCAGCCCCACAGGAGGCCAAGCAGAAGCTCAAAAATAAAATGGCATTGCACTGCATCACTACCGCATCCATCCTTTGGGCTACTAAGAGACAGCACCCCATAGCAAGCTACATCTATCCATGCTACAACTTCTCTCTTACAACAACCTCCATTCACTGAATAGTAACCGAGGAACAAGTTTTGGTCTGTTGAGCACTAAGCACTTCCTCACGTGGAAGGATGAAAGCATTTTCAGCGAGGAGCTGTCAGGCGAGGAATACTGTGTTCTGCAGGGCTGACACTGCATGACCACAACTAGCACCACACTGTACAAGCTGTACTGCTTTTCACGGTGCCTCAGTTTCCCCACTTGCAGGAATTACGCAGGTAGTATCACACAGCTATGTATAGCACTCCACTGAGCCTCACCACAGCTTAGAATAATGAGTTTACTCCTTCCCTGTCTGCATCAGTGCATATCGACAGGCCTTCCTGAAACTAATTTGCTTTTTTCACATATATCAAATTGGTGGCAGGCATTTCACAATCAAATGTACTCAGGCTGCACTCCCCTGAAATAATTTCCTGCTGAAAGAGCTCGTTTTAGATCAGAAATGTCTAATCTTTGTACAGACAACTTCACACTCTTACTACTGAACTGCATCCCAAGGCTTTTACAACACCTGTCTGTGACCAACAGTTCACCAACTCCACATCAGACCATAACAGTTCAGCAACAGGAACGTGAGCGAGGGAGTGTGTAAAATCAATGCGAACATCGGGAGTGAAACCAAAGAACTGGAAGTACACATTTCTGTAAAAAAACCCAAAAGCAACAAACCCCCACTTCTCCAGCTCAGGTGGACTGACCTAGCACGCTGCGCGGCAAGAGCTGGCACGTGCAAGGTTCTGCATTCAAGGAAGGTGCTCTCTGGCCAGCACAGGCTAGACCTCTGCAAAGAGAGATTTCACACCTCTAGGAAGCCATCGCCAAATAGATACATGTACCATTCAATGTAATAGGTAGCAGAACTTAATTTTAAATTTCACATTAGCTTGAACATACAAAGACTGAAATTGAAGACAATCCTTACTTTCCAGAAGTTAGAAGAACAGCTAAAAAAATAATGTTAAGTATCAACCTCTAAACACGGCCCTACAAATCTCCCCATGGCCCCTCCTTCAGCTGTGTAGCACAACGTGCCTCCCGTTCCCACACGGGCACGCTGCTTGCCTTTTACGTATGCCGAGCACAGCACACTCAGGCCTCTGACCGGCAGCCTCGCTATCTTCCCTCCTGCTCCCCTGCCACCTCGCAGGCATTAACTCCAGTTTCTGTCCTATCCCACAGCTGCTCTACCCCTGCCTTCTGTACGCGTATAAAGCACCTCTCCGTTACACATTTATCATACCGAAGTGCAAAACCAAAGGGAATACAAGAAACACACTTACCACCACCACTAGGAAAACGTCAACGCACACAGTAGGTAAGCAAGCAGTGTTCACACGGTGAGCACGGCGACAAGACCGCTCTTGGAAAAGCGCTAGACAGCAGCACACAAAAAACCTTCCAAGAGGCATTTATGTGATCCATACATTCTAGGGTTATATTACTATTAAAAACTCTTTAGTTCATAAAAAAAATATTCTTGTAATGAAGTGACAGTCACTAGCCATACTTAGTTTTCTATATTGCCTTCTTTAGGGTTAATTTTTTTTTTTTTTGGGGGGGGGGGGGTATTTTTCTTAACTATACTGTTTCTACATATGTACTAAAAATATACAGAATTTACGATGCTTAGCATGGGAGGGTTGTTTTTTTTCCATACACAAGAAATGGCCTAATAAGGCACAAAACTCAGGGCAGATTCTCATTTCCAGGCAGCTCATGCTGCAGTTCTCCCTAGGTCTGTCTCCCTTTACGAATGGCACCCTTCCCGCTGAACAACCCGGTCCGCCTCAGCGCGAGACAAACCATTGTATGTGACTCCATTTCAGCAAGGCCAAACTGCATCTGCAGTGTTGTAATGCCAGAATTGTCATCCTCTACAGCTTTCCAACAGCGCCGCAGATACTACTGCCACAGCAAGGAAAAGAACACCAAAATACTGGACTTTCTTAGTTTTAAGGTATTTCTCCTCTCACTGCTTTTGGAAAGGAGGAGTACGGTACCACTCCTGATTAACAGATGGGGAATGGAAGTCCAGGAGCTAGAAATACTCATTAAAATGTTCTTAAGTTTCAATTTGAAAAATGACTACGCTTTCCCTGGACAATTGTATTTACTCAGCCCAAGCCATGCTGACTAACCCCCAACAACCACCTTTTTCTTTGGAACAGTCTCAAAAACCATTCATATAACATTTCTTACAGCAAAGTCCCCGTGGGAGGAATTTGCCTCTTCCTATGCTGGCTTAAAAGGACTCTGTTCTAAAAATAGTGATAAACAAATGTAGCCAAAGCAGTCTTTTTTCAAGGGTGGCATTTGGTTTCTGGTTTTGGTTTGTGGGGGTCTTTTTTGTTTGTTTGTTTTTTAAGATTATTGTTAGTGTCAGTTTTCCTACAGCAAGAGGAATTTCAGTTGGGTCTTCACCATGGTCTATACCATTTCGGATTATGAACTATACCATAATCCTTTGCCTTGAAATGAAATCTTGACGTGAAACTAAGAAGCTTTTATTTGACAACAGAGCTGTAACATTATATGCCATCTGAATGCATAAGCACTCCTAACAGTCTGAAGTTCTGTTTCAGAATCGCCTGGCATTCAAGGATCCAGTTATCAGGGTGAAAGCAGTTACGTGAAAGGTGAAAAAAGCATCGCCTGCAGCGAATACCAGGCTTTCTATTTTGAACTTAATGAATCCACTGAATTGCGTGGGCTCTTCAAGTGCCACATCTCACATTATGTATCTGCATAAAACAGTTTCAGGCACCTAGCTCGTCTACACTAGCGAACCAGAGAAAAATGTAATCCCACATGCAGCAAGTATTCGCATAGTGCATTTAAATCCCCCCGTCCCCTGTCACTCAAATAGTGGAGTGACAGCTATCACATACCCATTCTCCCCCCCTCTCCCCCCCCAAGATAATTAATGCAAATGTCTGGCTGTCATTATATAGAATCATAGAATCATTTAGGTTGGAAAAGACCTTTAAGATCACGGATGTACTCTCTCATGGTTCTCATGCGTTTAGCTCGGCCATGCTGTCCGTAGCACCAAGTACAGTGGGACTCCAACCCACTCAGAACAAAACCAGTTGGCATTGCAAAGATACCTCTTCCAAATATTTCAGTACTGAAGGCTGAACAGGACAGACATACATCATCTTTAAGTCAGTGATAATACAATACCCATTTTATACATTTTTTTCCTCCTTTTCCTTAATTTCATCCAAAACCCTTTATTGAATGCAGTTCAAAGCATAAGGGCTAAGACCATATTAGAAGTTGTATCTACAAGATATAACTTTTATTTTCTTTTCATTCAGTTCACAGAAGCAGCACTTGAAATACAGTAACTGCATATAAAAGAAAAGTTTCTGCAATTACTCACACACTTGGATCTCTGCATTTTTTCCCCTCTGAAAGTTGAGTGGGAAGTTAAATGCAATAATTGTAATCTCTGAAGCAACAGTATGGAACTTTCTAAATGTGTTTAAGGTGAGGATGAGTTGGAATAAAGACATGAATGTAAAATATATTTCACCATTTTAAAATTTGTCACCCAGTACAATGAAAAAAAGGTGCCCATCACTAAAAGTAGAGACTGAAGTTGTTGTAAAGCATTACACTTCTAATCACCTCGCACATTGTTTGCATCAGCAGAGTATTTCCTACAACTATATCCTACCAAATTACGCAGATTTAGGAGAGCTGGAAAAAGTATTTTGGTTTGATTTCACACATTCTCTGCTCCCAAACCTGAAACGTTTTTATTAAACACACTAGAACACATCTGCTTTACATACCAAGGCCAAAATCCTTACTGCACTGTTAAACTTAGATGTGTTTATGAACTGAAGAGGACCATTGGATAAAGGAGCAAAAAAAAAAAAAAAAAAAAAAAAAAAAGAGTGCATTCTCCAGTTTCTCCTGAGAAGAACAAATTAAATACTGTAGATTATTCGTCCAAGATTAAGCAGACATCCACCTTTTTGCATGTGAATAACCTGCCAAAAGAAAAACAATATTCACAGAATGAATTTGATGGGGATGGTGTTAAGAAGTTTCCTTACAAAAATAATGGGAACTATCTTTTAATTAACGCAATCAGACTTTAACATGTACACATTTACTTCAAAGTTTCCAACCAACTTCTAAATGTAGGATATTTACTAAACTACATGTCCCCCCCCCGCCCCCAAAGTAGCTAAAATACATCAGCGCAAAGAGGTGTTAGAGGTGTGTTTTCATCAGTTTCTCTTTTAGCACATTTTTTAAAAAGACAATTCAGATTTTTCATGGAGAAATTAATACTCTTGCAAGGAATATAACATACCCAAACATTTTTGGGTACCCTTTCTAAGTGCTGGACACTAACTCCTGAAAGTAGTGTTTTGTCTCACAGGACATAGAATTTTCATTCTATGAACTTCTGTCCAATTTCTTTTATTTAAGCTTTGCAGCTCTTTCAAAGCGGTAAAAGCAGATCCCATTTGGTCATTTTCTGGCATAACTTTGGATAGAAGTTCTCTGAAAAATAGGTGTTTGAAAACATCCCATAACTACCCAACAGAAACCAGAAGCTGCCTGAAAAAGGCCAGAAAAATCAGTATTTCTGTATTTACAGACCAGATGAACCTCCAAGATCGTCATGAGGGGGACTCATGAATTGGATTGTTTCCAACTTTTTGAAGGTCAAAGGCAGGGTCCTTACAACACCAAACGCTATTATAACATTGCCTCAACTTTCCCACAACTCACCTTAAGTTCCGAAAGTCTAAGAAAGCAGAAAACCAGGGTAACAGTCACTTCCAAAACAGACTCGACACAACAGGTAAGAAAATTATTTCCAAGAACACTGCTTCAATTAGTTGCCACAAGTCTTCAGAATGCACCTTCCTACTACACAGTGGTTTTCTTCCTTTATTAGCAAGGGCAACTGCTTTCACAGAACGATTACCAAACTGATGGAGAATGGCAGTGTTTTGGCTTTTCTTGCCCCCTACAGAAGCCCGTCCCCATAACTGCAATCCTTATCAGTCTTTGGTACATTTTAAAAGCGGGTGCTGAGGCAATCATTAGTTGATGTTAATTTACAGTCGCTAATCACAGTAACAGCACAGCAAAGCTTTCTCTGTTGGAAAGTCCTAGCCAAGCTGCATATGGACAAATAAGGACAGCCAAGGACAGAAGCTGGAAGTACACGTCAACGGAGAAGGGAGTTCTCAATGATCCAAATCAGGCTTTAAATCCAGGTATCGCAACGAAGGAGAGCTTTAAGAAGGTTTTTGAAGAAGGAAAAATAAGGCATTTGGGGGAACATGACCTCTCGGATGTAAAAAGAGCAAAGCACGCGCAGCAGCACTGATTAAACATGTAACAAAGTGAACGATGGAAATGAGAGATGACCTCAAGCAGTGAGCTAAATGCAAAAAGGAGGCACAGTCATGCTAAAATGCAAAAGCTACTTGTCTTTTGATCAACAGAGAAGCAGCTAGATAGGAATAGAAGACAGTACAAGCAAAGCATAGCTAAGTCAGATCTATACAGCAACACTCCCAACAAACACAAGCAGGACAAGATCAGATTGGCACACAGAGAAAGGGGTTACAAAGACACGAGACCCCACGTGGAGTTTCACCTGCATAAACCGCATACTTACCTGGATTACATTTGCAATGGATGAGTGGTTAGGCCACTCAAAGAATCTCCGCCAAATGCACCACCACAATACTGCAAAATTTCAGTGACTTGGGTCCTTTCTTGTGGCTCTGTCAAATCGCCTTCATCTCTGGGAGCATCCCACGCAGTTGCTCACCTGCACCAGCGGAGCTACCTCCCTCTGAGTTAATTTTTATTTTAGAGCTAAAAAACACCTATAAAGAGCTAAAAGCAACATGCCTTCAGCAGACAATCCTTAAATCTAAAATGTGCTTTTTAGCCCAACAAAACCCAAATTAGTTGAGAGATTAAAAACTACTTGGCACTGTGGGTTTTTTTGCCAGAATAGACCCGATACCTAATGTCAGGTAGCATTTTTTTTTGCTTCATCTTCCAGAAATGAAAGTTGCCCACTAAAGCTTAGTTCAATGCTATAGCTAATCTCGAGTTTCTATTGATTTTGATTTCCACTATGAACCTTCAAAGTGCCAAAGAAAAATGACTGGTTTTCTGGGGCTGATTTTACTTTTTGTTTAAGATTTAAGCCAGTGATTATGGCTCCCAGTGTAAGAAAGCTCACAGATAGAGCGGCTGACTGAACTCCACTTTATGCATGATACCAAGAAGCTACCTAGCCACTAATAGCTAGCTTGTGATGTGTTAAAAGAATTGACATCTTACCTATTTCAACCGTACAGTTTGGTTTGCTTGGTTTTTTTTTTTTGTTTGTTTGTTTTGTTTGTTTGGGTTTTTTTTGTTTTTTTTTGTTTTTTTTTTTTTTTTTTTTTTTTTTTAAACTCCTTCATCAGCCTTAGTTCGCATAAGGGGCATGAAAAGCACGGGTATTTTGGCCAAGTCCTGCAAAGGTTTGCATGCGGGCTCAAATAAGCACATGACGATCCAGCCTCTTAAGACGAGACTTCCATCGTAGTTAACCTCTCACACAAGCCTTTTGAGAAGCTCAGGATGACACCATTTATATTTGCATCCATTTCTTTATTCCCTATTCCATTTAACATGTTAACGAGGATCAGTTAAAAGAAATCCTTATTTTGCTCAAGATTATCAGAGAGCAGACTTGAGAACTGACACAGGCCACTTTGTCTCTGTTACAGCAGAAGTCGTAAGAGACAAGAATCAAGCTGAATTTGACATGTCAGTAAGACCTGAGGTGGAAGAGACACTCCCCACTCTCAGCATTCCACAGAAGTATCTTTATGTTCGTTACCAGGTGGCAATTTAATTATGAGAACATAATTTTAAAACAAATGCTAAAATTGGTAAGTTATGACAAATACATGAACAAATTTTATCAAACATTCAGACTTCTCACACTACAACATCAAAAAGCATATATTTTTTTCCCAGGCTACTGAAATCTGAACAGTATTTTGATTAAACTAAAAACATGATTAGAATTTGCAACCAGTGGACACATGAATGGAAAGCAGTGCTAATTCAGAGCAAAAAAAAAGAGGTCTTGATTTACATTTTGTTGTAGCTGTGCAAGCTATGGTCCTTCTCTTTTAAAAACCTATATGCGGGCTTCATTTCTATACAATAAAAGCATAAAACGTTTTATTTCAGGGAGACTATCCACATGATGTCACCAGTGGAACACGGTATTAAAATTGCAGTTCATGAGGAAAGCATGCAGGGGTTATGCTCTACAAGCAGATGCAACAAAAAAGTTCAAATAACAGACTTAAAGAACTTATAGACTCAAAAATCTACAGGTTGTTCACAAATACACCCATTCCACGGTAACACTAAGTATTCAGACAGGTTATTACTATGCAATATCAATAACATGGAGGATTTCGTTCTCCTTTCTCATCCAGCTAAACAACTTCACTAATAAGTTAATGTTAAAATGTAAAGTTAAAATGTGAGAATGTTAACATTAGAGAAATTTCTATCCAAAACACTGTACAAATTAAAACTTTATAGGTCTAACCTCAGACCTTTTAAGAAACTCCAAGAAATGAGTTGACGATAAAGTCAAGTTTAATCTGAATTTTTAGACTTTAAATGAATGCTCTCCTACAGCTGGCATAAGACTCATTCCAGCTGAACTTGGGATGGATTTGCCCTAGGAGCTCTAAGTGTTGTTTGTACTCTTCTGTCTCCCACAGAGAAGCCCACTTTGAGACTTCTGGCTTACTGTGACAGAGAGCCACATTTGCTATAGAACAAACACAAATCCATCACTAAGAGACGCCTCATAAATCTTATTTGGTTATCTTTTTATATAGAATCCTTGCATCTTCTTGATAAATCCTTCTCAAGAAAATATAAAGCATATCACACTGTTTTAGCAATCCTTTATTGAAGATAACTAGTTATGTTCACTGTATTGTATGAAACACCACAATATCATACTGGGAAGGTACTATCAGTACAGGGTTGGACCAGAGCGGACAGTCTGAACAATAAACCATTTTGCATTCTTCATTCCCTATCTTTTAACAACCCCAAAAAAACCAGTAAAGGGACAAATACCTGTTAACATCATCATTGAGAACACTTTAACTTACAAGGCTAAAATCTAATGAATAAATAAAATATACTGTGGCAATAATCCTCTCTAGACCAAAAAAAAAAAAATCAGATACACAGTGAATCAAAATGATTGGGAAAGCTGGCCTTTGGCACCAGTATGAAAGAGCGTGTGGTTTTTACAGACTCACCATGGGGATAAAGTTACAGAAAAATACCATGAATTCCATTTCACACAAAACCAGTTGATGACTGTCATTAGCTTAAAACTACACACAAGGGCAATTACATCCTCGCTGAAACACAGTTTAAACAAATAGGAAAATGTCTACAAGGCATCCACAGCATGTAAATCATGTACAGATGGATACATTCATTGTTTCCCCTCCCCAATAGCTTTTATTTTAGATAAATACTTTACTCTTCCCCATTTTCAGCATTTACTGGACTCATTACATGCACAACTCAAAGTCAGAAAAAAAGTCAAGGTTATTGCAAAAATAGAATTAAACTAAGAATCTTCAAGTACCTTACATGACAGCCACTCTGTACCATGCCCATTGCTTATAAAATGAAAGGTCATTGAACCCATGAAAATATCTCTAATAATTTCTTAATTTAAAATAGATAATTTTAAGTGTATCTATAATAATCTCAAAGTGATAATTTGAATTTTGAAAATAATGCAAACAATTAAAAATTATACCCATATTACACAAGACTTGTCTGTATCTTAAGCTGAAAAAAATCAAAAAACTATAGAAACCACTTAGAACAAAAAATAATCACAATTTACATTATAATAAAGGCAAATTTTCAGCATTTTTTTAAAAAACCTGCAGCTGTGAGAGATGTCAAAGCAAGTCACTACTAACTATAAATTCATCAGTTTGGTTTTAAAAGATTTTCTCTAGCAAGAGTTTAAGGGTGTGTTGTACACATGCGTAAAATTCTTACTGTTTTTAGATGCCTAGAATCTTCATATATTATTGCCAAATACACTTATCTTCAAGCAAGCAGTAGGCAACATACCACAATTTGGACACCGCAGGGAAACCTAACGGTCTGGTAATACAGGTAAAACTAGAAAATTAAAAAAAACCAACCAAATCTGATAGCGTATTGCCCAATTGAAATTACTTCCAAGCCACGGAGCTGCAAAGCCTTCCAACTCAGTAAAGTGAAATAAGTAATGTCTCAAACAATTACTTGTACTCTCTCCTGCTTGTGTGTTGCACATTTCATTGAGCCATAGTGTATCTTCAGAGTACACCTACAATCCCATGCACCTCAGGTACATATACCAATCTGCTGAGAGAATCCTTCCTTCCTTCCTTCTTAGGGCCAAAGTTCATTACAGATGTAATCAGTATGCCTGAGGCTGGTAAAAATACTGTCGTACAGGCAATGCTAAGAGTGGCAATATCAGAAAACACAAAAATGAACAAATCATGGAAAATTCTAATATCTTTCTGCCCATTTCACAAAATGTTGGAAATCCACCAGAATTTTTCCCTTGTATTGAAGAAAACAGATTTAAAAGTTTTTTTTTTCCCCCTTTCAGAATCAAAAGCATTTTAGTAGATTTGTAAGGCTACCACGGATCTTCTAGATCTCCAGCACCCTACAGGAAAAGAAGAGGAGAAATATTACTACTCACCAATACACATGAAAACATTTTGCTGCACTTTGGATTTAAGTGGCATAATTAAGTAGAACACTAGCATAAGACAGACATTTTCCTTTTTTCCATACCTGCCCACTTCCACACACATTCCCTGTTCCTCAACTTCATGAGGGAATTTGCTTTTATAAAACATGAACCCAGTAAAGCTATAAGCATAAAGACTTAAAATTAAATATTATCTAAAATTGTACCAAGGCATAGCTATCAGTAGATACTACATCTATAGACTACAAAAAAAAAAAATATCTATGAAATACTAAGGAACTCAGCTCTTCAGGTATTCCTGGTCCACAAGAAATACTCGCAGGCTCTTTTTCATTAAGGCAGTGAAATTTGTACCTATTTTGAACAATGACATTTTTGTGCAAGCGTTATATTATGAACTGACCACTGACACAAGAATTCCAGATTTATCTTATTAGCAGATTAGTTACCACCACCGTAAATTCCCAGTATTATCACTGATCTACCCAAATGCATGTACATACATGTGTTGTACACCAAAAGACAAGGAAAAGATTTGGTAGAAGGTAAACTTAGGTAGAATAGCCAGTTTATTCATTTATATGGCTGATGTTTAACTTGAACCTGAGAAATGTTGCTCAAATAGAGGATTATGATGAATGTGCCAAACCCAAAATTACTCAAATATTTGTGGAAACTCACGAACAGCATGAGTTAATATCAGAAGGTATGAAAAGTTTCAAGTCATGTCAGAAGACAGCATTTCAAAGGAAGTTTATTACTTGCTTAAAAGAGTCAATATGCATACAGGTATTATTCCACAGCATATTCTTTATTTTCACTTAAACATGAATTCTTAGAACTTGATACGAGGTACTAAATCTAAGTACATTTTCATTTCTGATATATGTTACGCTACAACCTGGGAAGTAATAATACAGTTGTCTAGAAAATAGATATTTATGATGAACAGTGGATACAATCTAAATTGGAAAAAAAAAATCAAACACATTCATGAAGAGTAAGTGACAACCTAAAATGTAATAGCTTTTGTAATTTAGTTGTAATTATAATCTATACATAGTTCAAATACAAACATGCAGTATACGATGCTGGGGGGGGAGGGAAGACGACTGAAGAATTTGTATAATTCAATTACTTTGCACAAAAGATACAATTAAGATGTAAATTACTCTACAATTAGCAAACATATACCATCAAAATTATTATTTAAGACTACTAAAAAGAAAAAGTTTTAAAATTTATTTTTGCATTAGCATGATAGATTCCTATTGTTGGTGTCACAGGATTTAAAAAGTCAAAATCTCAAATGGGAAGTTAACTGCTTGCTACACAACATAAGATGCAATTACTGTAATATACCATAGTAGTTGAACTTCTAAGGAAAAAAGAGCTTTGTATAAACAATCTGTACAAATAACTAAAGTAAAAACAAACAGAATTCTAGGATAGATGTGACAAATGTTGAGATATAAACAAAGGAAAATACGCCAAGTGAAGCGAAGCGTTAAATCCGCTATGTAAAACATTACATCGGTTTATCACTCATCTCATTCATCCCTGAATCTTCATTTGAGCTCTGTATTTCAGCAAGGTGATTCCCAGAGTCTGTGTGGGTGTCTGGTACGGGGTCACTGGGTCCAGCATGAGTATCTGAAGTAGATGCTGCAGCTGATTCAGCCGTGCACTCTTCTCCCTGCATCTTAGCTAGCCTGTAACTAGACAGTATCTCTTCCAGGAGGTGGCGGTAGTTCCCCCTATGATTAATTCTCATTTGCCTGAGTGCTTCCACCAATTTTCCCTGCGTTCCACTTTCCTCGGCTTCGCCAGGGTCCTTTTTTTAAGATTCAAGACCCCAAAAAAATCAGTAGTTAAACTAGGATATTTTCTAACGACATTTAAAAAAAAAGCACACACAATGTTTCTGACTGAGAAAACATCAGATTTGCTCTGTTTGAATCTAAAACACCTTATACATACATCTTAGAACAGTATCATCCATGCTTGTCTATTTTATACAACATAATAATTTAAGAAATGATACCTATTACAACAGCATTTTTAATTATTTCAATTTATTTGGAGCCAGACAGTGTCAACATGATACCTCCTCCCAACTAACTCCATCTCGTTTCAAATTGTCTTTCGATGAATATAGCTGATATTCCCCACAACTGCGGTCAGTTGTCAGTGAAAAATTTGAAAATTTAAAACTCCTTTAGCCATCAGGTCAGTATTTTTAATTGTGAATTTCTGCACAGCCAGTAGCAACACAGTCCTGTGAAAAACTTACTAAAGAGAATAGGTAACTCTACTGCTAGCAGTTTAGTTGAAGCAGCACATCAGAATAAATGCTCAAAGTATTTTAGAAAACAATTCCTCTACATTAAAGACTGATTTTTGCATGCATGATGCTGCCATGAAAGAATCACGCAGCTACCTATCAGCACCAGGAGTGGTGGTGTTTGAACAACGTAAGACACTATTTTTGGCAGATGTGCATATTGGCTCGAAAAATTAACAGGTAGAACAGCTATTCAAAGTAAAATCTAGCAACCTACAGCACAAAACCTGAGTAATAAGCACTGATTAAGGAATGGAGGTCTCCTCTGCAACAAGCCTTCAGTTGAAAAAAATGGAGATTTTTTTTTTTTTGCAACAGGCTTGCACATCTATTACAGTGCTGAGACTGATACTAGGTATTTTAACTTTCACGTGCTAAAGCAGTACTGTTGCTTTAAGGGAATGGTACATTTTAAATTATTAATATCTAGCAAGTTATCAAGCTAGGCAAATGGAACTGTACCTCTGGAAGCTGGCAGATTTTACAGTACATTAGAGGCAAAATCCAGACTGCCTTTTTCTCATGCTGACCTCATTTTATTGTCATCTAGTCCAAAAGCTTCATAAACTACAAGTATTGCAGTCACTCATCTACAAGCTTAATAGCAGCATTAAGACAATATCTTGGGTTCAGTAGGATCTTGGATGCTGTAATGTTCCTGGAATAGAAGCCCCAAGACTGATTAGCACAGTCTAAGTTAAAAAGGGGACAAATTTACCACAAAAATGAATGTTACTGTATATAATGCTATCCCGCTAAGCTTAATTTGTTGCATAAAGAGAGACATACTTCCACTGTGGTCTGCTGGGCTTAGTTTGAGATGTTTTCACTCCCATGTACTAGCATTTTCATATTCAGGTAGCTCTTCAAGAGCCCAGTGAGGAGAAACAAGGTAGTTTTAATGCACGAAGAGGGACTGTTTTAATGCCTCCTGAGCACAGGGTCAGTGAAAACTCAGGGCATCAAGATGAGGCTACAGATGTATTCTATTTCTTGGGTTTTGACAAAAAATACTATTTATCTAGCTAATACCAAACTAGGCAGCATAACTGAAGAATTCCCGTTTTTTTAAAGTTCAGAGAACATCTAAATTCCATAGTTCCTCCAGCCCATCAGTTTTGCTGTGAGGTTGACATTAGGAAACATGCACCCTGAATCTCCACATTTCACAATATTCAGATCTTTAAATTCTGGCAGACTGAAGTGAATACTTTTGCTCCCATGCAACACTGAAGGGTAAAAGCAATAAGCAATATAACAGCAGCTCCGAGACTCCTGAACAATTCAAATGCTAGCAGGGGCTGAAGCAACAGTGCTGTTAGCGTTTGATATTCAAACTCGCATCCTGCTTTGCTCTGCGCCCTGTTTGATGGTAGGCTATTTTGTGCTTCCCTTGTCTCCCTCAGTGCTAGCAGACAAGAAACCCCACAAGCAGTAGGGCAGAAACTGCCTCTTTTATATGCTATACACTATATATACACTATAACACAGATTTCTCTCTAATGATATGTGGCTAGAACATGTCCCTGAAAACCAAGATTATTGTGCAAAGTTAGCATTTGTCTTCCTTCATGTTCTAATTCAACTTAGTGCTACTGACCATAAAAACAAGAATAAATTTTTGCTAGCTATATTTAACATGAGCATTCACAATTTTTGCACAAGTTCTGCTCTGTTAAATTATGTATATAAAAAGGGCTACTACATACTAGGGACAGGATTTACAATGTTTAAGGGGGTAAGAATTTTGTCCATTTACATTTTCAAAATTATCTGTAGCAGCCCTTAATGACATATGATTTGATTTAGCAAAGTGCCAGAGTATAGTATTAGGAAAAGCAAGAGAGAAACATGATTGGTTTCAAACAAGATACTCAAACGCAGCTTTAAACAAATGCCACTGAAACTATTAAGACAGCCACTGTCATTTTAACATTGTTCCTTGTGTTTAAGAATACATATACACCCAAGTACCCTAATTGGATAGTAGCCTCCTAGTCTTAGGAACACATTAAAAAAGTGAGGGAAGAAGTAGAGCCATTAGAGAAAGAGTAATACTTTAACATGTTAACTAGAACACCCGACTCGGTAGTATTGTAACATTACAGTGGTAACAATTACTTAGCTATGAAGAAGTTCTTTTAAATTCCCTTTAAAGATATGAAAGCACCAAGCACCGATACATAAGAGATTTCTATGATTTCACTTGCACTTGTAAAGGCACAAGCCACCACATTCATAGCAGAAGTCCCTCTGCTGAAACGCTGGCAAAGTTGCTCTTTGTGAGCCCCATTCAGGGCCCTCTCCAGCCCTGCATTTATGAAATACTTGTACTCTGCCAAGATGCTTAAAAGAAAAAAATAAAAAAACAACTTATGACTGCTATACCCTGAAGCCACACTAGTGATCTCTGAATACTGCTGTAGTAAGGATTCTTTCACTCCTCAGTCTCTCGCTCTACACAACATCTCCTTATTTAGGCTACATGTTAAAGACTCTCAGAAAATGCACATGCAAAGAATTGGAAGAAGTTACTCTACAATCACTAGCTTGGATGACAAAAAAATTCTAAGCACAGCACTAACTGAAATCTTTACAATGCTGAGTAAAAATGAAGCTAATCTAGAAAAAGATACCGCCTTGGTTTTGATTTATATACTTTCTAAGAACTTATTAGCAAAGCTATTATGATCCAGTTCACAGTAACACAGGGTAACTAGTTTAAATTGTTCAACGCTAAAAAGCATAGTCTTTAGAAGAATGACATTCTCAATTGCAAAAGTTAATCTGGTTAGTTTGGGCTGTTGTTTTGGTGGGGTTTGTTTTTGTGGTTTTGGGGGGTTTTAAAAATTTTTACTCATGTGCATTAACATTTTAGCAATTTCAAGGTAAAAAAATGGTTCTAGCCTTACATAAAATCATCAGATGAAGATGACTGCCACAGGCAGACTTTCCAGCTAGTAACAGCAGTATTCTGCCCTCCGCCCACGCTCTGACAGACACGTGTGCACTGGTAACTACGCACGGGGAAAGATTCTCAAGTGCAAGTCAGCGCACCTTCGTGCTCTGCAGACTCAGCATCTGTGTCTGCAGCTCATAATTTTTAGTACGAAGATCCGCTCTTGCTTCATACTAGTTTATAACAGGGGCATTATTAGTGAGGTTTTGGTCTCACTTGGAAATGTCATCATTGGGATGTACTGTATGTTTCCTTCCTATCTTTGCTTCCTGTTTAGATGC
Source organism: Platalea leucorodia (assembly GCF_965183815.1). Taxonomy (NCBI): domain Eukaryota; kingdom Metazoa; phylum Chordata; class Aves; order Pelecaniformes; family Threskiornithidae; genus Platalea; species Platalea leucorodia. The sequence goes on along the minus strand of NC_138825.1, from coordinate 30,413,001 downwards.
GAGATGTGTAGCAACATTATCACAGCGTGTAGACATTGTGGGGAGTCTGATGTTGAGCAACTGAACAGCTTCCTTCCCTTTTACCCCCGGCCCCGTGTGCTAGAGTATTCAGTTCAAAAGACTAAGAGATCAGCACATAAATACCTGGAACTGAGTAAGACTAGCAAGGAAGTCACATTTTCATCACCTCAGAGATGAGGCCCACTAAATTCATCCACTTCAAGGACAGTAAGATAACAATTCCTACTTGCTGGGAAAGCGCAAACAGGAATTGCATCCTTCACCCAGTGGCACAGCCTCCTCTCAAACTGCTTTGGGTCAGAATCACTTAGGATGGAAAGAAGAAAAGGTACTGATGGGCAAATGACATCTTACCACAAGATCAAACTAAAATTTAATCCAGTGTATTTAAGACACATCATCCAAATCATTATCGAGATTTGCACTAAATACCAACACAAGGTAAAGTTTACAAAGTAGACTGAAGTGTACTGCTCACGTTTCATATTAAAGAAGCCAATTTAAAAGGACTCAAAGGGATTCTAATGGCAATAAAGGTCAAAGCTATTAATGGTAATAAAGGTTAAAGCTATATTATTTTATGAGCAACTTACATATTTAGTTCTGTTATCTCATTTTATTAAATTATAATGGATGATGTACAAAAAATTCCTGGAAGTAGCCAATACACAAAAAGATGCTGTACTCTATGGTAGGACTTTCAGCAAGTTTGCACAGCTATTGAAAAGTAAATTTGGACTTAAAGATGCATCATAAACGCAACTATGGCATATGATATTTCTAGAAAGTTACCATTAGACAAACTTTTTTCTTGAAAAAAAAGAAAACCAACCAACTTATAAAGCCTATGCCGTAATCTGCAAATAAACCACTTTCACCAATAACTTTACCCCAAAAGCAGGAACAAAATTATGGCTAAATATGAAAAGTAGTAGCAGACTGATAGAGGTGCAGAGTTTCCTGAAGGACTAAAGAAGCTGAAAAGAGGAAAATTTTGCCTAGCTTGTTTTGGGGTCCTGTTGCACAATTTGTTGAAAGTTAAATGAAAAATGCATACTCTATCACTTCCGAACTAAAAAAGGAACAAATCCTAAAAAATAAAAAAAGTTAAGAGATTTCTTCTCTATTTGTACTCTAACAGAATAGTGGCCCCTTCCACCTACACAAACAAGCTCTCTAACTTAAGAGAATAAACCAAATATAGGAAGCTAAGAGAAGATGACAGTGGGAAAAACACGATAATAATTGTGGTGAGGCTGCATATTCACAATCTCAAGGCACACAAGTGATCATTTCAAAGTATTTAGAGTAAAAGTTGACATCTCCCCAACACCATTCATTGTAATGGCTACCTGGCTGAGGACCTTGTAGCCATCTCAAAAGAGAAAAAATAGGATGAAGGATTTACTAGAACATGAATGGTGCCTTCACAGATCAGTTCACATGAACTGTACAGGAAATGACAACATGTGTACAAGCAGTGATGTTTTTTATCAGTTCTTCAGTTTTCCAAAGACTTTTTTTTAAACAACTCTAACCGCAACTGATATGAACACCAGTTATTACTCTTTATACTAATATTAAGAACCACCTAATAATCAGGCTTAAAGTTACAGTAAACCATATTTTAACATACTGTTTAAAATTCAACCTATTAGGAACTGGGCAGAAGAATGTAAGCCATTTTAGAAATCAGAATTGCAGTACATGGGATATTTAAAGATAGTGTGAACTCTGAAAAAGTAGTCAATATTAGTCTTGTTATCTTTTATATTCAGTGTACCAAACTCTTCCACACTTACAGAAGACAACAGGGAGTGTGTTTGCTCCCTCTTCTACTAGATTTCTGGACAGCAGACATAATACCTAGTTAAGTAATGAATATGCTGACCATAATTTTTGATAATAATAAACTACAATTTCGAAAAACCCTGCATTGTTGCCTCACAGGTTTGACTAAAAAAAGCAGGAGTCAATTAAATGTTTAAAAAGTCTTTCAGAATTGGGTGTAAGTTTGCTGTCTTTTTGAGGATGAAGTTCTGTATTAGATCCATCCAAAAGAAGGTCAAAATGAACTGTATGCTACAATACATATTTTGTGTTTATGATACTTTATTGGCAGTGATGTACACTTTTGCTTAATGTATGACACTACTTTGATGTTCTCATCAACAAAGAGGTGTAGCAATCAAAATGGGAACTTACCCCCTCATTCTCTCTGTGTGGATTCAGCCTACTATACACAGCTTCAATAATATTACGCCTAAAAAGAGAAATTTTTAAAAAAATTAAGCACAACAAAGGATTTCAAAACACTGAGAACTTAGAGTTTGAGCACAGTAATAATTTCAAAGCGTTTAAGATGTTTTGCCTTTAACCTGGCCTCTTAAAAAGATGAAGCCCCCTCTCAGTGTCTTTACTCACTTTCAATATGTTTGGGGATTTAGCAGTAGGGATTTGTAAAGACTAAGCAAGGAAAAAAATCTTCTTACCTTACCCTCCCCATGGTCTACCCCTTTACATCTTTACCAGTTCCAGCTGCATAGTCAGATTTTGCCAAGACTACCATTTAAACCTATATTTTGCTTATTATAACAAAATTCTTCAAGTCTGCTGGTTTTCTTGCCTTATTTCTGGATGTGGAACTTAAAAATGGGGGAAAACCCAACTGTCTTCATTACATATACCCAGGTTACTACTTGCCTACGAAATTTTCAAGTGTGGTGCCCAGCATATACAACCTCCGAGATGCCTTGTCTAGTGTCTATTCACACTGTAGAAATTAAAACCCAAATGCCACTAGCTAGACTTTTTTCTGGCAGTGGTGTATAAAGCTGCACCTTCACAGGCAGGCAAAACAAGCACAAAAAGCTTCTCAAAAAATAAAACCCAAAGTAGAAACAGATTTCTGAGAGGAAAAAGGTTATGTGCCTACATCTTCAAGTCACAGTAAGAACCGGGAAACGTTCAGACAAGTATAATAAATACAATCAAAGTTACTGATGCTTCAACCAAAAAGAACTACTACATGAACTAAGACTCTCAGGTCTTGAAGGGGCCAAGATCTATAAAAATGATGTCTTACAGAATGCGGATAAGCACTGACTGTTGACTCTTCCAAACAAACAGCACAAAGGCATCAAATGAAGACAGCAACAAGTGTCTCAAAAATACAGTGATGGCTGTTGATGCAACAGAACTTTCTGCCCCAGAACACAGAGGATGCTAAAAGTCCGATAAGGCTCCTTTTGAACATATTTAACTTCACAGAAGAGAAATTCTAAGTCACAAAGTAGATAAACTATCTCAAGAGTAGGAAGCACCTCAGCTGTAAGAAGTTGAAAAGGGAAATAATAATGATAGGGGAAGTGTTTTACATATTTTCTTGGTTTTATATTCTTCCCTAGGCGCCTACTTTCAGCTATCCTGTGGACAGGACACAGAGCTAGAATGATTCCTGGTCTGATCTAATATGACGAGGTTCTTATGTTCACACCACGGAAGCAAAGCATATTCAAAACAGAAGATTTTGGGGTTTGAATGGAATGCTGCAAGTATGTCGACTTCTGAGACAAAAGCAATAAATCCAGTAGTGACCATATGTAGTGTCCAGCATCAGAATATATTTTTCCAGTCATGATCCAGTACTTAAAACAATACCTACTAAAATACTCAGAAGATATGGGAGATGGTTTGCAGACCAATGAATGCAAGGGACAGTGCATCAAATCTGAGGATGACCACTAACCTACCACACTGAAAAGACAAAAAGACATTGTGCTATCATGTGTTCAGAGGCAATATATGTTGATGATGAAATCAGCCTTTAGACACACCACACCAAGACAAGCAGAAGGCAGGCACAACAGATAGACCTGACAACTCGAAGCCTCAAGACACTGGTGTATATGCAATCTGTGCTTGTTCACACACAAAGGTTTTGGGCTGTGTCTGAATGAGCTCCAGGAAAGAAGTTCAGAATTAAACTGATAGCAGCACTTTCAAAAATTATGTCCGATATGAAAAGTCCACCAACGAACACAACTTCTCCAAGGGCACATCAGTTAAAGTCAATGCTTTAAGAATTCTGGAAGGGTTGCATGGTTGACCTAGCATGGGATCCATCAGCACTGACAGAAGATTTTCCTAGAGAAAAGAAACGCAATCTTCATGCAGATGATACAGGAAAGGGTTCTCTCCATTTAGTTCCACATTTAGTGATGGTGGAATGGCACAGTTCTGACCAAACGTCTGTACTACAGAGAGCAATGGTACCTCGCACCAATGTAACAGAAAACACTTAGCCAGTCCAAGCAAGGCTGCCATAGAAGCAGCAGATAGCCATTGCAGAGAGTTTAAATCAGAGCTAAAACTCAAGCCTTTGGGAATCTTCCTATCTTTGCAATTCACTTCTCTTTCTTTGAACAGCATTGTTCTTTGTACTTTCCTTTGAAGGGGATGTTCAGGAGCAAGATGTTGAGTGGAAGTACTAATGCCCAAGTGACAGGGTAGCTCAGAACTTTTGTTTTCTTCAGCAACAAGTGACCATTCTTTTGGCAGCATTTGAAGTTGCAGGGGGAATCAGAGTCAAGCCAGTCTTTGAAGAGTAAGATCTTAAAGGATAAAACACCACCATTAAGTGACCACAGCAGAGTCGACACCTTTAGATCTCCTGTCTCAAAGAATGAGCCAGTACGGGCTTCTGCACAAGTGGGATGCTTGAAGGAAGTATACAATGCCAGTAGAAGCAGAGTTACTTCAGAGGTTCCTAAGGTTTGCAAATATAGTCTAGTCAAGGTAACATCGCATTGCATTTCTCCAGCTCAGCCATACTAAAAACCAGGAGCAACTGTAACTGGTGCTAAAACCACGGATGTCAGCCACAGACAAGCTCTTTCTGCAACCTGTTTGATCCAGGTCTTGGTGTTCAAACAGAAGGACAAAGTCTGAATTCTTCATGTCCTCATAACATCACAGGATAAGGATCTCAAGACAAAGAATGTTCTCTTGTTAGGACAAAAGTTTTAAGTTACACAGTATGTGATTTTGGGTTGTGTAGTCGTACTTTTTCAAAACTTCCATTCAGGAGCAAAATCCTGCAAGTCAAGTCAATTAAATACATTACTGCCTGTCTTTGTCCCAAGTTTGAAGGCCAAGAAAAAAGTTACTCAATACTCGATGATATTGTCTTAAAAGAAGCTGCAGGTACACCTCCTGAAGTTAGTTTTCTGAAACGCAGGACTTTAAAAGTCAAAATGGAGAGAAAGGCATCAAAAGGCAAATTCTGAACCTAAGCCCATTAAAAATGTAACCTGGGTCACAACAAATTAAAACAGAATTTATATGCAAAGGTTCCAGAATAATGAAGTACTACATGATGCAGTTATTAATAAGCAAAAGAACAAAACACATGAACTCATTCAGCAGTTGGGAGGCACTAAGAAGAATAGGCACACCACAACTTTTCTGAATGCCTGAAATGCACACAAGTGAAAAAAAAAAAGGCCGAGAGCATACAGGTACTTTCAAGGCTAGAAAAAAAAAAAACAATCACAGCAAACAGTGATCATTAATGAGTGCACAATGAGAACAGATGTATACACAAATGCTCAGAGGACAGGACTTCATATTTTGAAAAATACAAAGATTCCAGAAGCAACACGACCTATGCCAGGGAGCAATAACGGGTCCCGCTCTTTGGGGAATTCTACATTAACAATTGTTTATGCAATCCTAAATTCTGTTCATTAAAATCCTTAAATTATAGGTCATTAGATCACCACCATTAGCCTCCCCAGAAAACCAACATCATTTCTGAATGTTTATTCCAATTAAGTTTTAAAATGCATATCCTAGTTCAATATTCTTGCTTATCTAACATTCAGTCTAAGACTAAACAAAGAAAAACAATTTTCTTATGAGAATCTTCACTGAGCAAACAAGCATTGACCCAAACTTATAATGGACACTAGGTGGTGGAAGAAACATGACATCAGGAAACTTGAGCTGGTATTTTGATATTCCAGTTACATTACTGATAGTTCTTAACAAATGTAAAGCAGTAAAAAGCCAAGAATAAATATTTTTTGTTTTTTAAAATGGCCATATGGAAATAGTAAACTAGTACGTTATGTACCAGAATATGATCAAACTGTTTCCTCTTACCATTCTAGAATGGGAACAGTGACACAAGTGTTTATGTACTGCAAAAGATAAACTAGCTTAAAGTATAAAAAACTTTTTTTCATTAATTTGGGTATAGCTATTACAATAAGAAAGCTTTAAAACATTTAAATAAAAATATTTGTTTCAGTGAACTAAACAGTTCAAGAAATTCCAGTTCTGTACTCACTTGCCAGCTAAACCACCTCCTGGTGGTAAATTAGGGATATTCTCCGCAGTTAAAATACGAATAACATGAGCAAGATCAGGCATTCCTTCTTCACCCGATTTTTCCATAATTTCTAATTTAAAAACAGAAAAAGTCCTTAGATTACTGAATTAATACCATCCATTCCTTAAGACACTAAAATGCAAGATACTATCACTTTTTAACAGAGACTAAAAAGTTACATGTAACCAGGAAAACATTCTTTACATTTTAGGTAAACAGTCTTTGCATGGTGGAACAGGGGTATTCAAATCCATAGCCTGCCTTTCCAGTCTGCTTCTAGCCATTCTCTCTTAGAGGAACTCGGAAGCAGCCTGTGAACTGGATGAAATATCCCAGAGACAGCAGCCTGTTCTCTTTCAAAAAGACGACAGCTGGGAGCCTGTTTCAGTTACGTTCCCGTTACATTGCAACACATACTCCGAAGTTCCATGCCATGAAGCCAATGCTTCCCAGGAACTCACTCATACTTCATCGTGAGTAACACCTTGAATTCTCAAAGGCCTGAATCTCCAGTGCGTAAACACTAAGACCATCGTGCAATAAAGAGGCATATATAATGGCCCGTTATCACTCAAGTGGCCAAAACAGAATATAGAACTAACAACAAATAATTAATAATACTGTATTCCATTTTCCAAGCAGAAGTATCACACAAGTCCAGTGCTAGTAATTTCTTCTGCCTTGGAAAAGAACTGCCTAAACGGAAGTAAATCTTCACATCTTATTCATCAAAGCTGCTGTAAGGCAAACATGTAACAGTTGCGTATACGTTCACATAGGCATAATACTACCAGCTTCTAGTCGTCAGCCTCTTGTCATTCAACTACTACCATGGCAGAAAAAGGTTCACTAAGTTATCTACAAATTGTAGTTGTATGCATGTGTCACACATTTTTAGGAAAGATTTTTTTTTTTTCCTGAAAATCACCTAAATTAAGGAATGGAGTACCATTTCCTGTAGACATCGTTCTAGATAAAAAAATTTTTGTTTGAGCAAAACCAAAACAATTAAGAAGAATGAATACTCTCAAATATCCTAAAAAAACCTGTATCCTGGCTACTATCCAAAGATAAACAAATCACTTAAATTTCTTACAACCAGTTGATTATATTCTGGATGCCTGATCTGGAGCCGGCAACTAAACCAGAAGCAGCTACAGTTTGAGTTTCTGAAGTTAGTAGAAAAGCACATCACCTACCCACTTTAAACACTGCATCCCAAGTGTTCTGGTATTCAAGGTTCTCTTGACATCTATCACCTATCTAGAAAGCAAGTGGTATGGAGGCTTCTCTCAGCACTACTAAAAACAACAAAGTCCTTGCAAGGTACTCGCCTACTCTGTGTCAGGGAGATCTGTAGGAAAGCCCCCAAAAGCTACTCTACTTTTAGAATGGTTTTACTACCCTGTAACAAATAAGGCGCTATGCTTCTAAGCTCCAATTTTAAGTCAGCACCATACAGTCTCTGCAATGAATAAGCTAGGTATACTACTATTAGAAGCGATTAAACATTCTTCCATGAAACTTTATGTGTATTATCATCCATCCATCCATTAAGAATGAATCATGGCTAGGCAAAGGAAATGACAGCTGAGTGTGTGTGCTTGAATATTAGAATCTTGATCACTTCTTCCATACACATTCACACAAATCAGCCACAAGTCTTTTTATACATTGCGTCCTTTTGTGCAGTTCTACCTAGTTAGAAGTAGATTGTACCACTATAATGTAATTTTGTTGAGTCACATCTGATAGGAAATGTGTCTTATGCATATACTGCTTTTGATACCAAGAGCACATCTGGTTCTGTACATACCAAAAGCAGACAAATAGCAAGAATTAATAAGAAGAAAGGCTACGGAAGTAAGCAGTTACTAAATATTGATGCAAGCATAAGATTTTTGTATCTTCTTAAAAGGGGATTAAAGCAATCACAACTAGGGATTGCTGTATATTTCTTGGTACTGGAAACTTTTATTTATACTGTATAACCACTTCTCAGGGAGTGCTGAACTGAACCAAACCACAAGCATCTTCTCTCCAGTTCTAGAAGGTGACAAATCAGGAATTCTGGTGGAACTGTCTCCTTTTTCTTTTCCTAACATTAGGGTGAATAATTTCGTCTAGAACGTGTCCCCTCTCTTCAAAAAAGAAAAAAAGCTTCCTAATAGAAAAACCGAGAATAAAGCAAATGACCAAGCATGACCTTTTTTCATCACACATCAGTTAGCAGATAGACACTGTGGATTTGTTTGACAAAGGCCACTAGAGAAAGAAACCAAATGTTTTCAGAAACAGATTTATATGCATTTACAAGGTTTTCACCTTCATCTCTATGATGTTAAGAATAAACCTGCAACTAAATTTTTTCCCTAAATGTGCAAAACGTGATTGCAGAAACTTTTGCATCTGCATTGCTAATATAATTCAGACACTTAGAGAATAATTTCCTGATATTATCATATATGCAAATCTATGAAAGTCCACTATGAAGTCTACCAGTTTACCCCTAAAATGCTTTTCACTAAAAGCCTAACACTTAACTCTGAGAAAAGCGTTTTGCAAATTCAGACAAAATTATTTCAATTTTATATAATGCAAGTCCCCAACCAGACAGCGTTACGAGTATTCTATGTTCCAGCTATATAAAAGTAGCATAGAAATCAAATGCTTTCATTTCCAGCTATAAGATTATGGCAGATCAGTTTTATATACAGTATATATTCCATATATGAAAATGCACCATCCAGCTCACTGTATTAACTGAGTATTCATCTACTATTAAGAGTGTTTAAGCCTATATAGAACATGTGCCCCTATTTATGATCTGGGGGGTTAGTGTGTTTTGTTTGTGTGGGGTTTGTTTGTTTGTTTGTTTTTTGGTTTTTTAACTGCATCTGATATACCCTTTCAAATAAACTGAAACGTATCAGAGAATTGAATTGACTTCTGTGCCTAGTTTTCTCTTCCTGTGACCAAACTTCACATCTCTAAAAAACAAAGAACGGGAAGTAGCATTTGAAAGTGGCAGTAAGAGAAGACTGACCTAGCGTAACTTAACTACTGTCCAACACCTGCAATACTTTGGAAATTAACCAATTCAGTGACTCCAAACAGAAGCACGGCTGTGCTCACCACCGTCAGTGACTGAACCACAAGCTACTGACTACAGCCTCCGAAGTATTTCAGAAGACCCTTGAATGGGCAGCTTTGGAATGCAGTTGCAGACATTCTGTCAACCTCAAGACCCAAACTAGCAGAAGAGCTTTGGTATACAGTTCTTCCACTAGAAATCTCTATAAACTATCACTTGCTGAGTTTGTTTTTTTAAAAACTCTGGTAAAACAAAAATTCTGTTTTGGTATTAAAACAATAATTCTCTTTTGCTTTAATAACTCTGGAAAGATCTTATGGAATTACCAACTCAACTCATTGTACAAATACACAGGATCTCAGCATTCGACTTAGGAATGTACAAAGACAGACTACAAATGTTACATGTGTAAGTATTAAACTGGTTTTGGACAGATTTTTTAATTCTTTTTAAAAACAAACAAAAGCATGCTTCAAACAATGCCTTTCTCTCCAAGCATAGCAGTGAAAAAAGCCTGTTGTCTAAAAGGTTTGATGGGTTACTCCAGTCAGCTTGAAATTTAAGGTCCACAAGAGAACAGAAGAATGTTCCATATGGAACAGTGTACATTCATTAAGAACAAATACCACTGATCAGACTAAAATTGCTTCAGGAATCCCAAAGGGTTTTATACTAAGTGCCAACGTTTAAATTAGTCACTTACTGAAAGACAAGAGCATGTAAGAGAACACATAGCTTGTATTTTTGACAACATCTCCATCTTTGCAGATTAGTCGTTTTATGACAAGCTGATTTTTTTCAGAATGCTTTTATTACAGGTGTAAATAAAATTGTTATTGGCTATCAACCAACTGCACATAACTTGTGAGCTGTTAATCCTTTAACAGATAAAGAAACATTGTTGCACACAATAATTTAACATGAACAAAGTCCATTATTTGCCTTTTGAAAGGAACAGTCATCATCTAGTCTGGTATTTTAAGCATTAGCAAATCTACTACAGCTTCTCACTACATACGATCACTTGCTGTAACTGAACATAGATTCTTGGACTTAGCTGCCTAGCTTGCCACGCTCAGAGCCTCAAAACACATCAGGACTACAAATACATTATAAAGAATATATTTCCCTGAAGCAGAGTATCCTGAGGTGTAAACTGTATTTAGAATACCTCTAAAGAAATACAACTTCTGTCTTTTGAAAATAACTAGGAGATGATTAAATCCCTATTATCAACATCACAACTTAATCTACCAGGCTTTAAGTTTTTAAAATTAAAGGCAGTTTCAACCTTTCAGGCACAGCTCTTTTACGCACTGTTTTCCAGACTACACTTAGTCTAAAGATGAATGCAAAATTGGTTATGGCAGTTGTACTTTCCTGGTCAAAAAGATGTTCCCAACTTCCAAAACTTTTCCTTACTACTCCAACACTTGAGACCATACTCTCCCCTCCCTTTTTTTAGAGTTAACAGTATTTCTGCTCACTACTTAAACATTTAAATTGGACTACTTTTTTAAAAGAATCCAACATATTTCCAAACAATTCTCCGCATGCTGCTTAGTGGTTTGAAACATTGTGTTAAAGCTTCTCTATCATTTCTGAACCAGTAATACCTAAGGCACAAATGTAAGGTGAAAGTCGCAGTCCAACAACTTTTTTTTCTTTTTAAGGAGACTGCATCAAAATGACAATTTCATAGAATTTATTATGAATGCAAAAATTTGTTAAGAAAACAGGTAAATATTTCAAGCTCTTCTGAAGTCTGTTTCCTTTATTTTCTCCACTTCTTCACAGAATTTCCTCAAATATGCTAACTCTCATTTCTTGCTAAATACTTGACATTTAAAGGCATTGCACTCTGTCCAATTAGCAGAACACAGAATGGCACAGGGAACTCATGGGGGGGTGGGGAAATCAAGGAGAGCTGAAGCAACAGTAGTCCAAGCTTTGAAGCAACTCATTTCTCTGGAGCACTTAAGCTTAACAATCATTTTGAGTTACATTCCAAATGGCTCTGCATCACTTCAGACTACAAACTCTCCACTTGGTTTTGGTCTGTGTAGTATTTGTTAAATATGACAATATAGCTAAAATACATTTCTGCCAAGAAGTTATTTTGATACATTAAAGTAGTATCTCAATTATGCTACAACACTGCATGGTTACTAGCAAATAGTGCTTCCTATGTCATTCTCAGTTAATCCAATCACTCTGATCAGACGTTAGCTGACAGCTTTGCTATTAATTTTCTTAACATTCACTTATGAAAGCAATAAAATACACTGCAGTTCCATACATTTTTCACCTATTTGCTAATTGAGAGAGGAGCCACCAAGAAGCTGGGAATACTAACTGGTAACCACTCTGTGCACACCTGATTGCTGTCAGTGAAGGTAACTGCTCCTGGCTCTCTCCCAGAGCCTATTAACAGCTCATGTACTCTGTTCAGACACAGGAAGATAATAGGTATTTATCTTAACTAGTGTCATCTAGGAAGCCTGGGATTTAAGCCAAGTTCTGAGAAACATGCCTAGAGTTAGCATTTGAAGTGACCATTAGCTCTCTCTAATCTCAACAGAAACTACAAACATGCAAGCCATGTCAATTTAGATCCCATTTAAACAAGAGGTAAAGACACCACGCACACAACTCCAGCACATTCAGAGATAACTTGTATCGTGGCCTGAAGGCCTTCTTATGTATATATAATTTATATATATATAAATTAAGGTTTGTTACATCAACTATCTAGATTATTGGGACGCTGACGCAAACACAAAAAAAATTCTAGGTTTACCTCATTTGCTTAAGAATGCAATAAAAAAGATATCTAGACAAAGAACATAAGTGATTGTCACAGCTGTTTCACACAAATGAAGTATTAAATGATAAAATACCTACAGTCAGTGTCATTTCTAGCATTAAAATAAGTTTGAGAATTTTTGATACTAAAGTGGCAAAACTAACAGTTGTCCACAGCAACCAGGTTACAGCAGCAGCACATACATTTCCATCTCACTGTTGCATTTTACACTGAATTAGCATTAAGTTATGAATGGTTAGCTGTCGGATTTTTGCTGTTGTACACTCTCAGAAGATTCCTGATCTCCTCGGATCTACATATTACTTCTCATTTATAGCTAATGCTACTTATTTGGATATGAAATTCTTTCTAATAAAAGCACATCCAATCAGTCCTTTCAGTATCCATTACAGCACGTTAAAAAAACAGTGGGCATCTCAGATATTCAAATAAACCGAAACCAACAAGAAAAACAGAAGTGGCATCTCTCTCATGTGATAGTGCTGGAGTCCTGTATTAGTAATTCTCATCAAATAGTCATAAAAAACAAGATTAAGTATTTTACCTCTACAGATTACACACCCCATACTTGGGTGCCTGTAAAGTTTCTGGATCCATGTTGAGAAAATTTGGTCAGTCATACCTTCTTGCATAAAAAATGCTCAAGCTCAGGCAGTCAGTGGCAAGAGCTGTGGCTTATGTCATTGAGACCTTCTTGCAGTCTCAAGATGGTGGCTTCATGCTGGTTCTGACCTGCAAAGTCCCAAACATCTTGGCACCCGAATTGAAAATTACTTTCATGGAACTCTGCTGAAGTCTTGTAGACTGCCAATATCACATTTTTTAATGTGAACACAGAAAAGTACCATCAGGACAGCAATACTATAATACAAAGCTACACCACTGGTCTCAGCACCTGGAACAAACGCATCTAAGAAGGCTACACAACTCATTATCCATCTACAAAAGGACCACCTCTTCATGAAGCACAGTTAAACTTGGATCTAGTGATCAGAATATTCTAGTCCAGGCCTGAAACAAGTCAAGAAAGGGTACAAGTTATCTCAGATAGCTTTCTCCTCAGTAAACCCTTTCCTTCTTTGAATACTGTTGCTATAACTGATAGTTCCAACAAATGGGTTAATAAATTGCATCACCATAAGTGGGTGACAGTGCTTCAGTACTCTTCTGATGAGATTACAGAAGTTTAAAGAATCGTAACAACAAGGCTTTCAAAACCTCTGATGACTGCTTCTTTCCAATGATGCTACTTCACAGCATTACCCTAGCAACATTTATAACAGCAAGACAAACTGTTCCAAGAACTCTGTTATTTTCACACCTGGGTTGCTTCCGCAAAAACCCGTGCCAACATAAGAACAATATCATAAAAAAGGCAAAACTTTCAATATCAGCTCTGAACTTCAGACAACTCTACCAAACCTGAGCTATAGCTGGACCACTACAATAACTGAGAAGATTGAAGAGACCGGGAGGCCACTACATATAGCTGTCGTCAGACCTTAGAACAGTCTTAGCCAGTGATAAAAGATTTTAAATTAGAAGCAACAGTTTGAAAGGCTGCTTCAAATATCAGGTTTTCTGACATTAAGAATGCTGCAGAAAAGCAATAAATATACAAGGGCAAGTCTTTCATTCTTAGTCAAGCTAACTTTCCTTTCCCTGTTTCTGCTTAAGGGACGAAGTTGCATTCAACCTTTTGTGTAAGTAAAGAGAGTTATAAAATCAGTGACTAAATGAAACTGGTTATGAATTAAGTGTAGTCCTCCATGAAAGTTCTAGATGATTATATGGTTTTTATTCACACATACACAGACACTTGGTAAGCATTCAGAATCCAAAGGGATGATTTAAGGCTCTTGTATTCATAGGTATTTTGATCACTTACACTCTTAAGTTTTCGCAAAAGTGCATTTAAAAAAAGATGTTGGTGTGAAAAATAACTTACAGCTGTGTTAAATAGAAGAGTTAAAAAAGCTTGGATAATTAGATGAATGAGTTGTCCCTTCATGAAAACCCGATACAGCTTTTTCTTTTTGTCAAAAGCTTTCGGAAAAAAAGGGAGCAAGTATCACAAGTATCCCTTTTAATGATATTTTTATAAGCAAGACATTAACAATATCACAACTAGCTGATGTAACACTCTGCAAGGTCAGTGGTTGCATTTTTTCCTATAAAGATAGAAGTAAAAACCTAAAGCTCACATTAAGAAAACACTTATGGAATACCAGGATAAACTAACCACATGGCTTAAAACATTTTTCCTGACACACAAAAATTCAGCATTAGAACCAGGCCTGAATTTGACTCAATGTATAGTGGCCTCTTGGCTTTCAGGCTTTTTGTTTTCATGCTCAAGAAGGTTCTGACAGCATTTCTAATGAATAAAAGATTTCTTACCTTCAACCCGTGATTCCAAGTACTTATCCAACTCGGCATCTTTTTTCACTGCCTCATCTGAGACCTTAGGAGCATTCGAAAAACAAACTAGTACGATACTCATGTTATCACGACTGCCCTATACGTCAAAGAAAAAAAGACGAGTTAGGATCTTTAGTCTTATTTTTCATTTTTCTATTCTAGTCACATCATTACTTGTTCCAAATAGAGTACTAAAGATATACCTGGGAAAAAATAAACTTTGCAATAAAACTGTATTTTCATTAATAAGAACATCTAAGTTTCCCAACTGAACTACTCACTAGAATTAATTTTACTGATTTTTATTGTACATTTAGCATTAACGTTTAAAATATTTAATGGATTTATTTACATGTCAACCATTTAAAAATAGTATCAACAGGTCAGAAATTAGACAGTCGTTTAATGTTACCTTAAGCCAAGTTAGAAAACAACTCATGTTGCAAAAGGAAATGCAGAATACTTATCCTGGACTACTACAATAGCTAGCTCCAGCTAATAATTTATTTCAGTTTGAGAGCATTCATGTAAGACATTACATTGATTACAAATCTGTTCATCAGAATGCACCTGTGTCATACACAGCAACTAGAAGAAAATAAGTACAAAATATGAATTTATTTAGTATGGCCAAGCTGACCTTACAGACATCATGTGCTCAGCAACATCAGCCAACAGCTTCTTCAGATACTAACTTTAATGCCAGTTCTTCACTAGTAAGCTCTGATACCACTTTCCTGCTCGTATTTAATTTTCAAAATTATAAAGCACAGCCAACTTTAAAAACAGTGTCTAAGTATCTTACAAGGAGAGCCAGTAGAACCATAATTTAAACTCCTGGTTTGAAATCAAGATTTTTTTTTTTTTTTTTTTTTTTTTTAAAGAAATTTAAGTGCCATTAGTCTCTGCTTATTGTTTCTTTGTAAAACCAACCTACCGGATAGTTCCTATCATCTATCACAACAACTCCTTCTCCTGAAGAAATTAAGTAAGAATCTGACATTACAATAAATTCCTTCAGAAGTACTCAGGAGATCTTCTACGTTCCCTTTTGTACCAATATGGGGACACCTATCTTTTACAGCATTTAATATTATGTGGTACAATTCACATCCTGAAGACAGAGGACAACATTTCAATATTGTTACAAACTGCAGAGATCCAGGATCTGACTTCGTAAAATAAACACAAGGCCAAGGCTCAGTTTTACTGGAATTACACTAGAGTGACCATCCTTTAACAAGGCCAGTGAAGTGCTTGATTAGCAAAGCCACAGCATTTAAACCAATCATACAATGTATGGTATATGAGGGAATACAATCCTATTTCTGAAAAAAATTACTTACCCTTCAGTGTTAGAATTCTGAATTTTAGTATTTTCCTCAAAATTGCATGTTTGGTCTGTGGCTTAATGAAGGAACTCTATTTGCACTAGTAGGAGTTGCATTTTTCAGGGAATGTTGGAAATAGTATACCTATGAAACATTTGTAGGGCGACTTGTAGTTGCTCCGAACAAACTCTAAATTTGAGGAGTACAAGCAAGCTCAGATGCAAAACTAGTGCTTCTCTGCCTAAACTACAACAATAAGCAGAGGACACCATTTCAGATGACAGACAAACCATACCTTGAAGGGGAGATGGTGCAAACACTGCTTTTATGCAAAGGATATGAACACTGCCCAACTTGGAAGAACAAAAAAAATAATAAAAAAAATCCACACAAAATACCTTGCACAGAATTTATTAATTTTAAGAATTTTGTGTTTGGAAACGAAGTTTAGAGCTGGAACTATATGCAAGCGTTATTTGAGAAAATAAAAACCTTTATTTTTGCAATTGCTATCACCTCTCCAGGCGCAAAGGATAAGGTTGTATATTCTTCAGCAAGGATATATCGTCAAACAGATACAGAAGTTTGAGGGAAGGAAGAGGGAGAAGGGGAAGAGCGGGCCAGGAACTGCTGTTAACACTGTACCTACCCATCTAAACAGAAGATCATTTTAGAACAGCTGCTTGGAGAAAACAGTTACATACCTTATGTAAACAAGTGTCCACTACCCAATTGCACACTTTTTCCAGGTCATCTGATACTTCAAGTCTAGACTTAACAAATTCACAGAGCTCTTCATTGCTCATTACATCCCAGATTCCATCACAAGCCAAGATGATAAACTCATCTTCTTCTGCCCTTAAAATTTCACAAACCTCAGGCTCTGGAGAAACAAGTTGTTCTGTAGGGCCTTTACCGTCAACACATTTGTAGTCATAGTCCCCCAGAGCTCGAGAAACTGCCAATGAGCCATTAACACGCTGAATCATTACACTGCCTCCTGCATTCTGGATTCGCTCTTTCTCCCTTGGGTTGCAAGGTTTGTGATCCTGTGTTGAAAAACAGACTTGTCCATTCCTATAGAGAACAGCACGTGAATCACCACAATTGATAAAGTATACATGCTCAGGTGAAATCATAACTCCCACTGCTGTTGAGCCACTTCTGTCCATCCCATTTCTGAGGTCTGAGAAATTGCGCATATACTCATCAATTTTCAAAAAGCCAGTTCTGATTCCACTCTTGACATTTTCCACTGAAGGTTCAAGAGCAGATCCAGGTTTTTCTGTCGCCCTAAAGTCTTCATTGTTAGTGATGTGTTCTAATAAGTGCGTGGAGCAATAATTTGCAACACGAGATCCCGCGTGACCATCATAGACAGCAAAAAAGGACCAGTCCTCTAAGCCATGGGGAATACCTACAACGGCTGTGTGAGCATCTTCCATTTCCACTCTCCATCCCTGCATACTGCTGAGGCCGTAACGCAAGCCATTCCCTGCACCATGAGCATTATGTTTTTCAGTTTTTGGTTTATCCAAAAATGCACCCATGTTTATGCAATATTGAATCTGGAAAACAGAGAAGAAAAGTCTTATTTATAAAACCACCACTCCATGTAAGCTTTGTTCTCCCTTTCCTGTGTTGTTTCTTTATATAACAAGTGATAAAGCATGCACATGTGCAGAAGTCAACAACTATAATGGGGGGAAAAAGTAAATAAATGACATGAAATGTGAACTTACAGACCCATTTGCATTTTTGGTGGGGTTTTTTTTGATGGGGTGTTGTATCTTTTAAAGAGCTACTTCATCAAAATTAAAGGCTCTCCATATGAAGGCAGAGCAGTTCACATACCTTTGCAGCCCTGCCAATTTTGTCATTCTCTGCAGAAACTAATTCATGCTGGAAAAATAACAACCATATGACTCCTATTTTCTTTACAGTTTTATTGTGGCATGAATAAAAGCTAATACTTCATAAATAAGAATGGACTAGTCTCACTAGCTTTGCATGTACTGTGCTGCTACTGTACTCTTGTAAAGCATGACAAAAGTGACAATAGAGGAATGTAGACCATCTGCCAAAGGAAACAAGAAGGCAAGTCCCACTTCGATCCAAGAAAACCCCTCACCAGATTCTCTTAATAAATTATACTTAGTCCTTTGTAAAACAACATTTCCATTTTTACCATCCCTAAAAGACGTTCATGTGTTTACATGTGATTTTAAGTTCAAAGATGCATTGATCTTGATTTTAAAATGTATCCAGTTACAAGAGATATGAGCTAAGGAAAGAAAATAATCCACAGAAAGTCAGTAGTTCTTCAGTATCTGGAGACCTACTTCAAAATATATGAGAAAGAACCATCTCCAGAGAGCAAGCTTGCAGGTGAAGTGTGAGTAATCGATGTTGAACCTTTAGAGGACTTCTGACTTCCTCTCCTGTACTAGACTACCTTGCACTTTACGAAGTCAGCAGAGAATATATTCTTTAATCCACAGACCCCATAGTACTTTTCTGAGAACTTCAGAAACCTCAGATACCAAAGCCTCTAATCATGCTAAAAACGACTGCCCCATGAAACCCTTAGTGACTGGATGTGAAAATTACAGCAACCTTGATCCAAAAAGAATTTGAGAGAATTCTGCCATGACTGACCCTGAGCAGTCAGTCACTAGGTCTCTGACACACTAGTACCCATCAAGCCTGCAGAGTCATGATAATCTAGTTCTGGTTTAAGAGTTTGTTACCAGGTCAGAAAAAGAGGTTAAGAAATCCTTACTTCTGCCATTCCTCTTATTTAAACACATTTTCAGCATACACAGCTTACTCTGACAGGAGAAATAAAAAGAATAGTACAATGCAATGAGGAAAAGATTACAGTTAGATTCTGCACCCCACCTCCCTTTTTAGGGTAAACTTTAGGACTTTCCTCCAGATAATCCAAACTTCTGCTACAGTGACCTCCGTGAAGTGCTGAGGATCTCCAGCATTCCACAGAGCCCAACAGTTTGCTCACCAGTTATGTCTCTGTTGAAATACATCTCCCACTCTTGCTTTAATACAAATTTAGACAAACTTCCCCAAATACTACAGCAACTCCTTATCTGGTTTACTTTTTAGTCTGATTTTACTGTGTCTTAATTCAAGTTTAATGGCCTTTGATTCAGGTGCTACTAACATTATGCAAGAGGAGCAATGTGGTTCTGTAAGAGAGTGAACATCATATAAGTTGATGTACTTTTTCTTAAAAAAAAAAAAAAAGTAGAGAGAAAGCACCCGGCTAAGTCAAATCAACTAAGAAATGCCAGAATTTAAAACAGCTCTTATGTTTGAGTACTATGCTGCGTTCTAATTGCAAGTCTTCAGATTATCTGTTCTGACGTGGAATAAAACACTAATGAGACTCCAGGTTTAGAAAGATTTGCTAGAGAAGCTGATTTCTTAAACATTCAGATAGAAATTGAGGGTTTGCATGGACAGTATAAATGCTAACACGGTGCAATTACCCCCTCTCGTTCAGCTATGAGATACTACCATGATTTTTGATCATTTCTCATTTATTAGGGAACTCTACACTTGCATAGAATCATAGAATCATTAAGGTTGGAAAAGACCCTTAAGATCATCGAGTCCAACCGTTAACCTAGCACTGCCAAGTCTACCACTAAACCATGTCCTCAAGCACCACGTCTACCCGTCTTTTAAATACCTCCAGGGATGGAGACTCAACCACTTCCCTGGGCAGCCTGTTCCAGTGCCTGACTGCCCTTTCGGTGAAGAAGTTTTTCCCAATATCCAACCTAAACTTCCCCTGGCGCAGCTTGAGGCCGTTTCCTCTCATCCTATCACCTGTTACTAGGGAGAAGAGGCCGACCCCCACCTCGCTACTACCTCCTTTCAGGTAGTTGTAGAGGGCGATAAGGTCTCCCCTCAGCCTCCTCTTCTCCAGACTAAACAACCCCAGCTCCCTCAGCCGGTCCTCCTAAGACTTGTGCTCTAGACCCTTCACCAACTTCGTTGCCCTTCTCTGGACATGCTCCAGCACCTCGATGTCCTTCTTGTAGTGAGGGGCCCAAAACTGAACCCAGCACTCAAGGTGCGGCCTCACCAGTGCCGAGTACAGGGGCACTATCACCTCCCTGGTCCTGCTGGCCACACTATTCCTGATACAAGCCAGGATGCCATTGGCCCTCTTGGCCACCTGAGCACACTGCTGGCTCATGTTCAGGCAGCTGTCAGCCAACACCCCCAACAGTTAGTTGTCTCTATGTACCAATATTCTGCTATCAAGAAGTCTGATGTTATAACACAAGTCTTGTACTTAGTAAATTGTCTTAAGTAGCCATTAAAAAAAAGGAATTGTGTGACACCAAAGAAAGTATGCTGAGCCTTTTATGCTCTCCAAAATGGGCATTCCATGTACAAGGTGCACATCCTCAGCTGTAGAATCTATAGTGAAACCAAAATTATTAGGAGAACATGCTCAAGGGTTGTTGCCAATTCGATTTTACTCCATACAAACAAAAATAGCCCTCAAACTAGATTTTTTAAAGCAAAACCAGAAGTACCAATTTCATAGATAATGGTACATCTAATACAAAAAAGCAAGTTACAGAATGACTTCAAACTACTAGGTCATCTAACATTCTCAAAATACTTTCCATACTTTTAACAACTTGAAAAGTCATTAAGCCCTTTCAAAACACAAACTATCCATCCTAAACTTCACCCGCCTTCCCAATCAGTTCAATTTTACAATACCATCTAAACAATTTCATGCACAAGAAACCACAAATATTATCTTTATTCTTTATCCCCATAGTCACCATCCACTGGCCTCTAATTATATTACCGGGGATAGCAAAGATGAAGATAAAATGACTATACAACCCTATGTTGTGCATTGTAAGTTTCACACTATGTAATTTGCAAGTGAAAGTAGCATGTTACATTCTACTCACAATTATTTGCATCATCATTTTTCCTTCTTTACCTGAAAAGAATATCTGCAATGCTGCTATGCTGGTTTTACCTGGGATAGAGTTAATTTTCTTCATAGTAGCTAGTACGGGGCTATGTTTTGGATTTGTGCTAAAACAGGGATGTTTTCCTTATTGCTGAGCGGTGCTTACACAGAGTCAAGGCCTTTTCTGCTTCTCACCCCACCAGTGAGGAGGCTGGGGGTGCACAGAAGCTGGGAGGGGACACAGCTGGGACAGCTGACCCCAACTGACCAAAGGGCTATTCCACACCGTATGACGTCATGCTCAGCATATAAAGCGGGGGGAAGAAGGAGGAAGGGGAAGGACATTTGGAGTGATGGCGTTTGTCTTCCCAAGTAACTGTTACATATGACGGAGCCCTGTTTTCCTGGAGATGGCTGAACACCTGCCTGCTGGTGGGAAGGAGTGAATGAATTCCTTGTTTTGCTTTGCTTGCTTGTACAGCTTTTGCTTTACCTATTAAACTGTCTTTATCTCAACCCACAAGTTTTCTCACTTTTATTCTTCTGATTCTTTCCCTCATCCCACTGAGGAGGTGGGGGTCAAGTGAGCGGCTGTGTGGTACTTAGTTGCTGGCTGGGGTTAAACCACAACTGTGAATCAGTGGAAGCAACGCACAGCAACAGAAATGAGGTATTCATACTTGGTGAGCTACACAACCAAAATGCTTTTCACAACCCTTTCTCTTGAGAGATCTGATTTTGCTTTGAAAAAACCAAACAAAAAACCAGCAGTGTCAAATGGTGTCATAGAAGTAAAGGCAGGCAGTGCTACACACCACCACAAACAAGTGCTCTCAGCAACTTATGTTCTCCGTTAAGAGCCGAACAAGTTCCACATAGTTTAATAGTTCAACTAACATCAGTAGATTTGTGAAAGGATTTTAATAGCTGATGACCACTCATTCACAAGTTACACACAATATAAGGCTATTTTAAAAGCACGCAAAAACATTCTTACCAGTAGAAGGTAATACACAACTGAAATGCTGCCAAAATGACAGAAGTCCTCCAACACTTCAGACCTTGTAGGAGATTCCTTCAAATGAATTAAGTATGTCCTTATGTTCTTAAAAATCAAAAGTGTGGAAGAAATCATATGACTGAGTAAGGAAAAAGATCAAAACCTACCTAATTGCAAAAGCCTGAGCTCAGTATTGAGTGTTGCATTTTATATATATATAAAATAAAAATTATTATATTATATATATTAAAAATTATTATATTATATATATCTATTATATATAATAAAAATACTGTGTAAAAAACAAACACCAAAAGCACATGTTCCACATCTTAGCTTTACCAATTTCATAAGTGGCTTCACTTCTCATAACACAGAAGGAGTGAGAAACTGAAAAGAAAGATGCTACTATTCAAGACTATATTCTTGATATTCTAAATATCCTATGTAATATTACAAATCTTTAATAAACGATGCAGAGATTGATTTCCAATCAGTAAAAAGTTTAGGAATCAACTTACAGCTGGCCCTATGAAAGACACCAAACGTAGAAGAAATCTTTCTATCACTGTTTATATTATGTAGACTACATAAGGCAGCAACTGGTTTGAAGACAAGCTGAAAAAGTCAAGCCACTTCAGTGAGCATGGAAGAAAAAACAGTGATTTCACTGACTCATTGAAATTCAGGTTTTCAATCAAAATTATCAATGATAGTGAGGCAAAAGACGACTTAAAATGGATGAACACCTGTTCTGTTAAAAACTTTCAGTATTTTAAAAATACTAAGAAGTTACAGAAAATAACAAGCAAATGACATGGCATACATGCGAGTACAGTATATTCCTATCAGGTATTACGCACAAATGTAATGTGAACTTCATATCTACAGTGTCAACGCACACAACTATCTCTAGCAGTAACCTCAGCTGTGTATTTACCTATGTACATCAGAGACATTTTCATGAAATTTGTGGAATCATACCAAACTTTACTTTTTTAGCAAAGCATCTTTTAAAAAAAACAAAACAAAACAAAAAACAAACCCACCAACAGAAAAACCAAAACACAACACAACAAACAAAACACTACTTGTTTTCTCCAAAATGAAAGTTACAAAATAAAATGGTTCCACTGGAAAAACAGTACCCTGGTACTCACATCTAGTTTTGTCCCTCTTAACATCTCAGGCTAGATCAGTAAACAGACCTGAGCACCTAAAAATGGGACTCAGCCAAACTGACCTGCAAAAATCCTACAGAAGGCAAAGCCTATCATAGGTCTAACCTGGTGTTCCCATCTCTTACTTTAAGCAGACTAGGCTAGATACAAGTCAATCTTGACACAAACACCTAAATAACGCTTAAGTCAGGTCAGAATTCACAAATTACAGAATCATAGAACGATTCATGTTGGAAGATACCTCTAAAGCTTATCTAGTCCAAACCCCTATTCAAAGTTCAATAAATATGATATCCAACACCAAACATGGCTCAGGCTGTTCAGATCCTTGTCAAGTTTTGAACACCTCCAAGGATGGAGATGCCATAGCCTCCAAGCAACCAGTTCATGCTTGACCACATTCATAATGAAAACAACTCCCATCAGTGTCCCAACTTGTGTCCTTTGCCTCTTAGTCTTTCATTACACATCTCTGGGAAGAGCATAGCCCTACCTTCTCTATACCCTCCCATTACATAGTTGGAAAATAGCAACTGGATCCACACCTTGGCCTGAGAAAACAATTTAATTTCCTTCTGAGGAAAATATTTACCCCACATAAAATTATTACCTGAAACTTTGAAAATCTGCAAGACCATGTCTACTGTAATTCCCAAAACTTCCTTGGAAATGGGGAAGGCCTTAGTTCTCATCCATGCTCCTCAGACTATTCTCTAAAACAGTATATATTCTTCAGATCAAGAATGGAAACCTAGGATTCCCTTCTTCCAGTAGTCTTCCCATCTCTGGGAAAAATAAGAGAGTAAGAATAATAATTAAAAAAACCCCAATCACCTGGTTATGCCAATATCACCAACACTCAAAGGCTTTTGGAAGGCCTTTAGAGGAAGAAAATACTGGCCTTTCCCCCTCTCTGGCAACGGAAGAAACTGAATCGGAGCAATACACTGCTAAAGCGGTGGCTCTAGCTACCACTCTGCTGTACACTCTTCATCTCTAGTTTTAAATCAATAGCTAAGCCATTTCCAGTTCAGGGCTGTGAGCCTCTAACAGGAGCTGACATCCCTTTCCCAGGGCAAAAACTTAACCCAAGGCTTACTTCTCTGAAGTCCTAACATATATTCTCTGATGCTTCCTACCTGATACAAACCCTATACGAGGTCCTTATCTCAAATACAGGGAACATAAGCAATAATTCAGGCTCAGGAAACCAGAGACATCTACCCTTTTGAGGTATGGAAGTATGAAGACAAAAGCCATGTCCTCAGACATGCAAGAAGAACTCGTGGTAAGTATCCTTTTCCCCACAGCTACACAGTGATGACTTTCTTTGGTATTAGATCAGCCATATTGTAAAGGGTCTTAAAATCAGGTCTGTGCCTAAGTTTGAATTTCTCTGTTTAAAAGAATAAAGAACCACACCCACTGATTTTCTCCCAAGATCTACTTATAAAATGGCAAATGGTTCTTGCTCAGTTACAGGTATCCATGATTTTCTACTACATCCTGAAAGGGAAATAGGCAGCTACTTTAAATGAAAAGCATGCTCCTTTCCATATAGATTTATATTTAACAGGCAGAAATATTTACTTGCTGGTTGTCATTAAGGCAGCCAAAACATAATTAGATTATAAAGGTCTAAAAGCCATAATCAAAGTTTTTGCAGATATATAAAATAATTTTCAGATCACATGTCAGTTTCAAAGAGAACATCAGAACTAGACTAATACCTTGATGGCCAACAGTCCCAAAGGCAACAACGTATCTTTTCATATAATGAGAATGGTCCAACATCAATTTTGGGCTTAGGTCATAAAAGTGTACTGTAAAATGTCTCTTCCTCAGAAGGATTCACTCAATGGGCCAGTCATTTTTAATTAGTCAGTGCTGTGGAAAAGAAACAGTGCCAGAGTTTCCTGTTACAAAGCACATGCGCTCCTGCTATAAAAAACAACATTTCAACAGAGAAAATGCTGCACTAGATATTGAAGGTATAAGTGACGAATAATATCTGTGACAAACAATTTCAAAGCTTATTGAAAGTGCAGGAAGAAATAACTTTTCTGGTTTAAGTAAAAAATTCAAACTTAGCCTTTGTAGAAAGCTCCTGTCTCCATCTTATACTCTCTCCCTTTAGTGGGCGTGTATGTGCATACACACACTCTACACATTACATATGTCTATACACACTGCAGATAGTTTTGACGTTCATAAGGATTCCCTGTACCCTTCAATTTACACAAGGGAGAGTGGCAGAATATTGCAAATAATCTTTTACTAATCTTGTGTTTACTTACAATATACTATCATTATACTATCATCATAGTTACATAATACTATCTATTTATACTATAGGTACACTAAATACAAGTTCATTTGATGAGTGAAACCAGCTTTAAAGATCTTTATTTTTGATCTCCGAAAACTTGGGATCGCTTTTGACTTACTGACCTTAAAAATGTTGGCACTACATAAATTTACATTAGGCAAATAGTTGTTGAATTTTTGAGCGAGAGCTCTACTTGAAGCTTGGCTGTAACAGCTACTCTAATGGCGTAGCCACAAGTACTGGCAGAGTCAAACAGCAATTATTGGAATCTAAGAATGAGATCTGAATATTTTACTTTTACTTAGAATTGAACTACATAAAAGGACAGTGATTATCATTCATGTCCACGCACTATGGGGTTTATTTGTTTTGAGTTTCTTTTTTTTTGTTTTTAAATAATCTGTTGCCATGGGAGTCACCATCAGGAAGGATCTCAGCTGACCAAAGATACTGACACAAAGAAATTAAGTATCAATACAAACCTTTAATATAGAGCCTGCTATCAAAAACTTTTCCTGCCAGGATGACATGAAAGAAGCCCAATAGGCTTTTAAAGCAGGAATTTAAAAATTTTTGCAAGTTTTCCCCATCATCAGGTAGAATACAGGCCTAGGAGCTACAGCTGTAACTTTGAAATGAACTTCTGCATCTCTATTGTTACAACAGTTGGGGGAAAAGAAACAACAACAAAACCAAAACCACAGAACATCCTCCCCACCACACTACTTTTAAACCAGCAAGTTAAAAAGGAGATGAAGATTTGAGAATGTGCTTCAGCTACTTTTAACTGGTCTGGAGGTACAAAACAGTCACAGGTGTAATTTAACACTGTGTATTCACAGCTATTTTCAATGTCAGTAGCAATACCTGAAAACATTATCACTTCTGCTCTGCCTCAGCGACTCACCACTACATTGTGCCAGCAATTTCTTTTCTTTCAGAACTGCTGGCTGAGATGTTTTTGCCCTTATGCTTTGAACTGTTTCACTGAAGAGAAACTTTGTGATTTTGACTGCAGTGGGTTTAGAAGCCAGCAGCTTAGACAGCAGATCCAAGGGGGCAGTAACCTTCAACAGAGAAGAGAGTGGGGAAAAAAACAGAAAGGGGCACCAGGAGCTAGGTTAAGAACTATAACCTTTTTAGCTGTGTTAACACCAGAAGGTTCATTTCATATTCTGCTTTCTTGCACCTTATTAAAACATGGGTGAAGCTAGAGGTAACTCAAATCTTCAAGCTCAGCTTATATAGCAACCGTCTGTCTCTCACGGACAAGTTGCACACTTCTATGCTGTGGCTTCTTAGTTTTCTGGAATACAGTTTGGTAGGTGCAAAGTTAGAGATCATACCTCAGATATTCAAGATGAACTTCAGAGAAAACTTGAAAGTGGACTCTGAATCTAGCTTTGCAATCACAGCAAAGCCATCAGTGCCCAGGTTGATGCATTTTTACAGTCTTTATTGTGCAGCTTCACCCTTACATATATTGCAGAAGTCAACTTCACACAGTTTTGAGACCAAATGAAAGCTTAAAAAAAATACGCAGTGTTCCTCCTAGTTAGCTACACATAATTCTGTGCTTGCCAGTGTGACTTCTGACAGCAAGCAGCCCTTAGTTCACTTTGGCACCACGGCTAGAGACTTACTGAAGAAGAGGAATGCAGTGTCATTGTCAGTAAGAAACACACTACTGTAGTCAATCTCTTCATTAATGTCACTCATCTTAGTTTTCCAGGTAACAGCTTCAGGTTTTCTTTACCAAGATTTCCTCCAAACACTATGAAGTCTGGGAAATTCAATCCTCTGTTATCTGCAAACAGTTTATCTGAACTACAAATTAACCATACAAAAAGCGGTACGTAAGATACATAAATACCCAGGTTGGTTCACCAAGTACAACAACATTGGGCCCAGACAGGGTAAAGCAAAAAGACTTGCTTCTAGCACCTCCATAGGAACAGAATGAAGGTCGAAGTCTATAAGAGCCAAGATAGCTCTGCGTAAGCCAGTATTCATGCTCTTGTACCATTTTCTTGAAGTAAGAGCTTGGTGCACTGGCACCCGAGTGAAATGGGCCTACTTGGTTAAACCAGATATCACCTGTTCAGGCTTATTAACCCTGGAGTAACATTTTGCCCTTAACTCAAACTCTGCAACGGCTTTATTATACCACCTAGAAGACAGCACTGTACTCTTGTTTATCCCTACTGACCATACTATGACAAGATTTATATCCCATGATATTAACTGAAATTCCTTTTGTTTACCTGTACCTGCTCATACTTCCTGTGGCCAATAAGCATGTTCTCACTTCTTCACTGGGCTATTCAAAACAGATGCACGTGTGGCACTTGGATACTACAAAGCAATGACTCTTCCCTAATAAAGTTTACAGTCATTTCTACGCAGAATCATTTTTTTTGTTCTCTAAATTCAATAAAAGACCAACTATTTTGAGTTAAATTTAATTTGTTTCTTTTCAACCATCAATCTAACCCCCACCAGCCAGGCTTTTATTAAAGAAATAGCACCTAAGATTTTGAAGAAAGAGAGCCAATGTTTAGCCATATATTATTGGTATTAAAATTGATGAATTTTTTTCACTCATTAGCATGAAGCAGTATGTCACTAAAAATGAGGTCTCTCTTATTCTAAATTTAGGCATTTAAGACAACTTCTTTTCTTACCCTTTTCAATGTTTGTTTACCAGAAGCTTCAGACACATTTTTGTGAGAATAGGGCAGCAATGAATCACCAATTCATATCATCAATAAATTGTTCCTAAACAGGTCTGAAAGACCAGAATAAGTGTTCTGCAGCAGGTCTGCAAAACCACAGTGAAACAGTAAATCATTTATTTACATAATTGAGGGGTGACTTGTTGATTCACACACAAATCTGAGGAAATCAGACACAAGGGTTGGGCTTGATGAGTACTAGGTCTATTCCAACACAAATTAGTCTATGACTTGCACAGAATAAGAAGAGTTGTGCCTTTTTTCAACATGTTACACCACTGCAAATTAAGTACAAACATTCAATCAAGACTACAGTAACAAAAAAACCTCACAAAACACATTTGACCCCTTCTTTCATTGTAGGAGCAGTACAATCAATGCCACCTCCTCGGCACAAACCTGTCACTGACCTATGCGCCATCCAGCTTCAGAGTAAGATATACTAGACTGCTTGATACCAAGAGTCCAGACTCTTGTCTTGCCCCTATTGACAAGTGCAGCCTAAGTCAAGTAACTCTTCCTGTCAAAGATACCAAAACATGAAAACAAGACTGAAAGGCCTTAACTTGATCATAATTCTGCAGATTCAGCATATGCAATAAAGCTATTTCATGGATAGTCTTCAAAACACATACTCCCTGTTTAAAAACAGAAATAAATTATTTAGAAACATACAAACCAAAACATGCAATCTCTATGACAGGTATTTGAGGTGGTGTGGTTTTTTTTTTTTTTTCATTTAGTTTTGTAGCACTGAGTTTATTTTTTTTTAAAAAGTCATAGTAAAAAACCACTGACTCTTAGTTCCCTACACACAAGTTTAGAAGATAGGGATTAAGCAGTGGGACAAAAGTTCTCTCCATCATTGTCAGATAAAGTTATGATACAAAACCAGCAGCCAAAACATTTTCACTGACCTGGAAGAAGACATCAACCTTTACCCTTGAAAAGGTGATTCAAGAGTTGAAGCTACAGCAGACTTGTAACAAAAATTTAGAGATCTTCTGTAACTGATTAAAAAAAGGTAACTTAAGTAGTACTGCTGCTATTAGCACATTTAAGGAAATACAAACCTTGAGGGGAAAAAAGCCACACACAGATGGTAAGCTGATCTCAACACACAGTGGCAAAACACTTAATGACTTTTACTGACTGACACTGTACAGTCTTTTGTGTGAGAAAATACCTTCCTCAAAATCTGAGTCAGCACACATTTAGGTGTTGAAAAATTACATTTTTCTCCCCTGCTCATTAACAGTGTTTTGTATTATAGCAGAAAGAGGCTATACTTTAAGTTATATTTCCTCCCTATTAAAAATAAGGTTAAGCAAAATTCAAATGCATTTAAAGAAAAAACACATCCTTTTATCTAATATGTTCTGAAATTTATGTTAAATTCTTGGTCAATTGCAAATTAAAACACAGTCAAAGTAAAAGCAATTATACCTTCCCATAAACTTCCAAGTGGTAGAATTTGTTCTTACCTGTAATTGCAACCTTGTCAAGGTTCTAGTTCAGTCCTGAAAGAATTAGTTTACATTCCTGCTGCCAAGAAGCACATAACAGAATGACTTGCAAAACCTTGAGATAACAGTACAGGACACAACATCTGCTTTATTTTGGTATTTCCTAGAAAGAAACAAAGAAAATAGTTAGCTACTCCTGATTGTTTACAACAGATTTGTACATGAATTTTTTCATGATTAAATAGAAGTGCTTGAACTAAAGCTACGCCTGGATGTCAAAAGACCTTTCGGTACACTCTCTAAACACCATAATAAAGATTCATGCTAACAAAGAATCAGATTTATTTTTTTTCCTACTTCCTTCACCAGCACAGACTAGCACTTAAAAAGTAATCTAGTCTATTCCCTGGCATTCAAGTCCCTAAATTCAGTAACAGAAGGAATAGCTTTTGCATGCCTGCTAACGTAACAGTGCTATTTGCTTAATTTTATTCACCTGCTCAAATGACAGAGTACACTCCATGAGTGTTTGATGAGACTTAAACCCACCAAGTGCAGCATGTATGATTTGCAAGCTCTTTATTCTGCTTGCTTAGATGTAAAAACGCACAGAAGTGTAAAACAAAAGCAATAAGCTTCAGTCGCAAAAGTATTTCAGCTCCTCCGAAATAAGAATCATGACATTTCTTTAAAAGTAGTTTCTATAAAATTAACGATAAATTCAGCTTAAGATGTAAAAGTAGCAGATAGCTAACAATTCAGATGTGTGTATCTACAAAAGCATCTAGGCATCTACCCATTGTTTTGAACAGGATGCAAATGCCCGAATTCCTTCATGGATCAGGGACTACATATTTAATCTTATAAACCACTGCACCTTACAAAAGTTACCATGACAGTACACTGGTAGAAGGAACTATCGTGGGAAGAATTCTGGATAACAGCCAGCTTTCTCTGGGGCATGAGGGAAATACAAGCCTTATTGTAACACTGATGATTTTAAACTGATTACAGCACTCTGATGAGCTGAACAAGGGATAAAAGGGGACATACTGCAGACCTTAACTTTAAGCCCGCTGATCGAAGAATGGAGCTATGACATATCGTTACGGCTTGCCTCTTCCAAATGCTAAATAGTGCTTTTCAGCTATCAAAAAAGTGTCACAAGCAAGAAATTGCTCAAAAGAAGGAATACTTTGCTACTGTTTGAAGAAGAATTGTAGAGGTTCAGTAAGTTTTATGCCTGTAACATTACACTGCTGCAAGCCCTGTATTTTCTCCAACATTCTCTCTTTTTAGGCACCACAACAGGATAGATGGTTCAACGAATCAAACTAAGCCAGAAAAAGTCAATTATTTTCTGCCACTTGAGCTCTCCGAAGCAGCTTTGGAAATGCAGGATCGGACAAGTGCCAACACCAGAAACGCAGAACCAGCAGCTGCTGCCGATTCAGATTTGCTCAGAGTATTGTGAAACTACACCTTAAGCAGCATCCACTAAATCATTAATGGACTCTGAAAAGGTATTTTGAAAGAACTAGACAGCAAGTATCGTAGATCATTGTATTGGACTACATGGCAAAAGCCCTCCCAAAAAAGTTAAAAAGCTCATCAGTAAAAAAAGTTGTTTCCACATCCAAGGACTTCAGGAAAAAAAAAAAAAAAAACCAAACCACCACAAGCAGCACAGATTCACAAAGTTGCACACAATAGCTTAATTCCCTCTTCTTAAATACACAGTGACTAGGGCATGAACACAGAATGTGTGACCAGAACGCAACTCTCGAGCACTGCCTCCCACCTTCTGAAGATGCCCTTAACTATGAGGGTACAGGGTGCTTGCGTGACGAAGTGCTCAGGAGCCTCAGTTCTTCTGATGCTACTCCAACAGCCTTTGGAAGTGGCTGACTCACAAAAGCAGACCAGAAGACAAGCATTATGCTTCCCAGAAGCAAGAAGCTTGACCCCTCCCAAATTCTTCTAGTCTACAGAGGATGTGAGAGCATTCATTAGACAAGGGTGACTTCCAGCCCGGAGACAGGTTGCTTACAGTAGGGCAGATTCAAAGGTAGATATTTTGGTCTAAGAGCATCTTACCCCAGAATACACTCCTATTCACCCAAATTCTGTCTACACTAATTCTCAAAAGTAAGAAAATGCAGGTATTTAGTGTCTTGAAACACAAAAATATCTTAAGATACATACTCCACCACTGAACGCTGCACAAAGAGGGGACATTACTCCTACTTACTTCTGCACAGTAGTGACTCTTACTTCTCCAAATAAGCTGCACAATTTTTTTTCCATAGGAAAAATCACTTAGATTCATGATGCAGCTTTGGGATAACCAGCTATCATATCCAGCCCTCAATAATTTGTGAGTAGAAAATGCTCACATACACAAATAAAATGGTTTTATCCATAATTACATCACAAGAATAAAGCTGAATGCTTCCTATTAATGGTTTAATGAAATTACAAGATGTATTAGGCATTTTATTTGGGCTCCTTAAATCTTTGGGATATGTAAACACTTAATATTTGAGTAGGATGAAGTTCAGTAAACTTTTATAATTTTTGCTACTAAGACACCAGTACTCTACAGTAGAGTAGTTATTAATTGAGCACAACTTAAATATTCCTTGGCTAATAAAGAATTTGAATTTGACCAAGTTTACAGTATTTTCTTCAGAAGGGAAAGACTATGCAGCCAAAGCCATCATAAGTAAGCCACTGCTGAAGAACTAAACCCAATATTCAATAGTAAGCACATGAAAAAAATTATGCAGTCTAGAGAAATGCAAAGAATCCTACCATGTTATTTTACAGAAGGGTAGGCATCAAATGCTGGTCTTCCTGATGATTAAATACATACTACTTAACCCCGGTGGCAAAGCACTGATGATACTCAAGCTGAATCCTACTATTTAAAACAAACAAAACCCACTACAATATCCATTCCTTTGCAAGTTCCCAGAGTCTGGTCAGGGAAGCGCCAGAAAAACACTGGCTTTATTCTGCTCCACAACCAGCTACGACCGACTCTGACCTTTTATGGGTAACCAAATCATTGCTGCTTTAAAACAAGTAAACAAACAAACCAACCCACTCCCTGAACATCAACAGAAAGAGCTATAATCTGTCATAATTGACCTTATGACATCACAATACCACCACTGCCAATATCATCCCCCAGAATTGTAAACTGGTTCACGCAGAAGATGGTAAATGATTTTGCAGAAGTAAAAGAGACTAGGAGGGAGAAGGAAAAGAGCAATAGTGTAAGCTTACCACAGGTTAGCTAGTACACTGCAACCTCCCAATTGCATGTTCCCAACATACGGTAAACGTAAGATAACATCCTCTCCTAAAAGATGCATTCATTAGGTTACCTGATTTTTCCAGAACTATAAGAGCACATAGCATGGGACCACGCTAGCTGTGCTGCAAGTTCACACAGTAGTTCTTCCTTGGTCTACATGTATGACAAAGCCCAAACTAAAACAGGAGTTAATTTCTGTGTAATTACTTGAGACAATGTACAACTTTCACCCTAAGGAGAAAGTTGTTCATCCTTTTGTAATAAAAGGATAACAAATTCACTCTGCATTTGCTAAGTGGTTCTTGGTTCTATAAAAAAACATTGTGAATCAACCAAGACTGGGCAAAGCCCTGATTTGTGTTTTTGTGGGCGTGGGGTTTTGTTGTTTTTTTTCCCCCCTCTTCAAATGTGGAAGCTGCATTAAGATGTTCATTATTTCAGCATAATAGGAGACTGAACAAAAGTTCGAAACTAAAAACTCTATGAAGTAATTTAAGTGCTCTATCCTTTTTGAAGCAGTTGATCTAGTATTATGGTTTTGTAAAAAGTGCAACGGTATCTTTCCACTGCATTTTAGAAGTAACACCCAGGGTTTCTTAAAAAGGTAAATCCCTTGAAATAAATTTACTTGGGATTCTGGTGAAAGTTTAGTTCAGCAGTTTGAAGTTTGCAGTTCAAACTTTTATTGCAAGTTAGTAATTTGAATTATTCAAGGCTGAATTTCCAACAGGTACACGCTATTAGACTAGTATTTTACACTAGTCTAAAAGCTTGATAATACTACGGGCTTAGCATTCTAACCAGGTCCATACTTTTAAATATCACCTTGCACATGGTGGACTTAAGCTACAGCATCAGAAAGCTGCCTTTTGATACATCTAGAAAGCAGTTACAAAAGCTATTCTGAACTTTTTCTTGCAGATCTATCTTTAATACATATTTGTAAGGCACCTCTTTAATTCCTAAATTCTCTGTAATTCTCTTTTAGGTAAGCCTTAGATCAGTAAATTCACATTATGGCTATGTAGATGTCTTGGCAGCAGTGGTAGCTCAAGCAATATTTGCTCCCAGCAGCTCGTTCCTGTTTCCATGCTAATGTCTGCTGCTCAGCCACACAGATAGCTACGCTGGTACAAGTGAATGCCTGAAGCAGAGACTGCTCATCTAGCTGATGAGTAACTCCAACTCTGTTGAATTATACAAGCAGAAGATGAAGGAATACCAAAAGCCAGCCTTACTAGAATTCAGAATGCATGTATACAATCTATATTTGCCTACTGGGAGATCGCTGGCAAGCACTTACTCCTCCGTTCTCCTGTACGATATCAGAGTTATGCTTAGCATAACTCAAGCACAGAAATATGGAGTCATCTCTCAATCAGTTATGCTGGACAGGTTTTCAAACACCCAGTTTCAGGAATGCTGAAGAGAAAGGCCATCTAACATGCTTCAGTAAAAATATCCAAGCACACAACTTTTTCATTTTCAGTTACCTGATCTTTAGCTGAACTAAGGAGAAGAGAGTATCTTCAAGAGTTAAAATGTACTGCGTTTATGTGCTAGTGTTCTTTCACAAAAAAAAAAATCTCAATTAAAACTACAAAGAAGGACTGTAAGCAGAGGACTTCTACTTCGAACAAACATGCTTATTGAGACTCCTAGGACTTTCTAGAGAAGAGCGTGCAAAAGTCTCTAACTAGCTTTTATCATATCTTACATTATGGCTATAGTGTAAGTAAAGTTCTAGATATGCCTTCCACAGCAATCCAGGAGTTGCAGACTGAGGAAGATGTGTTTATATTCTGCATGGGTTTCTGTTTCTTTTTTCTTAATGCAAAGGGCAGAGCGTACAAACATCCATCTTCCTGATGGGGATTCAAAATTCCAGCTCAGACACATCAGAGAGATTTGCATGGACAACATAAGATCATGTTTACTATTACTGAAGTGCCTGTCTTTTGAGCACATTCCTAATGGTGTTTCCCCATGAGGTAAATTTATTATCATCTTACTAGCTAGAACACCTCAGCAGCAATAGCTAATGAGTCAGTTTGCAACCATCTGTCCATGTGTTGCCTCTGAACATCTCGCCTTTAAATCAATGTTTAAAAAAATACAGTCACTCCAGGTGGATTACTTAGATTTTGTAAATATCCATCTGCTTAAAACAAGCAGAAATCACAGCCTGAGCACTGCTTAAATGTTCTGAGAAACAATCCACCACACTTGTCATCTGGTAACATGACAGGGCACATCTACTCAGAAGTCCTCTGGGCCAAACCAGCATGTCCCTAAAGCACACCTCACTTCACACAGAAGTGAACTGTCTCATCCACTCTAGCTACTATAGCAGTATTACAGAGCATTCAGAGTTTGCCATTCCTTTCCCCGGGAAGAGAGCAAGGTGTTAGCAAACTCCAGTATTATTCAAATTCAGAAGTAATCTTGCAAACAGAAACTTTCTCTGTTGATTACGCAGTAGAAAGGGCTTAGCCCCTTTCTTACTAAGCCTTTCAAGAAAACATCTTAAGTGTAAGACCATAAAGAACTCTTATACAAGCAGTTGTTAGGAAAATCCGAGAAAGCAACAGATTTTAGATTGGTTAATTCTGTAGCAAGTATGTGCATTTGGATAACAAAGAAACTCCATTGTTACAGACTTCAAGACTTGCTAAGATGGCAAAGGTGACTGAGCTCCAAAATTTTAAGATGCTCTAGCTGTAGGATATAGTCTGGAAGTCTGATAGTCTTCCAAGGATTGAAATCATTGTCTTTTGTAGGAAATGCTCACAAAAGGGGAAGAACAGATTCTCTGCAGAAGGCTATCTTGACTAATTCTTCTCTAAACAGTGTTCAGTGATTTTTAAGCCAGTTAACAGCTAGAGTTCCCAAAAGTTAAACTAAAAGTTTTTATCTACGTGGAGAAGCTTACCCTAGCATCTAGTGGCTAGCAATCCATTTAGAACAAGTCAGGTTTTGAATGAAGTCTTGCTACTACCATTGAAGCCAATAAGGAGTTTTTTATCTTCAATATCACATCTTATACTTCTGCTGCTCCTGACAGAAAAACGCTTAAACCCTGTTTCTACAACATGTCTTTCTGTACAGATCCTGCATTTAGAGCAAATATCCCATGCGGGATTCTCAAAGGCACAACACCAGCCCATTTTGTCTATCAGGGAAATTAAGCCATTACAATATATGCATGTCAACTAATCACATTTTCCCCTATCTTACATGTATAATACACACAACCTTGAGTGGGACCACAAGTATATCCAAAATGTAGAATGTATTTAAACTCCAAAAAGTGGAGTGAAAAATGAGCAAAAAGGTCAAAATTACAGCATTTCAGTTAGCACCAGGTACAGAAAATACAGTAAGAATTCTCTAATATTCATATGTTTGACAACGACAGAAAACAAGTTTTATTGAGTTTATAAGGGATAGCAAGAGTGTTTTTATTGCTTTACACGTGATACATAAGTGATGCTGATGATTAGGGAAAGGGCTTTCCCTCTCTCCAAGAACGCAACTAAGGTTCTTACTCTTCCCTCCTCTTCTAAGAGTAAGTCTTCAGATACAAATTAATTAAAACTGAGCCATCACAGCAGATTAAAAAAAACAAACCTTGGACATTGCTGATGTACCTGTGCAGACAGTTACAGGAGACAAATTCTCTGCCACACTACTTAACCACTTGGATCTATTTGTGGCTTTTTTAGCCATGTTACCACTTGCTAGGTTTATACATAAAAGGAGTTAAATTAAATGCAAAAAAAAGTCATTCAACACCATAATAAAATCACCAGCACATTCAAATCAGTAACATAAGAACACCAGTATTACAAGCTGCCAAATATTAACACTTACTATGCTATAGGCATTTTAATGTTTACTGCAAAGCACACAACTTGGAAAGAGAAAATTCGAGCATCTGTTATGTCAACTAACAGCCTACACACACGCAATCTTCCAAAAGATCTAATTTAAATAATACAGGAACTGAAGCCTCCAAATAGGAATTGGTAAAATACATAGTTATTTTTATACTTCAATTACAGTTTTAGAACATATTTTTTTCCTTAGTCTCTTCCATGTTAAGAAATTTTTTCTACCTATTAGCAAAGTTACTTCAGTAACAGTACTGTATTAGTATGAAGAGAACCAGCACTTAGAAATGTAAAGACATCTTAAAAATTCTGAGAGGGTCTATTTGCTTAGAAAGTTGCTCCCTTATTGCTAACACAGGTTTATCATCTTCCTAAATCAACCCAGTTGAACTGATTTGGTTCATTTCAAATAAGACATATCTCAAAACATTTTAAGGCATTATAAACAAATGTTTAAGAGACACAGCTGATCCAACATGATATGTAATGATACACTGCCATACTGTAACAGGATCAATATACCTGTAATCACGATACATACTAGCTGATCCACAGTATGTTACAGAAAGTTAGGTTTCAGATCACAGATGGCTTGTCAGACTACTTCAGAGAACCCAGTACTCCCCCCTGCACTTTTACAGCATGCTCTACTTCTCCATCAAGCTAGAGAAACATTTTAAGAAAAAGTCTGAAGTCTAATTAAAAAAAATCACTATCTCTAGGAACTGCAGAGTGAAGCAAATTTCCATTACCTTTTTTTCTGGCAGCAGTCTCCAGTATCGTTGCCTGGACACATGGAATCTTTTTCAGGTGTCTGCATTGAGGCTATCTGAACTGCTTCACTTGTCATCTAAACAGAGGAGTACTTGGCAAGAAGCAGCCATCTGGCAACTTGCAAGCTTAAATACTCAAAGTTTTGTCCAATTAGTACTGCAACTTCAGTTTCACAATAAATCAGTTTGACTCCCTTTTAATCAGTACAGTTTAAACTCTCTCGATTTGCAATATATATTTCAATGCTGAAATTTCAAATATACCTATTGAGTAAAAACTGTTTTAATTTTGCCACTATGCAAGTATCACAATACGTGTCGAACTATACCTGCAAAAATTCAAAGGGCAATTTTATCAATAAGAATGTTAAAACTCACATGCAAGAAGACCATGCCAGTTTTCAAGAAATCAATATTAGAGAGGGTGCTTAAGGGCATTACAGGCAGTCAATGCAGTCATGATAGGTCTACACGGACTTGACAGCAAAAAGGATTCCGGGAAGCAAGCATGTTAATAATTCAATATTCACTTTATGCTATTCATCAGGTCAGACATCAGCTGCAGGCAAATTTGGATAAGACAGATTAAGACACCATCTCCAAAGGTTACTGCTCCTGTACACTGTTGGCTGCAAGACATGCCCTTGCTGGACTGAATGGTGATGGGAACATCTTAGCACAAAGATGCATAAAAGAACACATTAATTGTAGCACGGGGG
The DNA here is from genome assembly GCF_965183815.1 of Platalea leucorodia. NCBI lineage: Eukaryota > Metazoa > Chordata > Aves > Pelecaniformes > Threskiornithidae > Platalea > Platalea leucorodia. Next base: position 30,374,526 of record NC_138825.1, on the reverse strand, counting down.
CAGACACACTACTCTGTCATCCCATTTAGAGAGGCAACATGTCAAGATATTTTAAAACTACTTATATCTTCCAAAGCTCGCATGTCAGTCTTACCACTTCACTACATGTAAAGTTTAACCTGTGTGCATTCTATACTAGGTTTAACAAACTCCCTGGATTAAACTAGGTATCCATAAAAAAAAAAAAAAAAATCAAGGCTCACAAAGGAATACCCAAGTATTCAGGCTTTTGCAGAATGACAACTGAGAGAATCTGATGAATTTAGCAGTTCAAAAAGAAAAATAGACATTCAGCTTGGGGATTACACAGATAATTCAGTAAAACCTACTACATAAAACACAGAACCACACAGTCACAACAAATTAGGAATAGGTACATGAATAGAAGACTGCTGATCTGAGCCTTCAAATAAGTGCTGAATTCAGCACAATGAGTGCCAATTTCAGTAGGTCTCCCCCCTGCCCCAAACTGAAGAGCTAGCATTAGGCAACCAGCTGCCTACATTAAGTGCTACTTGTACTTTGCAGTCCCCAAAACATCTCCTACATCCTTCTGAGTGACTCCATGTAAACATCTCCACCATCTGTTCTATGGCTGGATACTACGGCCTTGTACTCCCCTTCTTACACAAAATACCATCTCTGCAAGGGATAGCTACGTGCCTCTCCATTCTTCTGAGCCACTTTTTCAGTTCCTCCCTTTGAGTGCCATGAACACGATGCCAGCCCAGTCAACAGGACAGTCCATCAACATCCTCCCCAAGACTGGTCCCACTGGAGGGATTTCCACTTTGTCTGCTACAGGCTTTATCCCCCTAGTCCTTATATCCTCCACTCTTCCCTGGGGGTGGTACAGGAACGACACAATAAATATTATTAAACATTCTGTTAAACTGTGCATGGAAGCTGAAGGCAATGGTATCACGCTGCTGAATGGTGTCAATGGCTCCTACCACTTGATTGGTGCTCTAACTTGCAGACAGATGACAACTGTACAGGTGCTTGAAGTTATGGCTTTACTGAAAGAAATGCATCTACCACTCCTTCCAAAATGCAGCAAACTTGCCCTCCAACTCACATTTCCTGATATTTTGAAATTGACTGGAAATGTCACTCAAGAGCTGTAATATTGCATTCACAGAGAAATTACGAGCTCAGCACAGAACCTTAAGTAAGCCAGAAAGAGTTACTAAGACACTGCCAATGTAGTAAGACATTCCATCTTACATCATGCAGCTTAGTGTATCAGTCTTAGAAGTGGGAACACCTATGCTACCCAAAAGACAGCTTTGCACAGTAAACATTAGTTACATGTAGCAACCTACTGCACTGTTTTAGTTAAGGAACACAGCCACAGCTAGCTTATATGCCTCTGATCATTAGTGTATTTCCACAGAATTATGCAGAAGTATTTAATATTTAATAAATATTCATAACATTCTGTAGGAATAGTAGAATATGCAAGAAGCCAAGAACTCAGAAATAGTATCGTTTTGCAAGCCTCAGTATTCATGCTTTTTGTCATCTGATCATGGACAATTTTGAAAGTCTTACCTTGAACGTAGTACAAAAGTCAAATTTCTTCCAGATCTTTGTCCTTCTGATAAAGATTCGCTTTAGAGACTCTTCCTTGTATATTAGGGATGAATAAAGCAGAAGAGCCTGTGAGTCTGAAAGTAGCAAGATGGAAGAATTGACCAATTTCTCTCCTAGTTCAACACAATATTCAATAGAAGCTATTAAGCAGTTCTTGAGCTATAGAAACTTCTAGACTGGAACTAATAAAATATATAAACCACTGGAAGTGGCCAAGTTAGTGAAGAAGTTCCTGCTTGTCTAAGGTAATGCAGCAAAAGATCATAGGAATGCCTTTCACTTGTTAGAGACAGAAGTATGAAGTGATCTAAGCTACACCATTCGATGGCCACTACTTGCCAAAAAACTCCCACTATCAATACATACCACCTTCACAGACGTGTCAGCAAATCCATTCCCAAACCAGGAATATGTACAACTATGTGACATAGAGAGAGTCTGCATATACTTATGCATATGCATGCACGTTTAAGTAGAGAGAGGATGGAAAAGTCTGGCATACTAATGCAATCATTTACAAGAATATATCCAGATCCTGGACTCAAAGGAAAAGAAAGACTAGAAGTTGAGATTCAAACTTATTCTAAAGCACAGAAACCATAACAAAGAAACCTGTTCCTAGTCACTACAGATTTCTTTAAAAGGAAAAGCAGAAACACACCTGACTATTCACCAAAATTATCTTGGTTACAAGAAGCAAAGTTGCTTTTCTCACAAACACATGAGAAGGGCTATCACAGTTAAACCCACCATGCCTAGATATACCAGTATGTAATTTCTGCAGCATGAACGTGACTAAAGCCTTCTCCATTTTGGATAGGTCTACATGTAGCATCCAAGATAACAGCTTCTTTTCATAGGCCTGGGCAAAGAGGGAAGTGAACCAATCTCAGAGAAACTGAGATTTAGCTTCCTTTTCCAATGTCTTTCTTCCCCTCCTCCCCCCAGTAACTTCAACCAACGAATGTTGTACAAATTGCTTTGTTTTACTACAAGGTTCAGAATAATGGGTGACAGCAAGTGAGAGACAAGACATATTGATCACTATAAAGTTCTAAAACTTCTTTTTCAACACCGAGAAAGTATTTTTCCTTTCTTTCTTAGATGACAAGAGCTTATTCAAATGAATTTACCTTGCTTATTCAATGCTTACTCAATAGGCAGATTTCAAGTAATCAATGCTTAATATAAAAAACAGTCAACAAGAGCAAATGATTATGTCCAAGCTACTTTATTTAGGAGCAGTAGAAATAAATGCCACTCACACAAGGAACCAAGTTTCCAAATAAGATTATTTTGGCTACTTAGGTCCCTGCCATGAGTGATTCTTCAAAGAATGATTCAGAGTGGAGGGGACCTACGAGGTCATCCAGTTCAACTTCCTTCTCAAAGTGTAGTCCATGTTTAACTTAGTCCCAGTTGCTTAGGGCTTTATCCACTCAGGTCTTGAAAACCTCCACAGAGGCTGACAGGTTAGCTCCTATAACCTCTTAATCATCCTTACAGTAAAAATTTTTCAACTGTCTCTTGTTTTCTCACTGTGCATCTCAGTAAAGAGATCAGCTCCATCTTCTTGGTATCCATCCTTATATATACCAGATAGTTGCTACTGGGTCCCTCCTAAGTATCTCTTCTCCAGGGTAAGCAAGGACACGAAAGGCTCTCAGCATGCCCTCACAGGTCACGTACTCCAGCTCCCTGACCATCTTGGTGGACTTGCCCCAAGTTTATCAATGTTCTTGTTGGGGGTAGAGACAACGGGAGCAAAACTGGATACAGTATTACAGATGCAGTCTGGGAACATCTGGAACAAACGCCAGCTAAAGAGGAATAAAGCTGGCTGTTTTCATCACTAGCAGGGTAAACTGCTGACTTGTATTCAACCTACTGTTCACCAGAACCAGGTCCTTCTAAGCAGAGCTACAATCCAACCAGTCTGTAGCACTGCAGGAGGGTTACCAATCCTGGAAGCAGGACTCTGCATGTGCCCTTGTTGAACTTCGTAAGATTCCTATGGGCCCACTCCTCTAGTCTTTCCGAGTACTTCTGGATGGCCACCCTGCCTTTAAGCTACCCAGTTCTGTGTCCACCACATACCTGATGAAGGTGCGTTCCACCTCCTCCTCCAGGTCATTAATAAAGGCATTAAAAAAAGAGTAGGTCACAGCACACCCTTGAGGAGCTCCAGCTGTAACTGCTGCCCAGGCAGAGTATGAACCATCAGCCACCCTTTGAGATGACTCTTCAACCAGTTTCCACTTGTCTAGTCATCCTCCCATTCAGAATGTAAATAGGAGTATTCTGTGCAACACTGTAAAAAAGCCTTGCTAAGGTCAAAGTACAAAAACATCCACTGCTCTCCCTTCAGCTGAAGACCTGGTAGTCATTTGACAGAAGTCAGTCAGGTTGGTCAAGCATGACTGACCCTTAGTAGAGCCACGCTGACTATTTCCAGTCACCTTCAAGGGCCCCAGAAATGTTTTGCTACAGGTTGACATAAACTACTTACTGATAGTGCTATCCAAGTAAAGCAGTATTTAATGCTTTTAGCAAGTGAAATAGAATGTTTGCTTTATTATATAACATAGCAAGGATGCCTGAAACAGTAAACAGGAACCATCTCTAGGCTTCAACAATTTGCAGAATTCAAATGTTCCAAAGTCTAAATATAAGAACTCTGCATAAAAATAAGCAGGTCTCAACAAGTGAACACAGCCATCAAACAATTGAGTTTCTGGCTAATTTTCAAGGTATCTGGCAACAAGACAGTAATAGCAGAGGTTATAAAAGGAAAAACTTGGTGTTCATAACTCTACCTAAAATTTATTATAGAAACTAGTGGCAGAGAAAGGGATGAGAAAGGAGTGGAAAAGAATAGCAAATGGCCAAGAAAACTTAAACATGTTTCATTATGTGCATTACAAAGAACTTCTCAAATTCAGATTGCTTACATCTTTTCAGACAGTTTGATTTTCTCCTAGAGTGTATTGAAAGAAAATCCACTTTACTGAGACCTCTGAACTTGAACAAATTCAGGAACTCCTGGACACAAAAACCAGTCAGTGCCTGACAAACAACTGCAAATTCTAGTCTCTACCAGTGATGAGATTACTCATGTTTCACCCAAAATACTTCAGTCCCTTTGCAGTTCCCCAAAACTTATGCTGAAAGCAGGGACTAGATGGATACTCTAGCTCCCCATTACGCAGTGAACAATGCCAACACCGCAGCAGATGAGCGGAGGCAGTCCTCTTATCCCCTAAGGAAATTTGCAAATGTGACAAAAAACACAGAAAACCAGCCTCACTCGCTCAGGAACTTTCTGAAAAACTCCTTACCATGACCTTTGCTATATAAAGTTTTGGTTTCTGCTGTATTCTCATGTGCCTACAGAATAAAGATATTTTTGTCAGCAAGTGCTGATATTTAATTAAACCGGAATGACTGCTGTGAAAGGAATCATATGAACATCTGTAGCAGGCTATGCATTTGGGGAAAATCCAAAAGAAGAGATGGGCATTTTTAAATTTAGTTTGTTATAACAGAGTTTTTAATGTCAACATTTAATTGCATGTTCTTTTACTTTAGGATTGCAACATGACTGGTGACACTGCTAACACTGTCACAGTTATGTGACTTCCAGTATGGTCTTCTCTTCATCAGCAGTAACGTGCCAAGTAAATTTAGGACTTCCACTCGCAAGATAGGTCATCAGGCGTCCAAACCATTAGCATTAAGAACCAATGTTAATAACTACACCTTAAAAGAACCTCCTTTGAAATATCTCAGGGTGCAGTCTTACAAATTAGGCTAAGCTAAACTGATAACTGCTGTAAGCCCACCTCCTGCCACACATACTTTCTACTCCAATTTTTGCACCAGTAGTCGCTCTCATATCCTCATGTAGCAAGCTGATTCAAGAAGCTAAACTGAAAGAAAATTAATCTGAGCAATAGATACCCAACATACACATCACATAACACTCTCACCATGAGATGAGACACAGCCAAGTACCAGCATGAGGAGGAAGAGGAGCACATGATCAGAAGCAGAAGACTGCAGAAATACAGCAGCACTAACATACGTAGGTAATTATATGACAACCTCTTCCTTAATGAAACAGTCAGGATTATGAGTGGGTTCCAGAAGCAAATGCCTGAGTGCATGCAGAGGCCTAACAAGAACTCTCTTTTCTGTACTGTATCAACATTGAAAAGTGGTGAAAAACCAAACAATTCTAAGGACCTTTAATGGAGAAGAGGAATACGAGATGCTCACCAACAAGGCAGCATGTAGCAGAAAGCTGTTTGGGTAGAGGGAATGAACTCCCCATAAAGAAGAGACAAAAACAAAGCTATATTGTGTACATTAAGCAAGCCAGCTTCCAAGATGTTACATCCATTGTTTTTAAACAGCTACGAAAAAATAACAACAGTGCCTGGCTGACAAAGGAAGCAGATGTATCTGGTGCCCAGCACTCTCACTGAGGTAGCGTAAGATTTAATGTCTAGAAGCCAACACAGAAGAAATTCAGAATTAAAAACTCAGCTTCAACTGAATTACATGCTAGCTACTTCTTTAACTATGATGGGTTTACCTTTGTCGTGTCTCTAAGAGTTTTGAAGGCACTGCCCTTTGGCAGTTGAACCAGACAAGCTTTATTGCTTTTTCTGCCTCTTAATGGAAAAATTACTCTGGGTTATATCAGCCCACTCTAATTTTCCTTTCCTTCTCTGAACATGGCAGTTTAGTCCAAGTACATCCTTTCAGTCACCCAAAGACCTTCTAGGAATCTTTTCTTCCTCAGCAACAGTGATGCAAGTCTACCAACTCCATGACACCTTAAATTCATAATAAGAACAGATCATGCCAGGCATTAAGTTTTCCTCTATCTGCAGGACTTTTTACACAGTTCGGGGGGGGCGGGGGGGGGGGGGGGGGACGGGGACAACCAACACCAAAAAACCCCACAAACTTTTACACAGTTCAGAAAAAAGCACTATAGACTAAAACTTCTCCTATTCCCCCACAACCCTTCTCAAGAAGGAACAAAACAGGAGAAAACAAGCTCAAAGAAACCACACCAACAAAAATAAGGAGAGAAAATGCAGACTAATATAAAGAAGCTCCTTCCCATCTCACCCAGCAATACAGACATCAGTGGTCAACTTACACTTCTTGGTTTTTACCCATGCCAGTATCAAAGAGCCCTGATACTCCTGAAAAGCAAATAATTCCAGTAGGCTAGTGGCAGACAGCAGAACTTGGTATAAAAGGTTGCATATCTGCTGATAAAAATCTTTCACATGATGAACAGCTGAACGAACGGAACCCTGTGATAAGAGAATAAGGAAGAGTACTCCTCAATGAATAGTGTGCTCTGCCTACTCAAGTAATTCTCTGGATTAGCTTAAGTCCTCAGTGAATTTATGACTTCAGTTCTTTACAAAGCATTGTAGTTTTCTTCTTCACTAAAGAACACTACTTCTCATTTCCTCTTCTGTCTCATTTCAGTTTCTCTCCTGCAGTAACAGTATCAGACTTTGACCCAAGGAAAAGACAGGATAAACACTAAGTGGAAAGAATCAACGGTTCTGAAATTGAACAAAAACTATGCAGAAGAAAGTTTGCTCACAGGTAGTCCAGGTTCACCGATTCTTTTTGTACTAGTGATAGATTAAGATGATTACTAAAAAGAAGATAAATAGCAGAAAAGGATGATTGAGATGCCAATACAGCGTTCTAGGACCATTACCTACTTTAGAAAGGCTCCAAGCACAAATCTGACAATTTGTGACAGATCTAAGCTGTCATGTCTGCTTTGTATGCAAGAGCTTCTGTTTTAATCCGCACTTCAATAAACAAACAAGACCCATAGAGGAAGGGACAATACAGAGAGACATATTAAGAAGTTTTCCACATTAGCTTTGTATTCTTTGTGAAACTGACAACATAACCAGGTTTCAAGTCTGGACAAACCTTAAGACACCCTTCAAAAAAAATGAGTTACTTCACTTATGGAATTGCTACCCCAAGTTTTTGTTTATACAAAACACATATGAATCTGGTAATCCTGAACAAAACAAAACAACAATGAAAAAAGATCACTTCAAGTAGTAACTGACTAGTACTTCTCCTACATGGAGCCCCATTTGCCCTCTGTACAGATTCAGAAACATAGAAGACTTCAGATGGAAAATAGCATGGTCATGAAACATATCTGAGAACATACAGTATTTATCAAGGAAAATATTTTCCAAACATAAATTAAAAAAGGGTTTAAAAAATACAATTTCAGAGTACTTTCCCCAGTGCCATTTTTCTAACCATGTTAAATTCTATGCCCTGACATTGGCAACAGCAGTGCACAAGGTCATTTCAAGAACCCTGAACTAAACTGGAATTTTATTTCTTCCCCACTGACTCTGTAAGTCAAGCCCCATTTTGCTTCATGTTAAAAAAAAAAAATAAATCAGAAATTGTTTTGACAGTCTGTAAGCTTATCCCCTTCTCTCCAGAAGTCAGATATTCTAAGTTGACAGCATTCCTTTTTTTTTCTTTAAATTAAAACAATCCTGCAACAATAGTCAAAACCACATAATAAGCTGTTATAGTTACCAACAGCTACTATTTTGAGTTCATTAAGTACTTTAGAGAAGTTCTTCTCTGGCCTAGAATTGCTTGTGTTTGGTGCATTCTAGTTAAGAGTGATTGGATTTAATGTTACAAGCTAGATACTGATCTTCAACAGCTCTTAACCTCCATCAGTCATACTCAAATATAGTAATAAAACATATAGAAGCATAGACATGGTTCGGCATAAGGCAAACCAAAGGACAAACAGAAGTGAAATAAATTCTATTGTTTACTATGATATAAAAGTAGGCTACAAAACACCAATGTCACCACAGTAGAGTCCTAACAATGCTTTTCTTCCACATCACACACAAGCCTAATTATTATTTCAATAAAACATAGGAAAATGTTAAACTACAGCTTTTACCATTTATAAAAAAACAGATGAGCTCTCAAGGCCCGCCTGCAGAGGAGACTGCACAGCTATTTGACTCTAGCAAACACTGGGAAACATTCTCTTTCCAACATAATCATCCACAAAGGTGGTAGGCTTGCCTCTTCCTTGATCCCACAAGTGACTATTAAAAGAGAAAATTACCTTAAGCTGCTTCCAGTTTCTTTACATTGTAAGAGACACACAAAATCTAAAGGAGGGTTGGTTGGAAAACCTCCCACAAAACAAGCAATTGTTATTATTAAAGCATCTTTTAAATGACTGAATGCCTATGAACTTCTAGGTTATCTTTTAAACAGCAATTTGATTGTGGTGCACTTATGGAGGATTTACAGAACAAGTTTCACACACACCCATCCCCCCAGTATTAGCTCTAGCTATTGTTTTCACAAGATTGTTTTCATTTTGCTTATGTATAAAATCCCTACTATTTGAAGTTTTATGCACCACCTTCTACTAGTCAAGAAAAAGTGCTCCTCAGAAACATAATCAGCCACAACCGAGACTTTGGATGATTCCAATAAATTCATCCACCAGCCTAAGCAATCAGTATGGGAAAGAGCAGAAAATAACAAATCTAGATCAAGTATTGGATAGTTTAATGTTATCATTAGTAATACAATAGTATTTTTCACACACTCCATAAAAGAACATTAAAAAAAGACATCATCTCACAGAAAAGGAAAAGTTAAACAAAAAAATCCCTTGCTGCAATATGTCTCCTGGGAAAGTGGTAAAGATGCAGAAAACATGACAAGCTAGCAAATGGATAAACATTACATCTGAGGAGTCAGTTTGATACACCTATAGGTAGTAGTCCCACGATTACTGGATAACACTCACTAAAGATGCCTGTAAATCCCACCTGTAATTAGACATTGTTAATAACCTTCTTAGAGGTGTCACTTCAGTTCTTACTGACAACACCCAAAGTGAGACTTTCACAAGTCTTAACAGGCTGTATTGCGCACTAGGGCTCTATTGAGATAGATGGAGTTTCTTTGCCTTCTAAGATGTAGGACTGATCACTATCTAGGGGAGTCAATGGACTACCTCTGTCGGGTCTGGATTCAAGTTTTACAACAGCTGAAATAAGCACTTCATGTTTGTCTTGAATACGCACACTAAAGAAGAGTAACCTTTTCTTGAAAAATCAGCTATAAACAACTTTTCTCAAATGCCCCACAGAGAATCAAACTTAATGTTAGACAGTGGAAACCAGTGCCTGCAACTAGTACCATATCTAAAGTGAGGGTTTGTGCACAAACTGGAATGCAGAGTACCTTTTGACCAGAATGAGATTTTCCTGTTGGGAACTAGAACAAATAAAACAAGTATATTATTACTATACTAGGGAAACGGAGAGCAGGAGCAGAAAGGACACGGAAAGAAACTGAGTAACATCTGCGCTAGATTCACCTTTCATACCTTTACAGAAGCTCTCTGAAGTCAGTGCTTTGAGCATAGGCTCACTTAAAATAGAAGCAAAAGGAACAATTTCTTTCGCTTTATACACTGAAGAGAGAACTCTCAGAACTCAGCCTGCAGTACCACATAGCTTCAGTACAGTACTTCTCATCTGAAAAGTTTCAAAGCACATTAGAGTTTCAGCAGCTTTTCAAGGTCACAAGGGTGATCACAAACACAAGTCCCTGCCCCCTCCAATTCCTAATCCACCACCCTCAAAATCCAATGTAGCTGTACTCCAGAGGCTTCAAAACATCATTCATTTTCAAAGCCTTCATTCACTTCTCTCCTAGAATCATAGTGCAAACCTACCACATTTGGTACCAGTGTGTATTACAAAAGGCTACAATATACATCAAAGGCAATTTTAGACCTGTCTATATTTATTTGGAAGTGGTTTAATAAGCATATTGGATACACCAAGAATTTTATCTATCCTATGGAGAAGAGATTTTTAGCATCCCTTAAGAAGCTGCTGTTAGGAAGATAATTTCCTACTTCTAGATATGTTGCCTGAAATGTTGGGGGGGAATACTTTTAACTCTTCCAGAAGAAATTTAAAATAGTGGTAAATACAAAAAGACAGTAAACCAAGAGAGAGCATTAGTGGAAAGCAAATAAAACACAACCTTAGGAAGCCAAGCTACAGGGGGTGTGTCATTCCCCCTTCCCCCCCCAAGTTTTATTGAAACTGGCCACAATTCAGAAATTAACACAAGGGTAAATATTTCAGAGATAATCAGGTCCTATGAGTTTTGTGTAGGTAAACAGTCAGATCAAGGAGAGACATCCAAACCAGTGCCCCTCGAGGACAAGTGCAGCAGGAGCTGTTACCAAAAACAACTTCCCATACAGGACAGCAGGACAGAGCGCGCCCCAAATGCATGCAAATACTTTCAGAGCTTACAATACAGTATACCCAGAAAAATCCAACCACAAGACACAAAGCCACAGGAAGTCAGGCTTCATAACCTGTTGCTCACACAGCTAGTTTCATTCTTGATTAACTGAAGTAAAACCATGAAAGAACTACTTTCCAGAATTTATTATAGTTTTAACACCAGTCATTTTCACACACAATTTCAAAACTAGGGACAATAATTTGGGAACAGAGATTCAGTTACCAGTCAAGATAAACAAACAATCCTTACTCAGAGAGCAGCAGGACAATTTCTGCAGTTCTGACAACAGCACTCAGGAGGCAGGCGAAGGCAGAATCCAGTCCTCCGCACAGCTCAACACCCTCTGCAATGCTCCACGGTGCCGTTTAGAGACCCAGTCGGTACATCTATATTAGCACTTCAGTTTGGATCAGGAGTGCACTTTTGAAGTAAATCTGAGTCACCCCACTTACTGTGCTTTGGTTCACATCTCAAAGAAGTTTCTGAACACATGATCTGGACATGTCTCAGATTAACATAAACCAAAACTCTGGAAAAACGCCTAATACCCGGTGATGTTTGGAGTATACTCGGTCCACAGAACCATACTAGTCTAAAATAAAAAAAAACAAAACTTGTCTAAAATAAAGCCCCGTGAAGTACACACACCGTGGACACTAGGTCTGCCTAACTTACTGCTTCACTCTACGATCTTCTTCAATGGCAGCACACTGCTTGCTAATGTAAATATAATCAATGTGGCAGATACTGCCCACTCATTTAAGAAAGCCTCAAGCACCAGCAACTAAACCCACAGACTTAAGCTACCAACATGCACCTCATTAGCCCTAAAAAGGAGGGCTGCGCTGTGAATTTGAATGTTCCTTTTCCTGGAGTAACTATACCAGCAGTGTCTCACCACTCACCCTCTTTTGCTTCCACCCCTTTACAGTTAGGAGTATCAAAAGCTAGTGGGATACACCTAGGAAAGTTCTCTGAATAAAGTTAAAAAAACTCTAAGATCTACACACTTCATGCATCACCCACATTTACTGTTTTATAAAACTTCTTAAATAACACTGAAAACACAACCCAACAACCCATATCAATGGCTCCACTGTAGCTGGTGATAGGAAAGGAAGAGCGGCCTGTGCTTGATAATGCTTTATATTACTTGCACATCAGCTTAACCAACAGAGCTGCCCAGAAAATAGGGAGGTTTGTTTTTGAATAAGCTGACTAACATAATATTGTTTCAGTTTTCCACCTGAATCAAAATATCAGTTCTTTACAAATAGTTCCATCATTTGATATTTGTTCTCTCCAGTCACCAATTTTTCTTTTGCAATACAAAATTTTAAATAAGATCATGAGTTTTGAACAAATACTACCTGGCTTTAGCAGAACAATGAGCCGGTGAGAACAGGCCAAAGCAGTATTGTATGAATAAATTACAATAAAGTGTTACCTCCTCTACTCAATAAATCATCATCTTACTTCATTACCTCCTTGATAAAAACAATTAATTCATATACTAACAATGCAATGTTTGCTCTACATTCAGTAAAGGTCAACTTCCTACACTGAGGTGCAGACACAGAAGTAGGATTATTGAAGACTATATTTTTCTGCTAACACACTAATCCCCTGAAAACTGCAAAGGAAGACAGATGCTTTCCTTTGTAACTTAACTATAAGTCTGTGGTCATTGACTTGTCATTACCATACACACTAAAGAGCCATCTTAAGCTCTCCAGTAGCCTAGTCTGAAACATCCTTAAGTGACATTTTTCTGAGCTGAGTTCCTGTTAACTCTTGTGAAAACAGACTTAAGCACCTAGTTGTACTATTTATTTGGAAGAAAACTCAATAAAAAGGTTATTTCCAATCAAAGATGCAGGGAACCTACACCAAGAGGTAGTAATGTAGTAATATCATAAAAACAACACACTGAAGTAATGTTAATGAGAAACTAATGGTGCATGGGGAAAAAAGAGTTGCGACTTATTTTTCCCAGCAGAACAATACCTGGGCCTGAATAATTTCCTCCGAAATTATAAGAAAGGCTGTTGTCCACTGACATATGGGGTTTTCCCTTCTATTATTTTCTACATTAAAACATCCTTGTCCCTTCTCTCCCAATGTAGGTTTTTTTAAGAGCCAGAAGACTAATTTAACCTACAGTCATTGGCAGCCCTTATGTTTCATCATGCCAACAATGTCTCAAGAAGTTGAGATGAGCTGAACTGCTCAGTTTGAGATGAGCTACACCAGCTCAGTTATTTCTTACCATCTCATGAAAAGCTTTTCAGATCAGTTTTCTTTTGGAGTGACACTCATTAATTCTTCAGAATTTTTATTTGGCTTTAGCACATGATACAGATATAAAGCAGTTTGACCAAAGTTTCCCATGCTAGATATCTGCCCAAGACTGAAAGATGTCAGCCAAATAGCTGTTTGCAAGGTTGCCTGTTAAAGAAAAACAGTTTTGATGATCTTTTTGGAAACTCAGCATCCTTGTTCTTGCATCAGGGACACATCTTTCATTGTCCATGCAAACAATTTCTCTTTTCTGGGCTTTTATAGTCCGATGTTATTTGAATTTGGGTTGCTTTTTTTTTTTTTTTTTTTTTAAATTAAGAACTGCAATGACTTGTCCAGATTTTGAAATTAAATTTCCTGAAGGCTATATGCATACAGATATGCTGAAGACCAGGGCTAAACCAGACCCCTCCTGAAGTTTCATTCAACATTTATCCTGCATTCACACTGCTAACAGACAGTGAGAAGGAAGAGGCCACAGTACACACCCTGTACATCTATAAGCCAAATCTTGAAGATGATCAAGCATAAACAACTGAAGCATAGAACGAAAAAAGTGACAAACAGGGAAGGAGCCAAGATAGCAAAAATTTTTACTTTAACAGTTTTCCAAAGAAATCACCATTGCTCTCCTCCAGTTTACTGAGAAGACCAATATTCAGATGAAATCACTTGGGTTGCTAAAAGGCCCAAGATCTGAAGGATGCTTCTTCATTTTCACAGAGAACTGAAGAGAAATATTAGTGTAGCCCTGAATTCAAAGAGATGAGAAAACTTCTTGGACAAGGTGGCAAGAATTAAAAAAAAAACAAAACAAAAACCACAACAAAACAGAGCATGCTTGATACAATTAAGGTGGTGGGCAGAAAGAATCAATATTAGAGAAAACAAACAACTATGGACACAAAAATATGCATGACCTGTAACAGTGATCACTCTCCACAATCCACACAGAGTCTAGAGCTTGGATTCTTTCACCAAGGCCTTCTCATTCACTTGGAAGAGACTGTGCTTGCAAAAACCAATGGTTAGCCAGCTATCTTCCAATGCTGACCAGAAAAGAACAGCTATTTACCAGTTACTACACTACAGCTGTAGGCCTATGTGGCAGATTTAAGCATTCCTACTGGATTAATGATCCAAGACACTACCAAATGATCAACTTCAATTTTCATAGGGTTAAACCAACAAAAAACACACCAACAAAAAACCCACACACACACCCCTAGGAACATTATGGTAGCATTTAGCTAGGTGTGCTGCAGTTTGTTTGGAGAGTACTGTCCTTCTTGAACAAAGCACTGTTCTACGTACAACCCCATCCCTTGCTGCAGTCTAAATAAACCCTGCTCCAAAGAGTGATATTCATTATTATAATACAAATACTTCACAGACACAGATTTTTACATCCAATATTAAGAGTGGATTTTTACTGCCTTTCCCTTTTTGTAACGTGGAGGCAACACATTCATGTAAGAAGTGCTCACTACTCTCAGTCGCCCCCTCTGAGAGCAGTAGTTCTTGACACTGAGCACCGTAGAAGACTGTTCAATACACAGATTTCACAAGCTTTAATTTCAATTGCGATGGGTTTATATTTCTGCAAGACAGGGTCTCAAGTTTAGTAAGTCAGAAGCACACATTAGTGATCACCGTTGGAAAAGTTTAAGTGAACAACGATAATTCCACATCAAAGACAAGAATGGAACTGGACTATCCAGGATAACTACTATGAGATTACTCTTTTCTTTCTCTAGTTCCCTACCTAACTGACCAGCTCACAGCTACCGCAATAAAAGAAAAATGAGTTCTGTGTACTCTCTATACAGCCCTCTGCATACTACATTAATTCTGTTTCCCTCACCTTGATGTTACATGCCTTAATTAAATCACTATCCTGTATAACAACCTCCTCTAAATGTCTGTGCAGAATGAGAGATGAGGGACTGTGTAAACAAATAATACATACTGTCACAAACCCACAGAACATGGGATACACAAATGCAATTTTTCCTCATTTCCACCTGAGCCAAACAGCTTTCCATTCTAAACAGATCATCTTTTCACAGATCTCTGACCCTCAAGTGTTTATGCACTAACCCTCTTTCAAACACAAGCATATGTCCAGTCCAAAAGACTTCATACCTTCTGGATGTGTGCACCCAGTTAAAGTGTTAAGGTATGGATAATGCACATAATAAATAAATATGTATATATTTATATAATAGACACATTCAAGCCCCTGTGCCCACACATACATGGGGCTTGTCTACACCACATTAAGTGCTTCTAGTTAGCTGCTGACCTGTCAACACCATTATGAGCACTAGTTTCAGCAAAAGTTTACCCTTAAAGTTAATGGACAATTTACCCAGTAAACAAACAGAACAAAATAAACAAAAAAAGTGCCTTTCACAGAAACCCCTTGACTATTCTGTAACCTCCTTTAATTTGATAATATTCATAATAGTCACAAATTGCCTCATCTTCATTCACTTGTTTAGTTTCCACTGGCTGTCACAACTATAAAACACTTCTCTCCATACCGGGAGGAGCAAAGAACCCCCACAGCCTCCCACCTGCTCAGGACACACCTGGGACCACAGACCCAGTTCATCATCCCTCCCCCACACCATTTCCACTTTTCATAGCCTCAGCCAAAAATGCCTGCCTCCTCTCTCCATACACAGACTAGAGTTCCCACTAACTCAGCAATACGAAAACTCCAGTTTCCCTTTTGCACAAATACCATTCCCCTGATAAACACATGTATATGTAGCCTAACATAATCTTCACCCTTTATATGCATAATCCCCAGAAATTCATCCTACCCCCCCTTTTCAAATGTACACTAACCTTTCAAAGACTTCATCATTCATTTCTACTTCTAAATATCCAGCCAAGCCCCCTCACTTTCTTATAATCTATGGTAATCCCTGGAAATTTACCCATGAGAAGAGTGCATTGATGCCCTTATAGACAGAAGTTTACACTGCCTGACACCTGTCCCAAATATAGATACCTTCAGTTCTACAACTCCCCAGGACATGCATAGACTTTTCTTCAAACAGCACTATGGTGACCCCAACACCTGGCATTTGCTACATGTTTTCCAATTTGTATCCCATGGCTCAAACAACAAATATCCAGCCTTTCAATTTCATCACAGCTGAGACACCAATTCACAGCTCTCTCAGGTTCCCGGGACACAGACCACGTTGCTTGCTGCCCTAGCCCATCTCAACACACAAGGAACAGGCCTCGCTGAGCTGGTGACAGCCAGGCATCTCTCTCAACTCCCCCTGCGAGCAGCAGACAAACCAACTTACACGCAGTAAGAACATGCGTGCCTTTCTGTCCACGTACCATCTCATATTACACACGAAGGTCTCGCACATTAAGTCTAACCACGCTGGCCACAAAACAAAACAAGTTCAGAACCTTGTAGCAACCTGTTACCACTGTGCCTGTAAGTTGTACATAGGCTTACCACCCAAAGCCTCCTTCCTCCACAGCACTTAAAAGCCAGCCAGCTTATCACCTTGCTTCTCACAATGCACACAAGACTGCTTACCTATCGCTCCTAAACTCACATGCCCTCGTGCACCACTGTTCCTAAATACATGTGGTTTCACCCACCATCTGCATGCCCGCGGAATAAACATACCCCTCAACCTACCACAGCACACAAAACAGCACACATACGGATCTCTCCAGCTGCCTGCAGTCCATCAAAATGACTCCCTCCCTTCGACTAGCTACAAATTACAGTAAAAATATATCCACGTTTATATCCGCTGGGTTCGCAGAGCCGGCGAGCTCCAAACTACGAGCGGGAGCTGCCTTCAACTTCTCTCCCCTTGCACGCCGCGGGCGCCGAGGCACTGCCCATCTGCCCGTGACTTCACCCCCTCCGCGCCCCACCGGCCCGCCACAAGCACCCAGGGCCTCACGACAGCTTCTCCCTCCAACGCCGGGGCCGTGCCCGCAGCTCGCCACCTCCCACCGCCCCACCCCGTCGGTAAACACCGGGCCCCGCCGGCCCCCGGGCCCGCCACTCCCCCGGCCCCGGCCAATACACGTGCACAGCCCCGGCCCGCCGGCCGCCCCCCAGCCCCGCGCCGCAGGCAGCCACCGGCGCGCCGGCCACCGTCCGCCCCCTCCCCGCCACCCACGCGGGGCCCGGCCCGCCGGCTCCCCTCCCACCCCACAGGCAGCGGCCGGCGTGCGGGGCCCGGTCCGCCGGCCCCCCCGCCGCCGCGCCAGCCCGCCCCAGCGTGGCGCACAGAGGGCGGGCCCACCGGCCTCCATCCCCGGCTACACCGGGGAGCTCGGCTTCCCCGCCGTCCCTCCCCCGTGCGCCTGCCCCGGCAGCCCCGGCTCCCCTGCCGGGAGGCCGTGTCAGCGCGGCCCCCGGCCCTCTTTTCTCCCCCGGCGGGAAGAGGCGGAGGCCGGGTCTGCGCGGCGCCCGCCCGCTCCCCGGGGACGCACACGCAGCAGGCCTTGCCCGCCGCCCCTCCGGCCCCACGGAGCAGGCCGGCGCCGCCTGCCCCGCTCCCCACGGCACGGCGCGCAGGCCCCGCCGCTCGGTAACACGCGCGCCCGGGCCCGGCCCGGCCTCTCGGCCCCTTCCCCCTCTCCGCCCGGCCCGGCGCGGCCGCGACCCGTTCGCCCGTGCCCCACGGCCGGCCCCGGCCCCTCTACCTGTCGGGGGACGAAGCGCCGGCGTCCCCCGGCGTCCGGGCCCCAGGCGGCCCGGCAGGGCAGGGCCCGGCCCGGGTGCGTGTGGGGGGGCCTGGCTGGGCCTCAGGCGCGGGCTGCCCCGCGCTGGCCGCCGCCGGCCGCAGTCGCCGCCCGCTCGCGCACTCCGAGCGCCGCCAGCAGCGCGGACATGTTGGGAGCCCCGTCCCAGAGGCCGCCGCTGGGCCCGCCCTCCCCGCCGCACACGTCAGAGCGCTACGGGGCGGGCGGGCGGGGCACGGCCCACGGCCCCGCCCCTCCGCCCCGCCGCCGGTCCCGGCCGGGCCGCCCCGCGTCCTTCCCTGCCGACTGGCTGCCGCAGCCGTCGCTCATCCCGTCCCGCCCCCTCCCGGCGGCCATTGGCCGACCGCCCTGCCGGCTCTACCCTTCCTCGGCGTCATTGGTCGATCCGTTCGCCGCTCACCCGCCAGCCCCGCCCAAAAGCTTTTTCCTGATTGGGCATTTCCCCTCCGCTTTGGTAACTATTGGCTGCGGCTTTTGTCAGTCAAGGCGCTAGCGCACGGACTCTTGTCTTTCTCCGCACTTTTTTAATCCGGCCTCGTAGCCGGGGCAGAAGTGACGGAAGCGGCTGTCAGCGAGCGGCCTCGCCCCTCCCAGCCTCCCTGCCCCGCCACATCCTTTCCCTCCCGGCGCGGTTTGCCTGCAGGCCATTGGCTCTCAGCGCCGCCAGTCCCGCAGCCTCTCTCGCCCGGCTGCCGCTGTGCGAAATGGGCGTGAATCGGCCCGTGGGTGCCTTCTCCTGATTGGCCGTCGCCCCTGCCAATAAAGCGGGGCCGGCGGGCGCTGGGGAAGGGCCGGCGGGCCCCCGCGGAGCCGCAGAGCGCGTCCCGGCCCGCGCGCCGCTGCGCGCGGCGATTGGTCGCGGGGCGGGTGGGGAGGAGGGAAGGCGCGCGGCCGCCCCCGCGCCCCCCGGGGGGCGGCAAGGGGTACCCGTATGTTCGCGCGATGACATCACCGCCAGCCAATCAGGGAGCGCGGGGCCGGTCTCCTGGTCGCGAAAGGGCGGGGCTTCGCGCCCGCCTGCGGGAGCTGTTGAGCCTCACGCGCCCGCGGCGGCGGGGTGGGGGGGCGAGGCGGGCGGTTGGGCCGCCGCAACCGGCGCCCGGCTCGGTGGGGGGAGCTGCCGTTTTTACCACAGTAAAGAATGAGGCCGGAGGTGCCTCGGCCCACCGCATTCCCGTCCGCCGTGGCCCGCCTCAGGGAACGTTGGGCCCCTCGGGAGAGGCTTCTTGGGGCGGCCCTTTCTGCCGCCGGGCCCGGGTGGGTCCGCGGGCTTGGGGGGAGGGAACCGGTTCCCGCACCGGGGAGGCTGACGACGCGCTGCCTGAAAAGTAACGGCAGTTCGGGGAGGGCGCGAGTGGCAACTGCTCTCAGCCGTCGGCCCCTCCGGCTCCAGCGAGAGCCTTCCCGTGGGAGGCTATAATTAGCCGGCTGCGTGGGCTCGCCTACCCTTTAACTTCTTTCTCACCCCAAAACAGAAATGTTTATCCAGGGAGGAACATGAAAATCTGCCTCATGATCCCTCGCTATTCCCGTCTCTCTCAGTCAACGCGCTGAAGCCAGCTGGGGTTCATCTCTGGAGAGGGACCCAACTCCTGCCTCGCT
Source organism: Platalea leucorodia (assembly GCF_965183815.1). Lineage (NCBI taxonomy): Eukaryota > Metazoa > Chordata > Aves > Pelecaniformes > Threskiornithidae > Platalea > Platalea leucorodia. The sequence goes on along the minus strand of NC_138825.1, from coordinate 30,354,864 downwards.
CTGCAGCCCTGTGCGGCCGCTCTGCTGGGTGCCGTTAGACACTAGCGTCTTTCCTCCTAAGCTAAACGGCACAGAAGTGATGTCCTTGCCTTACACTCCTGAGTGCCTGAAGTTTAACATACCGTCCGTACGAACGGCGTACAAATTCCCACACGATAGTCTACTGCTGCCCTTGTCCCCTTACGCTGAGGTGTTTCTTCCCCGCACACCGTATACATTAGTGTTAATGAACGCTTGTATGCAGGACTTAAGATCATTGGTCAAAACACAGTTTATGTAGCATTTGTATTTATCCATCTGTCTCTTCTGGAGTGTCTGCAAAGGAGCCGGCCCTGAAAAAGATGGGAGATTTCCCTTCTGGAGTTGGCATTCTCTCCCAGTCTTCCGCATAGGCACACTATGGGACTATTTTTCCAAGCTCTCCAGAGTTATGCCCACAGTACAGAAATTACTATGCAGCTTTTAGCTTTAAGGTCATCAGCACCACCACTCTCACTAGAAAATCCTTGCACAGAGCTCTGGGGGCACTTTGAGCTCCGGTAACGATGCAACTGCAGCTCTAAGAGCTGAAGCTTTGCTTTCTGTGGGTTCGAGTGCATCTGCTCCGCAACGAGAAGATGGGAAAGGTCACTCCAGTGTGATGGTGCTGCTTCCCACGGCTCTCTACCGGTTGATAGAGCTGATTGAGAATGAAACCTAGATTGCCTCAGCACCGGCACTCGTGAGTGAGTTCAGAAACGGCCAGAACACCAAGACGGCTGTTCTCTGCCATAGAAAACTTGCTCACAGAGAAGCTAATTTGAGTGCCCAGACCCAGCTGCCAATCAACCTAGTTAACTTCGCAGCGTCCACATGATCTGGGACTCAAGATACTTTTATATATCTAGCTAGGGATTATTTTTTTTTTTTGCCTTTCCTCAGGCTTATATCTAGTAGTAATTTAAACACAATTCATGTATTATTAAAGCGATGACAAATCTAGCTAAACATTGCTGTATCTTCAGGTTGGTGAATGTAAAATTCAGTCAGCCTGGATAATTCTTGGACTTTGAAACAGTTTTTATTTCAAGTGATTCACTAGGAATTTTTTGAGAGCCTGTCACTCTCTAAGGTAATGGTAAATCTTGTACAGATTTCAGCAGGTACAGAACTGGGCTGTAATTTTATCACGTCTCTGTTTATACCCTCTGCTTTGGTATCTCTCTGGCAGGTAGCCAAGAAGCATAGGTAGCATTAGATAATTTTGCTCAGTATGACCAAGGTATACTCAGCTCCTACTGACTCTTCCATCTAATTTACTGTAGCAGCCATTCTTCCCACAGTGACTACTGAAACAAAACCATACAGAAATACTGAAGGAAACCACGAGTCAGTCTTTCAGTTGTCATTCAAACCTTCTGACCCTGCCTTTCGCCTTGCTTCTAGGTTCGACACTTTTGTTCTTATCCCCTTCATTTCACCTTCGGCTCTAACTGCATATATCATTTTATAACAAATTTAGAAAAAATAAAATACTTCCCTATCATATTGCCTCACTACCAGTACAACCTTTACAGAATTTACTTCCCAAAATAATAAATATTGCCCTACGCTATCTCTAATGTAATAAATCATATCCGCTATTGCTTCTCAAGCATGACCTGCTTAAATGTTAGAGATCAACTAAAAATCCACACCCTGCACACGAGTCCTTAACCCAGCGTAAACAGCACATTCCTAATCACTAGAAAATGTGCGTATCTGGCTGGTTTATGCGGGCCAAAACTAAACACTGGCATTGCTCAAGAGGTGTGTGTGGCAAGAGGCAAGGAGCACAGTGACAGGCAGCAGGGGCAGCGGGTGAAGTAATAAGTAGGTGAAATAATGGTTGTATGTGGCAATGTGGAGTTAATGGCTAATCTAGAGATTTTTGTGCCTTTTCGTGGCTGGCCCCCGTTAAGCTTCATGTGAGATTACTAGCATGTGCATGCCTGAAAGCGTGTGCATTTTTTTTAATATACGCAATGTCCATCTGATTCCTAGTGGTGATCAAAATAACTATGAACTATAGAAATGTTAACCAATAAATGGGAAATAGATTGTACAGGACAAAGGTAATTTGCAAATTATTTTGATACTGCACTTAAGAGGAATGAAAGTGAGTTCTTGCCATACAGAGTTTTTAAGATGATACCCGTTTTTTATGTTCTATTGTTATTGGCGAACAGATTTGTCCTTTTAGGAGTACCTGTTGATGAATCTTAAGAATTAAATGTTTCATGTTCAAATGAATGAGCTGTAAAACAGGTCTTGGCAAAATAGCTGTAACTGTGGGAAGGTGCTCTATCTGACAGTGGTTTTACATTGTTATCTCAACTTTTACCTCTGTTTTTGAGCTTTAAAACAGCCTGTCATCTGAAGCATGTATCCATCTCATGTTTTAACTAGCCTTCACGCTGCTTTGACCACAAGTGGCAACTGCTCTAGTTTCACAAGAAAGCATTCTCAGACACTGACAATATTCATGGTACATGAATATTTTTTATCTGCAAAGCAAACAAGCTCTTTCATTTTCAGCTGAGTAACTTCCCATGGAAATTAATTTACTAAACAACAGTAGTTAAGTTCTTCACCACTTCCCTGTGTACCCCTTCTAGATTACACCATCTGTGAAGAAAGGAAGGAAATCACCACAGATAATAAGGTCCTCTTCATATTAAGAAATGAGTAGAGAAAATTTGGAAAGATTCATGTAATATTTTGCCTTGGTTTTGCTCAACAAGAGGAAGATTAAATGCTAATACAGCAATGCGGAATAGGAAGAATGTGGGATGGGTAGCAAAGAAAAAGGCACAGATACAGACAAAGGCAAAAACCAAGTGATGGTAGTGTGTTAAAACAAAATAACTGAAAAGTGGATATACCATTTCCAGAATTTTGGGAAAAAAATGGAGGAACTTCATAAAACACTTCAGGACATCCCCCTTGTGAAAAATAAAAAGAAAACTCATGGAGTTCCTAACTGGAACACATGGATTAGAGGGGATTTGCAGTTGAGGAAACACAGAAGTGAAAATAAAGATGGGTAGTAACATTCTGAGTTAAGGAAGCAATGTTCTGCAAATAAAACACAGGGAATAAAACAGCTGATATTTTAGTTTCAATTTATTTTTTGGAAAAGATGGTGTATTGAGAGGAGAGGGCTGTGAGATCGTTACAGACCCCTGGGTGGAAGTTTTGGAGGTAGCTAGAAAACTCCATATTATTAAAGAGGTGGTACCGACTGGATGCAAAGAACCAGTCAGTGAGATTTCAAATTCGCAGTTAATAGTTTGGGGAATACATGCTACTCATTGTTGGGGCCAGACATTCTGGACTCTGGTAGTCAATGAATTCCTTCTCCAAACTGTCACTGACCCTGTAAGAAGTAAAGCTTTTGGACGGTTCAAGAATACGCCCTCAAAGGCCTGACTGTAGGTAATAACCCTGGAGTAGGCGATCGCAAGTTGTGTGAGGAGAGATCGGGGTGAAAGAAAGTAGAACATTCTCAATTTCAGAAAGGAAAACTGTGATAAATGAAGGTACCTGACCATAAAATCAGCTTGTATAATGAAATGAGCGATTTGAATGCGGAAGAAGCCTTAGGTGTCTTAAAACCAAAATTGCTGATTCCATTGGGATTCTTTATCTCCCACAAGGCAAAAAGTTTTACAGGTAGAGGCTTCAAGGCATAACTGGAAGAGAAGTGGCATCAAGAGAGAAGTAAAAATTATAAGCAGAGAGCATATAATAAAGCAGAAAAAAAAGTCTGGTTCAGGAAAGATCTCAAACATCAATAAATGTGAGAGTGAAGGCAGAATGTATCTGGAAAATCAGGTTAATTTAGACCTTGCGTATGATGTCTGGAAAACCAGCAAGTGGTCTAGCTGTAACATAATATTGTAAGAAAGAAGTGATGTCGCTTTCTAGTGAAGAAGTGGAGATCAGAGAGAGTCTACATCTGATTCTAAAACTAAATGCGTATTTCGTCTCAATTTTCAGTAAAGATGGTGATGCTGAACGCAGGGTTAGAGGGCAGGATAGCTAATAGCTAAGAGGGAAAGGAAATTGCTAGTATCACATACAAGATGAAAATAACACAGTCTACAGCCTCTGGGCAGAAAGAACAGATAGATAATGCCCGTACCACAAGTCATAAAACAGCATCAGATGAAATCGCTTGTCTCATAGTAAGGTTTTTAAAGTAAGTATAGCAGAAAACGATAAAGAGTAATGTTTGTTTACAAAAGGTGGACCTTACCAGATTAACCTAATAACTTTCTTTGATAATATCATTCAACTTCTAGATGAAGGAGGAGGTGATAGGAATTAGCAGAGCAGTATCAGAGAGTAATGGAGGCGATGGACTATCCATAGAGGGTAAAGCAAAATCCAATGGTCAGAGGTGAACTATCTGAATAAAGGTTGTTCTCCCCCCCCCCCCCCCCTTCAGTTTGGGGCTTAAAACCTATTAGATATTATCCTTAATGACACGGACACAAGAAGGTGGTGGTGGGAAATAAATTTGTAAATGATACAGTGCTCGGAGGAACCAACACTAAGGAGAACTAGGAAACCATACACAATTAAACTGATGGAGAAATAGAACTGCAGCTATCTTCAAGAATATAAAAGCAAGACCTTTGGGGACTCATCAGAAATTTCCTCTAGCAGCTGGGAGCTCATCACTTCAAAAGGATGACGAAGACAGACAGAATATTCTAGTTTATAACAGCAGGATATGAAATGCTGTTCAGTTTCAGCGTTAGAATGACAAATGCAACCTTAAGCATGGCTGGGCAACAGGTTAAGTGCCTTCACACAGGCACTTAATTGGCAGTGTGGAAGTACTTATTCAGAGCTCCACACAGGCAGCCGTGAGGTGGCTTTCAGATGTAACAAACTGAAGGGGCTGATGTGCCATGATTATTTCTGTTGCCTTCATTTGAGCTTTGTTCATGTTGTTAAATTGGGTAGGGACAGACAGCCACAAGCTGTCAAGCCAGTTTGTAATTAAGCCATGACTTAGCATGGCTTAATAAGTTACTACTCCACAGACAAGCTGTAATAACTGCCTGCGTGCATGCTCCCAGCTCGTCCAGCTGCTGAAGTAAAATGTGTTAGTTTAAGCTACTATACGCTGCTATAGCATCCGAGCTGGTAAGCAATAATTGGTAATCGAATCACTTGTAGGCATACCTTCACGCTTTTCCTCCGTGCTACTGGGAAGCTCAGAACTCAATGCAGTATTGTAGGGAGCATGGGAGATAGACTAGAAGTGTTAGTTTTGTTAACTTCTTGCCGAGATGTCTAAAATCTTGGTAAATGTTCTACTTTGATGTTGGAATACAAATTTTTGCTTAGACTGCTCTCACCCATCATCCCTGATGCGTCTTCATCATTATTACTGCCCTGGTTTGTTTTCACTGACTATCTGGACTTTAGATCACTTTTTCTACCCTTTGACTGAAGTATTTTAAGAGAGCTTAAAATGCTTTAAGAGAGCTTAAAATGCTTTAAGAGAGTTCAAAAGCTTAAGCATAATCAACTGTAAAGTACTTACGCTCTTATCTTTTAAGCTTAAGCTATTGAAGAAGTCAATCAGGTTTGGCAAGCAAGGTTGGTTTTAGGCTCCATAAAATAGATGACTTCTGGTAAAAATATCCGCTCAATTTTCAAACATGTTTCAAATGCTGTATAGATACAATGATACATAGTGCAGACCATTGTAATGAAAATTCAAAAATAAGCATGAGATTAAAAAAAAATTTAAATCTGAAGACATTATCATTGAAATATGCAGCTTTTAACCAAGATATATTACTGTCGATGCAATTCCATTGCTGCCTTTTCCTGCCCACTTACACTTCTGCCGCAAGCATGTCTCTAATAGTAGTCTCACAACGACAAGTTCACAGCTTCCTACTTAATCTTTGTGATAGTTTCCTTATTCATATGGAATCACCATCACTGTTAATTCACTATTTTACCCTTCCTTACTGTAACTATAAGTAGTAATTGCCTGGGAGAGTGGCAAAGGTTGCTTCATAGAAATCAGTGACACTTTAAAAATACTTTCCCACATTTCCATTCACTGTCATCTCTCTTTCTCCCCACTGCTGAGGGAGAAAAACAGCATGAGAGCCCCAGTGAGAGAGATGGCTTGTAACACGCTGTTCGCATCTCCCCATGGGTAAGAGAACTAGAACGGGGCAACGCATCAGGCAGAAGCAATCTGATCTCTCCGAGTGGTTTGTATTATTCGAGGACATTTCTGGTGAGGGCATTCTGTTAAGATCAGCCGAGCTGTTAAACTGGAATGGATGTGACTCATCATCCTTCTGAGGGGAAAAACACCAGCAACCAAACTGTGCACAGCGTGAAGCGTTGCCCTAACACACACTTGAAACATAAACGATGAGCAAAGTGGGTCTTGAGAAGGCTTTTTACATTTTATTTATTTTTTTTTTTTTAAGACTGAGGGGGGAAAATGTCTTCTTCTGACAGAAACCTCATGTGTATCCAGCAGGTCACTGAACTGCAGCAGAGGCTGTTGAGTAATTTATAGATGGATGCACTGATGAATACCAGTTTAAGTAGAAAGGAAAGGTGGCAAGAAATCAAACAAGCCAAGTAAAGTAAGCCCACAGCAAGGGAAGGGCCTCTGTTTCTCTGAAATCTTGTAACGTCTAAGCAGTGCTCTCTGGTATCCATCCCCAGTGGTGCACAACCCCAGAAGAAGTGGCCCAGCAGGCCAGAGCTGCAGACGTGCCTGGTTGTGAACTTGCTAATGGAAACACTTAGTGGTGACTCAGTTGAAGAGAGTCACCAATAGCAAACCCATCCAGTAAGATCAACAGGCTGTGCACCAGCTTGCTGGGAGGCAAAGCTAATAAGCATGATTCGCAAGAGGGATAACACTGACCCCAAATGGAGCCCCTCCCTAAGTTGTTACCCCCCCCCCCAAAAAAAAAAAAAATTCTTAGTTAAGAATTCTTAGTTAATTCTTCCTTTTCTGCATTTCGCTAGGGCGGTTTGATAGGTGCTATCCCTGACCAAAGTGGCCTGTGTCAGACACTTTTTGTCACACTGCAGCCATTTCAGTTTTGAGCTCTGAGCCTTCTGCATGCTAAGTCCAGGTACATCCCCTGCATTGTCTTGCAGTATCCACAGTTCAAAAACTAACATTTTAAATGTTAAAACATGTAAGCGTGTAATGAATCTTCACAAAGAAAAGCAAAGCAGAATGTAGGCCAGGTCCCATGTTGTTATTTATTAAGGTTTTTTTTTCCATTAACAGTTTTTTTTCCAATTATATACTAACAGACAGAACGACTGTTTTAAGGTAAATATGCTGTATTTATTTTTGAAAGTATTGCTAACTCCTCCTTTGTCTAGTTATTAAATCCTTCCTAAAAGAGAAAATGTCTGTATTTCTTACTAGCATATCCACATGGAGTTTATTCATGACGAGGATATTAATTTATATAAGCTATTCTTCTGGCTTCTAGAAATTATATTAGTGTCTGGACAGGAAAAAAAAAAAAGACAAACACTCAGATACATTCTCACCATAGTGACCTACGAGAGAACTGTCACAACAGAAGCTGCTGTTGCCACTACAATTTCCAGAGCTCCTGCTGTTCGTGTTGTTGCTGAAGAGAAAATCCACTGCCCTTCACTGCACTTAAAGCTCAGTAAGATCAGATTGCAGCTTAAAGATAGTGTTCACACTTTACTGTACATCAGTATCAAAGGGAAAATGAGATGATCAAAATATGCCAACTATAATAATCGTGTCAACATTAAGTATGCTGTGTACTTCCTTGGAGGTACCGAGCGCTCTGACTCCCTCCTGTTTCAGCAAAGGCAAACTGGCATCATGATCGCAGCCTTTGGGTTCAGCTCTGCTCAAGCCAGAGTGCCACTGATCTTGGCAAGAAGGCAAGCCAGGTCAGAAGTAGAGGATTGATCCCTCTCAAAGGAAATATAAAATCTAGTGGTATTTTTGAAGCACAAAAATAAATTACTAGTTGCAGTTATCAAAGAGAAAATATAAAATAAGAATAGGCATGCTGTCTCTTCGCATGATGAATGTTATGAACTCTGTTCCCACACTCCGCCAAAGGACTGCCAATTAAATAAGCGTGTTGCAAAGGTACCTTTCCCAACAGGACAACTAAGTTGGTGAAATGTGTAAAGCATACCTTTTTAACAGGCTACCTGTCACCCAACTAATTAATTGTATTTCAAATGATTCAAAAAGATTTTCTAATTTCAAAGATAATCTAAAGCTAGTGACAAGAGGATATCGGATTTTAAACGTGAATGTTCAACTCCAGAGAAATGAGCAGTTTAATGAATTTCACACTCTGCAGTACAAAAATGAAACAAAACAAAGTCTTGGTGATGGGACTTGACATTTTAAAAGCAGTATTTCTGAAAGTGAAAGGGCCCCCAGAAGACCTCTGATTAGCCTGCTCACTATCAAGAAACTCTGGAATAAATAACTCTGAGAGGAACTGCTGGAATATCTCTATGGAATATCTATGGAATATATCTATGGAATATCCCTTAACTATGTCTAAGGGAATTAGAGTTGGAAGTTACTATGATAGTTGTAAAGCCTCTGATATGATAAAGTGAGAAAGTAAGAGGAATGAAAATTATTTGAGAAAATGCTCCAAACCCTAAACTGATCATCATTATTAGTAACATCTCATGTGTGAACCCTATGAATAAAGTAATAATTTTTTCACTAGCTGCGAGGTTAGGGTCTGATGCACAGTTGATAGTTTTATTATATATAATTCATAAAATCTTAAAAAACCATGAAATAAAGGTTCATTATAGAAGTTATGCTGTCTGGGAAATGGACACCCAAATCAAATTATAATTCAACTGGCTTTCTAAGCAGGAAGGTAAATCTAAGTTTGGAAATCAGTGTGTCAAAAGATCACTGCGTATCAGAGATGATTCAGTTTGAGACAAGCGGAAACAGATTTCATTTCAATTGATCTAAATAGCTCAGGTTGATCAAAACTAGCGTACAACGTATTAGAATTTTCTCTAAATTGGAGGAAGCAAGGGAAGGGCGATGGTCCAAAGAAGTGTTCTGAGGTTTACCCTCCCTTGCAGTGAGGGAAGTCCCTCATACTTTGGGCAGAGGCAGGCAAAAACCCAACCAAGTACATCCTGAAGTGCCGTTGTACTGGCTCCTTGGCTCCCGGAGGCAGCCAGAACAAGGTACATATTGAAATTGGATTTTCTTGTTTCTATGCTTTTTGTTTGTCTGTTTAAGTTTGTTTCCATTTTGTAATCAGAAACGTAACCCTTGCTTTGCTAGTATAGTCTTTTTTCCTCATTTAGCTTTGCCTGGTAATAACAGCAGTTTCAAGTAACTATGGCAAGCACAAGGCACATCATTTCCGAAGAAGCATCAAGTCCAAATAAATGAGTTGGCATACATACCTTTAGGATACCCACAACCTGGGAAAAATTTGAGAAACCAAGGCATTTCTTAACAAATAGCAAGAGTCAGTGCTACACTATGGGGAGAAGTCTTTCCAGTGGGGCATTCATTGAACACTTGAGATTGCACAATTGCAGGCGTCCAACTAAGATTAAATCTTTTGGAGATTACACAGTGCTCTGGCACTACGGAGAATGCAGTGTATCACAGAGAAGGAGGAGCGAGGCAGAAGAATAGGTGGAACTCCAAGACAGTCAAGCAAGAATGCCACAGGGAACCGCAGAGTGTACGACTGCCAGATAAGCCAAGTGAGTATCTTGCATCTAGAAAGAGATTCAAGAAATGTAAATATTATATTCCATTGCAAAAGGGTACAAGAACAGCAAAATTATGAAAGCTGGAAAAGAAAGAATGACAACAGACACTGGAGAGCACTACTGCGTAAAGCTCTTCAATGGTAACGAGCTCAGCTTTTTCATAAAGTGTTTGGGGAAAAAAAAAGTTGAGAGGCTCCACAAGTGAAATGTAGTAAGTGCAAAGGCAAGAACATAGTGGACACTGCCAAACACACTGCTGGCACTGCCATATCACAGTAGGATACTTAAAACTGGATGCCAGCATTGTATAAGCTATAGGGATACAGAAAACCTCAGTGCCAGTTTATTCAGATAGAGAGCGACCTTTGGATACAGGCTTTGCAATGGTGTATGTTTATCTAAGATAGGCCAGTGTTAGCTGAAGCACCATAAACTGCTTATTTGCATTGCTAGATGGGGCTTGGGAATTTTGACTGCTTGAAAAAAACGTTACTTTTTTCTAATTAGTAGCACATCGCTATTACATTATCATTATATTTTTTGCAAATCAGGAGTAAAAGAAAGGAAGATACAGTATTTGCAGAGACATCAAAAAGAGCAGGGGCATTCAGTCTCCAGTGGCTATGACTTCCAGGTTTATTTATTCAGTCTGTGACCCTCTGGAATAGGCTGTGGGCAAGATGACTAGCTCTGGTAGTGGCAGTAGCCTACTTCTTACCACCATTCCTTCCAGAGGCCCTTTCCCTGCCCAGCAATAAAACACGGGAAGGACCAGAGACCCTTGAGAAAGAAGGCTTTTAGAAAGAAGCTACTGTCAGAACGATTAATCCATGATCACTCTTTTCTCCTCACAGGTCTGTGACGCCACTTGGAGAGGAGACCAACAGTGAGCTGTCTGAATTATTTGATGATACTAATCTACTCTAAGCTGCTATATTTCTTGGGCACTTTTCTCTTCAGCGTGGGAAACTTGCTGCAAGCAACCTGTTGTATATATTCAGTAATTATGGCACTTTCAGGAAATTGCAGCAAAGGATGGACTGCAGTATATGGCCCTCTCCTGTCACTAGAGAAAGGTGTAGCATCTCAAAAGTGGGCATCTACTACAGAGCATCCGACACGAGTTCAGCAGAGCAGTGTCTTTTGTGCATGCCTGTTTGACAGAAATCATGGATGATCTCAGATAAAAAGTAGACCGTTACTGGCAGTGCAACAGCAAGAGAAGGAAAGTTAATAGGCAGAACATACAGGGACTGAGATAGAAACACGTATTTCAACTTCTATTCAAACCTTGTCATACAGCTGTGTGGTTCTCCTTGTATCACGACCCATTACATACAGAATCTTAATGACCACTGAGGGCTGAAGGAACAAAAAGAAGAAGTTATACTTTATTTTCAAGCACATTTAACTCAAACCACAAAACCAACAACTTCTGAATTCTAGTGACAGAACTACAAGAAAACCCTGTGTGAACAAGGATGCGGGCAGGAAGGTGTGACTAAAGACTTAAAGTCTGGGATTTTTGTTTTCCAAAAGCAAAACAAAGGACTGTATATCCAAAGGACAAGGAAGTCAGTGAAGCAGAAGCCACAGGGGATGAAGTGTCCGCTCATCCAGTACCTTCAGATTTAGAGGACAGGGCAATTTAGTGAATCCCAGAGATGAGAAGACAGAATCATAGATGAACTCATGCAGATTAGGAATCATGCCTGACTGGCTGCAGGAGCAAGAGAAGTAAAACACACAGCCCCAAAACACTGTCAAAGCTGACATGCTTTTGAGAAATGACATAAATTCCCGGAGAAAGAGGGAAGGGCACGTGGCTTGGGGGCATCAACTGTCCTTTCAGAACATTGGAAGGGTGGAGACAAGTCTAGAGACCTCAATCAATTTACTGAAGCATTTGGTTGTGTTTCTTTTGAGGGAAGATACATGCATCTCATTTTCTGTTGCTTGAACATTCATTAGTCATTTGTCAGAAGAGTTTAAAAAGCAGATCATGCAGGAGTAGTCCAAGCAAAATATTTTTTTCTCTCCCTTAGTCTTTGTGAGGAGGGGAAAGAATCCCGGGGCGAGGATGAGACTATCATAAATCTTGATTTAACAAATATACGAGTCTGTATCAAAGAATATGAGACTGAAGAGAAGCATTTATTTAGTTCCAAGAGAGAATCTCACTAGCATTCATCTCTTCAATCACTGCAGCTTGTACTATAACAACAAGAATTACTTTTCAGGCTGCTACATCACATCAGATTTTAACCAGAACTCAGAGAGACAAGTAATTGGACTGATCGTGGTCCCATTAAAGTCTGCCGTACAATTCCTATTTATTTCAGAAAAAGCAAAATCAGTCTGAAGATACTTGCAGTAGCATTTAAAGACTTGCTTTCGCACCTAGTTTTATACCATTTAATTCTGTTGACTTCATTGGTGCAATATATGATTTTCAGTCTTAAAAATAAAACCAGAATCAGGTCAATTTGTCTGTTTATTAATTATTCATTGCCTAAGCCTAGGGACTTATCTTAGTTGAGGCCCATATGCATTGCTGCTGAAGCCATAACAAAAAGGCAGTGATTATATATTAGGCCTTTAGGTCCACAGCATCAGTAAATTATCACTGCTTCCATATACCCGCAGTGTTTTCAGACAGACCTTTATATTTGGAAAGTACAGTTGCACTTATCCACGTTATTTTAAAAATTGATTTCAAACGATTCTGCAAAACATAATCTGAACACACTTTTAATAAGACATAAATACAAATTAAGGCAACCATTGAAGGAGTGTATCTGTCTCTGTAGTTAAAGCCTACTAAATTAAATTTTAAAGAATTCACTCAGACTGGAAATCATATCACTGTGTGTGGGCATAGAAGAAGGCTCAGTAAATTCTGCTCGGTGGGTGAGTCAGCATGAGTCATCAGCAGACATACCATCCTACGGTTATATGAATCCGCAAGGTACATTTAGAAACATTTCACAGTAACAAAATAATGCCATCCTCCTGCTTTTTGTCTAGATGACATTAATGACAGCCCCAACTTCTGTAAAATATTGTAGGTGTTCTCAACTCCACATGGGAAGTTAAAAAAAAAAATCCCTCTTTATTTTGGTATTTTCATTAAGCAAAGCTAACACAAATATGAAAAGCCATTAGGAAAGCCTCAGGTTGCAAATAAAATAATTTACATAGTTGCATTACACTGACAGACAACTGAGCAACATCTGCTTTTCGGGTGGATTTCTGATTACTTGGTTGAAACACAAGGAGTTTCTTTTTCTCTCTTCCAATTTTAATTGTTTCCATCACTCAGAATTTCAAGTGGGTAATAGATGCTATGACAAGTGACATCACCAACTGTGTCATAAGCAAAATAGTGTCAATTTTGTTCGGAAAGACTTCAATACAGCTGAACATTTGTAAACCTGAAACTATTCCTGCTTCCTCCTCTTCCACTTTTCTTAATTTCCACGGAAAAAGTAAATTGTTTACTTTTTATATTTCATTTTCCTCTAAAACAGATTTCTTTCTCTTCCAGCATGTCATTCCATATACCATATACAATTACCCAGCATAGCCCAATTTGTACAGGTACATAGGAAATGCTTTTTTCACTCCTCCTCATATTAAGTTTGGGAGCTCTAATACTTACTTTTTCTTTAGTTTTCCCAAAGATGAGGGAAATTTCACAAGTAATATGGCTGCACTTACAATCTAGTAAACGGATTAGGACTGTTCATGAGCATACGTGCACACAGCTATTTGGCCGACTGACCACCTCACAGCCCAGTCTGGAAACCAAATCCACTGCCACGATTAGTCATCCGCTTGGATCCCACTTATTACAGTGATGCCACACAGATGCAGCCAGATCCACATCAGCTAATCTAGTTACAAAACGGAGGCCCTGGTTCTATCAGATATGTTAAAATCTGTGCAAATAGGAATGGCTTATCCTCTTATTTTAGGCTGCAGACTCTTGTTTCCCGCTCTCACAATAGCTTGGCAAATGCAGCCTGAATTTGTTTTCTCATTATTCTCAAGGAGAGGATGTTTCCTGGATTTACTCCTAACTATTATGTTTTGGTTTACTAACTAATTCCTTTCACAGGTAAGTTGTCTCTGTATCACCTACTTAGTATTTCAGGCAGTTAATATTGCCCTTTGTTTGCTATTGCTATGTGCTAGCAGTCTTAATAAAAACTTGTGGATTTTTTTATTCTGTGAGTAATATATTAACACTTTTACACTGAGTAAAGAGGGTACACTTGCTTGTACTGCTGCCTCTGCCTATTTTTGTAAGGTATTAACCATACTTGGAACTTGTCTACTAGATGGGGCCCTTCAGCTGGATGAGGAAACACCAATTTTGCGAATCTTGTTGAATTTAGGAGTGAACCGCTGCCATTAGGACAGGTAGCCTTTGGCACATCGTGCAGAAGAGCGCAGGCCCCTTGAAGGCTTTGTGAGGAGCTCTGAGGGCAGTGTTTTGCAAGTGTCAGAGGCACCTTAATGCTGGATTTGGGCTTCCAGTCTTTAAGTGCAACCACAAAGGCAAACCCAAATCCACATTTACCAAACATCTTTGCTGTTTATTCGCTGGGCAATCGGGGTTGCCAATTCCTCACACACAGCCCAAAGATTTCAGCGCTTAACCCAAGCTGCGAATAAAATCATTAGCAACATGTCTGTTTCTAATAGCTAGCATAAGGCAAAAAATGCACACAAAGAAAATCACAAATACCTTTCTTCAACCATGTTCACTCAATAACACTATTCAGTAATAGTTTTACTTCAAATATTTTACTCAAGGTCAAATTGTGTGGGACATTGCTGCTTTTTGACTATAAACAGTGGAGAACGGAAAACATTTTCTGCAGAAAAACTCATTATTGTAGAGTTACACGTATATGCAATATACACTGAAGTACATATACACATACTTATCTTTTCAGAATATATTCTCAACATGTAGTCTTTCCACAGAAAGTCAATATTCAATACGCTTTGTATATTTTAAGCTGTTTTATAAAAAAAATGTAAAGCAGTGTCTATTTTAGTAAACTCATTATCAAATGCTGCAAGAAAACATTCAGTCTTCTGATATATTGCTCTTTCTTCAGTATTCCCTACAATTAAAGTGGGTTGATAAACACTAATTTAAATTACCAAAAATGAGGCAAATTCCCCATTTCCTTACACTTTTTATCAGCTAGTGAATTTCACATTTTCTGTAATTCTGGGGGAGTTTATTTCCAATCTTGCTATAAGTAGGGGAAATCCACTCTGGTAACTATACAACAGGTTCAGAACAAAGGATTTGTCAAAGATAATTTAATACCTGGTTGCAGCAGATGACACAATGAAAATAATTCTTGAGTTACCTTTGAGGGAGGATCCCTCTTCTAACAGAGACCATCAGAACCTGGAGGAGGTGCATAGAATTTCCTTTTCTTTCACCACAAGTCCTTCCACAAGAAACCTCAAAACTGAAGTGCACAGACTCATACTTAAAAACTTCCAGTCAGACCTACAAAGATAGAGACCTTGTGAATAATCAAGTGAGTAGGCATACAAGAAGGAAAACCACAGGCATATTTACCTCCTTTCCTCCCTTAAATGCTTTCAGGTGCATTGAAAAGCAAATTTCTCTGCCATATGAAAGAGCCCTAGTCCCTGTTCAGTATCTCACCTGCCTGGGCAGTGGAAGCTCCTGAGTGCTCGGGCAGTTTCTGCTCACTCTCATTCGGGCTGCCTGAAACCATGGGGTGGGTTCATTTACAGGTCTTTGGTATATCTTAGGGTTGGGGCTGCTCCTCACTTCAGCTACACAGCCATTGAATGGGTATCCAAAAAAAAATTTAGGTACCTCAGTCCACTTGAGACCTCACATAGGACTCTGAACGAGGAAATTCCAGCCCCTATGACTGGGTAACATGATGATATCGTAAGTCTTCAGGTGGGCTTACTCCAAGGGTTTGGGACACTTATTCTTAAAATTCTGCATGGCCCCTGTAGTATTTTACATAGTGTCAATTTTCTGATTTAAGTCATTCCTGAATGCACATATGATATCACTCTCTGTCTAAATAGACAGTGGATGAATTCAGCTAAAGAAATATGCTGTCATTCTGTATCCTTGTGTTCTGTGTCCTTGCTGGAATGGGACTAGTAAAGCCTTTTTCTATTCTAGCAACAGGAGGATTTCCTAAGATGAAACTGCTGAGTAATCTTGGTCATTTTCCAGTATGCTGCTTCATTTAATGTAATTTAGAGCATCGTTTTCATGCCTGTAGCATTTAGGTAATCGCTAGCTAAGAGCTGCTGATAGCATCAAACATTCAGCTCTGCCATGCAGACCTACTGCTACATTTTCCAGCTTTGATAAATTGGATGTCAAGATCAGGTACAAGTGTTGATGTTTCAAATTAAAAAAGAGAGAAAGTGGGAGAGAGAATAAATGAAAGAAGGAAAGGAAGGAATGAAGGAAGCAAGCTCTGGAGAAAAAGACTAAAGTTTTTCATTAATTAATTTGTTATGTAAAATAGCTGTTTTAACACACACAAATATGTTAAATTATCTTTCAGCATCCTTTAATTTTCCTACTTGTTTGATAAAAAGTCAAGTAAAATTTCTAAAAGTAAAAATGAAGCATGACAGAATCGAACTAAGCTTGTTCATTGATGGTGACCCTTATACTTTGGCAATATTTAATATCACTTTGAGTTTTCTTGAATTCTGATAAAAAATAAACATCATAGCTTTGACTTAAAACTAGCCAATGCTACCTGAGTTAATTCACCTGCATAAGTTTCCCCCCAGAAACCTATGAAAGTAGCCACTGCTTAGCTCAGGCTACTGCAGCTCCAGGCAGAGAGAGTGAAGGGCTGGAGTTGGCAGGGCACCGGGGACATGGACATAAGAGACAGAAAGGCTAGAGATGCGTGGGTGATGATAAGGTCCATGGAGCATAGCTGTAAATAAAAAATAGCTAAATAAATGCCAGTTGTTTCATTTTCTCTTTTTGCACACCAGTATGTTTATGTAGACTGACTGTGGGCAGTGCTAGTGTCTGGAAAAAAAAAAAGAAATTATGCAAGTGGCTGAGCTAGCTTTTACTGGGTGGGAAAGTGGGAGGCAGTGAGGAGGCAGCGGTAGAAATTGCAGATTTTACATGCTTAGGAAAAAACCACGTCAAACACGAGCGTGTAAAAGCTGCTGGGTTTCACAGTGCATAGTGCTGAGCCAACATTGTTCTGCTCTCTGAACTGATTGATGAGCAGATCTGACATCTAGCAACGCCAGTCATGGCACACGGTGAGCAATTTTGGAGCAAAAAAATCCAGTGGGGGCAGGAGAAGGGGGAATACTGTCAAAGCCACATCTCTGATCTTTTCCCAGTGAGAGTCTGACATGGAATTGCTCTGTGGTATAAGCACCATCCTTCCTTAGATGCTACTAATGGTGCAAACCAGTTAATGAAAGGCTTGCGTGCGCTGCAGTTTTTGTGCAGAAAGTGCGAGGACACGGGAAAAAGGAGTAAGAGGAATTTTGTGCCGCTTGTGGGCAACGGGTAGATTGGGACAATGAGGTGCGTAGGATGGCAGAACTGCTTGCAGGACTGTCCTGCGCAGCGCTGCTGGGGCTGAGCAACCCTGAGGCTTCCCCGGAGCGTGCTGATGCACAGGCTCTCCTGCTGACAGCTGCTTTGCTTCGAGGCCAGGATGGAGTGGGCAGCCATGGAGCAGACCCGGGGATAAGGACTCTTAAGGAAGTGCTGACAGAAGACAGTGCAGTGGAAACCAATGCATGTAAAACTGCTTAATTATACAGTGCTTAATTATATATATTATATCTAAATGTAGAGAAGAATGAGTAGGAGTAGCCCATGTAAGTTAGTTGCCTGCAAAGTAAAAAATTCCCTAGGTACTGCAGTTGGGTAAGTGAATTTCATCTTATACGTTTGTTTCTTCTTTTTCTTTTTTTTTGTCAATTCAGAAAGCTTCTCTTGTAAATTTGCATGGCCATCAACTTGCTGAGGGTAATGCTACTATGTTGCTGAGAGAAGTCCTCCCAAAAGACTAAAACCTGTGGGCTTTATTTCTTTTCACATCACTGATTCATTGCTTGCTCTCCTCCCTCAAGATTTACAGTACGTCAGGACCTGACTGGAGGAGCTGTCTGTCATACTTCCAGTTAATCAATGACCTACTTTATTATTACATTTAAAGCATGGGCTCAAAGAGAGGCTTTTTGCATCGAGTGAAGATCTGATCAATAACTGGCCTGAAGGACGCGGCAGGGAACAGGGCTGTGGAAGAGTGAATAGTTTTTACTAAATGTCATTTCATGACACCTCCCCTTGGTAGTCCAGTCTATTTTAGGTACAACAGGATGTCATCATTCCAGTTACTCTTTCAAATACAGATGTGCAGATTGTGGAAATATGCTGGCCACTGAACTGGAAACCTTTCCTATAAATATTAGCACATCAGAAGGAAACAAAACAAATTTTATTTTCATTTCCCATCATTTAATTGTACACATCTTCTCTAATATAATGGCAAGTACAATCCAACTCAGCCAGCCTCAGAAAATTAAGTGGAACAGTGTGCTGGAAAAAACTATTTTCTACTGGACTAAGAAAGGGCAACTCTGGTATGAAACTTATTTTGTAAGACTGCTACCATTTTTGGGGACAGATCTGTTCCATTGTGTCTTCTGTATCACAAACACTTCACTTCATTATCAAAGTAACCATTTGTTACTTTTACGCACCTCTGCAAAACTGCCACGAGTAGGAGAGAAATGAATTGGGTTCTCCTTTGTCTCATGTATCATCAAGAGGATTACTATTATGTTTCTATTACTTATACTTTATATAACTAAAATACATACATATATATATATATATATACACAGTTATGCTTCTGCAACCTCATTTAGCCAGTAGAGTCAGTGGATTTATATTGGTCTCACCAAAGACTGAAACCACCCATGCACAGGCACAGCTGAAGAACGATTTGACAGAGCTTTGTTGTCACTGCCAGGGCAAGAGTTGCAAAGATCTTGAGTTTGAGATCCAGGCTGAGTTTGCATGTTTTGTACCTGAATAATGTCTTAGGTCTGGACTCATCTCACCTAGCTGTAGGCAAATGTTTGAGCCGATCAGAAGGGTAAGTAGTAACCCTCACGTCTGCACAGGGTTAGTCATGAGTGACAGACTGAGTCAGTCCGCCTAAGGTTGATGCATTTTCTAAAGGTGTCTGTCTTTCTCCATGAGTCAACACAGGAAGCCCAGTGAGACCCTGTCCCTAACTGGACACCTCGGGAAGCGTTAGCGCTAGCTGTTACCGGTCAAGGCCTTCATGTGCTCAAGGAATGGTCCTGACCTGGGAGGAGAGGACTGATAGATCCTCTCCCTGTTGTAAGAAAAACGGGAATTCCCTAAAATCTTGTGTCACTGGTAACTTCCCCGGCGATTCTGAAAAAAACCCCAAACCCTTACACTTGAAGTGTGTGGGGTTTTCAAGAGACAAAGCTGGTTCCAGCAGTAACCCCTTTCCAATGATAGCAAACACTATTCAGGAGAATGGAATCTTGTGGAGCCAGAAGAGGTACGTGCTAATGAAATTGGGGTGAAACCATGTTGCTCTTACGATTTTGGTTTCTGCCCATCTTTGCATAAAGGGAGGAGTTCCAACACTTGCAATTTATACTCTGCAGTGCAAAACCTCCTTACATTGTCTATCTATCTGACCTGTTATTCTGCAGCTCGGACTAAAGCAGCCATTCACTAAAGTGCCACAGAAGACAGACATCTGCTCCTCCTTCCACAAAGTCGGAGTAGTTTTGGGATAGGTGAAAGGATGAAAAGGAGCTGAAAGTACGCAGCATCTCCTATTCTCCTAATACCAATATTTAGGCAGGGCAACATGCAATCCTATCACAGGTGACAGAAAAATACAGGTAATACAGGACTGTAATAAGAGTAAGGTCAGAGCTGCTCTCTCTGTTCTTTGGACTCATTGTATGGAGAGAAGAATTGCTGTCAAGGCATCAAAAGCTTTGTATATTAAGAGAAATGCCAATACCTGAAGCTAAGTACCTAAATAAGCATCTCAGTTTCAAATTCTTGCCAACCATGTGGCTTTGGCATTTTGCACAATAGTATTTCACAAAAATGTATTGGTATATAAGCAAACTGTGATTTTAAAAGCCGCATTAAGCTAAGTGATAACAGGAAAACATAAGAGTGCAGTGGTGGAGTGGTTAAAATGGGTTGCTAGGATGTTACAAGGATGACTTTGAGATCATTCCAAAGAGTGTCTCCTCTCAAAACTGTAAACACACAGTTGGGCTGAGGAGTCAAAAGCAGATAAATTAGATGTTAGCTACATGGCTCTCTGGCATGCCAGAAGTTGGTGTATCTTAACTGTTGTAGCTCAAAGGGCTCCAAAGATCAGACAGGCCATGAATGCAGATTATTATGAAATTTATACGATAAGACTATGCAGAAAGAAAGCCCATTTATTTAGTTGCAAACTGAATTATTAGATATGGAAATTAGTAGCCATGGGTCACATAATGCCATCATGTTGAGAATAACCTCATTGTAAGAGCTGATCTAAATTGAAAAACACAAGGAACAACTGAACAGAACATAACATGTTTAACAAAGGAATAAAATGATATTGAAATGACCACATTCCAGGGAAATGAGAATCTGCTCCCAAACTCTGACTATATGTGTTCAGAGTCTCATACGCTAAATCTCCCTGAAGGGTGATTTTTCTTGGACAGCTCAGACAGATGCCCTTCCATGTTGCAAGCCCCTCTCCTATCACTGCTGCACAGAGCAGAGCCACTGATGGTCTGCTTCACCCCGAGTCTGGAGAGACTTGCCAGGAATACATGGTTCATTCCAAAGAAAGCAGACTTATTAGTTGGTTGCTCAGTTAAAAGCAAGCTACTAGGCCTTTTGACCCCCTTTTTGTTTCTACAACTATTCTGTGAATGAGATGTTCTGCCACTGAAGTCATGCAAGTAATAAAAAGGGTGATGTGGTGTCTCCTGTACGTATTCCCTATCTCAGCATGACACAGACCCTGCAAGCTCCAAGCACCTCTTCAGAGGCTTCAGCCTTTCAATCTGATGTCGGTAGAGCATGGCTTCCAGAAGGCTGTGGTATAAGATGTCCCTGAATCTCAACCTCCTCCCTTTTGCACTTCTTGCTCTTTAAATTATTCTCACCTCTGCAAGCAAAAAAAGAGCATGTGCCTGCAAGTCCTGTATTAGCGACTGAACCTTCAAGTTTCTAACAGCTCCTAAAGTGCTGAGTACCCTGAGCACTCACTGGAAATTTAAGCCCTTCCACATTTTCTGCAGCTAGCACCAGTGAGCACCATAGGGAACCAAGATCTATGCCTCACCATACCGATGCAGAAGAGGGAGGAATGGAGCTGCCTTCTGCGCTGCTGGTGGCTCAGGCCAGCATTTCTTAGCTTCCTCAGACCCAAATGGCCTTCCCTATACAAAGCCTTCATCATCAGTCCAGAGCAGGGTCTGTGCAGCCTCTGGATAACTCACCTGCGCACAAAGAACAGCAAGAACAGGTAGCCCTGGAGCAACGGGGAAAAGATCCCGGCAGAGTGAGGAGTATGTGGTGTTTCTGGACTGCTGTTCACATGCTTGGGGTATCTCACAGCACTCACCAGTGCTCTTCTGGACCAAGGCATCCAGAATCCCACACCAGAGATGTGGCCACAGCTGCCCTAGTCCAAGCTGAAAACCCATCAAAAATTTAGGAAAGACACCATTTTTTCTCAGTGTTTGTATCAGATTCTGCATAAGCCCAGGGCTGAATCTCCACCCTGAGGGTTTATCTCCATTTTCCATGGCAGTGATGTTAATCCAAGTGGTTACTGTGATTTACACAGAGCTTCTGAGTTACTCTGTTGTAATGTTAAGGAAAAAGATCCACTGGAAATGCACCAATAAAAATTACAACAAAGGCCAATTAGGTTCTTTTTTCTCTTATTCACACAAAGAACCTTTTAAAAGGTGAATTGCTGACTGAGGCACCACTCCAGCTGGGATGAGGATAATTTGGGGTTGGTAACTGTAATAGCTTCTAAGTGGAATTCATTTGCTGCCAGTAGTGCAGCTCTAACTGATTTTCATCTGCACTTTTAATAAAGCAATTACAAAACAGCATAATCTCCGGTATGTGAAAGTATCCAAAGCTGGGACAGAAATTAATAACGTAATAGGGTAAGGTACCTAGGGTCTGGATAAAGTGTCCTGGAATTAGAAATGCTAATGGCTCGTCTCACAGATAACTGGGTTGGTGTAACAGTGGGCACAGCAGCCTGCTGTGAAGCCCACTCTGCACTTAAGTCACTCCAGAGCCTGGGAGATGGCTCTGCCGCACGTGCGGGTCTTTCCAGCACCACTCACACCTTTACAGAAATACCAGAAGAAGGACTGCTGCAGCCGTTCCACAGCACTGATACTCCTGATGTCTCTCACCAAAAAGACTAGGGTTGTGATAAGGAAAATCTTTTCTGCCTGCTTTTGAAAGGATTTGTTGATTCAGGACTAGATCTAACGTTTGTGCTGAGACTTCCAGAAAGGCTGAACAATCTGATTACAATAGAGATGAACAGAGGAAGATTTCAAAAAGCCTTGCAAATTTCAGGAGTGTTTTGTTGATCAGAAAAAGCTGTTTTGGCAGGCCACAATTCCACGCAAGATACTCATTTATAAGGAGGAAGAATAGGTCAGAAGGAAGGCATAAATGCATTGTCATTTAGGGAAGTTTCCACTGTGACTATATCTTCCTAGACAGATCTTTAACTTAACTTCTAATAAGTTTAACTTCTTGGAATACCCTTCCACTCTTTCAAAGAACATACATTCACTTATTTAGGGATACTGGGCAAGTCTTTTAATTTTGCTGGGCTACAGAGTACGTATTTGTACAAGCATCCTACTTGCCTTACATGAAGTTTGCAACTAAGCCCACTGGTGTCTGTGGAGCATTTAAAATACTTGGGTGTCAGTGAGTCAGACATTAAGAGCATTTGGTATTAGTTATTTGCTATGTTCTTTCTCCCCATATTTTGGTCATATAATATACATGTAAAAGAATAAAAGCAGCTAGCATTGCTTTCCTTAAGACAAGTAAGTCTTCCTTCTAGCAGCTCACAATCTGGCCCTGCAGCTTTGGCTGTCTGCCAGACAAGTTAGTGCTGGTATCATGTAGGCTAATGTAACTCTTGAGTCACTTGACTAAATTTAGACACTTGCCTCAGAATTGCTTCCAAACATTTAAATAGACCTCACAAAGATGCTTTTCAGGTTTTGCGGGGTTTTGTTCTTTAAATCAGATGCATGCTTTTAATTTGGCTGTTTTAATTTCTTCAGTAAAAATAAGTTATTATTCATAGTTACTCATTCAAAAATATTAATTCTAAATAGTTGAGAGGTGCTTTCCTAGCATGACGTGCGTTCAGCAGTGCCGGACGCCTGAGTGCCTAGGTGCAGGAGCAACGTGCAGAGCAGCTGGTTTGTTTTCTCCTCTGGCAGCCCCCGGGAGAAGCGTGCAGGGCAAAAAATGTGCAACTCAGCATTATATAACCCAAAACACGATGGCTGCGGCAGCATTGTCTCTTCAGGGCACGTTCCTGGGGGTACTCATCGGGAGAGTGACTTCAGACCTAAGGGAAATCAAGGGGACCCGTCTGGGTTATCTCCCCTCTATCCTTCCCTCCCTGAAGGTGCGGGAGGTGTGGGAAGGGGGAAGAGTCCAGCAAAGCAGGTTTGCAGTCACACCTCACCATTCGCTTTGAGTGACCCCACACTTCATCTTTGAGCTGCCTTTCTGACTAGTTGATGGTATGGTTATGTTATGATGCACTGTAACTGTGGGCAGTGTAAAATCAACCAAGTTAGCCGTTATGAGTGGATCCCTGCCAGATACGCACCAACTCACTTTTGGGTGGCAGTTAGGCCCAGCGACAGGCCTGACGAGCAGGCAGAGACTGAAGCTTGGTCGGCACAACCCACTCTCTGGTGTGGAACTGAAAGCTCACAGAAAGTCTCACCGGCTCACATGAACCGCTGGGGATAAGACATGACTCCAGGGCATTTCTGAGCCTCTGGGAAGGAAACCCCATTTTCTGAGCTAAGCCTCGTACCATCACTTTTTCTTTAAGGGATATTAAAACAAAGCTGTCCAACAGAGGATAAGCTCATGGATGTTTTAGAGTTCATTATACATTGTACGTATTGGTATCTGGTTGTCAGTGTAAAGACATATCCCTGCTACAGAGTTTCAGAAACTGACAGCAAAGGCTATGTCCTGGTTTCGGCTGGGATAGGGTTAATTTTCCTCTTCATAGCTGGCTGGTATAGTGCTGTGTTTTGGATTTAGCATGAGAATAATGTGATAACACACCGATGTTTTAGTGGTTGCTAAGCAGTGCTTATACTAAGTCAAGGACTTTTCAGCTTCCCATGCTCTGCCAGCGAGGAGGTGCACAAGAAGCTGGGAGGAGGCACAGCCAGGACAGCTGGCCCAGACTGGCCACAGGGCTATGCCATACCATATGACATCATGCTCAGTATACAAACTGGGGGGAGTTGGCCAGGGGGCAGCGATTGCTGCTTGGGGACTGGCTGGGCATCGGTCGGCAGGTGGTGAGCGGTCGCATCACTTGTTTTTCCTGGGTTTTGTTTCTCTCTTTTCTTGCTGTTTTCCTTTTCATTACAATTTTTATTATTATTATTTTATTTTATTTCAGTCATTAAACTGTTCTTATCTCAACCCACGAGTTTTCTTATTTTTGCCCTTCCAATTGTCTCCCCCATCCCACCACGGGGGGAAGGGTGAGCGAGCAGCTGTGTGGTGCTTGGTTGCCGACTGGGGTTAAACCATGACAGGCTATAACTGGCGTGTTTGAGAAACACTGCAGAGAACTGGGTAAGCAACCAGCAGAACGAGAGTTATGAGAATATATATGAACGCTTCAGTTGCAAACAGCTAGCTATACCATGATCGTTCAGAGACAAACAACCCTGCAGTTTCATTAGTGACAGGGATGTGCAGTCCCTGCTGCTGTACTGAGGCAAATGATACGTCCGTGTAGAAGCAGGAGCAGAAAGTTTGGAGTGAGCCGGAGACTGTGTTGACCTCCTCAAACTCCATACATCACCCAGGGCGGTAACAGCTGACTCCACTCATATTTTGTGTTCTTACGATGCATGGTTAATGTTCACTCGCTAACTGTGGCAGCTACATTTGGTTTATTCTGTATAATTAACGAGTTTATTCCAGAAATATGTACTGTAGCATCCCTTACATTTTTCTCTGAAGCATCTGATATTGGCCAGGGTCAGATCCTAGATTTTTTTGGACCAGCTTGGAAATTCTTCCTTGTTTTATTAAACAAAGTCATAACATTTTCCTTGCATATGGCAAATAGCCACACTTGAAACTTAGAAAACAGTATGTTAGCAGCATTTACCCCAAAAGAATCTGAACAAGCTGTAACATATATTTATACATATACATACAGATGTGTACATACATAAATATATATCTATATGCACATAAATATATATCTACAGGAAGCACTGTCTGAAATACCGCCCTCCCTAAGGAAAACCACAGCAATCGGCTGGTGCTGAACTCACCCCACAGCAGCAGAAGGAAGAGGAATTTTGACCCATGTCTACAAAGGTGAACTCCTACAAAAACAGAGTTCACATTGGTAGCATTCATGCACAGCATCGCTCCTCCATCAGGCCCCAGCCGAGAGCATGCGGTACCCCATAGAGCAGCACTCCTCAGTGAGTGCCTTGGAGTTGAGAAAGACTGAATTTGCACCAAAAGACCGAAGCGTTCATTCATAGCCAGAAGCCACAGAAATCTTGCAATAAAAGGCGTGCAATGGAAGGTGTAGCTAGAGAAGCAAGGAGTTAGTGAGTACAAAAGGATAAAACTAGGCCCAGAGATGTCCAAGAAACTGATCTCTCAAATCTACTGATGTCCATCAATGTAGCACCTGGGCTTTCTAGGTAGTGAGAAAGCCTCAGTGATGTGGTATGTTTGGGGAAAGAGAGGTGAAACGGATTACTCAGGATAAAGTACTGGGTTTGTCAGTGACCAGAGGCTTCAAGCACGTTGCCTGAAAACAGCCAGAACTTCAAAGACAATCACAGTCATTGGTTTTCTCTGTTTAACTCTATTAATTCTTTAATTATATAATTCATTAATCTTCCTCATTTCAAGAAGAGAAGGTAGAGTATTTAGCTAGAGGTGAACGTGAACTTGGACCTCATTTTGAACACACACATTTTACTGAGAAGTATTAATTTCAGTTTGGATCTGAATTTTACTTCTAATCACCTTTAGCATTTAAAAATACTTAGGCAGCTGGAAGAAAGACCTTTATGACTGGCAATGTTTACATGTGGGTCTGAATTTAAAACCATAGTTGACATGAACCCATAGTCTATGCATACACTATACAATTACACTTTCAGGGATGTAGACTTTCATTTCCCCATGTGGTCTGTGACCCAGACTACAACATAGTGTTTTCCACATGCCAGAGCTGAATTGTCAGCTTTAATAGTAATTTCATCAGCAAAGTCATCGAACTGGCCAATGTCATTCATGGTTACTTTCTACCATGACATTCTGTCTCAGATTGAATTTGATTACCTAAAGCTTTTTTGCCAAAGTGAAACAAATCACTCTAATTAATACTGCAAGCTGAATGCTAGCTGAAGCATGGTCATTTTTTGTTCTTTCAGTAAAGCCTATCTCTTTCAGTACCATAAGTATCCTTATAGCATGGTTTGAGATCATCTATATCAGCTGAAGTCACTATTAAAATTATCCTTTAGTCAGTCAGTTTCAGGGAGCATCCAATTGTAACTTCAATACACTTCATCTTTATGCCATGGAGAGGGATGAAAGAGTCCAAAGGAAGACCTAAAAATCCTTATTCCAGAGGTGAGAAGGATTCCTGCTGAGCAGGAACCGGAGAGACAACTGTAGGGTGTTATTTGATGACCTTTCACAAAGTCAACAGTAGAAGGCATAGCATGGCATTGCTGATGATTGGAGACAGGCGTATTAGGCTAATTAAGCTGCATTGCTGGCAGCAGCCCAAAGTTAAGAGGGCATAAAGTTGGAATTCCTGCAAAGCAAGGTAGAAATGAGGCAAAAAATCCTTTACGCTATACCGACCCATCAAGAAGAATTGCAATTAACTAAAGATGAGAGCAAGTGACTAAAAATAATCTTTTAAATTTGAGTTAATTTTCTCACAGTATTTTTTCTATTGAACTTCATTCTGCACTACTCATAAGCTGGGAAGCAATGTTCTCCCTACAGATCTTTCTTAGTATCAGTTTCCAGGTAGTGGCACAGTGTATGAGCTATTATTCTCCTCTGCACTACCATTTGGTGTCCTTTCCTTGAAGACTAGTCAAAACATCTGCCCTAACAGTTTGAATTACCTGACTTTGGGAGATATTGCTGTGTATACAGCATCAAGTATGCACATACCCTTTACAGAGCACATTGAGAATGAACAACTCACTATCTCCCTTGCAGAATGTGATGTGCAGGCCAGTCATTGTTGGTGAAGAGATCTCACAATTTTTCTTTTCAATGGTAGAGTGTTTTAAGGGAAGATTGAAAGAGATGAATGGTGCTTATAATCTACAAAGTAGTGGCCTGTTCTAAGTAGAGGTGTGATATGAAAAGAAGTGCAAGTCACAAGTGGGAGAAGATGACAAAAGAAGTAGGCAGCAGAAAATGCATGGAACAGATCAGGGTTGACTCATACGGCTTTCAAGTCTGTTTATTTCTTTGGAGGACTACACAGAAATCTATTTGCCTCATGGACGATTGACTCCTGCACACAGCCTTGCTTTCTGGTTTTCTGCCATTCTCTAGGTATAGGCCTCCTTCCTCATACACAGGCCCTATAAACAAGCTGGGAATGAGTGAGGAAGGAAAAGGGTATTAAGAGACTTCTGTTACTTCCCCAGTCTGCAGGAAATTGGAATTAACCACCCCATCGTTGTGCTTCCCTATCCTTTAACCATATCGATGTCAGTGTTCTCCTCACCTTTACAATATCTCCTTGCTACTGAGAATGAAACCCCTAGAGCACGCAGTACTGGCAGGAACCATGTACAAGGAGCAGGGAAACGATAATCCTCCGTGTTTTACAGCCTTTCAGGGACAACTCCTCATCAACCACATGGTGGGAAACCAGACAATTCAGATGCCTTTAAGATATCACATGGAGAGAGTGTGGGTAGAGTTCGGAGCTTAGGTAGCCAAAACCAAAAAGAGCTTTCAGGAGAGTGCTTAGACTAAACTTTTTACAGCCTGGAAACTTTGACATCTGCAGAATGCAATGCTTAGTTATTCAGCCTCTGTTTACATCTCCTTCAGATCTAGCCATCTGCTACACTTCAGCTGTTGTGTTTTGATGCCAACCTTCCTGTAAGCAGACTTGCATTGATTAGATTCCATCTAGCAGTGTAGCTGCTTCTCTGTGAAAGCCTAGCTTAGTGGCTCCTTTCTTACTTCTGCTTGGACATGTGAATATTGCTTTCTCATCAGAACCAAACTGACATATCATACATCTATTAGTTGCCCACATCCATTCTTGTAAGTCCATTCATTCACCGGAAATTCCTACTATGTTACTTCATGTTGCACTGCTGCAGAGTATGAAAGTAGAGGCATTCCATACACGCGTGGATACGACAGATTTAGCAATTAGAAGTTCACTTCCTGGCACCTTTCACTGGCATCTATTATATCCTAAGCAAAAGGAACTGTTCAATATGTTGAGCGGGTCATTTTTAGAGGCTGTACTCATGGGCCTGCATTGTCTGAGATGCAAAGATTTACTTAGACTTTATTTTTTTCTCTGCTTTTCTACTTCTTGTTGTCCTTAAATCTGGGAATAATTTTAGATAATATTTACCGAATGCATGGATAGTAGAGGAACCAGTCAGTAAGCTACTAAATCATAGCCATGCAATGAAGTCTAAGAACTGGGAAGAGGAAGGGTAGAAAACCTGAAAAAAAGGGGAGAAGTATAATAGGTATAGATCAGTGGGAGTGAAAATTTTGTTATTCTTTCTAAGATAGTAATGATGCCTTCAGAAAGTAATTTTTTTAGCTGAGGTTCTGACTCTCTTCTTGCATACCTTGAAATTGTTATTCGTTCATACATTCAGAAACATTCCGCAATAGTTTCCCTAGTCTGCCAGAGCAAAAGGAACAGCAGGCACTGGAGACTGGAAGTGTATCTAGCTGTATTTTCATGTTTCATCTGCCTTCGTCCCTTACCCTTCATCCCTTGTTTCATACCTTTTCAGACCATTACACTTTGTAGGAGGGGCTATGCCTACTAAGGCCAGCATTTAGGACATTGTGAGCACACCAATAACATAAGCAGTCAATGAAAATGAGACAGATTCTACTACTTTACACCATGGACAAGCTAATCTGCAAAGTAGGTCCTGCAGCTCATCCACAGTAGATGTCGGGTCTTAATTCTCAAAACATTTCCACAAAGTTATCTTACGTAAATCAGTCAGAAGGTCCATGGTTGTGAAGTGCAGCACATGCATATGTGCTTTCAGGGTTAAGGCCCAGTAAACAACAGGATACTGTTTATTTTAAGACTGCTCATTGCATTCAGCAAGTAGCAAGACACCATGATTTTACTTTGCTTTGTTTTTGTCATCACAGCAGCTTCCAAGACTTCAGGAGTGAACTGCTGGTGCTGTTGAATAAACCACAACCTTTTATTGACTTCAGCTAGACCTTTTAATCATAGTGTTTCTTACCACTATTGCTCAGAAATACTGAATTTTTCCACAGCAAGAAGAAGACAAAAGGATTTCTTCAGGTAACTTCCTTTACCGCAAAAAATACAGGAACTACAATGTGTATTTTTAACATTGTGATTGGAGTCTGGGCTTTTGTTATAAAGCAAATGCAGCTCAATATGCACTTCTCCCCCCATCCTCCAAAAGCTGGTTAGATGTACCAGTCAACCTTTCTGTTGAATGTACAATGGGCAATAATACCCACTTGATCACAAATACTTGGTCAGATTCCAAAAATACAACTTTTTGTTATGTGGAGAGAGAAAACCACAATATTAATTTGGGGATTTGAAGTAATAATTAGTAATTCTCAGTGAGTACAGCACTTAACCCACCAGCATCCTGGGTAGCAGTCCCTTGCCATGGATTCCCTCAGGTATCATTGTTCAAGGCACAAGTCCCACATGCCGTCTTTGTATTACCTCCTTCAACTGTTCTGTCAGAGCTCGTGCTAAATTATTGTTTTTCAGCATGACACCATTTGCAAATATATCCAGGGCTGTCTAAGGAACCTTTATTTAAGTCAGCCATTTCAGCTCAGGGTATGCTAGGCAAAATTGGCCCCTGTTGACCTGCAGTGAATAGTTTTGGCCATCTCTTGTTGCAACATCACATACAGTTGTGGAGATCCTTTCATAGTAATTTGACATCTCTGTAATTGCAGCTGTGGGAAGGCAACATTTTTGAGGGAGAGGTGATGTACCGTATCAAACGAACTGACAGAGTTGCAAGAAAAAAGCATACCAGCTTTTGGTCTCACAGGGACTGACCCCAGAAGTCCCATACGGATGAAACGAATTTTGTGCTAAGCATAGACTGAGCTGTGTCAGCGCCACAAAACAGGGAGGTCTCACACAAGTCTACTAATTTCTTGCAGATTGCTACAGCTTCAAAAAAAAAAAAATCTAATCAGCATTCTTAAGTGTAGAAATCTAGGATTTCAACTACCCTTAAAACATGGAGGAGACATTCAAAAGTTACAAAATGTTAGATATTTTGAACAGAGTCTGTGCTTATGATGTTACCCATCTTTCACAGTGTAAAAACTTTTTCCTAGTTCTGTGTTGTTCAGGTCATTTCACATTATTCATAGGTATACAGATGATGTTTTGCTATGGTGGATCAGTTACTCAAGGCATAGCATAGTTTTAGCACAACATAGCTAGGTTCTTTAGTCCTGTGATGAGGATAATTTCATTTAATCTCCTACAACACTTGAATGAAGCATAACCAGATTCTTTCCAGTGGTTTATAAGGTGATTGCTAATGCAAATGATATCTCAGTTTCTTCCTACAGTTCATCGATATAGATCAGCAAGGTTTTCCTCAATGTCTTATCCCAAACTAGGTAGAAATTCTCTATAGAATTCTCTACAGAAGAATATTTCTTTATAATATTACTCAAGAGAGCTGCCCTCTCAGAGGGAGGGATGTTGAGTACAACTGTGGAACAGAGTGTTTCAGGAGGCTCTAGTAGGATGGTGGAAAGGCAAGAGTTTTCCTGCTTAAGAGGGGAGATAGATAGCTGCATGCAGGGCCTCCCTCTATTCACTGATACCAAAAAAAAATAAAAATTCTTCCCATTCTCCCCCTTACTTTGTATCATCCTTTTCAATTCATATGTTAGGGCAAAGATCCAGTGTCTCAGCCAACACGAAAAGATGCCTGTAAATCTGATGTACACAAAT
The DNA here is from genome assembly GCF_965183815.1 of Platalea leucorodia. Lineage (NCBI taxonomy): Eukaryota > Metazoa > Chordata > Aves > Pelecaniformes > Threskiornithidae > Platalea > Platalea leucorodia. The sequence continues at coordinate 30,323,422 of NC_138825.1, read as the reverse complement.
CTGTGTAGCAGATTTTAGAGAGGTTCATGGTTTCTAAGGCAAATCAAAAAGTATAATCCTGGCTATTTTTTAACAAGTGTTCCCTGACTACAAGACTATTGGCAGAGCCTGTACAAAAATATTGCATTTAAATGTCTGTGCGTAGACATAAAGAAGGCATTTTGCCAAAATGAAAATGAAAATCATTGGCCAAATTAGCATCGTGTGATCCTAGCTTTAAAATGACCCTGATGCTGTATAAACAAGATTACATAAGGGTTCAGAGGTACGTGAAGCAGTTCAGTAGTGCCATCTTGAGGGAAGCTCCTAGACGTTATGTACAATTCCAGATTTCAGATCATCAGCATTTGTCTGTGTTTTATTAGTTGGAAATAAGTCAATGAACTACCCCAGAAGAACGAGGTACAGTAGATTCAGAAATGCATTAAAACATGCCCTTATTTAGCAGAAGAGAAGTCAAAGCCAGCACTAATGCATTTCTATTGCTGCAGAAAATTATAGTCTGGGAAATAGAATTGTAATGTTTTGCACTTTTAGCTGTTTATTGCAAAGCCACTTAGTGATATGAATTAAGCCCTGCAAAACATTAACACTAATTTAGACCATAAATACCTTTGTGTCAGAAGGGAGCCAGAAGAGGTAAAGAGCTGATGCCAGAGTCTCACAGAATTCTGTTTATTTTCTGTAATCTTTATTTTCATCTGGGATGCAGAACAGGATCCATTTATCCTAGTCTGATTTTCAGTAGAATTATAACTATACATGGGAAATCAGATTGATTAATTTATGAAGTGGCAAATGGTCAGAATTACAAAAGAGGATGCTTACAATTACGATCTGCTTTGCTTTCCATCAGTTCCTATCTTCCCCATCACATTGGTCTGGAAGTGCCACATACCATCTGGTAGACTAAGATCAGTAAATGTCAAAAGTGGTTGTCATTTTTCAGATCTGTCAGCTGGTGACAAGTAGGGCAGTTTAGAGATAATGCAGATTTTTTTTTACTGGGGAGGGCTCTCTCCTTATTCATAAATGTTTCTGCATTTCCTGACCAGAGCCAGAAATGGCAGCAAGTTATGGTTCATATATGGAGTTCCTTTTTTTCCCCCCACTGTTTTCTTCTTTTAGTGAGGACAGATTTACAGCTCCTAACCAACACAAACATGGTGCACCATCTTTAATAGCTTAGATGTTGATGACTTGTTACTTGACATGCACAATCACCAGAGCTGATGTATGATTTATTGATTATCTATGAAAGGACAGACAGCTGTGAACTTCAATGCTTCTGTAAATATCAACATCACCCTAGTGCGAATGCATGCAGTGTGTGATCTTACAGCCACACACAATTCCTCTGGGCCCTGCTGGTGGAACTAAACATACAAATTCAAGTCACCTTTTTACAGGATCCAAGCACCTTCATTTATTGCCGAGTTTACCAGGATCAAGGGCATTTTGCACCTGTAGGAAGCTCCGACAAGTCATAAGACTGGCTTTGGAAGAAGCAGGAAAGGAGCGGGAAGGAATTTTTCCAGGAAAAGTTAAAGGGAGAAATAAACAGCCCCTTGAATGTAAGTGCGGATAGCCTCAGAGCAATTGCAGACTGAGATCCTGATATACTAGTGTGATATTCATTTCACAAAAATGGCTCTTTGAATAAAGAATAAAAGTTGTGTCAAGGTAAATGCCATCGTGCTGTTGTGATAAGATACCTTGCTGTGGCTTTTTTTGTATCTTGTCATTCCTCAGGGCTGGCAGAGGAGTCAGTCCCTGTAGGATACTGTATGCGATTATGTTTTATCCGTGTTCTGTTGTTAAGTAAATGGTTAATCACCTGACAAAATAACAAAGACATAGAAAACAGCTGTTCATAAGTCTCCTTGAATCAATTCCTGAAAAAGTGCTGAAGACCAATATTTTTGCCTGTATCCTTTTGAAGTATAATTTGCTTGAAAGTTATGCAGAAAATGCATATTTTTTATTAAACAGGAACTATATATTGACTGTGTCCAGGGTACCAGTACGTGCTTTCCTTTTTTGGCTTCCTCCTCCTATCTTATATCCTTTTTGCTCTTCACCCTGAGTTAGATTCTTGGGAATAAAATGTCATTGGTAGCAGTTTATGAAGGTGAGGGCCTGCCTTCTGTCTTCATTGACTTTTATACCTTATTGTTAATCATTCTAGTATTTGAAGTTAAATTTTCAAATCAATATTACCATAATAGTATGAAACTGAAATTTAAGTGAAAGAAATAAAAATGCTAGTGCATATTAGAAGTGGATATGTTTTTCATTGAGAGACGTTTTCCCCATTTTATGAATTTATTAATAAATCTAATTTTCTTTATTCATTGTTTCTCTGGGAAGCTGTCAGGAAAGATGAAAGGAAAGAGGTGAAAAATATCCAGGACTATGTATCTAAGTCCTTGGTATGTGATGATCACGTATATGTATCAAATCACTATAAACTGAATAGGTAATAACATTTTTGCTAGAATTGAGATAATGCCTTACTTGTGGAACTAAAAATTATTTCCATCATATACTTCTCCATCAATACAGCATGCGGATAAACAATTATCAAAATTACCATGTAGTGTTGCTCTTTAACACGGTCCTCACTATAATTAAAAACTCTACCTAATCCTGCTCTGGGAAGAGGGTTCGAGTGCATGTACCCCAGCACACACATGAAAGGAGGAAATCTATGGGAAGGCTCTGTATGTCTGTGCTTGTTTCTTGCCTCCCTATACACACACACTTGTGGAAGGAAGCAATAGATGCGAAGGCCCTGTATTTATGCACTTGTTTGTAGCCTCCCCATTTCTTTCAGGAGACTGAAAATACTGTTCAGAAGATCTTTTGTGATGCACTGGAATTCTGGCCCATCCCTTGGAAGAAGGAAATTTATTGATGGCAAGGGTATGGCAAATGATGCATATTTGTGAAACGAGTTCATGGATTACAGCAGGATTTCTAGCCCTCCTTCCGTACACAGCCCATCCACAAAAGGCTTTCTAGAGGAATGAATAGGGAGGTGTGGTGTATGGTGGAGCTGGCCTTCTGTCCTTTTGTGCCCACGGGGGTAAGGCTCTTGTTTACCTCTGGAACCAGAGGCAATGATTTGCCATTAACAAATAAACTGCCTCTGTTGTGTTTATACTTGTCTCCTCTTTCTTGTATGAGCAAAGCAAAAAGACCTACATTCCAGGTGTGAATAGTGGCTCTATGTATTTATTCTATTTCTTTTCCTAACTTGCTCTCTTCTCCTTAATCAGGTCCAGTTCTATAGCTCAGATCCTAACAAAGCCTGATGCTAGATCTGTGGTGGCCAAGAAAGTATCACAGAGCAGGGGCCACTCATTTCCAGCGGAGCTGTGGAAAATACTTGCAGTGAAACCTCTTGAAAGCTTTTACTGTTTATCATTTTCCTGTTTGTTGTTTTTTTCCCCTGTTTGTGATTTTGTACTTCTGTGTAGATGTGTCTGCATCTGAATAAATGGTCATGAATGAACACAGTCTGCAGGCAGAAATGGCTTGTGTCTTGAAAATATGAGAAAATTTACATTTTCAATTTATCCTTTCCGTAGAAATTACCAAAAAAACCCAAAGCTTGGGCTGTGGAGATGACACTAAATGCAACAGAAATACTTTTAAGAAAAATACAGAGAACAAAGAACGAGCTTTTCTTCTGTTAAGTGTCTTTATGGGTATCCCTTGCTGCATTTCCCATTATATGCTATCTGAATAGACTGCTACGAAACTGATATCAAAGAAGTATTTGTATCATCTGAGTTTCCTTTAGAATTTTCTTTCTCTTCTATTTCCAAATAACTGGTTTGCGATTTGGCGGTTTCATTTAACTGCAGTTCTTAACCTCGCCAGCCAACCTAGTAGGTGAAATGATTTTTCTAAATTATAAAACACAAAGTCCCAGTTGTAGGGAATTCTCTTTATGCTTCTCTTGCCATTTATTTTTGATTTTAAATGTCCACCCTCAAAGGAACTGGGTGAAGGATGAAAGTGCCAATGATTTCGCTGACCTACAGTCCAACATCACTGCCTGAAAACTGAGAATCATCTGCTTTACAATGTTAATTGCTCCTACCATAGCACTGTTTCCCAAAAGCAAATTCCGTCACCGGTTTACTATTTCAAGCAGCAGTAGGTGTGTCATTGCATCAGTAAAATATCTGAACAAAAATTAAGCTTGCACCTATTTTACCCCTGAGAAAATCATTCTGCTGTAGTGCATTAATTCAGGAAAAACATTTATTGATGGATTTGTGCTACTGAATCTGTGGTTTTCACTCCCCTTCTACAGAATTCCTGTGAAACTTAGGGCATTGCCTGTGAGACTCCTTCACATCATCTCTCCTCAGCCTGACATGGATATTTTTTAGGCTCAATAGCACAACAGACACTAAGATCCTAATGCAGGCAAGACACCAGAGTACATAGGCTGGACTAGGTAGCATGTATGCATACTGCTTTTTTTTTCAAAAAGGAGCTACAGACCAGCTTATTCTGTTGCTAGATCATCCTTTATTTCAAACGGTCCTACTGTGGGAGGATCATCTCTGTTTTTGACGTGATATTCTTATATTGTGCATTCAGCACATGTGCAGTTCTATAACAGCTGGATACCACGAGGTGTCTTCAGGTTTACTTCAACCAACTTCCTAAAACACTTTTGGCAACACAGAAAGATAACAGCTAGATGTTACTCGTAATTTGGAAAAGGAAAAAAAAATCCAAACCTTCTTTCAATTTCTACTTTAACTTCCAGGACTTACTTTCCCCCCAAAAGAAAAACAACTAATCAGGTTGCCATTTCATCTTATTCATATACTTACGCTACAGTCAGAAATTCATATACGTGGTGGTGATCTCTATTTTGTTGGTATTTAAATATGACTTTTCCTTGCAGCCAAGAAGCTATTTCCCCTAGAAAGGATCTATTCCAGCAAATGTGCCGTGCCAGTATTGTGCTTTGCAGCCATTCAGGAAAAGTGCTGAACAATGTGAGAAGAGAGAGAAAGCACAGGGACAAGAAAATACTTAGAGCATATTTTAGGAGTACAATATGATAAATACACCATTTTTCTCGGTGAAATATACAGCTTTTGAATAACCCAGAAAACTTCTTAGGACTTTGTTTATATCTGACTATATCTGCAAAATGTAAAATTCAAGATTTCCTTTACCAAATGGCAAGATACAAACAGGCACCATGATTCACTGCAGGGAACAGTCTACAAGGCCGTACATAAATCTGAACAACAAAATTACACACATGTTTAAATGAAGACTTAATTAGACATAATGTTTTAACTGTCTCCATGAAATACTGTATTTGATTTGCGATTGTATTTAACATCAGTTATTTCTGACTCTACATACATTAAAGCCTTATTCATTCATGACTGGTTGCAGACAATAATCTGATAAATATCAGCTTTAACCCCTTGCATGACAGCCTAAGAAAATAAGACCCCGATCTTGACTAAGGTCTTAGTAGGCTATAATAAGACAAAATGATACAAGTTTCTCCTATAATTTTTGTCAGAGGTCATCAATCTGTATTCAACAAAACCATTATTGATATTTGATGCCGATGAGTTCCTAGTTCACTGGCTAAAAAAAATCATATGACACATTAGGCCTATTCTTTTTCTTATGTGAGACCCATAATTAATAGGGCCAAATCATTCTCCACAGATAATTAATTCTCATATAATTCCACAGGGTGACTGACATTTCATGTAAATACTTCTTTGGATGGGAGGATGCAAAGAAAAAGGGTTTAACTGCCAAACACAGTGTATTTTGCATCAAGCCAAAGCTCCACATCAGTGTGCTGTTGCAGAGCTGCATCTGCACACATTTCCCTACTGCATCCTCCCCCAGTCCCTTTGCAAATGGCTGGAGAAACAGCCTGTAATTTGAAAGAGAAATCCTTTCAGGATTAAAAATGCTTAAAGAATCAGAATGACCAAAAGCTAAGATTATTGCAGTTTTGAAACCATATCACAAAGTGTAATGTCCGTGTAACCCTCCTGCCGTGATAACACCTCAACACAGTCTGTTGGTATTTTTAAGCAAGATGGCTGAGCCAACCCAATACAAAACGTGCAATCCCATTCCCTCTTCCTCTTCTCTGGAGGAAGCTCTGGTATGTATCAGACTCTTCACTGAGCTGATTTAGTTCACCAAAGCTGTAAAAAGTAACAAAACACACCTAAAATGCCATGTTAATCAGTTAAAACAGCCCACTGCAGGAGCAGAGGAGCACCAGAGTTGGCGACAGACATGGTGAGTGTGAGGAGAAGGGGACGAGGGCTTCCCCTCCTGCCAGCCGCAGCCTGGCCGCAGAGCCCACCTCCTCCAAACGTGCCCACTAGAGTCTGATACCCAGGGAACACCCTGACAACCTCCTTTCCCAGTGAAGGAGAAGATAAGGAGGGTAGAGAGGACACAAAGCATTCACATGCTTTCTTGTCTCACCTATCTTCAGAAGCAGATGGCAGCACTTCGCATGCCCTTGTAGAGCAGGCAGCTGTGCAATTAGGTGGCTGCTTTTTCCGCACAGCAGCTTCAAGTTGAAGTCCTAAAAACTGTGGGAGCATCCCCTGCAAGGCAGTTTGTATGGGCTACTCTTGCAGCGGGAGAGAGAGATACTCTGCCTTGTCTCCTACTCAGCTGGGGACAGATGCCTTGTAGGTGCAAATTGCTTTTATTACAGGACCTGCAATGAAATCACAGCACATGAAAGCTGAGGATCCGAACCCATTTTAGCCAGTTCTCCTGAAGAAACAATGCTGGTGAGATCACGCAGTATGTGTGCCTGCACGTCTATCTGTATTTCTTACTACATTTTTTAACCACATCCAACAACATTTAGGCAAAGGACAGAGGTCTCAGGGATGTTAAGTTCCCACAGCCTCTGGCTAGCAAGAAAAGACAGTGTGGCTATTCACCAAAAGAAGGGCTGAAGAGTGAACTAACCATTGTGAGACATGTCTGAGGCCGCATGAAATCTCAACCTCAACATACAAATGCAAAAATGAGAGTTCATTTGTTCTGCTGACCCCACAGAACCAGCATCAATATAAGTCTTGATAGAGGCTAACTATATAAGGCTGACTGCAATATAAGTCAGCTTTTCAGCTCTACAGACCAAGAGGTTTAGTTCCTTGCTTACAGGAAGACAGGCAAACAAAGTAATAATACTGTTCATTTTTGCAGACAGGTTCCTTCTTTTCATATAAGATATACGAATAAAGTACCTCACAGATAAAATACAAAAGCTTTATGTCAATTGTGTTTTTATAGAGCCCCCAGGATTCCTGCAAAATTATAGCAAAACCCAAGCATAAATCACAGTTTTTGTGATAAGGCTTCCTTCTACTGAACGTGTAGATTTTTGGTAACAAAGAATGCTGGATTTAGCACCTTCCTGGTCAATATAGAGCTTTACAGTTTTACTCACCGCCTTTTGGAAACTATTTAAAAATTGATATGAAGGCATGGGAGTAAAAATGTAAAAATACAACAGACCTACTAGTTTACCAGATCCATCTACATGACAGACCAGAACAGTTCTCTGTGACAAATCCACCCAGCTGAGTTTAGCAGTCTTAGGCAATCGGACAACTAGCACTTTCCCTTACATTATAATTTTTTCAGACCGTATGTTGTGTGCTTCATTTCATTAATTCAACCATATTTTTTCCTCTTCCTTTTAAATAAAGATTGCAGCACTCACATGTCAAGCTGAAGAAGACATTATTCTAACAGTAACATCTAACATCTGTTTTTGGCAGGCACTATGGGCAGTTGGCAGCAGCTCTGCGGTTCCCTCCTTATGTAAATGATCATGTGCTCGTGGCTGTCTAAGCTAACATTGCTGGAAGACAAAGGAAGAAAAAGTCCTTTTCCTTTTACTTGATGCTTACTGTTTAGCTAGAACATAAGGAGCTTTGCATGTTAGGCAGACAGCCTCATTTTCACTGTATGTGGGCCAGATCTGGCTTCAGGGGAACCAAAGAGAGCCTTCTGCAAGCAGGATTATTCACTAAAATATTTATCAAAGAGAAATGATTTTTAGGGTCTTATTTATGCACAGATTTATTTACTGGAAAGAAGGAATGCTAGGGAATGCAGCCTGACACAGAGGCAGGGAAGACATTACGATGTGCGCCCTCCAGTCCACACAGCAGATGTGTCAAACCTTTCCAAGACTGGAATGCATTTCTAAAAGGTAGGTTCATTGGATGCACAATGATTGTTCAGACCTGTTTTAATATGCCTGTAAAAGATAGCAAATACAGAGCCCCACTTACTGTGAAAATCTGGCCTTTGCTGGGGATTACATAGGAAGTATGTTATTTACAATTCTCCCTCTCATTTTGTGTGTTGACCACTTGATACATGGAATAAAAATGGGATAACTGGAGAAATTCTTCCCTGTGTTGTACAAGAAGACAAATCAGAGGGTCCCTTTAACTTGGCTCTATAGTTCTCTGACATCCAGCCTGTGGGATCTCAGCACTTTTAGCTCCTGCAGAGCTACAATGTCTGAAGATACCGCTTCTCTGAGATGTTTTGGAGATTCTCATAATGCCTCTGCTCCCAGCCATTGAGACAGTACTGCCCAGCCGTAATTAAACTGAAATTTTATCACTGGTGTGGTGGGTTGACCCTGGCTGGACGCCATGTCCGCACCAAAGCCGCTCTATCACTCCCCTCCTCAGCTGGACAGGGGAGAGAAAATAGAACAAAAAGCTCATGGGTCAAGATAAGGACAGGGAGAGATCATTCACCAGTTACCATGATGGGCAAAACAGACTTGACTTGGGGAAAATTAATTTAATTTATTACCAATCAAATCAGAGGACAATAATGAGAACTAAAATCAGATCTTAAAACACCTTCCTCCCACCCCTCCCTTCTTCCTGGGCACAACTTAACTCCCGAGTTCTCTACCTCCTCCCCCCATGTGGCGCAGGGGGACGGGGAATGGGGGTTGTGGTCAGTTCATCACACATTGTCTCTGCTGCTCCTTCCTTCTCACACTCCTACCCTGCTCCAGCATGGGGTCCCTCCCACAGGAGACAGTCCTTTGCAAACTTCTCCAACATGAGTCCTTCCCACAGGCTACAGTTCTTCACGAACTGCTCCAGCGTGGGTCCCCCACGGGTCCACAGGTCCTGCCAGGAGCCTGCTCCAGTGCGCACTTCCTATAGGGTCACAGCCTCCTTTGGGGCATCCACCTGCTCTGGTGTGGGGTCCACCATGGGCTGCAGGTGGATATCTGCTCCACCGTGGACCTCCATGGGCTGCAGGGGTTAGCCTGCCTCACCATGGTCTTCCCCAGGAGCTGCAGGGGAATCTCTGCTCTGGTGCCTGGAGCACCTCCTCCCCCTCCTCCACTGACCTTGGGGTCTGCAGAGTTGTTCCTCTCACATATTCTCACTCCTCTCTCCAGCTGCTGCTGCACAGTTTTTTTCTTAAATATGTTATCCCAGAGGTGCTACCACCGTTACTGATTGGCTTGGCCTTGGCCAGCGGTAGGTCCAACTTGGAGCCAGCTGGCATTGGCTCTATCGGACATAGATAGAGAAGCTTTAGAAGAATAGAAGCTTCTAACATAGAAGCTTCTAGCAGCTTCTCACAGAAGCCACCCCTGTAGCCCCCCTGCTACCAAAACCTTGCCACGCAAACCCAATACAGCTGGCTGCATTGAGAGCATGAGTAGACCTAAGGGACTACCAGGACTGCACAATGCAGTTGTAAATGACATCTTCAGCTCCAAGGACCAGGTGTTGGCCTGAGAGCATAGTTTCATGTTAATCAGCCCAAGGTGTTCTGAGAGATACTTCCATGGTCCTGCCTTCCCCTCTGTCCTGCTGCATCCTACCACCTTGTATTTCTGTACCTGCACTGGCACTTCTTTGGGTGCATTTTAAACTGGAGCAGGTAGCTCAGATGGCCAAACATTGATCCTACAAGAAACATGGGCTTTATAGCAGAGCTCTGTGCTAATGTAGCAATGCTGCTGGTCCTTAAGTCATTTTAGCAGCTCACATTTCTTGCCTCAGAACTGCATTGTGCCATGCTGATGTACCTTACGTGTATTCAGGAAGGGTTGAGAAGGCTTCCGGACCACCACTTTGCAGCTTCAGACTCTGGCTAAATACCTCAAATCAAGCCTGCTGTCAGCTACAGATGTTTTTCCCCAGCTCTCAGCATACAGCCTCACCATCATGAAAAGACCTCAAAGCTGTTACAGCCATGGCTCTGGGTAGCTGTGTGTAGGTGCTGCTGTGCAGTTCAGCCAATCTTGTTTTAAACAAAACCAAGCAATCCTAGTGTTTGATATCTGAATGACATAAACATCAGTATGAGAGGGCAGTTGTGATGCTATGCAATAGTAAGAGCCTCAAAAGAAAGAGAAAACCATGGAGCTTGAAATAGTGGATGAAGATCTGTCTAGATTTGAGTCTTCTTATGATGCTGTTCTTTGTAAAAAGAGAATCAAAACATTTTACAATCTGGCAAAGTTCATACTTCACCATGTTCATACATGGAAATTTAATCTAACGTTTAAAAAGATAAATTTGACATAGCTTTAGAGTTGAGGTCTGGGTTCTGTTTTGGCCCAGTTCTAATCTTCAGGTTAATTTTCAATATCTCAAATATTCTACATAGCAGGAAACAGAGTTCCTTTGGTTAAGCGCTCACATTTAAGAGATACAGCTGCTGAGTATGCTCTGTTCCGTCAAACTTCACTGGTACAGTAAGAATGCCCAGCCATTTGTATGAGTGGGCTTTAACTTGCTTGCAGCAATTAGTTCATCTCTTCCATAAAATGCTGCTAATTTCCCTGTTTTCTTCAGGGACATTAGGAAGCTGTTGCTGTGTGTGCATTGGAGAAACCTGGACATTTCACTGGGAACTTTTTCTGTGTGTTTACACTAATCTTTATATCTTAATGCCATCTTAAACTATGCTGAACAATGGTGGGGACATGCTGTGCATACTGCTGTGAGAAAAGAGAAAAGAATGAGCAGAAGGACAGTAGGAAGCTGAATGGTGTGTGAAAACGAGAATATGACTAAGTGACTTACCATTCAAATTGCCTTTCACCAAATGTGTGTAATCAATTCCAGCGCAGTAGGCATGGTTAACATTACAAAGGCTCTAATCATGGATTTGTCCAGTATCATCTTTCCCAAGAAGTAGCCTCAGATGCCTGAAAAGCATATGCATGAATGTAGTAACAAAGACTTGAGGTTGGACCACTTTGCCTTTATAAAATGATTTGCATTCCAGATTTTAGGTGTCCCTGCCGTAGTGATTTTATTCTCAGGGAGCAAGTGACTTCTCAGTACTTGCAAAACTATCCCTACAAATTTGACTGAAGACAGTACTTTGCAACAACCGAGATAACAGTACTGAAAGAATTTTACATTTTATTGCATTTGAGTTTTATATAGAACATAAAACAATAACACTCACAAGTATGCCTCACAAGGAAATAAAACAGTATTTGGAAAAGTAACTGGGAAAATGATCTATTGCATTCCAAATTAACTCATGTCCTCTGAAAACACAGAGGACAATCATTTTAGATTTTTTAGTAGAGAGGAAAACCCCTGTATTCCAGGTTGCACTAAAAATGATAAGCCAAACATTTGTGGCCTTTATATTCAATTTAACAGGGACAGAAGATCTGTGAGATCCTTACTGGAACCAGTCTAAAATACATTAAATCAGCAACGACTTTTATTCATTTATAATTTTATAACTATGTATTTTCCCTTTTACGGAGTTTTGTGCTCCCTCAGAAATCCAATTCTCCATTAGTTGTTTCAGCAGAAAAATTCCCACCAGCTCTAGTTCACATCCAGAAATCACAAACCAGCTCTGAATCTCTAAAATAGAAAGCTTTTTGTGTAATTTCTAATTAAATGTATTTGCATTTCTATCTTGAACTGGAATACTGGAGAAAAAAGCCTTGGGGACATCTGATCTGTCCCAGCTGGTTCCAAGCAAGGAGATTTGTATCACCCTTCAGCTTGCATATAAAATAGTCTATAGAAATGAAAGATGTTTAGAAAATGTGCTAGTTTTCTGAAAAACTGAAAAATAGAGGCTCTGAGCACTGAACAACTACAGGTATTTGGTGACGATCTAGAACAATTCTTTTGAAATTAATGGAGTTTCTCCCTGTTTATCACACTACAAAGTAACATCAGAACTTGGCCTAATTTCTGAAGTTACTTCCAGTACTCATTGCAGAGGGAAAAATCTGTCATTAAAGCTCTCTTAAATGAGTTCAATATAATTACATCACAACCTTAATAGCATGTGTCTCAATAATCTTCAAGATTAGTGAAAAACATGGACAAAAAAACCCCCCTGAGCTTCCTTATGTAACTCTCCTATTGCCATTTTTTCTATTGTCATAAGTAGCTGCTTTTCGTTGGTGCACTACAAAAGAATCCTCTTCAGACAGCTTTCTACTGCCTACTTCTTTCATCTGTAAATGCTTTCAGTGACTTGTTCATGTATCTTTTTTTTTCTCCAAGCAAAATAATCTCCTGTAGCCTCAATGAACCTGACAGTGAAAAGCACTAAAGTTGGACTACACGGGGTCGTATCACAGCTTACTGAGAAAGACGGGGCCACAAAAAGGAGATAACTGTAGACAGCACAAGGGTCCAGGATGGCTTCTGCTTCAGTCCTGCCTCAAGGTAGCATCTCATGAGTACCCACTTTCCATTTCAGTAATCCATCTTCGTATAATATACTTATTGTTTATGGCCATCAAGTAAGGCAGGCAGCCCTCATCCCATTACTATTTTAGCTCCAGGGTAAGGCTTATTTTTCTTATCTACAAAGAGGATATTAAGGAGTGGAATACATACACATAGTTCTCCATAGGTTTATTGTGTTCAGCCTACTACCCTGTCAATCATGCCATTTTTGTTTTGTTATCACTTTTCTTAGTTTAGTGCCGTAACCTCAGGCTCTGATCTCATCAGATCTCACAAGCTAAATAGGGTCAGGCCAGGTCAGTATTTAGATGGGAAACTTCCAAGAAAACTCGAATGTTTGTAAGAAGGAGTACTTTTCCACCCATGCTGTATTTTTCAGTCTCCATCAGTACCCAGCAGTACTGAATCAGAACCAGTGAATGAAGTTAGAAAGTTACAATGAAAGATTTCAAGACAATTTCAGTGTTAACAGACTTCATGTCTAGAGTGAAACCCAGCTTGAGCACACGCAGTCTAAAACAACAATTATTATTTCAGTGAGACAATTCATTTTTCACTTACCTGACAAGTCTGTGGTTGCCTTCATTACCTGTCCGCAGATCTTTCTGACAATACTGTACTTTTCCCTTCATTGGTAATGGTCACTGAGAGCTCCTGGCTCTGACCCAGTCAATACTCCTCCTTCTTCTCTAGGTCTACCATAACTCCTCATGCCACAGGATCAGGTTTGTCTTCCAGTTACCCTAGCAACAACTGCCTCCCTTTCAGGACATTGGCATTTCACTACATTTACTATACATAGTCTTATTCCAGTAGCATATTTTGCTTCTCATTTTATGTCATTAACTGGTGTTCTGTTACTCTGAACTGCTAAAAGCTTTCTGTCCCATTTCTGAGTTGGCTAGATTTATGTGGCAAATAAAATAATTTCCACAGAAGTAATTGTTAAACTAAATTGAGACCCTTCTGAATGGAAGTAAATTACTTTAGTTTCTAGTTCAATTGCAGATCTTTTTATTGTTAGTAGCTTTTTAACCAACTTTATGTTTTATTAGGTTAGGGCACCATCCCATGACCATGTATGGTCAGTAAAACCGTCACAACATAAGAAGGTATGGAGTGACATCATCTGCCCTCAGTTTTTGTGTCACGCATTGTCTTTCACTGCCCTTCAGAATATTAAGGTCTACATTTCATGATCCTGGCTATGACCTGTCCACCTCATCTGCACTAATGCTTGTCCTATTATCATGTAAGATTATATTTTTTGCCCCAAATGAGAACTATAAGTCAGGAATGATAAGTCAAGCACCTCATGACTTGCTGAGGAAACTTGTGTAACTCAGTGTGTTTCTCTTAATGTAGTGGATAAGTCAGTTGGCCCTTTAGTAATTTATTTAAAACTTAAAGCCATTGTTGATAATTTGGAAAGCATACGCCATGTTTATTCACAAAGGGTGGTACTGTCTTCTACATGGGAGTCATGGGAATATTCAGTAATATATACTTAACGTAGTAAGAATAGAACCTGTGCTTCTGATACCATGACCTGATGCTAGTTATATACATTGTTCTCAGTGTGTATTTTCAAAGGATAAATAGGTGTATGAGAACTTTATTTTTATTGTTGAAATGTTGCTTTCACTATAATTATAAGGCAGGAGGCAACATGATCTCCAGCTTCCAGAGCTTCAATTACTCCCAAGTAGCTAGTCATAGAGTTGGGGAAACACATGGGCTCTAGGCCATGCTCTTAGGCACATCAGCCTCAGCCGACATCCTCGCAACCCTCCTTCAATTACATTTAGACCAACAAAAGAGAAGTTGTTACGCAGTGACATCATCTGCCCTCAGTTTTTATGTCACTCAGTACCCTATCTATAAAATCAGGCTAATTATATAAACAAATACATATTGGAAAATCCTTTGAATACCTTAAATCAACAGTTCTGTGTAATCTAGTTTACAAGTACATAATACATCCCTTACAGATAGATATGACGTCTTGATGTGATTATTAGCATCCTAGCCTTTGGAAAGCATCACCGATCAAAACTAAGAGAGTGGGGCCAAATACAGAGCAAAGTGCTTCTTAATAAGTCTGAGTTTGGATCACAGATGGTAAACTATTTGCCAAGGATTGCAAATAATTTTTAGAAAAGAAGCAGGACTGCATTAATTTCTTTTAATTCTTTCCTTGATTTAGATTCTTTCTAAAGTAAACCCACAATATTAAAATGTTACATAAATTTAGAAATTTCTGGAGCTATAAACAATGAATTGTGAGTTCATCATTTGAAAACAAAGGGAAAAATGGACAAAGTATAAAAAGCTTTGTAAAATATTTGCATAGACATTATGCAACATGTGCCTTAAAGAAGCTGCATGTGATTTGTTTTCTTAATTCAAGTTTTCTCAGTATATAAATCTTGCTAGAGAGCTTATTGCTTGTTTACATCAAACTTTTGACCCAGTAATGGAACTTTACACAATGCCACAAACAGAAATAATACCGAAAGGCGTGAAAAGAATGGGTCCATTGGGATTTATATTTATTCTAAACAGTTCTATATGTCAGCATCAGTCTAAAGTTACCAATTTTTATCCATTAATAACCACTGACTGTTAAAATGTGTCACAGATTCTGATAGCTTCCACACTGCAAACACACTGCCTTCTTTTGTCAAGAACCACTTTTAGATAAGGGCATGTGGCAGATTACTGTTTCTACTGTTCCTTCCTCACCATTATGAATCTCAGCATGTAGTCGTCACGCGTTACAGAATTTCACAAGATCCTCTATGTGATGCAAAATTTTCACTTTACATGGCCTAAACTACCCCACGACAATTCCCAAGGGACAAACCCTCATCAACTGACAACACTTAAATGTGAGATACAGAATGGAGAAAACTAATACAGCTCCCATCTTATTTTCACAGCTGGACTCTTATGAATTTTTGACCCCAGCATGTTAGACATTAACAGGACTGATTTTTGATTCAGCGTTTAAGCTTCACTTTGGCTTTTTATTCCCACTGCCAGATGATTACTATCTCTGATGACACTATGAAAGTTTACCAGTCACAAATCCCTATAATGTGCAACCTTTATACTGCCTTGATTTACGTTAATCTGATCTACCAACAAATGGACTCATCTGTTTCATTCTGACAAAGTTGATTTATGTTGACATGTTGACTTTTGTACTTTCCAATGCTGCATTCCCTTTATTAGGTTTCTGACTTTGTGTCAGCTAGACAGGGCTGCCTTTCCTGCATTTTTTTTTATCCAGCTGGGAGATATTTCAGTGCTTCTAAAAATTAGGATGTTGAACTACTAAAATCAACAGATTTGTTATTAGTGTGGACAGTACAACAAGGTCCCTTTTCACTTCCTAAGATTTCAGTCGTTTGATTCCCTTCTCACTTTGATTGATGTAAATCATTAATAATGCAAGTAAAATTATTTCAATTACAGTGGTGGAAAGGCAGAAATTTAGAAAGAATTGATGCTTAATTATTTTAAAACATTTAGCATGAATGTTGGCACCGAGTGGTACCAGAGTGCAAAAAATAGCTTTGCACTCTGTTCAATGCCTGCATTTGCCAGGACAGGAATCCCAGCTTCCTACAGAAAGCCAGGCTTTGTGTCCTGATTCCTCCTTCAGGAAGAAGAAACGTCTGAGCCAAGGCTCTCACTGGGGAGATCATACCCTGATAATAATCCCAGTTGAGTAGAGAAGGTTTATAACAGTAGAGGTCTGTACTCGGATATCATCAATGCAGCATCAGGATTGTGTGGCCAGGCCTCCCACGATGGAAAAGGATGAGGCACCAATACCACAGAGATATAGGCATTTTCACATAAAAGTGAGGTAAAGAACAGCTAAAAATTCTTCAGTGAGACAAGGACATGAAACCTTCTATTCCTGGTAGCAAAGCAAGATGCATTTTTCTACAGCTGAGTGATGGAGAGAAGTACAGAGAAACCCAGCTGTTTGTGCACCGTGTTGATGGCATCAAAGGCAATATTTTAATTTCTAAGAACTTCTAAGTACCATACAAGGAAAAGATAGTATGTGTTTTTCAGGCATATCCAAAACAGGCCTTGAACAAGATTTTGTAATACTGTGGTCTGGAAAGCATCTCAAGAGGTCATCAAGGCCAATGCAATTAAACCAGATGTTGAGCTCCAAGACCTCGCCTGATATATGGGCATTCAGCCCACAGAAGCAGATTAGAGCTAGCTGAAGTAACCTCACTGAAAATCATTTTGTGTGGACCTCGGATCCTTAGCTCCATCCATTTTGCTCTTTAATCCCAATCCTATTATGTCCCACTAGTTCCTGACATAGGCAGAGGCTAAGTGTATCACTTTGCCTTAGGGGTACTGAAAGTATGGATTTTGGGTTCAATGATCAAATCAAGAATTGTCATAAAACAAAGTAAAATTTTTATTTGGACCAAACTGACATGAAGTAATTTCTTTTTGGCTTATGTAACCATTTATAACCCACCAGTATAAGAATAATAGACGATAGAGATGGAATGAAGGAGGAGGAAAATGCCTGTTGAACATAATTTTTCATCCCCTTTCTCCTTTTTTTTTTTTGATTAAAGACTGATTGCTTAAAAAATTTTACTATTTTTACTACTCTACTATTTTCATTCCTGTTTCTCCTCCAATTTTACTATTTCAATGATATTTTCTCTCCACATTAAGGGATTTTTTTAAATTTTTCAAAATCTGTGGAAAGAAGCAGCTTGGGGAGGATCACAAGAGAGAGGTTTCAAAATGACTGTACTAGGGTGGCCCAGCTGTGCTCTGAAACATCACCTACCTTTCTTATTTTAAAACTACGGAAAAGAAAGGCCAAAGCGCGAGGACACTTAGGAAACGCATGCAGCAGTGGCTGTGATCCTGAGGCCAAGCGTGCCATCTAGTGTTGGATATTGTTTGTCGAAGGGGAAGCGTTAATTAATCTCTGCAATGTTTACAATATTCGTAATATATCCTTCATCACTTACTGGACAGGCTACTGATACCACGGTTGGGTATTAAATGTAAGGCTCAATGATAATAATATTTTTTCACCTCCACAATGTTTGGGCAGTATGTGTGAACAATTTGTGAACATCTTTTGTCTGAAAGCTGCTGATCAACATCTGATAACGAGCACATCCAAAGAGTACTAGTCTTCTGCAGAAACAGAGCTGCCCAACATTAAAATAAAATACCTTGAATGTACTGTGGCCATTGCGATGATCACTTATTTCAGTAAACTGCTGGAACTGATAGCTCAGCTTGCTGTGCAACAGATTGTAACAACATACTTTTCCTGAAACTCCAGTAAGGGGGAAAATATAACCCCATTACCACCGTCATACAATAGCAAAATCAGTAAAGAAAGTGGAAGACATGCAGACTGCCATTTTTCGTTCTTTTAGTTCTTGTCAGCTACTCCATATTAGGTGATGAGATAGCAGCAGCAACACAGATATGGACACCCAGACCCACAGCACCACTATCATTCTGGCAGTTCTCTTAGCACAAATACTCTGTTAATTGCTAGAACCTCTCATGGCGCAGTAAGGACAAGTATGAACACCTGAAATTCAGTGCATTCCCACAAATATAAAAATGTAAATTCTCTGGTGTAAGGTGTCATTGTTTCTTCAGTTGTTCCGTTTTGGGCCCCTCAAATAGAGATGCCAGAAAACATTGTGGGTGAGCAAGATAGGAGGCAAGAAGTTGTATGGCAGTCAGAGAGATGTGAAAAAGACTGCCTGTGAAAATCTATGGAAACGGTTATTTTAAGCATCTCTCATCTTCTTGATATATTGCTAAAATTAAGGCTGGTGTGAATGCAGGCACTACACTGGTGGGCAGAGTAAGGGGAGAAAAAGGAGGGTAATTCAGAGATACTGAGTCACATTTCCCCTGTTTGTTTAGTGTAATAAAACAGCACTGTTAGTAACTGCAAAGTGACTTCATGATACATCTTATCCTGTGTAACTTAGACTGTTGCCAAAAAAAGTCACTCAGCTTGCCCTCCTGTGGTGCCGTGCTCCCACCACTTTCCTCATGTCAGGTCCAGCGATCCTGCAGCATCAGATTTTGCTAGGTCAGTGAGCTGATCCAAGAGAAAACTAACCAGGAAAAAAAAAAGTTTTCTATCAGATAGTCACCAAAACTTACACCCTGCAACCCGGCTATAGCAGATGCTGGGGCAGGAACAGCAGCCAGATCTTTCAAGGAAAATCACCCCTTTTAGCAGCAGCCCACTGTTCAGCTGGTTTAAGAACAAATGAAACCATACTCAAGACTGCAGTACTACAGGCCAAACTATTCATCGATGGATGTGAGATATAGCCCTTCAAGAAGCGTAAAATATCAAGGCAGGGGAGTAAAGGTTATTTTGATATATCAATATGAAAATCAGAATTATTTATAATATAGAGAAAGCGATATTTTTAAATGTTTAAGCTGCATCCTTTGAAGAAAAAAAGGATGCTGCTTTACATTAAGATCAAATCAAAAGACAAAGTGTGTGTTTCTTCTCAACACACACATTTTTAAATTTCATTATGTGCCTAAAGGTTTCCTGGGTTGTAAAAATGCATAGAATATTGAAAAGATGGACAATTAGAAGATTTCTTCAGTGAAGGACATCAGATTTCTTATCTTAGTTCAATGTTCGTAAATAATCACTCAGGACTCTGAGTCTGAAGCTGAAAGCAAGCGGAAACATTGGGAGACACTGAATTTGCAGTGGTCTTCTCTGATTTAAAGAAAACGTATCTCCGTACAGCTAGGATAGCATCCACACTAACAGCAGCCTAATTCTCCTTCAGGGATAGGCTGGGAGCCCAAATCACTCCCTGAGTAGGTTGGAAGTTTCTGTGTATCCTTTTCCCAGCAGTGATCCAGTTCGGAGTTAGTACTTGTGGTAAGCCTGCATGCCAAGGTCAAGTAGGCAACGCACAGCAATTTGTAATGTTCCTCCCAGCAATGATTTTTGAAGGATGTTACAGCAGGACAGCTCTGAGAGCAGCACATCTCCTGTAGGAAACACTATTCAGACTTTGATGTGCAGCAAAGATATAGGAGAAATATCATATCCTTTCTCAATTTCATCACCGATGATCACAGTAGTAATTCAAAGACCAAACCAAGGACTCATTTGCACTGAATATTAATGTAGGTGTAATAGATAAAAAAACTGTCAGGAGTAGTTTTCAGAACAATGCATCTGCCAGCCACAGTCTTTGAAACAAATCCAAGTCTAACAGAGCAGCTTCTTTCCCTTTCTTGAAAAAGAGACTCAATATGATCAGCTACATCTTCTCAAAAGAAAACATTTGGACTCTTTTCTTTTATAGACTTTGATCCAACATCAGAATGGCAGTGATTTCAGTGGAGGTAAGCTCTTAAATAAGGCCCGGGCATTTAACTGTCTTTGAAGTTAGATGTTCGCTTTTGTGGAGGGACTTACTTGACAGTCTGAAGACGAAAGCCTCTTTTCATGCCAAAAATAGAATAAATGCGCCATTTTGGAAAACTGCTCGCATGGCCCTGCCAGCTTGCCTTGACATTTTGGTGCAGGAATCACTCTGAGTTTCACAAAGAAGCCATTTACCGTGTTGTTCAGCTCCTCATCTCTGCTAAAAAAGGCTAGTGCAGGTGCTTGAATTATAGCGGGGAGGGCTGCTTCAGATCTAACCGTCTGCTGGACAGAAAACAGGCTAGTGAACCATTTGTTAAATATCAACAGTCACTATCGGCTTATAACCAGATCCTGCACAGATGTAACTCCACTGAAGTAAATGGAGTTTTGCAAGCAGAACACTTGACCTGAGGACCGATTTCATCAACGATTTTAAAGTAGTCTAGTATCAGTCTTCTGAGTCATTCAATCCACCTGCAAAAAACTGCCTTTAACCCAAAGAAACTATGGAACTAAACCTGCTTACAATTTCCATTTTCATGTGAACATACATGTTCGAAAGCTACAATGTTAAAATGTGCAATTTTGATGGTAAACCAGTGAGAATTAAACGGCCATTTTTATGCATGGGTCCTTTAAGATGATCCTTCTAGCAAAACAAGACACCTTTTCCTGTCAATAACCTGAAGTACCCTTTCTCTCTCGTTATACTTTGGTGAAAGAATACTTCATGTCCTCTCTGTTACTTTCATGCTTAATGGCATTGCAATGAAAGAAATGACACCTTACAGAATTAGGACCCAGACTAGCATCCCTTGGAGGCTGAGTTTCAGATCATTATTTCTGCTGACACTGTGCAGCTGTTGCAGAGGGTTTTTTTACTAGAAGCAACTTCGGGTGTTTTTTCATCTTTTTTTTTTTTTTGCCACAGAAGTCTTTAGCGGGAAGAGGAAGGCACGGCTTGTTGGATCAGTGATGTAACACCAGCTGACAGGTGGGTTTCAGGGAACTCTCCGGGGCCATGGCCTCTTTAGTGGTTTTACCACTCTAAACTCAATTACAGTGGAGTTTCATGCTCCACAGCAAACTCCAGTCCTTTTTTGATAAAAACTCTACAAAGTAAATAAGTCATGATGATGATATGGGTCTACCATTTAATATTCATTGAAGTACATATGTTTGAAAATTGGAAGCAGAGTTTAATCCATTTTCGTATTTATATCAACATGAAGCTTTAAAAAGGATATCTTTCCTTTTCTCGGAGAATCTTGACAATTTCTGGTCTGACAAGACAAATAAAGACATACAAAACTCACTTTGAATATAAGGAGAAGACCCAAGGAGAATTAAAATGCAAATCTTAAAGTATATATCCTGAACCTACTCACTTTCAAGAGGGAGAACATTTCCCTTCTGTGTGATTTTCAGTTTGATTGAAATGACATAAAATACTTTAAAGGATCCATAATTCTTGACGCTATGTGAATAATTTGATCACAATCTACTTATATGTTATGGCACAGTGCACTGATAGTATAACAGGTAATATATTTTATAAAGGGACTTTTACATTTATGACCAATTTCTTCTCTCATTTAGATATATTAGCTTGAAGTAACTTTTGTGTCTTTGATGTATTTAAAGTTACAGTGATCATCAGAATTTGGTTGTGTATAGTTATGACAGTTAAATCAAAACATACAAAATGAGTAGTCTATATGAGAACTACATATAAAACTGACAAAATAAACAATACATCAGTCTCCAATAACTTAAAAAATTGTAATTTGCAAAAAACCACCTCGTATAGCATTAAGCTTAATCATTATTTTATAACATCAGACATCCTGCCCATTCTTATGCACTTTCAAGAGAAATTAAAAGAAAGATGTAGCAAAGTTTTCTTTGTCTTAGCGTTTTCAGACCACTGAAAGATAAATGAAGCTGGTGAAAAAAGAGTTAACATAATGATGTCGTCTTTTATTTGACTGAATGTTTAAGCATGGTGCTACGGCTGATGGCACCTTGTTTAATAATGCAGTACATAGCTTCCTAAGGGGACAGGGCTTGATCTGAAAACTGAATATGGTGCACTCTAAATTCTCTTCCCTGAGGAAGGCTGACTAACTGATAAGTGCCATGAGCTAGCGCAGGGACTGATTCTGTCAAATCAAGCTCAAATGGAAGGCACAATGTAGACTCTTCTCAAGTCTTAGTGAAGTAATTTGAGCAGACATTTGTGACATTAGACAGTGCATCAACTATGGAATGCTGTAAAAGTTCACTGTCTTACTACAAGGTGGTCTTTAGATGACAGGATAAAGAAATCAGTGCAAATTTGTTAATGTAACAACTTGGAAAAGCATGCTAAAAATGTCACTCTATTGGGATACGTGATAAAATGTATAGAGAAGTGACTGCCAGTTGGGTTTCCTTGTGAATCCTTCATTAGAACTCATGTAAAAGGCATAAAAATAGGGAAATGCAATAAATATAAAAATTGTATTAGTTGCTATCAGCTAAAATTCTGTCTTTCCTGAGCTAAAAAATTCCAATTGACAGCTGAGGCAAACAAGCAAGAAAATCCATTGTTCAGCTGTTTATTTCTCACTTCGGGATTATACAGTGATTCTTTTAGTTAAGTCATTCAATTCAAACTTCCAGTACTGAACAGTACTGGAACAGTTCCTTGAACATCTTGTCTAGATGGGGACTGAAGAATAACAGTCTTTAAAGTCAGGAAGAAAATTGTACAGGTTGAGAAGGAGATAAAACCTGTTAATCTGACATAAATAATATGATAGCATGCAAGCCCTAACTTTCAGCAAATCAGCAAGAAAGACTGGAAACGAATGGAAATTCCTCAATAAGTAGAATGGAAAATGGCAGAAAACATGAATTTTTCACTGGGCATTCATGTTTGCCTAACCTTGTTTTTTTCTTCAAGTAAATAACGGTTTCTGGTTATAAGAAACGAGGAAAATCTCTGCCAGGTTTCCAGTGAAAAAACTGACAAATTGGTACCTGGGAAAATTGAAGATGAAATTAGTAAAGGAAAACATAGTACATAAGAAGCTGATCAAAGAGGATATACTAGCAAACAATGTTGAAAATAAGCATTTCAAGTTGGAGAGAGGTTACTAGTGAGTATCTTCCAGGATAATTTTAAAAACTAACTTTGTCAAAAGTTCTGTGACCTTAACAGACAAATGACAGTGTGCTGCCGAGATGGGTTGACGATGCTCAGCTAAAAGGTTCAGCAGTACAAAAAGAGTCAGCACATCTCAGAGAAAGACCTGATGACTGGAATAATAAAACTGTGAAGAAATGGTATATCACAAAACGCAAGATTGTGCATTTGGAGACTGATGACAAAATCTTTGTTATAAGCTGGGAATCCATCAGCTGGATAAGGAGAAAGATTCTGGTGTAATGAGTGATCACAGGAGGAGTTGCAGATGACAATCTGATGTCAGCGTGAGAAAGTCAAATGATACCAAGCTGGTATCAGATGAGATTTTTCTGTTGAAGTACTGCTAATATCATTGCGCAACACAGCTGGTGATACCCTACCTAGAAGCTTTAGGTGACACCCTACTATGAAGCTTTCAGGTCACCTGGTTCAGGAAAGAACTCTTCAAACTGGAACAGTCCTGCAAGAAGAGGCTATCATCTGGTGAGATAATATGAGAAGAGAGTGACCTGTTGAGGCTGATTACAGATATAATTTTCTTTTAAGAAATATATCAATCAGGTGCAGAAGGAAAAGAATTTCCATTTAACCACCAAAACAAGCAAATGAATGACTGGCTGTATGCAAGCTGAGGGACTGCTGGAGGAAACTCCCATGGCAGTCCAGTTCTGGAATGCAGCTTCTGATCTGAGCAGTGGAAGCAAAAGGGCTGCTCCCCAGCAGGATGAATTTTGACAAGGTCAGGAAAAGAGTTACGTGATGTGGCACGTGCGGTCGTGTCTGATGTGAACACCTAGGAGGTCCTTTGCTTACATTATCTTGGGCTGTATGGAGCTCTATAACACCACTTTTATCAGTAGTATGCTCAAAGGTACAATTTAGGTTTGTATCTGAGAAGTGTCCTCAGCCCAAAGTACGATACAAGTAAATACATTAATAATCTTGTATTAATGGACCATGGGGAGAAATTTCAATGGCATTAGGCCCCTGTAGAACTTTACAACCAGTAATATTAATGGCATTACAGAAAAATATTTGAAAAAGAGATCCGCAGCCCCCTTGTTCTGCAGAGATGGAGTAAAGATCTGAGCATACTTCCAGTGCAGGTGACACTGACAGCATTTGTAATAAACTCATATTCAAGCTTTAAATCTTGGAATTCTACATCTTTGGTGTGCAAAAATGTCTGGTTTTCACCAACCTGGTGATCCTGACCACTTTTAATCCAGGGAAGAGTCAGTAAATCATACAACCTTTTAGGAACAAGACAGATCTATGCTAAACCTAGCCTTTCCATTTATACTAGATATTACCTTACTGTAGAGCCATGTGTGTACAGATACACCAAGAGATCAGGAGAGAGGCTGAGGGAGGGATGATCCACTAGTTGAGTCTAATTGTTAAAGGTCTAACTCAAAGCACCTATGAGTTGTGATGCTCATAAACGATAAACTGGAACGCAATAGTTTAATAAATATAGATAGCGAGCCACATGAGATAGGGAAATCTTTGTTTCTGCATTGTATTGCAGAATAGTTACTAATATATATTTCATAGATCAATGGAATACACATACACTCATTACACTAATTTTATTTTGTGAAAACAGTTCAACTATACAGCACTTTCAAGATTTCCATAGATCCACCAGGTAGATTAGCCTGGCTAATCTTTTGAAGGGAGTTGCTCTACAAAAACTTCAAATCATTATTTTCAGAATAAGCATTTATATTAAAATTTATCAAGTTTTCACTGCACTCAAAGCCTTCCCATCACTGAGTCTTAAGGGACAAATATCGAAATCCAGTAGCCTTTGAAAAAACCCACCAAACCGCTTCTATCAAGCATTCCTGCGAACACCTGAAAAACAATTTGAATAAATAACTGTACTATAGGGCTCTAACTCTGCTGCTCAGATTTTATTGTAATGCCTTCCTCTTCTTAGACCATCAACTCAATGGAACTGAGTCCTGTCCAGCCAGAACAGAGGATACTCAGCAATAGCTTACTTATAAAGCTAAAGGAAAAAACCACAAGCAGCTTTCTAGTTAAGTAAGAAAAGATGAGAAAATTGCAGTACTCTCCAATCAGAGGAACAACAAGAGGGAAAAAAGACATTCTGATTTTTCAGGGACTGAGGTGGTCTCTCTGTGAAGCAATATGAACCAGCTTTTATTCCACATCTTGAGGTTCTGGAGCAGGATTTGCTGGAACTGGTTTCACTGTTTTATAGGTAACATCCGTCCTGCAGTCCCCACTAGGATTTGCAGCACGGTGTCAATATGAAAAGAATAAAATAGTCCTCAGAGGCCTAATATTTAAGTTAGTAAGACTTCCTACCCCAAAAAGCTGACAGACCAACTAATTACATTGACACAGAGCTATTTTTAAGACCACTGATAGACAAGAGATTCAATATAATCAGAATTGGTTGTACACAGATCCCTGCTTTCTATTGTCTTTAGTTCATTTACTTACTAAATTCTGTTCATTCCTTGAGACACAGCATATCAATGTTAATGCTCAACTCAATGCTCAGTTTCAGGTAGAGCATTCTGACTTACATCTGCAGCAAGATGCTCTAGAGTGCTGCAAAATGAACTGCAAGTTACCCTGTTACCTAGTGTCAGGATTTCCAAGGTAATTACATTGGAAGCACCTAAATGGCAACTGGTATTAGCTAGGGTCCCATTTTGGAATCTGATGTGTGATCATGCCAACTAATTTATTTAACTTACTTAGAAATAAATTGTTAAATAGCTGAAATAAGGAGTATAGTTCTTGTTGCTTATTATTCATCAAGATGCAAAATCTTTTAACATCTCATGCAATGTCTCTCCTTTGGCTTTTTATTTATGAAATAAGACTTTTCCTCTTGTACTAGCAAAAATGAGTATCTGCAGTAATGGAGAGAACTTTCCTATACCTTTCTGTTTGTAATATTGTGTTGGAGGTATAAGGAGATTGACATTTTAAAATATTTCTCTGCCCATTTAAGATAAATGTTTTTAAATGCATGTCTAGAAAATTTGGAATGGATTTATCATCAAAACATAAAATGGTCATCATTTATTTTAGAAAGTAATCTAAAAATTATGTTCACATACAATTTTACATTGTTACAAATTATAAGGGTCATAATATTTAATGCACTACATTATGCAAAGTCTGGTGATATTCACACCAGCCCTTTCCAGATAATCTGAAGTTACTTTCTTTGAAATCCTTGAACATCGTCATAGACTACCACTCATCTTCCAAGGAAAAACAGTGCAGAAGTGATGACAGCATCATAAAACTTTTTCCTTGCACTTTCACCACTTTGGAAATGCAGTGTTTGATAATGTAGTGTCATTTTCTTTCACTGAAAGAAAATGGAAGCATCCCAAAGTAATGCCAGAGGCTACCCTTGAGGCATTTTGCTTTATTATCTCTGTGCCTCAGTTTTCCTATTTTAAAAAACATTCATAGTATTCATTCACACCAGCAGGGTGTTGTAAAGCTAAATTTATTATTGTTTGTAAAATGCTTTTAGAGCATCCAACTGGAAGAATGATAGATATGCAAAACAAAACCTCTTGTAGCTATTATTCTCAGACAATTTCTGTTGAATTTATACAAAAGGAATACTGATTATTCTCAGACAATTATTCTCAAACAATTTGTGTTGAATTTATATAAAATGGAATACTATTTTTTTAACAATATAAAGAAAACTCGGCTATTAATCATTAGAATAGTATGATGCCATCAGATTTTTTTGCAAATAAACAATAATAAATTAAATTGAAAATACATCAGATAGATACACTCAGCCTCTGTTAAGATGTCAATGCACTGAACATCTACGTCATACTGACATGTGTTACACGAACACAGGCCCACAGTCATCCTTGCCTCTTCTTGTCAGTAAAATATGTACAAAGCTTTCTAAGTATGTGTTTGCTTTTGATGTGCAACTTTCAGCTAAGGAGAAATACAAGACACTGCCCACTATTTTTTATTTCTGGTACTTGTCCATGAATCCTGTCAAATTCACACTTTAAAAGGACCATCTTAACATAGTTTTCAGAGCATGAGGAGACCCTCACTTGCTCATTCTAGTCACATTCAAATCAAATAAAAAGAGGCACGTTGTGCTCTGGTATCTGGGACTGGAAATCAATCCAAGTCTGTGCTTAGTGCTGCCATCTATGCACTTTGCAACTTTAGTCACAAAACTCTGAATTTTCATTCCAATGACCATAAATTTACTGCTACAGTTCCCGTAAGACAGCTCGACCTCCTCCCATACAAAATAAGAGTCCATGCCTCTCCTCAGATGTTGACATTTAGGGTACTGTGAATTAGCCAACGCCTGGGTTCTGCTTTTTAATCACTTGCACCATCCATCCTTACCATTCCCAGTTCTGCACAGGCCCAGAATGGCTGCAGTTTGATCAAAATTGAAATTGATATTGAAGTTTTTAATTCCTTGTAGGCCAATGTGCAAACAGGACAGACCAATATGCAATATAAACTATTACCGACATTCAGGATAACACATGAGTTTCTGCAAGGCCTTACCTGGATGAGAGCTACTTGCTACTATAACATACATGAACAAAAAGAAATGGCCAGAATGAACATATGCACTCCCAATATTACGAATAAAAGTTAGTGATCCAAAGGAAAATGTGTTACTCAAGACCAGAATAAGGAGTTGTGACATTGTCAAGAAATCTGAGTTTAGAAACATCTGAATAGCCTTGCATTTATCCATCTATGTAATAATGAATGTAAAAATAAATGGCTGAACAGGACTGATTTTTTTTAAACCGATACACCATGATCTCACTACCTGCAGGTTTCAAGATCTGGATTGGCTTCGTCCAACCCACAACCCTTCTGGGACTCTTCATGAGCAAGAGATTTGGTTCTATAAAGCACCAAATCAGCCGGGCAGAAGTAATTACAATGCGATCCCGGATTATCCCTTCCGTTCAAGCTCTCGCACTAAGCCATCGCCAGGCCGGGAACAAGATGGCAGACGCGCGCGTGTGGGCCCACGTGCGCAGGTGACTCTTCCCGCCCTTTTCTGACAGAGCCGTGCCTGAGGCGGGCGGCAGGAGGGGGCAGGAGCCTGCGCCAGAGAGACCCTCTCTGCTTGGAGCTGGAGAGAATAATCCCCTGCAGAGTTCTTAATTTAAAGACGTTTAGGGGGGAAACCAATAACGAATCAGAAGAAAACTAAGAGAGAAACTGTATTTCTTAGTCCCCAGTCCTTTTATGTATATACACAGTGGGGATAGGCAGGGACGGCTGTGAAACCTTGCGATCTAACCCCAGGCACTATTGACTTGGCGCCATACTACTTAGTTTTCCCTAAGACCAAATGAAATGCCTAAAAATAGCAACGCTTGCCAAAATGTTTACGTTTTTAGCTTCCCTTGGTTGTCTTCACGTTCAGACTTCTCTTCTTCTCCTGCCCTATCCCTCTGATTAGATTACATTCCTCTTAGTTGTGGGAGCTGGGATTACGCCTGGGCTAGGAACTGGAGGGAATACAGTAAAGCAGTCTAAAAGGGAAGGGGGAATATTTCTGACATTCCTCCCAGTGAAAGCAGGCAGTAATTGACCAAACACGCTGTACATCCACACTTGGCGCTTACATACTGGGTGAAAGGGTCGGCCCTTGATCCCTCTGTGTTGCCTTATTGCATTTCCCACAAGGCATTACCTTGTTGACAGATTCCGTCCTTCTCATCAATGAGGACTGTCGTCTGGTCCCTCAGGCTACGCTCTCGACTGCTTCAATTGATCCTTTATTTTGCTCTTATTTCTGGATGCCGTGTTATCACTGTTGCCAGGATTTTGTATGTGCAATTGAGTATTATTATAAATCTGAATCATAGCGCCTCATTTTAAAAAAAATAAATACAAATAATTAAAAAAATCTAGATTGCCCCAAATCCTCTAGCTTTACTTTTGATTGTGTTTAACGTTTCTAAATGTTACATCCCCCATTCTCTTCATTTCCACCCCCCACCACGTAGCTCTGAATGACTTTCAACCTCACTGCCAACTATTGCAAAAAGAATAAATCAGGTAGCAACTGGTTTCAGCCAAAGTCTACAGTGATTCTTACTGGCATTGCAAAGCTTACTTGAATTCACAAGGGGCTTAAAAAGCACTGAGATGGCAGAGATTGTTGTGGCAGAAGCAACTGGAAAATGTCCTGAGATTGAAACACAGACATATTAACATCACCCTTGTGGACGCTAATGACTTGCACTTTAAAATGCCAGAGGCTCATACTGCCAGCTAAAACAAAGAAAAAACACATTTTTAGTCTCCAAAGACTTTAGATCTTTCCAAACTCTGAGGGCAAATTCAGCCATAATGTATTTTTGCAGTAGAGCAGGGCAGCTCATGCATGCCACTGGGGGAATCATTGCCTGGAGTTGCTGTAGGCAGTGTAGTCGGTATAGCTAAATAAAACAGCAGCTGAAAACCTTTGAGAGGTTAAACTAGTAATGAAGCATTCTATAATGCAGTGCAATCAAACCTAAACAGTTTGAAGGCGTATCTTGCTGACACTCGCAACCCTTGTCTTTCTCACTGAAATGTATTTAAGGAAACGACCACCAAACACAAGAATTTCTGCAAGAGCTTTACAATTTAAATTGACACATAATTAGAAAAATATTTTAATCTTTTGATGAGGTAACAATGTCCTACTTAGACGTTTCTAGATGAGGCATTCTTTTAAGAGCTTAGTAGTAATGGCAGATTGGAAACTTTCTGAAACTGTAAATGTTTAAAGAGATCTACTTGAAGAAACGGAAAGGTAACAGGAAAGGAAGAAAAACAGATGATGACAATAAAGACAAGACTAGGAAAAGGCTTCGAAGCAAATATTTGGAATAAAAAGTAAAAAAAGGACAAATGGGAAAGTGGGAAGTGGGAAAATATGTGCAGGATAGGAAAAATACAGAGGCCAAATTCATCCTCGGTATAAATCTAATTGATGAACCAAGCCCAAGAAACTGGACTGGGAGAAAGTATATTTCTTTCTTTTTTGATGCTTTTTAACATGTAAAAGAAAAAACAAATCCAAGTTTTATTTGCTTACATTAGAAATGCAAGCCACATGTACTTTTTTTCATAGATTCCATGGATGGCTAAACAATGAGCAGGGTAAGATTCGTGCACTATATGGATTGCATTAAACCTGAATAACTGAGAAAGTAATTTATACCTTGCCTAACTGAAAATACATTTTTTTCTTCTTAAGGACAAAAAATACTGATTAACTAATGTTTCAGTCTTCTTAGGGACCTACTACTACCTCCAACAATTAAACAAAACATCTCCTCTATAAATTTTATGATAAAGCAAAAGAACTAAAGTAAGAGGGCTTTCTTTTATTTTCAAATTACATTTAAAGTAATTCTTATAATAGAATGAGTCTGAAAAAAGAATGTTTTGCCAAAGACAAGTGAGAAAGAGGTCAAAATGCAGAGATACAGAAGAAACACTTTTTATGGTTGCCCATGTGTCAAATATTCATAATGGAATTAGGTGTTGGTAAGGGAAAAATGTTTGCTCAATGAACTTCTGGGTCTGCGCCCCACTAATGTTTAGGCACATCTCTATCCTCACATACATCTTGGTAAAGATATGCCTTAGGTACCTTTAAGCCAGTGGCTGGAGTTGTCAAGTGAGTAGTTAAAAAGATGAAAGTAAAATGTGAAATTGTGAAGTTTATAGGCAGAAATTAAAACAAAAACAAAACCTAGACAAAACCAATTAAATTCCTCCCCAAAATAATGAAATAAAGTGTAGTTCAGGGATAAAAAAAGCAACACATACACATGACTAAAAAACAGAAGAAAACAATTAAATTCTGAGGGCTAATATTGGGGGGAAAAAAGTAAGAGATGAACTTGCCAAAATCCTCAATATAAGGGACCAGCTCCATTCCTCTTTTGACCTATCTTGCCCATAGGCAAAACCCTTCCTGTTGGAGTCCTAATGCATTCCAACTAATTAACTGTGCATCTTCTAAATTCAAATTTAGATTTAAAAGTGTTGGGAGTGGTCTTCTAGGTAAAAAGTTAAGATTCCATTTGTTCTTGTAAAAATCTTTTCCAGATGCTTGAGCTTGAATTTTTTCATGTACGGATAACCTTTACTAAAAACTCTGGGAAGATGGAGAGTCTTGACCAAATAATGAGAGTTAGCTGTAAATGAACCTGCAGGAAAGTGGGCATGCTTCACATGGCTGTAACTCTAGTTGGTTTTTAAACTAGGAATGAACAAATTAACCAAGATCTGAACAAAACCTGGCCAGAAAAAATGTATAGTAGTACTGAACTGAAGCAAGTGAAATAATGTAAACAAATATAAAAGTTATTGAGCTGACCCGTAAGTCCTTGCACACCCTAAAATGCTACTGATGAAGTCCTTACACTGAAGTTCTACAAGGACCAGCAACACAACTTTGGGCCGTGACTGTACAGATTCCTCTGCATGTTTAACTTTTTTTCAGAACAGAGAATGTAAATTTAAAGCACTGTATGTATCACCAACTAAATCTTTGTGGAGCCCCCCTTATTCTATACGAAGTATGTTTTTACGCTCAGTTTAAGCTTTATATACTTCAAGGAATTCTTACTCCAAAACGAAAGTTTAAAAATGTTGATAAATTATAGCAAGCTTATCTCCAGAATTGTGTTGAATGCTGAAAGAAGCAAAGTAAGAACTATTAATAAAGATCATGCTGCATAGTCAGGGAATATCTAACACAGGAACCCAGGGTACAGACAGCTAACAGTCATCAGCTAAGAGTCAGGAAAATATTCTACTTGGCCTGACTTCAGTTAGAGCATTATAAAGTATTGGAACCTGTCAGCACTATTAGCACCAATTTCATTATTGTTCTACTAAAATTTGCAAATTAATAAGGACTAATAGCTCACTAGATCACGTTTTAAATACTGAATTTAATATCTAACTTTAGTTTAGAAAACTTCAAGACAGGATAAAACAGCATCATTGCTAAAACAAGAGATCTAGCCACCATCAGTCTCTTAGCTTGCCATTTCTGCACAGGCCCACTCCTTGTCATCACCTTGTGTTGGCACAAACAAACATTTGCATGGCTGCACAGTGTAAAGGGCTGGGGAGATGGTCTGGCATAAAACTAACCCAGACTGGTACACCCATCTGGTTCATCAAGCAGCTACGTAAACACTCGTGCCAGCACAAAAGGATGGTGCGGGTCAGGACTTTTAGAAGCAAAATACAGATCGAGGGAAATATTTTTAATATATCCTTCTTGCTTCCTATCTCAGAGGGTTCCTCAGCTCTTAGTGACAGACTGATCCCCCCCAGATATCAGACTGTGTTCACAGAACAGCCTCACACTTTGATACATAGTCCATTGACTCAAACAGAACAAGCACTTTTCAATGTATAAAGATCAGGCTAAGCTTATTTATTTGATTAATCAAAATTCTTTCAAGTTTTTATATATTTCCCTGACTCCTGCTCTGCCCTTGCCTTTCCTCCATGAATTTTTGGGGCTACACAGTAAAATTGGATGCTAATGTTCATTAAACAAGAAACGTGTGGAAGACAGATTTAAACAGAGAAGTGGGGATGGATATGGCATGGCATTGGCTTAACACACTCTCTAAGCAAAGACACAGGAGCTCATACATGCACACACCGAGCTGATCTCAACACATGTTGGTGTTCTCAGTGCCAGCAACATTTCCCTCCCCATCGCCTAGTGCTCTTTTGACCTACACGGTGGACATTCACAGGCAGGTCTCACGGAGGTAACTCTGCATCTCCGGGGAGGGTGACCTTCCAAGAAAGTCCTCTTGAGCAGTGACCACTCATTCCAACACACCTGAATTTACATGTGCTGAAATAACAACTAACTAACTCAGTTATTTTTCATCTGTACCAGCTGACAACACGATCCAAATAATGTTTTGTAAGTGAGCGAGCCACTTCCATCACTTACTGCTCCATGATTTTTCTCACTAATTCAGACAGTGATCCTTCCTTTAGGTTTTAAGTAAAGTACTAAGCTGAAAATTATCTCTATATAACATCGCTAGATTATAATTTATTTTGCTAGCTATTCCTAGCAAATACATTTTGAGTATTACTAGTTAACTCATTCCGAATTTACTATTGTTGAAGAGCAATCATTTTTTAATTAGTGTCACTAAGTCAAACGCTGTACAGAAGTGTGCCAACACAGCTGTCACCTGTATTAACCAGACTGGTAGTCCTGTCAGAACAGTATCAAAGCCAAGACCTAATTTCTGTGAAATCATGCTGGTTAACATTAACTGTATTCTCAGCATTTAACTCTCTATCGATGAAGTCCATGATCAGTTGACCTGTTACTTCCTTGAAGCTCTGTGCCTAAACAGTTGTCTTGTATCTCATTTCCTGAGTCAACTCTCTTACCACTTACAACAGTGTCAGATCATTCTCCTGATTCTCTGGAACTTCTCGGATTTTCATTTAAAATCAACATCATGAGTCAGGACAGGTTTGTTAAGAACCTCTTGGGATGACTTGTTTCAACCTGCTTACATAAAAATATTTAATGCTAAAAAAGCAGTCCTTTTATCCTCTTCATTGTGGAGCAAAAAAAGTTTTCTTGTTCATATATATGGAGGCATCCAGGTTTGTTGTGAATTACAACCATGACATTACTAAGTACTTCTAAATTTTCGGCATTGCAGGAAGTTCTGCCTTTTATGCTGAGAAACTGACCTCTTACTAACGGAATTCTTCTTTTTTCATGTCATGAAAAAATTCCTTTTCCCTATTTCTGTGCTTAATGAGAACAGTCTCGGGGATGGGAGTTTTAATATAAAAACTGGGTACCAGCCATTAGATTGTACAAGAAACCTGAAACCCTTTGGCTAGATAAAACAGAGAAATGTCTTCATTTTGAAGTATAGGTAGTTGAACATTTTTCAAAATCTGTGTTTAAAGCTCAAAGTTATGTCACTAATATTAGACAGCAGTAAACATACTTTTCTTCCTTGCTCTTCGTTTGCAAATGGTGACTACAGAGTACCTGTATAACAGTAAGGCATTATATCAGGTATCGGGCCACTGAGAAATTCTGAATAACTGGAGATCAGAGTGCCTAACCTGCAAGCAGGATTCGAGGCGACATAGCACAATTTTCACCAAAGACGCAAACCTAGCACAGTGCGTGTTGGAGAGACATCTGGTCTCTTGGACGGAAGAGAAATTTTCCAGGGATTAGATGTAGTCAGAAGCTCCTTTGCATAAAGCAGAAGAGAAGGAAGAATCCTTCAATCTCAAGTTTATAAACCTAGCCATACCATTTAAGAACTGGTTATTTTATTTTTTTCCCTGCTCAAATATTACAAATATGTGGGAAGAAATTCTCACTGTGAAAGATGCAATATGCTCTTCCCTCTGAAAATAAGCAATTTTTACTGGTACTTTCCAAAGAACAGCAACAATCAAGAAACAAAACAAATGAGGACAAAACTCTTTTTCAAATTTTATTTTAAGGCCAATATTCAGTGTACAGAATCAGACTCAGTGGAGCATGAAATTCTTGTCTGAGTCACTGATTTAGTAAAATAATCAAAAAGTGTTTCATGGCTTCATCAGAACATACATTTGCCAATAATAAGCAGAGGATTTTGCAGAGTGAATCCATGTTTGAAATATTCCTTTCCGCGCTGCTAAAAATACCATCTCTTTCGCATGTTTTTGATTAATGCCTTTAAAACATGAGTTTACAGAAATACACAAACACCTTTATACCACAAAGTCATGTATTTGAAGTAATTTATTAGACAAGTTAGTGAAAAGTAAAAGTGATTTTTTCAGAGGAGATACGTTTAAAACGTTAATAATTTTTTCTTCCTTTCCAGGGATTGCTTGTGCCGCACCTTGGATAGCCCAATATATTCGACTGCTATTTTATCTTGATTTATCCAGACAGTATCTGCCCTGTGGGAAATGCTTGAACTTTGCAGCCTTCACACATTGCACCAATGCGAAAATATCAGCAACGCGACCCATGTTGCTGAAACAGGTTACTCTCCCCAGTTAAATGATACCCAGTCCAGTCATCCTAACTGAAGTTTATGAAAAAAAAATCTGTTTGATGGAGTCTGCAGTATTTAATGATAAACATTTATCTTGAATAGTATAAAAGCTAAGTAGTTAGGAAAACACAAAGTACTCAGAAACCACAAAGAGAATTCAAGCTGTTTGTTAGGCACATTTGGAATTTACACTTGGATTTGACTTTCATTAACTGAAAATTCTATTTCAGTTGAGCTGACATTTTGTCCCTAGCTCACTGTATGCACACAGGTCTAGCTAGAAAGATGTTTTACTATAAATGTGCACTTCTTGAGAAAAAAAGGATTTTTTTCATGACACAACATAAAAATATATATAAAACCCATTCAAGGGCTTAAAGCAACATGGAAAAGGCCACCACTGAACCCTACTTATGGTAAAAATATCTATTTGTTTTTTAAACTCAGCAGCTCTGGAGTTCAAGAGGAAACCCTTTCAGAAAACAAATAAAGCCAAGGAAACAATACAGATTTCCTACATGACTAATTGACACTTGAGTTATAAGTTTTGTCTCGTAACACAACCAGTACTTGCACTTAAAAAAAAAGTAAACAAATAATTGTTTCTGCCCTGCCTTCACAATTGGAAATATTACTAGTTAGAGCACAGCCATACCAACATGTGATCTGGCATTTGACTTAACCAGTGGGGCAGAAATGTCCAGCAGGGATGACGGAAAAATTAGCAAGAGAAGAAAAATCTCTCAAAGCAGACCAGCTGCCAAAAAAATGAAAAACTTTTTCCATCAGTGATTGATCTGTTTTAAAAGATTCTTGCTCTCTGCCCTTCAAAATGCTTGTTTACACCTCTCTGGATACTTCTGTCTTCTCGGTCAGTCAGGTTTGTGGACTTACCCTGAGGGAAGAGAAACAAACAGAAAAATGGGAGTTCTTAACACCGTAAAAGCTAATTTGATTATTGTTCATAAAGATAACAATCCAACTACCATTTTGGACACCCGTATCATATTTGAATGACCTGAATGAAACTAAATTAAGTGTTGTTGAGACAAACGAGCCATACAAATATATAGTAGCATACTGTATCTGTCCCTGGCATGTATACCAGTGAGGTAGACATGTGAGGTATACATATACTGTATACATACACCAAAGGATTTAACATTTGTTTTAATGTTAGTGGATTAGGTTTTGCAGACTCTAAGTGGCCTTTGGATTAACCCTTCCAGGTCACATATGACTAATTGCCCAACTCCTAAAAAATATTCAATAACCATTAAGATAAATCAGAACTTCTGTAAAAAAAACTCAAATACTTTGAACCAAAGCAGAAGCTTAGACTTTAGATGCTCTCACTCAATCTGTCTTATATCAAGAATTATAAAATTTTTTCATTGTTTGGGATAGGAGGAGATTTTGCAGAAAGAATCAGCCAGCTTGCCCACTGATAAAAAAACAGCATAAGGATTCTTACCTAAGTAAAGCCTGTAAGCTTATGAATCATGTTTTATGATAATTTCCCAGTCCAGTTAGCCATCTGCATGATCTCTGAATCATTCCATTCTTGTTTCCAACCAAAAGTTAAAGCATGCATCAAAATCTGAAAATTATTTATCACATACTGGAGCTACCAGCAGCTGAAATACAGTTTTACCATTCCTGAAACTTGTCTTACTACTTTCTCCCCTCCAACACTCGTAATAGCCAAACCCTGGGACATGATATTCTTCATAGTACAGCATGCCCACAATTAAACATCTAAAACAAAGGCAATGACAGAAGAAACACAATATGTGATGCACATGCATATATATCTTAATTCTTACTTCGCTATTATTTAAAGGCAACGAATTTAAGAGACTGAAGGACTACTCATCAGTTACAGATTTATGATGGTTTTGCAGTTTTAAGTAACAGTACAATATGCAAATCTCTCAACTATATGATTCACTATAGTTCTAAGAATATACCTTCTGACAAAAGCAGCTACCTCAACTTCTCATTTTATGCAGCTTATAGAAAAATTTCAGATGTGACCCAGTTATGTCACAACCATTTTCAAACTGTGATCCTCTGAAAAGTAACTCTATAAAAAAAGCACCTTCTTACTCATCAGATCTACTCCCCATAGATAGCCAGGGTAAGATCTGCTGACTTGGTTACAAAAATAAAGGCTCTACTACTTATTAAAATTTCTACTAACCTTGCAAAACTAACAGAGCTAAGGAGAACAGGGAGCTAAATTCTTTCGCATCTTCAGTGGAAATCATTATTTTACAGTGCAATACATCTCTAAAAGAGCTCATCAAAGATTTTGGGTGGAAGCAAACAACAGCAAAGGCATACTTTTGCCTGCAGAAACATTTTAACTAACAGATAAGGAATAACTAACATAATAACTAACAATAAGGAATTAATTTAGCATTTTGTTAGAGAGTAAGTCACCATTGGCCATTGGAAAGGAATTATTCTACATGAAAACCGAGCATGCTTTATATGGAAATCAACAGGACTCTCAATGAGCAATTTTCAATTCAAATTGTCTATTATCCATCTTTCTCCAGTTCCTTGGTTTGCCACCTTGTTTGTCATTTCAACAAGACTCTTGCATATTAGTCTAGAAACCCTAAGATTTGGCTGTTTGATTCTGTCTTTGCTACTGCTTGTTCCTGTTCCAGTACCTCAGTTTGATTTTTATCACCCTGCCAGACCCAGAACACAGCAAACCAATATGCCATACCATCAAAGCTATGCAGTCAGGCTTCCATAGATTACAAGAATGGCTTAAACTTAAGTAAACTTACACCATGGATGAGCTTTTTTTGTTGGAGGGGAAGAGGGGAAACAGTTGACACTTAAGAGACAAACAGCCCCGAAAGGCATCCGAGCAACAAAATTTAATCTTAAATGTCCATGAAAAAATACATGGATCTTCCCACTGTCTTCTTGCAAGTGAGCTGTGCTTACTTTCTTCTTGTTTCTGGGAGGTGAACAGCAATCCCTTTTCCATCCAGTCAGCAGCATTACCCGTTACTCAATTACTCCCATCGCACAGATTTCTCCTTCCTTTCTGTCAAACTATTCTGTTGTCACCCTTCTCCACTTTCCTTCTGAACAATGTGTTTGTTTGTACCATCTCCATCTGACTTCTATAGCCCTTGAGCTTCTTACTTCGTTTTCATCCTCTCAAAATAAAACCTGACTAGTTCAGAAAACTTGACTTCAATCTTACTGCAACTAGAGATTTTTCATGGAGCACCCATTTTGCGCTACGTTAGGTAACACTGGCCAAATTACAAGACCTGAAAGACACTGAAGTAATAAAAGCTGGAGGCAATTTGGGATCCTGGAAAATATTCCAAACAAGGAAATCACATTATTGCTAGCATTAAGCAACTCAAGCTCTAAAAATCACACATTTGTTTTAAAAAACACTCTTTTAACAGATTTTTTTCTCTAAGTTCATCAGATGTTCTCAGGCTATGCTTTAAGTTTTTTTGCAAATGAAGCCGAAATATGCATTTTCATGAGGTCTGAGAAATATTAAGAGATTCAACAGAAAAACGTGAGGGTTTGCGATAACAATTGTGTGAGTACTCTAAGCTGATCCTACTTTCTCTTCTCAGAACAAAATGGAAATGAGATATTAAAAGTGTACAAAAACCTCAGCAAGCGTGAATTTAGACTTAGATTTTCTTTGCTGTCACATAAGAGTATCTGAATATCTATATAAACATACAGAGAACCACAGAGAACCACATTCATCATTATCCTTCTATATTTTACTGCCTTGAGTCATCTTTTTCAGAGGCGCTATTGCTTCAGCCTGAACTGCATGCCTGAGATGAGGCAAGAGGCTTAAGCCAACGCTTTCAGCCAGGTTTAGAGAATGAGCCATAGGGAAAGGTCACTTTTTGGTTTCTTTGTCATGTTCCCTCAAGATATATTAAGAATGCATATTCTTCATACCAGAATCTCTGAAGTAACACACTGTCTGAAATCTAAGGTTATCCTTACTCAGCCATCGGAAATAAAACCAATAGCGATACTAACAATACAAATACGTATGTATCTCACCATCTTCTCGGTTTCATGTCCCACCTTCCCCCAAAGTCTCAGGTAAGCGCCCCAAATGATTCTCTCCATGGCAAACCTCCCCGATTTCCCAAGATGAATGCAGCCACTAAATTAATACTGGGAACTATGTTGCCTCTTCCCATTGTGTAATATAGACCATGCACCACACCGAATTATGACTGTGGAGGGAGGACGGATGCCTTACCGCACCGGTGTCATCCGCACAGAGCTGCCTCTAGATGAAGCCATGTTAATTTAGGGAATGGAAGAGATCAGGCAAAAGTATCAGGAGGTTAGGAGCAAGAGGTTCCCCCCTACAGACCACAAGATGTTTTGTGCCCACCTTAAAACCTCCTGCCTTGAAAACTCTAGAAATGAACCCCACCTTTCCAACAGGGATTTGATGGCTCCGTCAGACAGCTCAAGCCAGTAGAGGGCACCTCTGAGACCCCCGAAGGAACCGTGGAATTAACCCAGACCCCGTTGCACAGCCTGCAAGCACAGACCACGTCTGACTTTTTCAAAGGTTAACATCTCATAAACCTCCTGTATGAGATAAAGGCAATTAGCCACGACCCCTGTTATCATCTTACCCTCTGACACACAGCAGCCACATCCAAACTGCCTGAAGGCAACAGTCCTAGGCCAACGCTGATTCTCTTCTACATGTCCTCTTACGTTTCCTCCACTGTTGCAAAGACATTTTGACACAAATTGGATCATTCACTCCAAAAGTTTTTACTGCTCAGATTCTGGGGATGCATTTATAGCATAATTTGAACTTTGGATTTCCAGATTTTCCAAAGCCAACTGTGGCATAAATGACATTTTTTAGCTGTTTTGTACATATGGGGTTTTATTTGAAAGATGGGAGAATGAGTGAAGAAAGTTCTAATTACTGCATGTTATTATAACTCATTTTGGAAATTTCCAGGTCACACTTCAATTAAGTTTGAAAAATTATTAAGAAGTGCTTATGATAAACTCTCTATGAAATTAGCAGAAACCTTATCAGAACTTACAAGTTGCAGTAGAGGCAGTATGCATGTAAGGAATGCCCATCTATTACCTTAAATAACCAGAACCATTCTGTGGCCTTCAAGCCGACTGGAAGAGTTTGGCTGGAGTCCCTCTTTTCAAATCCTCCCACCCTCCAGCACAGTGTGGCCATTGCCAGACTGCCTACTGGCAACAGCCCCAAGCTGTTTGATGCTAATTCCTCAAACTATGCCAGGCATGGGCTGAAATTGTTGTAGAGAATAGGAATTCAATATTAGAGACACAGCTCCAGAGCCCAGGAACATAACACGGCACTGCTTAATTATTATCCTGAGGGATAGTCTCCTGGGATTTATTAACGATGGGAATAAATTGCCTGGGTGGAGCAAATCCAGCCAAAGAACGAATCTTGGAAGATGCGGCCTGTTTAGAGAGAGGAAAAACCAGGCAGTCAGCAGAGGATTTCTTTTGCTTGTCTGGAGCTTTGTGTTAATTCTTTCTTTTGGTTGCAAGACCAACAAACCATGTTTCCTTAGACGGCTTCCTTTTCCTGGTCCCTCGTCTGCCACACGTCTTTCCTTCCCATCTCTCTTAGCCTGGACTCATTCACATCCGATTTTTCACTTGTCCCTTAGGCAGCTGACCACAGCTTTTCCTTCTATGACTTCTACAGCTCCTTCCTTTCCCTAGCACATCTTTTGCAATCCTCTTACTTGGACGAGTATCTTCATCCCCCTCTTTGGGGATGTTTGCGCCTTTGCCCTTTTCCGTATCTCTGGATCTGTATCTTTCATCTCTGGATAATCTTTTCTACAAATATAGCACAGCCACTGTGCTGAGGACCCACAGATCTATCTCAAGCTTTTTGTCCATACTGAAATCCCGGTGCCTCATTCATATCTTGTGTGCAACTCATCAACTCAAGCATGGCATGGCTAAAATAATACTTTCACTCCACATAATAACTCCTCCTGTTTCTCAGCTACTACTGGGACACTACCATACAGTGCTTTCTCTAGATTCTTGCATATAAGCGGTAATAATTTTTCTCCATGAATACCATATCTAATACACAACTTGTTTTCTTCATCCAGAGAACTAAAACTCTCACCTAGACTCTAAACATTATGTCTCAATTTACCAATTAAGAATTTTCTCTTTTTCAGATCTTGATAAATGTGATCTAGACCCCCACATCCATTCAGAGAACTTCAGCAAATCCAATTTCCTAAGTCTACCACTTCAGGTATATCACATTTTGAATTAATTCCTTGGGACCTCCTTTCCTTTTCACATCAAACAGCTGTCTTTACAGAATCGTATCTACGATCCCTCACTCGGTAGTGAAAGGACAACTCTCTGAACAGCCTATCGTTTCAGAACCTGTTATCTACTCACTAGATTTTTAAACAGCTTTGCATTTTCTTTGTCCTTTGGAGGAATTCCAGCATCTGTCCCTATGTTCTCCTTCAAAACACCTCTTAAAATTATTCTTTACTGATTCAGTAGCGGTGAAGTCTCAGCAACAAGAACCTGCTATTTATTGTGCTGACCAATGTCATCTTGTTATTTTCCTTTACTCTTCCAGTCATTTGCTTTATCATTTCTGGTCTTATTGTAAGCATTGTAGACATTTTTGTATTGTGTCTTTAGAGTGAGCTCCCAGGGGCTCTACTCCATAATCAAGTTTGGTAAGAACATACCTAAGCCAGCCTAATAATTAGCATGAATGCTACTAGGTTTGTACTTAAGGTAAAAAAATTCACCTTGGTCTTCCTTATTAAGACTAAACTCTGTATTCTGCGAAATACCATAACGCTGCATGATACAGCAGAAGCTGTGACAACCAGTAACATCACAAACATTGTCTTACTGGCTGTAGCTGATGCCTTACGGCTTGGCTATGACAAGTCTCGAGCATCCAGGACTTTCTTATAAATAGCAAAAGTGGGCGTTCATAACTTTTAAAAACTGGGCCCTTTGCATCTTCACGAGGAGACTTTACAAGTCTTATCAAGTAAAGCTTCATCATAAATGGCTGATTGTAATTGATTTGATAAAAATCAATCGCATCTCTTTTAATGAACCACCTGCCCCCTGGAGTCATTATTTGCAATCTATGGCAAAAATAATTACATGGCTTTTGGTATGAAAACGTTGATTTGTAAGTTAGGAACTTATCTAATTTAGTGTTTTATGTCATAGGAACCAGCTTTTGCTCGCATGCCAAAATGAAACATGTACGCAGATGGCCTCTTGGAACATCGAAAGGCGCCCAGGTAGAGATTTACTGTTAAGAAGTTCTCAGTTGCGGTCCTTCCCTCCGCCGCCCCCTCCCACCCGCTCCCGGGCGGGCAGCGGGGGCCGAGGGCACGCCGCGCCCCCGCGGAGGCTGACCGCCACCACGGCCCTTCCCAGCCCGACCGCCAAGGATCGCCTCCTCCCAGCAACGCGTAGGCACCGGGTGGCACCGGCAAGACGGAGCTTTTCTCATTACCGACGGGCGGAGGGATTTATTTATTTTTCCCATTCGCACGCCACAGGCCGCGTTTCCAGTGGTGTCCGAAACAACCCCGTCCCGCCCCAAAACCCTCAGCGAGCGGCAGCCGCCGGGAACCGCCTCCCTCTCCCTCCGGACAGCCACCGCCGGGCTGCAGGGCAGCGGCAGCCCCCGAGGCCCTGCCCGGCCCGGCCCGCTCCGCTCCCGCCCCGCCGCCCAGGCCCCGCAGCGGCTGCCGAGAGCCCGCCCCGCCCCGCTCGCGCCCCGCCGCCCACGTGACTTCCTTCCGCAGGCAGGGACGGGCAGGCGCCACCCCCCGCACCAGCCTCCTCTCGCAGGCGCTACCCGCCCGCGGGGCTGCGCGGAACGCGGTGCCCATCTCCCGGGAGAGGCGGCCGGGAAAGCCCCCTCTCCCTGCGGCGGAGACGCGCCGAGCCCGCGCTTCCCCCCATCAGCTGCCGGCGCCCCCCCGGCCGCCTTCCGCTGGCGCGGCTCGGGGTTGGCTGCCGATCGACCCAACCCGGGGTTGGGCTGCGCCGCCGACCTTGCGTGGAATGTCCCATCAGTGCCACGGGGTGGGATTGGAAGCGCGCCGAGGCCTGAGTGGGCCCCGTTCCGAGAGCGGGGCCGGCGGCCCCCCCTGCGGGGAATGGTTCCTCCCGTCACGTGGGTCGGCGCCCCGCCTCCGCCGACCCCTCCCGCCCTCCCGCCCCTCCTGCTGCGCGTGCGCAGTAGCGCGGCGCCCGCCTCACGTGCTCCTCTGCGTCCGGCGCGCGCGGCGGTCATGGCTGCCCTGCTGAGCTCCGCCGGGCGCCTGCGGGCGCTCTGCCCGCGCCTCCTGCCCCTCCTCCGCCCGCCCGCCGCCGCCGCCGCCGCCCCCCGCCCGTCGGCCCCCGCCAGGTGAGACCCTGCACCGCGGGGCTGCCCGGCGCTCGTCGGGGGGCCGGCAGGCCGCGGAGGCGGCGGGGGGCCGCACGGTGGGGCCGGCTGAGGCGGCGGTCCCGGCTGTGCCGCCTCCCGCGGCCGTTGGCCCCTTCGGCGCCGCCCCCCGGAGCTGCCGGCGGGAGCCCTGCGGCCCGGCCCGGCCCGGCCCGGCGGCCTGTCGCTGCGTGTGCGCGGCAGGGTGAGCTCAGGGTCAAAGGCGGCGGGGGAGCCCCGCTTCCCTCCGGCTGGGTCGGCGAGGGCGGACCGCTCC
Organism: Platalea leucorodia; assembly: GCF_965183815.1. Taxonomy (NCBI): domain Eukaryota; kingdom Metazoa; phylum Chordata; class Aves; order Pelecaniformes; family Threskiornithidae; genus Platalea; species Platalea leucorodia. The sequence continues at coordinate 30,279,110 of NC_138825.1, read as the reverse complement.
TTCCGCAGCGGCGCCTCGTTGGGCGCGAACGGAAGCGGAGTGCTCTCCTCTCTGTGAGGAGCAAAGGGCACTGCCCTCTGGGGGGTACTGCTGCAGGGGGGCAAGCTGTGCGGGGCGGGTCGAGGAGGAGGAGAAGGGGAGAGACCGGGTGGAGATCGGCAGCGATTGACTGTGGGCAACTGCAGTAGGGATCTGGGCTTCTTCACGGTTCCTGTCAGACTCCGCTGTGTCGATTATCGGCAGGAATATCTTAATTCCTTTACTATGGTTCCCTCTCTTCCATCACGCAGGTAGGGTGGAAAGCTCACCACACCTGCGTGCATGCCTGTCGCTGTTTTGACCACACTAATATGTGGTTGGTGCCCTGCAGGAAGTTTGGAGACACAACCCTTCCTTAACATGAGTACTTTTTTTTTCTTTTTAAATAAAAAAAAAAAGTGAGTTTTGGGAGAGCTACGCTTTCTCTTCAGTGGTGGTGCACTGCAGCTCCACATTCGGTATGTTTGTTATCCTGAGCACATACCTCTTGAATGTAGATGTGCAAAAGGCTCAGCCCTGAATACGTGAACAAACATGCCAGAATCCATGTTTTTAGGAAGCATACGATATTTCAGGGGTTTTTGCATGCACTACTATTTTAATGAATCACAAAGGTGATGTTAGCATTCTGTTATATAGGCAAGCTAGTTGTGTCTGTAATTACTTGTCCTAAGAAGCAAGCACCTTGTACAGATGGTAGCTATGTCAAAGAGTTTGGTATTTATTTTTTGTATTTCATGTAGTGAGTATACTGTTACAACTACATGAAGATTTGTGCGAACTTTTTTAACATTAGGGGCTACTTCATTGTCAACAAGTTGTCAAACTGCCTGTGAATGAGGTAAAGGTTTGTTTATGAATTCCGAGCCTTGATGGGGTTAGATTTTTGGTTTCCTCCATGCCCAGTTTATAAGTCTTAAAACAGGGAGTTGGGAATGGATTGAGAAGCTTAGCTTTCACTTATGTTAAGTGACTTGCTGTGATTATAATTACAGTTGTTAACTAAAAAGTTATATAAAATTAAACAATTAAGATAATTATAAATAATTTGTAAATATAAATGTCTAGCTAAGTAGAAGTTTATATTAGTTTCCTCCAAGGATATGAATGTTTGCTGTGTTTCTTCCAGTGTTTGCAAAACATAATGAGGATCCAGTGCAGGTGGGTGGGAAGGGACCTGCACCTCGTTATAGCTCGGGTGGTCCCTCTAAGTCAATGTAACTTAATGCCTGGTAGAAAACCAGAAGAGTTGTCTGATGTTCTAGATGGATAAATATGTTCAGCAGAGGACTTGGTGAGTTCCAGAGCTGGTTCGGGAGAAGGGATGGGAACAGATGAGAGTCAGCAATAGAGAACTCCTGGAGGGAAGTCTCACCATCAAAATAAGGAAGTTGTTGCTACCTGCACTAGCTTTAGTGCTTATCAAACCTATTGTGAGCTTATTTTATTTGGTAGCCTGACTGAAATCTTACCTAAAAAAGAATATAGTTTTCTCCTGGTTGTAGTGGTTGAATTGTAATAGATTGTTAAATGCTAAAGTTGGTGTGAAGGATGGAGTAGACCTGTGTGCAGGAAGGACCAAGAACTGGGAAGATATCTGCTGTGTGGTTGGCAATAGAACCACATGTTTAGTTAGTTGCAAATCGTGAATAAACTTTTCTACTTTGAGGTAATTCAGCTGATTTTTGTTTTCCTCAACTGGAAGCTTAATTTCCTAAATTAGTTTGTTGCAAGAAGTAATGTTCACCAAAATTCATGTATGACTTGATGAAGGACTAGCAGCGCTTTTTTTCCTACAACTGTGTTTCTGGAAAGAACTTGAAAAGTGCTTTATGTGATGATAATTTGGCTCTAACAGCTGGGTTTTGGGGTTTTGGTTGTTTTTGGTTTTTTTTTTTTTTTTTTTTTCTTTCCCCCCACAAATGATACTTTTTTCTTGCACCAGATTATATTCTTCTATATTTTCAAGTATAATTGTAGTCATATGTGGGGTAGTGTAGTGGTCATGCTGAAAACTCTTTAATTCTCAGGCTAGATTTAGTTAAGTATGTGAGAAAGGTGCTTGGTAGAGAACATACTCACAGGAAACAGCAGTATTTATTTCATAACTTTTAGGTTTCAGTCTAAACTGTGAATTATATTGGAGTAAGACTGAGCAGTACACCTAAATTTGGGCATTGTTTCTGTCCAGTAATTTCATTCCTAAGATAATTTTTCACCTAAGATCTTTGTCTTCCTGTCACTTTACTATATGGGTTTAGGTTTACAAGTGATAATCTAGGACCAAAGTGTAAAGCAAAGGTAACATTTTATGAACCAAAATTGCACATATAAGCATACAATCGCATTTCATTTTTTACCTTAAGTAACTATCCATTGTTGTTTTTTTCTACTTAAGCCTTAATTTCTGGAAATGGACCTCTTTTGAAGAACTAGAGTAACATGGACAACATTTAGACTTGCTATACTCACTGTTCAGGTCTCGAGATGGTATTTCAAGAGTGAAATGCAGTCTGCCGCAGTAAATTCCAGAGAATATTGATAAAGTTCTAATAGGAATAATGGGGAAAAAAACCCCACAGTTTTAGGAGTAAATAAATAACAAGGCATAATCCAGCATTTCGCAAGAGAACTGGGTGAATGACTATATGTTTACATGTGCTTGGTATAGTTGTTTTATCATAGAACATAATAAAGTCAGTTCAGAGGCGGGTTTGAGACTTGCATTACAATAATGGTTACAGAAAAGTTGCAAATCTGTTCACTTCTCTAGAGATGTGAAACAGCAATCATTCATGTTCAAGCAGAGATTTTATCAAAGCATCGTATTGCTTTGATTTTTAATATAAACTTCTTCCGAAAATGGATTAGGACAGTAGATGAATATTCGATTGCATTGGATGGTTGAGAAACATTTCGTAGCAAACCAGATCAGATATAAGGCAAATTTACTATTTCACTTCACTGCCCCTAGTATGAAATGTGAAATATACTGAGCTATATGTCAGCACTCTCATGCTATGCAATTATAACAAGCCATGACAGACCAATACAACAAATGTACTGCGCTGATTTATGTGGCACAAATTATTTACTGGAACTTTGTTCATAGAAGCTTCACTGAGGGAAGAGATGCTTAAATTTGCTGCTAGTAGCTGACTGTCAGGAATGCTGTAACAAACCCCTCGATCAACAAGTGTTCAGAGTAGATTTTGATTTAACGTCAGAGTATCTTTTGGGGACTTTATTCTACGTGCTCTAGGTGATTATGTTATGGTTTGATGTTACAGCTTGCTCCTTGGGTTTCCCACAGTGTTGGGAGGAAGGGTATTGGCTCCATTCTTCTCACACTGACTACCCTCCCATTGCTGGCCAGCTTGTCCTGCTTTAAATCGGGGTGCTCCTTGGACCTATTACTGGGCTGATTTCATTTGCTGGACTTCAAGGAAAAAGTTTTCTGACAGATTGACAGGTTTTATTGGACCCGTTACGGATCTGATGAACTCTAGAAGGGTGGGACCACGGGCAAAAGTAGAAGAGGGAAGCCTGCCTGATGACTGTGTGATATTAGATCAATGCAGCTGTGTTGCTGAACCGCACTTTTAGATGTGCGAGTGCTAGGATACTCATCCTGAAGTTGACACCCTATCTGTCCTCAGAGAAAAGGAGAACAATTAGGCTTCTAAGGCATAGATCCTAAAAGTGTAGCTGAGAAGGAAAATCAAGTGGGATCTCTACATGCAAGTCTTGCAAGGCATCTTTGGCCTTGCTGTCACTTCCTCAGTTTGAGATTCTTGTCCGTGAGTTTAAATGTCATTTTTTGGGGCTGTGGAGCAAAGAGCATCTCCCCAAACAGCAAATTGTACTGTAGTGAAACCTCCTGCTTCTGTGTTCTGTTCAGAGGAGTGATTGCTGAGGAGGTTGGTAAGAGGGTACCACGTGCGATGCTTTTCAAGTTGTCTTTGTAAAGACTGTTGACTTTTGGTACGTTGTGGTGTATTTGTACAAGATTAAAGCATGTTGGTGAGATGGGAAGGAAAAATACCCTTTTAAAGACCCTTGTTTCAGATCTGGGGGGATTTGATTTGAGCTTTGGGTAAGCTGTACATTAAAAACCCAAATGATTCATGTTTTAATGCATGGTACTTTTTTTAAAATTAGCTGCAAACAAGTTGCTTTTGGCTATTCGCTATCCTCCTCAGCAATGCATCACCAGTGGATGAAAATGTAGAATTGAATGCTTAATTACTTTACATTAGCAAAATTATAGAATTAATGGGCTTTAAATGCAGAGGAGGCATTCAGTAGGCTTGCTGTTTGTAATACTGAAGCAGTCCTCTGTTGTAGTAACGTTTCACAAGCTGCACTGTTGTGGTGGTTGTATGGATTTTACTGACGGACATAAAATGTCTAGAGACTTCCTAAGAAATAGCACAAAGCAAAGTTTTTCTGCTTTGCTTCTTGTGAATCCCTTAGGCAGAGTTTTTAGGTATTCTCCAAGAAACTTGAGGTTTCTCATTCTACAGGAAAAAACATAAAATTTTCTCTCTTGTAGGATCCTGCTGTATCTCATTCAAACAAGGATACAGTGGCCTGAACATTGAGGCCTTTTTTTGTAGGTGACCATAGCTAAGTCAGGGGAAGTTGTGTTTAGCAGTCATGTGAATCGTGCTGGGATCTCAGGTAGTATATTTAGTCTTATATTTAGTAAATTTAACTAAAGTTAAGTTTGTAGTGCTTTTATGCATAGTAATGAATTTTAACTCTTAAGTTTACCGTTATTCTACTTTGAGCATGGCTTGTACTTTGAAAACTATTTGGTACACCTTTTGCCTGTGTAGTTGAGAAAGAACAAAATATTCAGTACTTAGAAAAAGCATAGCAACTACCTTATTGTGGCTCTGATAAAGAGAGACAAATATCCATACGGTGGCTTTGTAATTCTTTTTTTTGAATGTTTGGAATTGGTCAAGTTTTACAGAAAGTAAACTTTCTGCTGCTGCCAGGGAGAGCATTGGAACCATCTGCTTTTTGAGTTTTGGGAAAGATGGGATATTTTTTACTCAGGCTGGTGCGTAAGATGTGTTCCTTTAGGAAACTGAAGGCACTGCCTTTAGTCTGCCCTAGAAATATGGAAAACATGTAAATACACTAGTATATCCCAGCACAGTACTGGGATTCTCAATAAACCCTTGCAAACATAGAAGAATTTTATTAGTTGACTTGGTATAAATTTCCCCATGCACACTTCATCTCTGCATAAGTTTTTTTTATGAGTTTCTCTTCAAGTACTTTCCAAATGTTGTAAGATAAATTGGAGGTGAAAAGTTACTGCTAAATAGTGGGTGGTTGTGTGTTGGGGTTACGAAAGTATAGTTGGTTAACCTTTCCTGTGTAGGCAAGGTCTACAGTTTTAATCCTCAGAATTGTAGAGACAAAACTGAAATGGTGTAAAGGTACAATTATGTAAAGGCTCAAATATTGGAAAGCTACTTCTAATCTTGGGATTGTGGGAGTAGGAGAGAGATCACTTTATAAGGCTTAATATATCCTTTTGAGCTTCTCTGGGTAGGTACAAAGAAACATAGTTCTGAAGCATAGTAAAGAGAAATTACACATGTTGGGGAAGAATCAGATTGCTAATTCAAGCAGATCTGAAGTTTATTGTGCAGCTTCACATGCTTGCAAATACAGTGTTTCACACAGAAAATCTTAAAATGCTGTTTAAAGGTAATTGATGAAAGTAAATACTTGGCACTCATTGCAGCTCTTGGAGAAGTATGCATTTTGCTGTGTAGCGTAGCATTTAATTCTGAACAAGTTCATTAAAATAATTGAAAAAATGTGGTTACATCATAAGACTATATAACATCTAGCATCGAGGCAGGATCAGAAATGCCAAGGTCATGTGTGATAGATTTTTTTTTTTCTCCCCGCCTCCTAATCTTGCTTTATAAGCTTCCAAATGAGAAAGTTTGACTGTCGAAGTATCCTGTTCTAATATTTCATTACAAATAATATTACAACAATTAATATTAGCAGTGTGATGCCTGATGGATTAGGGACGGTTGCTTCTCTGCTTGGAGAATGGGATGGGATAGATGAATCTTTTGAGTCTTTCAAACTTGGGGGGTTTTTGTGAGTAAACACACCAGGACAAGCAGAATAATTCTTGTTGTATTTTATCTATGTTGCTTTTTTTAGGAGTTAAAGAATTGTTTTCTTTTTTGCTGTGTGATGTTTCATGTTTAGCAGTGACTCATTTTCAGTACTTTTTTGGTTGTACTGTTGTCTAGCCAATTGTACACCATCTTACATTTCTGCGTTTGTTTTTTGTCCAAAATGTACAACTTTCTTTGGTCTGTATTGAATTTCCTTTTTGTTGATTTCAGACCATTACATCAAGTAATCAAGATGACTCTGAAGTCTGAGACTCTCCTTCTAAGAATTTGCCACCATTATGGTGTCATGTACAAATTTGATAGGTTTATTTACTCTTCTGTCATCCAGATTGTTAATGAAATTATTGAATGGACATGGGTTGTACCAGTCTTTCCCAGTTGGGTCACGAGATAGCTTAATTTAGAATCCCACAAAATATATTCTCAATTTTGCAACAAACCCTGATCAGCACATTTAATTTTTTTTTTTTTTTTAAACAATGACTGCACCCATACTTTTGTAACTACAGGTACATTTATCTCCTTGTTTTGCTTATGAGATTGTCAGGTAACATGGTGCCAAAAGCCTGTACGTCAATCCATATTTCTTTATCGATTATGCTTCTGTTTTTCCCAAAAATTTCATGAATTTTTGAAGGTAATTCCAAAGGACTGGACATTGAGTAAGGCCTGTTAATGTGTCTTAAATATAACATATTTTAATGTTTCCAGCAATTACTTAGGTCATTCTTACTTACACCCCCATCTCCTTGTTAAAATTTAGTCATGATAAAATGGTTAAAAGTTACATAGTATGGTTGCAATTAACATTTTTTTTGAAGCTAAACAGTATATGAGCTCTCATTTTTTTTCCATTTTAAGAGGTATGTGTATTTTCTGAAATCATCTTTCTTGCTGCCTTTTTATGTGACTTTCTGACTGAAATGGTTAACATAGCCGCCTTGATTTTTATCCTTTTTTTTTTTATTCCCCTAATCGTGCGTTCTTTCTCAACTTCTAAAAACAAGAATTGCGCAAGGTTGTGGAAGATTCCTGATGCATGGATAACTGCTTCATTTTGTTAGCTGCTTTTTCTGTTTCATGGGGAGGTTGTGCCATTAGTATAAATTTTCAGTACGTATGTCATCTACTGCATTCTTCTGTCTTTCACTTGATTGCCTGGAATCAAACCTGATACTGTGTCCCTTAATTTGTTAACTTCGCATTTTTTTGGAAGCTGTCTTTCTGGTCTGCTCAATCTTTCATCTTTTAGAATAGTGAACTTAACTTCTTTTTTTCTTCATTTTCGCCTAAGTTTTGTGTTCTAAGTTGACTTGTAGTGCTACGAACCAAATTCAAGATAGTAGATGCCTGCAGCTTCATTCAGCTTTTGAAGCCACAGTTATTTTTAACAAATTCTTACTATGGGATTGGCTTAGCATTACACCGTGCCTTAAATCATGCTAAAAGTATAATTTATTCAAATGCTGAAAGACTACAGATGATGACGTACACCTGAGTCTTACTCTAGACATTATATTTCAGATTGGTAATGGTAATGTAGGTGGATGCCAGTGGAAGTTTGAGTTCCTCAGGTGGTTTTATACTCTCATACTGTTTTCCCCTGTCTGTCTAAATTGGGAACTGACTCCCATGTTGCCATTCCTTAAAATGTCTTTAGTCAGTATAAATTAACAGAAACACCAGTACCATATTTGATAATATCTGGGGTGGTGTGTGTAAATAGAAATGCCCAATTCTGCTGATCTTTCAGAAGGTTAAGTTAGTATATAAAAACAACACCACATATAAGAGTATAATATTTTACAGTGTGCAACCGTAGCAATTGATATAGTATAATATTCTAAACTTACGTTATAAACAGCATCATGCTAAATGCTAAGCAGGGACAGTTTAGTAACAAGTAAAATTGCAGAGTCCTTCGAGCATGCACATACTGTTTTTGTCTTCATACTTAGTCTGATGGAGCTATGCAAGTGTTTTAAAATGTTTGTTACTTTTGACACATGGAGAATCTTACAAAGATGGCTTTCTTAAAACAGTGCAGGACTTAAGAATTGTAGATATCAATCAGTTTATGGTTCTAAGTGTGTCATGTGGCATAAGATATAATTCAATAATTTGCAAAATACTATAAAACAATAGCAGATTTTTCTAGAAGAAGATGTTTCAATTTTAATCTGAAGCACAGGAGTTTTGCCCACTTGTGCTTTGCTTGTTAATGGAAATCAGAGTATAACTTTCTGTATTAAAAAGACAGTAAGTCCTGTGTTGCTTGCTTCCAAAGCATTTTTTCCAACCTGACTTGAAGTATTCTGAAAAGCTTTAAAGTAGCTTTTTTTAATGGGTGTATAAGAGTGGATGATGCCATTTTCTTTTTTTATCTATATCTTTAAGAAAAAATAGATTAAGAACTTGCAGTCATTACAGTTTCATTCTTAGCCAGTGGCTAGCTCATAGTTGAGTATTGCTATTTACGTGTTTTTAATGACTTGAAGTTGTAGACATCTCATTTAGTTGTTAACACCCAAGAGGACTTAAGATTTAGTATCTTACTGTTGTTATTACCTTGTACTACTGGACTTTAGTGATTTCTGTTTTAGGAAAAGTACCCTGTCTCTGATTACATGATGAGGTAGAAGGAGAAGAGGGAAAAAAAAGGAAGGAAAGAATCGGGGAAAAGGACACCTTTGGAAATACTTCTAGTGAGAGATGGCATTACTAGTAACGAAAAAAAAAAAAGTTTGATAGTGTTAACCTGACAAGCTGCTTACCACCAAAACTGGTGTTTCAGTTTCTTCGTTTTCTTCCTAATTCCTCTGATTTTAGCCACCTATTCCTGCTCTATTACTTTTTTCTGGTTCATTCTGGTGTTTTTTGGACATTGTGAGCTGTTTCCACTGTAACCTGGTGGAACAGTATGGGCTTTTTGTAGAAGTGACTGAATTGGTATTGTGCCAGGTTAGTGAGTTAAATAAGCTCACAGAGGGATCTGAATAAAATGAGAGCTAGCCCAAAGGAATAAGTGGGAACTTGCATCTAGAAGGAGGTAGAACTGAGACTGAAGGAGGGGAATCTCTCCTTTTTTGGCAGTCTTTTTTCCCTTCTTCAGTTCTTTCTTCCTTGTCCTTTCCCTAGTCAGATGAAATGCAGATAATTTGCTGGCCTCTGGAAAATTCTTCAGGATGAATTCAGGAGGAGATTGTGCAGTGTAAAATTTGCCTGCTTGAAAAAGATAATGCCAAATAGTAGTGATGTTCCTCATTACAAAAGGATTTTTTTTCATGTCTTCAAAAATCAAACATCTTCTACTAAACTGTTTTCACAGGTCTATTGGGAAAGAGATTCTGCTTCAGGCTGGTTTAATTTAAAGACTTTTACTCCTAGAACTTATGGTCTGCTCAGTTATCAAATCAGGATTTCAAACAGCAAGGAAAAAGGTGGTCTTTGGTTACTTCCTACTCACAAGAGGCAACCAGATGGTAAACCATCAGTCTGTTTTTTCCACCACACTGATATGCACCCCACTGATGATTTTTGTGCCGTTTAGCAGCTTGCTGCCAGTCCTGCTGAAACACTGAATCGCCAGCAAGCTTTTTCTCCTCCACTGGACTTCCTCTCCTAGGGCCTTAAACTAGCACTGGTTGGTGAGAAACCAACCAGCAAATATACCTGTGAAAAAGCTCCAGGTGTGGGAAATCGTTTTGTAGAGAATGCCAGCACTCCCACTTTTAGGCTGCCATTTCAACAAAATGTGCAGCCATTGCTGCATAGGACTCATGGAGCATCTGTAACAGCAGGGAGTACAAAAACTAGTTTGTTTTTAAACTAGTCTACAGATGTTACAGAAATTTAGCTGAAGATCTGTCTAAAGAGCCAGAGATGAGGGAGGGCAGTTTCAGAAGTGGCTGAATCTTCTTTTTGCCAGTCAGCTTGTATTACTTCCTTTGTATAGGATTCTGGAGGAGGATAGTCTGGTTTATTTTATGCAGTTGTAAGGACAATTAAGAACAGACTTGCAAAAATGCTTGGTGTAATGATAACTTTACCTGCACAGGCTGTTCACAATTCCATTATGTACCTCAACTTGTTCTTTTTAAAAAAAAAAATTGGCAAGGTCTTATTGTTTTGCTAGAAATAAGAACACTTTCTCATTATGTCTCTTGTTGTCATACTTTATTTTGAGGAAAAAAAATATTTAAACAAATCCAGTGTTGATGTTCGGTTTACATCACAGGATGGCTGCTTCATGCTTGTTAATGTAAATTCTGCAGAATGGGGAATGATCCCGTTGTTCTTTAAGCCATTGTTGTCTAAACCACTGGCCTCTGCATTAATTTTTGTGTGTTTTAATTGAAATGAAAGGTATGATTTGCTGCCTTGATTTGCTGTGTTCTGGAAGGGATCTCTGTGACTGTTCTTGCAGTGATTTTTCAAAAGCATGTGAGAACTATTGTGAGAAGCCATAGTGGGACAATAGACTTATAGCACTTGGATGACTTCAAAATTTTTATTTTTGTGGGAATAGTATTTGAAACATTTAACTCATGAGGTGAATCCAACTGCAAATCTCAGAAACAGTTGTCACTGTGAGAATATACATGCCTATATCTTTTTAAGTAGAAAGACACTGAAATGAGTCACCGGTATTTGGTTATATCAATATGGAATGGTTATCTTCATCAGCAAGAAGTGCATTATCTTTTTGACATTATGTGACTAGTGTAGTTGCAAAATGACTCACAGAAGTGTAATCTTTATTTTTTTGTTTGTTTTTATTTAAGCAGAAACATTTTGTACCAAATAAGGTTCCTTACAGTTGCACCTCAACAGGAGGGAAGTGTTAAAGAAGAACCAATTTCAGAAATTCAAACGAGACAGGCCTGGCAGTTTGACTGGGCATTAAATAAACTGGATAACTCTGTCAGGAAAACTGGCCGCATCCCTAAAGCCCTTCTACTAAAAATCTTCCATGATATATGCAAAACAGGTAAGTTGCTTCCAATTAAAACAAAATAAAAGCTAAATTTAAAGCTGCAATATAACAATTCACCAAAACAAGGAAATTAATTGAGAGAGTTCTGAGTTATATTTTGTCTTTGAGTGTTGTTTAATCTGCTGCATATGCTGATAAACAGGCTTTTACTGCTTTAGAGATGATGTTTTGCTTTGAATCCACACGTTTACTTTTCCAGTTCTTTGGGAATTTGTAAGTGTCAGTGTACTTTTAAGATATCATATTGCTTTGCTTATTGCGGGTTTTTAATATGGTGATGTTACACCTTCCTCATATAACTGTATTGTGCGCTCTGAACACGGGTCATATCTGTCTGTTTTACACAGTGTATATTTAAAATGTCTGTAATAAACCATGCTGTCCTTAAGAGGTTATTTGTTTTAAAATGGAACTATATAGAGAAATGTGGAGGTAATACCCAAGTTTCTGCATTCCCAGGTAGCTGTGGTTATTCAGGACAAGAAAGTGTTTGTGGTTTTTTGTTTTTGGTTTTTTTGGGTTTTTTGTTTGTTTGTTTTTGTTTTTTTTAATAAAACAAAAATAAACAGCTGAGGCATTGTTCATTCTGACAGATTCAATGCCCCTTTGGCTAAAAATAGCCAGACTATATTAATATTTTGCAAACCAGGTACCACAGTTGTTGAGGTTTGGTACCAGTTAGGATGAGGCAATGGAGATATTTGCTAAATATACTCACTAAGTACTAGTGCCAATATTTATCGATGACAGCATGTGTTGTTTTAGTTTTAAACTGTGCTAAGTATTGCTCTGGACTGTTAATGGTTTGTATACCTGGGATTGCGCTTTTAAAAGTTTTGTCGTTCACTGTTTAAAAGCCAAGTCTTCAATTCATGCTCTTTTTTCTGCTGAACTTCTTATTTTTTCTTTTTGCTTGTGATATCCTTTCTGATTCTGACTGCTTTGTCTTTTTTAGGTATAAACTTATAATTTGCGAGTGTGGGTTGGCAAGAATTTTATGTCTCTAAGCTTCTCTGAAAATCAGAGTTCTTCATGATCTTTGATTAGTTACAGTTTTTAGGAAGTCATATTAACAAAAAGATTAATTGCTTATAGTCGTTTCCTTTAGCTGTGTAAGTATATTTAACATAAAAAAAGCATACAACTTCACAAGAGATTTAACTAGGATGTATTAAAATAAGTGACAAATATTTCCCTTTGTAAAATTCAGTCCTTTTTTTTTGTATTAGTGATGTTGAAAACTAATTTAGCCAAAGCGTGAGTGGTTAGTTACTGTTGGTTTCTTAAAAAGATTTGCCTGTGTTTGTATTGTTCTTCCATTTCTAATTACAACATGAAAAATGCCCAAAGGAGGTGCTTGCTGTAGATCTCTTATCCTGCGTCTTTCCGTGCTCATGCTGCCAAACCTTTTTCTGTTTCTTTTGCCTTTTCAGTACTCAGTCACTAGTATAACACTGGCATTGTGAACCTGGAGATGTTGGTGTTTTTATTGCATGAACTAATTGTATGCAGGGATTTAAAAGTTAGTCAAGTATGACTTATCTCACCACTCCATTGTGTCTTCAGAAGTTCAGATCCCCTTTTGCAGTTTGTACCTGCCCCCTCTCAATGTTTTATCTTACTTCTTTTCTCATTACTGCTTATTTTTTCCCCACTACTACCTGTGTCTCTTCCCAGATGAGTTTACTCTGTGTAAATAACTTCTCTGCTGTAGATTGCGCTCTTGAAACATAGTTTACAATAGTTATGTCGTATCCTAGATTTGCTGCTCCTTTTTGGTACCTGAAGATCTAATTTCATATGGTGTATAGCTTTCTGCTGTTGAGGTTTCTTAACTTTATTTTGCCATTATTTTATAGCTGTATAGCTGTTTCTACAGCTCTATATAATTAAAAGTTACACTTACAGTGATCAGTAGCAGCTGGAGATATCTTTACTGGCAGCAGCTCCTACCCCGAAGCTGGGCTGTACACAGCTTTGGAGTGTTGGCATGATAATTTGGAAGCAACTTACAAAGCATTAGTGATGCTTTAGACTTCAAGTCATTTTGGAACTCTGGATCTTTCAAGTCTGCATGTATATCTGTGTTTGAGATAGAAAACCTTACAGATTTTTTTTTTCATCACTTGTGTTGTATGTGAACATTTATCTTGCTCCTTGTTAGATGAAATACTTCTGAAGTATACCTTTCTCTGTGATAGGAAAGGAATAGCCAACATTTTTCTGCTTTTTTTTTTTTTTCAATTTGCAGTATGCTTTCTAAAGAAACTCTCCTTTTTATTAGAAATTGCTGGGTTTGCCTATAAAGATGTGATTGAAAAAAATTTTATGTCTCCAGTTTATTGGGTAATCTGTGATAGATTCTGCAGCTCTGCCTTACTTTGCCTCAGGAGTAGTAGTGAAGTCCAAGAAAGACAGATGAGTTTATGGTTACTTTTTTGACATTCTGGGGCTAGTGCAGAAGTCAGAAGGTGGGCATTCTTACAGTTTCCTTCACTATTCTCTAGATGTAAATTATCTGATTTATTTTATGTTGAGCATGGTCAGAAATGGAAATTTAAATGTGGAATGTCTCTGAATACCAGTTTTGGAATAGTATGGAATTGGTATGAAATATTTTGCCACTTTACAAATTTACCATTAAGTTATGTCCCTGTTAGGATGAAATGATCTATGGATCTTGGATTGGGAAATTTACAGTGCTGATATCTGACTTTAGTATTTTGTGTTGTACTTTTAAAAATTTCTGCTCAGCTGAGCTCATTATTGTACTAAATGGCATGTTTTATCGTGAATCTTTTTCATGATAGTGCATAATAGTGTAATTGTTTAATCATTTGATTATCCTGTTTAGTGAAAATCTTCAACCTTGGAGAAGATTCTATTCTATACAAAATGCTGAAATATTTCAATGGGTCAGTCTTGAATCTTTTTTCTAGTATTAAATGTGTAATTATTTATAAAGAGATTTGTGGTTGTGTTCCACTTGCAGGGTGTCCAGGGAGTAACCAGACCTTGCTTTTGTTGCGAAGTTGTGGTGATCTTTTACCAGAGGTGTTGTCACCTGAAAGAACAGAACTAGCCCATACGATATGGGACAAGATGAAAGAACTGGGTAGGTTGGTTCTGTTAGTCTGTCTTACAAGAACAGCTATGTGCTTTAGTTACTTTCTTTGTAATGGAAGACTGAATGTATTTTAATAGTGTTTAAATGTTAGGTTATAACAGCAAATTCTCATTACCCGAATAAACACTAGGTTTTATTATTCAGGTGAGAGACCTGTTTCCTATTCTGGGAGTTATACTGACATCTAGGGGTGTTAATAATAAATCTAAAGATTTTTTTTTTTTGTAAAATGCTTAAATTGGACTTTTGCTTGATTTTGATTATTGTATTTTACTTTTCTGTTAGGTGTTACATTGATATCTGGTGGGCTGAGTATTCCTAGTGCTACCAGCTATTTTACCAGATTTTTTTTTTTAAGATAGTCATTTATCTATAGATCTTGCATAGGTGAACTGCTTCTTGATAGTAATATTGCTGAATCTGTAAAATATAGCTGTAGAGACTGTGGAATAGCATGCACATGAGCGTTGATGTTACTGTGCTCTTGTTATGTTTTAGCCTTTTATAAACAAGTGTGCTGTTAAATAGATGTCTGATATTTCAAAGGTGGATAAAAGGAAGCAGTCTGGATTATACATAAAGTTCATACAGACTAAAATGGATATGAAATTAATTATCTCAGAAAGCTATGAAATAATGTTGAATTTAGAGAATCTGCATTCACTGACTGCGGCTGAAATATTTCCTTAGGTGCTGTGTACGATACAAGCCATTATAATGCTTTACTTAAAGTCTACCTTCAGAATGAGCACAAATTTTCTCCCACGGAATTCTTGGCCAGAATGGAGGAAGCTAATGTGCAGCCCAATCGAGTAGGTACCCTTTTATGATATCTTCATTCTGAATAGTAACATCCATTTTTCGGATGGAAATCATTAACAACAACTTTTTGTTTTCTGTAGGTTACATACCAAAGGTTGATTGCTGCTTATTGCAATGAGGGTGACATTGAAGGAGCGAGGTATTCTTTTGCATTTATGTTTAAAGGGATTTCTATAAAATCTGTTTCTCATATTCCCTGTAATTAATGTTAAAACTTATTTCAGTGTAATTCTTATAAATTGAGAAAGCAAAGAGGTTGTTTAAGTATATTTTAACCAAGCACTGAAGAGCAATTTCTTAGAGACAGCTGGAACCTACACAAGGAAAATAAAAAATAAGTGATAGACCAGTGTGTTCAAATCAAATTATATTCAAGTTGCTCAAATAACTTGTTTTGTCATTTCTAGAGACGGTGTGAAAAACTGTGAGGTTATGAAGGCTTACTGCCTATGTAAGAAAATGGCTACTGAGAAAGGTGTTTGAGAACAAAGTGGGCTAAGGAGCAAATAGTAGTAAATCTGGTTTCTTGTTGTCATTGTTCTGCAGGGCTTGCTGGATATCTGTGTACCATTTTAATTTTAGCAAGGTTAAGTTGCACCAGTGTGATTGCTGGGCATGAGAAATAAGTAAAAGGAAGACGAAAATGAAAAAACCCAGCCCTACCCTTGTGTCTGCATATTTCAAAGTGACAAATACAATTAATCTGAAAAAAGGAAAATGACCAGATTATGAGCATATTATGCAGCATCCCCAAATGTAATTGCCTAGTGAGATCAGGATTTGTTTGATACAGTACGTGTCCAGCAGAGCAGCAATAGCTCAGAAGTTTATCTTTTCAAAGGAAAAAAAAAAACCTAATCATTCATTGTCTTGTATATTGCAGTAAGATTCTTGGATTTATGAAGAACAAAGATCTCCCAATCACTGAGGCAGTATTCAGTAGCCTTGTGAAAGGTCACGCAAGAGCAGGGTAATGTTTAATACCTTTTTTCTTTTGTTTTCTTTTAGTTTTACTGCAGTATAAAGTGATACTGTACAGAAAAATTAGATGCTGCAGAATAGTGTGATGGTTTGGAATAATAATGTATAGAAGACTGTCTTTTTATACATTTTTGACGCAAAACAGGGCTATTTAACAAAGGAAGTAGATTTTGCTTCTGTCTCAAAATCTTGAATTTCAAGATAAATTACTGTACTTTTGTACTGTTTCAAAAAAATGTGCTGCACTTTATTTTGAACTTTTTCAACTGTTGAAAGAGTGTTTTAAATAAGATAATTAAAATATTTGCACTCTCACCTTTCAGGATTTGCTTAGTTAAAATAAGTTTCTCTATGCTTGTTGCAGTCTTTGTTTCCAATTCTAATTAATGAGGAAATGTGGAAGTCACAATAAACATTATTATGATTAAATCTACTGAGGGTCTGTCTTTTGAATTCTTTTAGAGATATGAAGAGTGCAGAAAATATCCTTTCAGTGATGCGGATGGCTGGTGTTGAACCAGGTCCAGACACCTATTTATCACTGCTGAATGTGTATGCTGAAAAGGGTGATGTTGATAGCATCAAAAAGGTATTGCAAGTTTGAGTTTAAACACAACTTGTTTGATCTTTTGTTCAGTTTAGCTTTGGAATGCTTTCTATTCATGCAGGAGCAATAATACTGAATTTTATAACTTGTTTCCTCCTAGTCTGCGGCAATTAAATTTTCTTTTTTTTTTTTTTTTTTTTTTGCATCTGAATAGCTGGTTAACTGAAAGCAGTCTCATGCTTTATGAAAAATGCTTGTCTTCTGATAGTTGCCTTTCACTCTGAGAAGATATGTTTGCCAGTGAGTGATTTAATAATTCAGAGTTTTTTTAGAGACAAATAGTGCATGTGAGATATTTATATATTTATTTTTATAAATAAATAAAAAATAAGCCTTGATTATCCTGCTCCGATTGAGCCATTCTTTGGCTCCCATTGAAGCCACAGAATCTTTCCAGTAAAACAATTTTTTTTGAGAGTTCATACCAACAACTTAGGTATTCATGAAGTGTATTTAAGATAATGCTGCCTTACAGCCCTTTGTGTAGCTGCTTTTTTTTCCCAAGTATTCTCTCTTACTTTTTTAAATCAAAGAAGTATTCAGAAAGGAATGAGAAAAGAAAATTGGTTTGAATTTAATAAGTAGGATGGAGAGGACCAAATCAAGGAAGAGGATGTGGGAAACATAATATTGTTCTGTGACTTACAAATGAAACAAATCTTCATCAACCAACCTTCTTCCAAACACTAATAAAAAGTTTAATTAATCATTGTCCCCTTTTCAAAGTAATTTCTTTTGAAAGTCATCTTACAATGGGAATACCTTTGCTGTTTTCATATATTACTAGATATTAGAGAGAAACTATCTATTATATCCCTTTTATTTGTCCCTTTTTCTTTTTACAGTCTAAAGGTGTTTGAGGCCTTCTGTATAGATCTTAGGTATTCTCTCTACCGTATTCCATGTATCTAAACCCATGGTTTTAAAAAAGGGAAAAAACACCGTCTTTTTGTGGGTTTTTTTGTGTTGTGTTTTTTTTTTTTGTTTTTGTTGTTGGTTTGTATTTTTTAATTTCACTTTATCCTGTTTTGAGTCACTTTGGAGTTTATTAAAGTTAAATTTATTCTGGTTTACAGACTCTAGAAGAGGTTGAGAAGACTGAAGGGTACCTTATGAATAGGATTTTGATGCAGGTGATTTTTAGCCTTGCCAAGGCTGGATATCCTCAGTACATCGAAGATATTAAAGAACGCATAAGATTTGAAAGGGAATTAATTCCAGGTATGTCCTTGGTTACTACAGCAGTGTTTTGCTACTCAGGGTGGAAAGGGAAAGCATTTTCTACTCCCCTGCCCCCCCGCAATAACTAATGTTACCAAAACCAGGTAATTTTGTACTTTTCTCTTGAATACTTAGGAAAAATAATATTTTTGCCATTAGTTTGTGGATTCATTTGTGTTGCTTTAGATTGCATTTTATAAAACTTAAATATAAACTTATTTTAATTGTTTACATATGAAAATTAATCTATCAATTTTTTTAACTTCTAAAATTTATTAAGATTTCATAGGAAAGCAGCAAGTGTTGGAGTCCTTTCTTTAAACAACACTGTTGTAATTCCTGTTGTGACAGCTCTTTGTGAATATTGTAAAAAGGGAGACTAAACACTGACTATAGTTTTCTTTATCTACAGTTAAAGTCACTTTTGGATCCCAGTATGCGTAATCTTATTGATAACTGTTAATTATACTTGATCCATTTTTTCTTTTTTGATGTGTCTAGAAATGTGCTTTTCTTAGTATCCTTCTGTCATGCTGCAGTGGTGATGCTTCTGTGATTTTTGGTGTGGTCTTCTGATGGGAAAAGTGAATTTCATTGATAAATATAAATCTGAAAAAGGTAGTCTCAAATTTGATTGGTTAATCATGTTTAAAAGTATGCTAATGATACTTGTAAAACATTTACTTTCCTGACTTTCACTAATTTTAGTAGTTTAATGCGAAAATAGTTATATGCACTTTTTTAATTTTGTTTTTTTCTGTTTTTCAATTGCTAGATGCAATGAACCTGTGTTTGACTCTGATAACTCATGGCTTCGAAGATATAAGTTTCCATTTTTTGAAGTCTCTTAATCATTTATCACGTGATAATACGGACCAGGGTAGCTTCTTCTTGCAACATTGTGTAAATAGAGATATGGTATGCAGAATAGTAATACTTTTTTCTTAATATACTAACAACAGTGTATTTATTTAGTATAAAGCAACTGTGAAGATGGAAAATGGCAGATTTTTTGCACGGTTCTTAAAGAATAAAATAAGGATTTTAATATTTCATATCAATTTGCATAGTAAATTGAAATTCACAAAGGAATTGTGTTTGGCATGTGTAATATCCATTTCCTAAACATGAGAAGAATCTGACATTCTTAACAATTTGAGAACTTGAAAAATATATTTAATTATTTTTTGAAATTCTTTGCAGCCTGTGAACAAGCTGAAGCAGTTTTGCAGTGAGTTAAAAGAAGCAAAAATGCACTCGGCACCGTTACAGTTCATTTTGCGTTGTGCTTTGGAGGCCAACAAATCAGGTACTCTGCCTATTTAGTTATTTTACATATGCATATTTAAAGTACGTGGTCACTGTTTAATCATCTTGTGAATGTTTTCAGCCTTAGCTATTGATGTGATGAAGATGATGAAAGAGGAAGGCTTGCCACTCAGACCTCACTATTCCTGGCCACTGCTAGTTGGGTTCCAGAAGGAGAAGAATCTTAAAGGTTAGTTATCTGATAAATGCTCCTGCAGCTTTATTGCAAACCTAGTGCACAAATCTTTATTAAAACATTGCTATGAGATTCAGCAGACTCTTGAAAGTAAACAAAGACCTTGCTGCCTGTCTTACTTTGTTGCAAACAATTTTTCCTTCAGGAAGATTTTTTTTTTAAAACCTCCTTTCTTACTCACAGTGCAGTTCTACAAATTTAAAGTCTAGCTTTGCACAGAAAGATGTGAGAATGTGTTTAACTTTTTAACTCTTCACATTCTTTCTGCCTTCCATTGGTTCTTTTTGCTGCTCGTTACCTTTTACAGAGTTTACTTTTGAAGAAACTGATATCTGAGAGAAGAATTTAAAAGTAAGGTTATGTTATAATAGCTCTCTTGGACTGCAAACCCAATCCTTTTTTCAAGCCAACTTCTTATTATCTACCTGATAAGTCAAACGTGAGTTTCTTTACAATAATAAAAACTGCAGGAGAACTTACGTTGCTGAATGTGTGAGCCTGACCTGACAGCATACTGATTGAAGGACAGAAATGCTCAATCTTTGGGATTCTTAAGTAGGTTTAAGCATTTAGCATACTTTCCCCTGTTACACATGGGGATGTCTACAGGATATGAATAAGAATTGAACAAATATTAAATTTTAGAGTACAGTATCTAATTCTTTGGTTTGCGTTATTGGTAATTCAGAAAGAATGGTATTGTAAAAAGATGCTTTTAACAGAAGTACTTCCCCCTTGGGGAAACAAAAAACTGTCTTTTTCATCTTATCTCACAGTATAATGTGCTTTAGAATGAGATGCAGAGTTGTTAGTGTGACACTGGGTGACAAACAAAATGCACAAACAAAAAAAAAGTGCTTTTAGCAGACTCTTCATATCGCAATTTTATCTTAAATATACAGTCACATTCCAGTTTGGAAGAAATGCTGAAACAAGTATTCCCTAATTGTTTCTGGCTATAAAAATGTCTCAAGTCTTTTTCAAAAAGCCTTTGTGAAAACAATATTCAGTTTTTATTAACTCCTTAGGCTCTGTTCCTGCTAGACTACTTTCCAAGTTTATCTTCTCCCAGGTTTTCAAATGCTTGAAAGTTTTATGATATTTTAAAAGTCTGGCAACGTTGTTTTAGTGGGGTCCTTTGTGACTTACCTGAAGTACAATGTTGCCAAAAATAAGTAGTTGAAATCAGTGTCGTACTTCTCTATGTGGATGCTGCCTACTGAGAAAACATGCTTTCTGTTACTCTTCCATGGGAAACTTCACCTCACTAACACAATTATAAGAGATGTCGGAAGTATTTTTAGACTGAGACTTAGCTCCCAAAACTGAAGCAATGTCTGACCATCGAGAGAAACTTAAGTTTTCATATCTCTTTTGGTCTTCGGCAAGATCAGAGGCTGCCTTAATTTGGACTCCTACTGTAGAAATCGACTATGCTTTGGTTAGTAGTTCCTGATGGAAGTCATGTAAGCAAATTGAGAAGAAAACTGATGAAGGAACCCTCAGTTCTGGCTTTCTTTGCCATTTTCTAGAGAGCTTTTATTTTTCTATCTGCAAAGGCATTGGATACATAAACTTCTGTATGGCTGTATGATAATACCGTGGATTTGCAAACACGTTTTTTGTAATCTGGTACTTAGTCTCCAGGTTTGAATTGTCAAGTGCCAACGTTACTACTGTGTGCATACCTACAAAAGTCAGTTATTTTGCAATGCTTAAAATACATAGGAAGATATCTAACCAATTTCTTCTGCAGTGAAGGATCAGTGGAATTATTCTTGTGGCAGTGAAACAAGTTGTCTTGTTCTTTCCCATGTGTAAGCTCACATTAATTTTTTTGGAATTTATTAATAAAAAAATGAATAAATGAGATCTACTATCTAAAAATACAACCAATACACTTGCAGGAAAGTAAATAGGGGAGAAAAAAACTACCCACCCTGAAACTGTTTCATAGAAATAATAGAGCAAAAAATAATGCTGCAGTGAGAACCTAAAGGTGACAGCAGATAGTAAATGAACAGAATGGTGCTTTCTAGCAGCAAAAAATAATAGGGCTGTGTGAACAAAAGTATAGACAGACACTGTATCGCATCTCATACCACAGATGAGGTAATAATTCCTTTCTCTACAAAGTAGTAATGCCCGGCCTAATGCGTGTAATTTTGCATCGCGGTATAGGTAAGGCTGAAAACGGAAGGGAACTTTGAGGAAAACCTATTAAAAATCTGATAGGATGTAGACAGTGGACTAAATAATCATTAAAGAGCATACATTATAAGCAACAACCTATCTAGAACTGCAGGGTACAAATGTCTGAATTAGTATGTATAAAGTGACCCAAACAATTATATAACTAGTAGCAATGTTTAATGATATGTTTGTCTAATGTTTATTATAACAAAAGCTGACACTGGATATCAAAGGAAATTCCCTAACTTCTGTATCATGGAATCGAGTTTGAAAGAAAAGTAGCAGTGAAGAGGTGGCTAAGAGGAATAAAACTAAGCAAGGCCACTTTTAAATACACTGTAGAGAACTTAACCACTCTGAAATAGCAAACAGCTCTTTTCAGTCATTTTACACAGGCAAATAATTTCAGATGCGGCATTTCTGCTTTTATGTGCATCTGTGATATCAAAGTTGATAATTACTTATTTCCGTAGTGTTTATCTAAGTAAATGCTGTTAAGCTTGTAGGAATGGAAACTGCTTGCAGCGTTTAAAAGATCAATATGCAATGGGATCCAAAACTGTTATTGGCACTGAGGTTCATCTTGTATCAGATTATACACTAAAAACAGGAGGGCCTAGTATAAATAGGCAGAAATGTTTGACTTGCACATGTTACTGAAAATTTTATAGCTCCCCTTCATCTTTGTATAATCATTTTTAAAGACAGCTTTTAAAAGTCAGTTGCGTATTTCACTTTAGTTTTCTCCTAAACTGTTGTTACATACACAAAGCATGGTTAGTGAATGGTAATTCAATTTTTACTTTCAGAAATAAGGGAAGTAAAAGTCTGAGTCCGGAGAGGAATAAGGGTGGTGATTTCACAAAGTAACTGCTTGAAATACTGTTTTGTGGACAGTCTTTTCTGGCAAAGAACTTTGAGTGCATCTGAAATTAACAGCATAGCAAAAATATCTTAAATATTATGGTTTTTTCCTGAATGCAACCTCACTTTTTGAACTGGAGTTTCATTTTTTTGTTTCCTTAGAAAACTGCTTAAAGCCCAGTTTTACTGCCCTTGCACGTGTAGAACTGTATGTAACTGCCTTACAAATCCCCCCTGTTCTGAAGGGACTGCTTTAGGAAGAAGGCACGACTTGTTGTGAGAACCAGGAGATGAAAGGTGGACTGAAATGCAAGTCTCACTTTTCACTTCTTGAAAAGCAGCAAGTTGCTCTGCTGTACCACAGAAATGTTATTACCATCTTGTAATTCATCTCTTCTGTATTTGTTGTTGGATATACTGATTCAAGGCTGGAATCTGTTCTGTTGGGGTGTTTGAGTGCTGGTTTTGTTCCCTATTTCTGTCCTCTTTCCACTCACTCAATTATTTGATTTTAGATACTCAGCCCCTGCAGTCCTTACATATCTCAGGCCAACATCTCAAAAACCCGGTCTTGGTCAAGCAGGGAGATGGCTGGAAGGCTTGCCTGTGGGTTTTAGTCATACCCAGTCTTCTGGATCAGTGGTCTCCAAAGTGGGGTGTGCAAGGCAATCCATTGGGGTGTGAGTGGGATGTTAATAAGTAAAATAATTATTTCATCCTTTTTTACTTTCTATTTTTGTTTGTTTTATAATGTGCATAATAGTACAGTAGTACATGTATATAATTTCTAAATAAATATACATGTATTGGGGGTGTGTTCTCAAAAAAGTTTGGGAGACCAGTGTTCTAGATAAACGTGACTGCACTTTTGTCTCTTTTTTTAGTCTGTTCTTTGGTTTGGGGAGAGAGAAGAGGTTAGTGGATTTTCCAATATGAGGAGCAAAGAATTTCTGAAAGTCCACAAACATAATGCTCAAATCCTATTTCATGCATGTATTTGACAATTTTGTAGTATTTTGATTGAAGTGTTTCATTGCTTCGTATTGTGGAAGATACTTATGTGATAATAAAGTAGTTCTGCTCTCAGTGAGGTAGAAAATATGTGCAAAATTGTAGGATACGTGTTGGTTTTCATTAATCTTCTATTCCCCCCAAAATTGTACATCAGCCATCTTAGAAATGAAGAAACGTGTGGCAGCATCTTTTTAAAGTTTCCGATTAATTTGGCTATGTGCAGTATTATTGCTGGTGTTCCTCCTTAATCTGCATCTCACTGTTGTGCTGGTGTTCTAATCTTCATACGTGCCCTTTCCTACTCAGGAACTGGCATGTAGATTGTCACAAATGTCTACTAGGGAATGGGGATGCTTAACAAGCCTGTTTTCTGCTCTGTTCTAAATACAAATTTGAAGTCAAATCTCCGGAGTTTACCGCGCCTTATTCACTATGGTATCTAGTTCTGGTCTTCAAACTACTTTCTAGTGATACAGATACAGTTATTTTTTAAAAAGTTTCAGCATAAGAGGGCTTAATGTATTTTCTGGGAAGTTGAAAACATGAAATAGAAACTAGCTGTCAAAATTTGAAAGGTATCAAGAAAGACTTACTGTAATTAATTCTTTATTCATATTTTTGCAGATTCTGGGCCAAAATCAGAGTTTTGTTTAAGGCAAACTCGAACAGATGATGCGACTTTAATCTAGTGTGACTTCCCTGCATGTATTTTCAAGTGCTCAAAGGGAATTCACATTTGATTATTCGCACCATAGTGCACTGCATAAAATATTCATGGAAGTGTCACTTTTCCATAGGTGGCACTCCAGGGCAAAGACAGGGACTTTGGGAAACTTTACATTTTTAAAGTAATAAGTATGAAATGCAAGTTGAAAAAAACATATGCTGTTTGGTACTGGTGTCCTGTAGCCACTGACAAATCATCTTTAGACCAGCAAAAAATGATAATGCCTATATTGGTTTTGACAGGGTTTCAGAGCTTGCTAGCTAGGGTTACTGTAAGAAGTTTCTGCAAATCGGAAGAGCGTGAGCAATTGAAAAGCATGACAAATACTCTAAAAGTCTACACTAATTGCTGAACTATTAAGATTTGGTACCTGTTGTCTTCAAATGCGTATCTACAGTAGTAATATACAGTCTAGTTGTGTGAATTGATCTGAACCCTGTAAAAGTTACAATGTAGCTTCACTTGGGCTTGGGAGACTCCAGCCTTTATCTGAATTTCCAGTTTGAAGCTGATGTGTTGATAGAGTAATCGACGTATTTGCTTACAAAAATGCTACTTGTTTTAAACAAATCTAGAGACAAATCTTGAAAGCTTGCCTTGCTAATCAGGGTTGGATACTGGGAACAAAGCTAAGAATGCATTAAGTATTGAAGAATGCATTTGTACCTTGAATTTGATTATATACTTTACACTAAATTTCAGATTTGTTTTTATGCACAATAATGTGGACATTTTGATAAATAGCTCTAAAAGACGTTTTGCAAACATGACTAAGAGTAACTGCCATATATTCATTGTGTTAGAAAACAACTTTGTACACTAGCAATTTCCAAACTAGCCAAGAGTTTCATGTTTTTGATAGTACAGCACAGAACAGGAAGTTTAGTAAATATTTTAAGTTTCACAATTAAGAAGTTTATTAACACTTAAAATAAAATGCAGGATTTTGCATGGCAATTTCAAGGAGGGAAATTGAGGAGACAAGTCCTTTTTTTGAAAAGCAACTTACTTTTAAATGGTGAGTCTCAAGTTTTCATTTTTCTGAAATGCTTAGCCTTACCAATTTTTCCTTGATAGGTATCTTTGAGGTCCTCAGAGTGATGCACGAGTTGGGGGTGGAACTTGATACAGAAACATACACAGACTATGTGTTTAAAAATTTTGCTGATAGTGAAACTGCCCGTGCCCAGCTGAAGGTGAGTTTATGTTTAGAATTCATAAAAATGACTTGCATAGCTTGTTTTGCTATGTTCTTTCTGAAGGCTTTAGATCCCAGTAGTGCTCTAAACGTGAACTTGGTATGATGAAGCCTGTTCAGAATACTTAGATTACTTTTGAAACAGTTGTTGCACTGGTGGTTTGTTCAGTGTGTCTTTCTCCTCCTGCTTTTCTTTCTCCTTTTCAGACCTAACCAAAATATTTTGCTCAAGACTTAACTGGCTTTCTGTTTCCTGAAATGGAAAACTAAATAAATGAATGATGTCCTTTTTTTACTGGGGATTAGAAGTATTAGTTGTTTGTGGTGATTTTTTTTTTTTTTTTTTTTTTTACTTGCTAAAGAATTCAGAATTGCAGACTAAGTTTAACTGCCCCACTCTTTCTGCCTTTGGTAACTTTGTCTCCTGCAATTAATTTCAATACAAAAGCTGGATAATTTTTGATCAGTAGCAACTTATTTGGCTAGCCATGTAGACTTCCGTAGAGCACCTTCAAAGTTCTCAACAGCTATCAATACAAGAACGAACGCCAGTGTCCTTGGGGAAGGAAGCACTTAAAAACATGAAGTATCAGAAGGTCCTCTGTGTGTGTACTTCCAATGATTGATTGTTTTATCTCTAGAAAAATGACTGCCTGTTTGAAACTGTTGGACTCTCTGTAGCAGAAATAAGATATGAAGCAGCACATGGAAGACTGAACAATGTTCTTTCTCTATGTAAGTGTTTTTCATGTTGCATGTTACTATGTACTTGGCGGTAGTGTTGATTGGTTGTAGGCCAAGAGATTTGCATGTATTAATATATCAGGTTTAAAGATATGTGGGAAACTTCAGCAAAGCTTTTATTATGTGAGGTCCTCTATGATGAGATGTCAGACTGTTTGAAACTACCAGTTCTGGTCAACATATCATGGTTAAATTCTTTTTTTAGTATTGAACCTGGCCGTAAGATTGACATGTAAGATATTTACAAATCACAGCTTTGCTGTGATTGTGGTAGGGTTATGATCCTCTTGTAGTTAGAGGGCTTAAGGAAGCAATTTGCCTTGCACAATGACTGTTAAGTTGTCGGTGCAGGGATTGTTTTTGTTTGCAGCATCAGTTACAATGGGATGCTAGTCTAACAATACAGCTCTGAAGTACTACAGAATTATTAATGAAAGAACCAAGTTTAAAGAACTGATTGGCACTGATGTTAACCTGAGGATGTTCTGCTGATCTGTTGGTCATGGAAATTATGTGTATAAATTTGGGTTAATTAGGTGATGAAGTTGCAACAGCATGAATTAATCACTTTTAAAGAGTTTTCTCCAAAGACTGTTCTGATGCTCAGTACTTGCAAAAGTTAATATATGTCATTGAATGTACGGGATGGGATGATTTGCTTGGTTAAGTAGGAATATATGTTTCTCTTCAAAATTTAAAACAAATACAGTTTTTATTTGCCTAGTGTACTGAGACAGTACTAAAACCTAAATTTGGACTAAATCTGATGCAGAAAGATCTGGGTTTTTTTAAACAGGTTTATGTCCAAGGTTCAGGGAAAAGCTTAAGTGGTTGTTTGCTGCAATTGTCATTAACTGTTTTGTTTAACAAATATAGAAATATGTAGTCTATACACCATGACTCTGGGAAGCTGTTATGTTGAAAATGAGAAAATTAAATGAGTAGTTACTAATCTGTGATGTAGTTTTTGTATTGGTGATTTATCAATTAGTGAATCTTTAAGATTAACTTTACATTCTGCCATTATTTTGTTTGTTCTTATTACAAAAAAAACATTAACCATGAAAAATGAAGTACCTAAAATAACTTTGAAATTTTTTTGAAAGGATAACTATTTACTAGGAGCAATGAAATTTCTTCTGGAAAGTGGAATAGTAGTGTTTTTTTGGTTTGGTTTGGGTTTGTTTTTGTTTTGTTTGTTTGGGTTTTTTTTACATGAAAAAGTAGACACACCCCTGCACATTCATT
Source organism: Platalea leucorodia (assembly GCF_965183815.1). Lineage (NCBI taxonomy): Eukaryota > Metazoa > Chordata > Aves > Pelecaniformes > Threskiornithidae > Platalea > Platalea leucorodia. The sequence continues at coordinate 30,251,643 of NC_138825.1, read as the reverse complement.
TTGGTTAACTGAAATAGTCTGGGTTTAATGTGTTATAAGGTGCAAATATGTGTGTGCCTGGTATATGGTAAATGTATATGATATCAAAAGTACAATACAGACACATACAGTAGGCTGCGTTCTGTCTTATTGTCATAAAATTAGTCTCACATAGTGTATTATTTAGCTGTTGTCTGTGTGTTGAATTTAAATCTTGTAGTGGTATTCCTGTTTACAAAGACTAGGGTTAATAATTCATGGAGACATACAAAATTTCTTTTGAACTTGAGCTTTAAAGGAAGGTACTCCTGTAAATAGTTTACCAAGCTGAAATGAATGCTAGTAAATCTAATTAGCACCTATGTAATGATAAGGCACAGATATTAAACAGCTGGGGTTTTTTTGACTTGGTTCCTTTTGCAGTATTACAAAGAGGGAAAAATAGATGCAGTATGGAAAATAGTTCAAGATTGTCTCATCAGTGTAGTTGGGGGAGGCGAAGGTTGGTTATTAATGCTGGTTGCTATCTAGGTGTATTGATTCAGCTTCTCATACCTTATAATGTATAGATTTCTGCTACTGACAAGATGAAAACTACGAAGCATCAGCTGAGGAATCTGGGCACATAAGGCGGCATACATGAGAGCCGCTTTTTCCCTTTATCATGCCGTTCCATTCCACTTCATTGTCAGCCTCTTGATTTTTCTCAGTCTTGTTTGTTGCTAAGGAAACCAGGTTGCCGATTGTCAGCAGCAGCTGAGCATACTAAGATGCTTTTCTGCTTGTCTTTTTATGAGCAAAAAGTTTAATATACCACTGGAGGAGGATTTTGTATTGAGGATTTCTTGAAACCAACTTTACCTGAGATTTTCAAAGTAAAATAAATGTTCCAACATGTAAAACTTTTCATTTTCTAAATGCCTGGAGGTAGACTAAGGAGTGGTTTTAGCATGTTATTCCTGCCTTTTATTTCCCAGGTTCCTATAGAGCTGGTGTTTTTATTTCAATTCTCTTCTACCATATACCATACTGCAGCCCTTGCTGAAAGGACCTAGTGCATTCAGGTTTTTACAGGGGTTAATTCTATTGTGATAGTGAAGTTGGGTGATAACAACTTCATACAGGACTTAAATGCATCTACTACTGTATTTTTTTCTTTGCTGGACTACGGTGCTGGAGCAAGAGACAGGAATTCTAGAGGAAGAAGGTAGAATGGTTTGGAATATTTAGCCAAGAAATGATGTAAAGATGAGGACATAGGGCATAGCTGTAAATGACCTCTCGGGAACATCTAATTTTAAGTAATTTTACAGTTTCCTTTGTGTTCAACCAATTGATATTGTAAATATCAACATTTAGAACTGTGTATCTTTCTCTTTTTTCCCCTATATGTTTCAGTGGATGGAACTACTTTTTCTTTCTTGTCAGGCAGTTTACACCAGCAGAAGCAAACACCTAAGAAAGTGTAATTTCTTTTGGTTTTTGGGTTTTTTTGTTTTGTTTTTTTAAATTAAAAAAATTTAAATTAAAAATATAAATTTAATTTTAAATTAAAAAAAAACAGAAGAAAAAATTGTAAAGCCTATTTTAAGGCAGGTATTCAGTCTGAGACAATTAGCAAACCATTCGCCTCTGGTGGATCTTTTTTGTTTCGGCTCTAATATCTCACGTTTTCTTCATTAGGATTGTTTGGGTTTTGTTTTGCATTTTGGAACATAATATTTTCTTTGGCCTTGTGCTTTTTTACAGATAAGATGCTTACTCCTATTACTAATTTGTTTAAAAGACTGATGTATTAAATATTGACATTAAAGGCAATGAAGAGGGAAAAATCTCTCTTTTAGAATATTTGATCCCTTCTGAAATGGAGCAGATTTAGAGCTGATAAAACCAGGACTGTTTCAAATACCCTGGTATCTGAAATTTTGATTTACAAAAGTTTGTCAGCATTTATTAAACTAATGAAATAGTTCTTCTAATGACACCCTATTTCCATGATCTACTGACTTGTTGCAGTTCAGGATTTTTTTACAATGACTGTTTAGAAACATTTCTTTCATTTACAGTGTCTTCAGCAAGCACACCTCCTATTGATATTCGTCAGTTTAGAAACAGCCTCATTTGGGGTTTTAAAAGGTAAGGTTGCTATATAAATGTCTTTCCCACCCCCACCCCCATAGCAAAGTTCCCTCTCTTTTTTGCCTTGTTGAGCACAAGTCTGTGCAGTCTTCCCCCCGCCCCATGTTTGAAAATTTAAAAGTAGGGTTCCAGCTGTAGCAGATCTGAGGAATATCTTTGTTTCTCTCTGCACTCCCTGGTTTCCTTGCATCTGCTATATATGAGCATACCTTTGAAGTATTATATATAGTAGATTAAAAAGAACTTCACTGTTCTTGTTTGTTCTGTGGTATTTGACAGTATATAAACTTCTCAGGGTGGTAAACATTTGGGGTTTTATCTTTATCCACTTTTTTGTTTTAAATTGCAATGGTAATGTAAGATTTCCCTCAAGGTTATCACTATTAATATTAAAGTAAATGGGTGCTTAATGAAGATGAAATACCAGTAGGAGCCAGGCATATTCTACTACATCTGATAGCTTTCTCTGCCCTCTGGGTTAATACGACTCCCAAATGCTCACATTTAACACCTAGTATTGTGCTACATTGCCATGACTTTGTATTCACAGCCATATGGTCCTGTTTTGCAAGGAGGGTTTCTGGCTAACTTGCAGGGTTGTCTTAAGCTTATGCAAGTATATGTGAATTAACAAGCATTTCTGTTGTTCACTGTTAGCCCCAGTTAAACATTTAGGACTGTGAATGAGGTTTTTTTTTTTTGCAGCATACCTACACCACTGGGAACCAGAGAGGTCACTTACTATGATTCAGGACCAGAGTCTGAAGGCTGATTTTGTTGACTAACTTGCTTCCTAAAATTTTGTAATGGCCATGAGGTGTAACTATGTTTAGGTTGGATATTAGTAAAACATACCAGGTGAATATAACCAAAATAATTTCCTAGTAAGCTGCAAGGTTTATCTAGCTGATCGTGCTCTACTATGGGAAAAGAAGGAGACAAAGCAAACCAGTGTTCGAATTGGGTTTGTTAATGAGGCCATAGCTGACCTTGACATCCAAGGGATAAGTGAAATAATGTTTTAGAAGTAATAGGGGTATTTTACTGTGCCTTTTAGTAGTCAGCCCCAGAATCATCTGTTTCAGATGTATTAGTTAATAAGTAACAGATTTTTGAAACGCATCTTCTCTCTGTAAGCATAGATAAGTATTCAATTGAAGTAGGACTTGAACTAGAAAGGAAGCCATACCAATATTGACCACGCATAACCAATGCTAACATGAAATACCCCTACCACTGGAGAGTTGTGCAGGTGTTCAGAATGTGATTTAAAGTATCTTTAAAATGTTATCAACTTGTATTGTGAAAACTAGCTGCTGAAGAATCATACTCTCCTCAAGTGAAACAGTTACTCTCCTGAGCAATGGAACAGTTATTGTTGTGATTTCAATAGTTATCGGACATTTGGGCTAAAAACTTGGAATTCTGAGGGAAATGAAGGTTGAGGGCTTTTGAGGTGGTGGATTTTTATTTATTTTTTATTTTACTTCAGCTTACTGTTTTCCCCCTCTCCTTGCCGCTTCTAGGTGTGGCATAAGTTGTTGTTTGGTTGGTTGGTTGGTTTTTTTATTCCTTTAATCTCTCTTGTTTGCCTTTATTGCTACCTGGCTTGAGAAGCTATGTACAAGATTGGCTGTGCCCAAATTTCACCCTTATATTGTTTCTGAAAGCTTGCCAATTCATGTTTCCTTTCTATTTTAAACTTAATGCCTAGAACAGCCTGAAAATGAAGCTTGAGGGTATGATAGGATAGGAGAAAAGAATATTTGTACCTTTTGTAAAGACCTCAGCAAAATTTTATGACTAAAGGCAGGTCTCAAATGTTCAAATGAGCTGAGTTTAGGACTGGCGTACCAAAGTACAGGGTATGGACACCAGGGACACATGAACAATGTCTGTGGCAGACTAGTTTATGGATTTCTGTTGAAGCTGCTCTTCTCTAGTAACTGCTTCAAAGTATTCCCATTCTATCTGCCTGATGTACCATTACTATTTCAGAGTCAAGTACTTTAGGAAATTGATGCATTTGATATCGGCAGTTCATTGTCATGCTGTCAGTGGTGGAGTGAGTTCACCCAGGAAAGCTTAACTAACCTCACAGATAGCATTCCCCCCCCCCCCCCCCCCCCCCCCGTGTGGACCTGCATTTGACTCGTTTTCGAATACAAGTGGCAGTTGCACAAAAAGAATAAATATTTCATAGGCTTGAACCTCCTAAATAAAATCCTAAACTTCTATGAATGCTTTCAAATTTCTGTGCAGCTGTTCAGACTGTCATCTTATTTTCCCCTTATGAGAGTTACGGGAAGATAAAATAAGGTCATAAGTTTTTGTACTCTTAACCTTCTCTAGGTTAATGCTGCTTTATAGTTGTCAAAAAGTTAGAGCTTCTAGTGAGAATGTTGATGTTCTACAAACCGTAGGAATATGTCAGGTTTTTTATACTTCAGTGAACTGGTTAACATTTTAATATGTCAGGTTCTTTATACTTCAGTGAACTGGTTAACGTTTGATCTTTGGCTGTACCCTGATGATGTACAGACAAGTGCTCTCCATAAAGTTCTGTCCTGTTCTGTGAGGGGAGAAATTGGAGTTCTTCTATGTTTTGTTTTCTGTTTTTTTAAAATATTATCTATTTATTCCACTATAATAAACATGATATTTTACGTAAGAGATTTGATTCTTTTTTGCATGGTATAAATGCATTTATACCTGCCTGTAGTTATCTGTCTATACTAAAAATCTAATTTTAATGCACAGGAGTCTAGATTTTTTGCTCTAGCAAATTCCACGTATCGAGTGTTTGCCATGGAAAGTGCGACTTGTTTGAGTGAAGATTATTTTCTTGAAATGCTAAATAGAATGAAGTATAAAATAAAAAAGTATGATTAGGGTATGTTAAAAATAAAACTAAAATATATTCTTTGTAGTCTTAGTTATCTGTTTGGATTGCTGTGTTATTTTAAGTTACTTAGCAGAAACTATGACCATACGCAGTATAGTAAAAAGTACAATATTTATTCTGTATAAAGTTGGTTTAAGCAATATGTGGCAATTATTGTATTTTAATTTTATTTAAATAGTAAGATCCTCAGTATTAATGATCTGTGTCTTTTTTAAAAAAAGATACAAGTGTAAAATCATTTTGTTGCTTTTAATTTGTTATCCTTTGCTGCCCTCTTCAGCTCAAATGATGTACATCTTTGGAGCAAGGTAAGTGGAGATAATGATGCTGTAAATAAAATCAAGTTCTTTAGGCACTGCATGTTTATGATGCATTACTGTAAATCTGAATTCTGAGCCCAATAATTGTAGACCTGATTAATTTGAGCAAGAGTTTTTGTCAGTGGCAGATTGTACAACTATGAAATTGAGTTTTCAAATTGGACAGTTAAATGCAATTCTGAAAAATCAAACGTGGTGTTACCATGTAGTGAAGCTTATGCTACTCCACTTTGGAGATCAATGTTGTTATAGCTGAAGGTAGTATATAGTTGTAGCTTCTGCAACAAAGTCTGCCATGGTTGTGCAATCTGACATTGTTTAATTCCCTTTCCTGCCTTCTCTAAACTTTCTTCCTGTGCCCACACTAGTACTAAGAAAAATAATAAGGCACAATTAGAATTTTAAAGTTTCTGTCATATAACTTAAAACATTGAAGGCAAAGCCAGATAAAAGAAATCACCTGGATGAAGTCAAGGGGAAATGACTGATCATCTTGCCCTGCCTGGTATGGGGTACATAAGAAAGACACTGCAGTATAACTTGGTCAATAAATTTTGCAGAGCACTAGAATAGAGGAGGTGTTGGCAGATACTGCCTGGGATGTGGGTACAGCATTTGGGAGGGGATGCGCTATGCTTTTTGCCTTTTTTTTCAATACTAATAAATTAGCACGTGACTTGCAGTATATTTTAGATTTTGCAAAGAAATCTTGGAATGAAATGGAAATTGTAATTTGGAAAGTCACTGATTAGTGATTTATATAGATCAGATACAGCTTGCGAGGCGCAGGTTTTCTTGTATTTTACTACCATTTTCTGTTGTGTGAAGATGATGGTGAGAGAATGTTTTTGTCCTCTGCCTGTATTCTTCCTTTTTTGAATTTAAAAAATAAAACAGGAAGGTAGGGAAAGAAAAAAAGGGCATCTCTTACTATTCCCATTATGAGATTAATTTTGAAGGACAGTCAGAGGACTGAAGTAATGGTGGTCTGCACATGAAGTAGTATCTGGAGTTACCTCTGCTGTTCTCCACAATGGAAGAAATACACATTTTGTTGTCTTCACTATATTTATTAGTCAATATGTGTTTTAACCTTCTAAAACAAGAAATGCTAACTTGGGAAATAGACACTTAGCATTAGAAATAATATCACACATTTTTTTTCTGTAATCCATCCTTTTGGTATTCTCTGAGATTCGATTCAGAAGGAGAACTGTTATGACTTTGTTGGATTTTATTATAGTTGTAGGTTCTTCTATGTGTTGATTTGTCATAGGAGGACGAGGGCAAAAGGGCAGAAGAAAGCTGTAGTTTACTGTACACCATGTCCGTGGTGTCGGTAGAATGAGAAGTGATAGACGCGGTATTCCATTGCACATTTGGTATTTTCTGGCTTTGTTTATCCATTTTCATTAATAATTGAAGGTGAGGGTTCCTTTTCTTTTGTCATTACTTAAAACACAGCACTGACAGTGGGAATGCATCTCCCTCTAACTTATTTCAGATTGCATTCTAGAATCATGGCAGATAAAGCAAAATTCTTGAAATACTTAAAATCTTAGTTTTTAACTGAAGATGATGTAATTTCCTTAAGAACAGTCAAATGGATTTTTAAAGGGATGTAGGTTAGGTTAAAGTATTTGTAGGTAGGATGTGGGGGCTTTTGGGTAAATGCTTCTTTTCCTCTGATGAAGTAAAATTTACATATTCCTTCAGTTTGTATGACTGACTGGAATGTATGCTAAATTTAGTCAAATGCAATTAATTTTTATGGACACATATTTTGTCATTCAAAATTGCACTTACTTACAACAGCTGTACTAGTTATCTTAAATCTAGCAGAGCATGATAAATTGTGTCCCTCTATTTTCTTTATGTATTTGCTTCTTTCAAAATTAAAAAAAAAAAGCTTTATGGGCCAATGTCAGCCTTTCGGTAAATTGAAACATAATTGTAGCATCTCCAGGAGTGACACTGGTTAATATTTGCTTTAAGCAATGTCTTACAATAGCTAACTCTGTAGAATGATACATAAACGGAATGCTAGAGTGTCTGTCTTACTGCCATACCTCAGAAAGCATTTCTGTTTGCAATATTTTTTTAAGAAAAACCTATTATTTAAAAAAAAAAAAAACCACTTCCTTGTATTTCTTAGGGAATTACTATGATGTGGTAAAGAATAATACTTTAACAGAGAAATGCTTTATTATTTTGAGAATTCAATTTCAGATACTATTTGTCCTTGCTTGCTTCTTTTGGCTGCAATGTACGATTATTCTGTCTTACCAGATAACAGAACTGTTGTACAAGGATGAACGTTATTGCCTGACGCCTCCAGGACCAACTGGTAGAGTTTCAATTTCTATGATTGTAACTTATCCACAAATCCGTTCTTCTGTGTAATGATGGGTTTGAGGGATTACAACAGTAAACACTGATTGCTTCTTTTTGAAAGTGAAATTTGAAAACATGTTGGGTAAAATCCTGATTCGAATAATCAGAGCATATTTTGTGAGATCCGTGAGATCTTTCTTTTAGAATTATAAACAAATCTTGCTGATAACGTTTTATTTTTCTAAATTTATTAACCAAAGTAGAGATTTAGAATGAACACTGTATCAGTGCTTAAATACTTAAAAAAAAAAAAAAAAAAAAGGCAGTTTTTCAACCTAGTTTTACCTTTAGTAGCTCTTCTGATTTTGTGAAGCAAAATGCTACGTAACATCCCAAATCTTCTACTTTGAAATAAGTATACTTTTTTTGTATAATCTGGTCAGGTTTTTTTTTTCCTCCTGTCGGTGCTGGAAGGACAAGGGGCATGGGGAAAGCAAAACAATAATTGATGCTCTTCCTAGTCTCGGCTACAGGACCCCATATATTTTTACACTTGCATAGATAAGAAACTTAGCACTGTTTGCTAAAATCTGTTAATCTGGATTTTCATTGGCTAATAGGCAACTTCTTCAGTAGTAGTTGATCTAATGATTAAAATAGTTTTATGTTTTTTATATTAATATTACAATACTTAATGTAGCTTGGTAATGGAATATAATGGCTAAAATGTACAGAATAAATATGTAAAGTGTTAGAAATCTGTTTTTTCTTTTGAGCAATGACAAAATATTTGTGGCAACTATTTGGGGTAGTGGGCAGGAAAGGGGGGGAAGGCCTTGGGCAGTACCACTTCTGTCACACAGTAGTGGAAAAAATAGATTGAAGTAAGATTCTGTACTGAAAAGCTGTCACTAGGTCTGAAAATAATTAATATTCCTTTCACTCACCAGTTAGATATGTGCTCCCAAACCACATAATCTCTATGCCTCAGTGATCATTGTTGCCATTTCAGAGCCTCTCATCAGGGTGACATCTCACACCAAAATGATTTCTTATAAATTAATCTTGATAACATGACAGTCTCGGTAATTTTAGTGGAATGCTTTCTCTTGTTTTTTTCCGCAGAAGCTGTTGGCTATTTTCTTTATCACTTGATTGACAGCATGAGTGACTCAGAGGTACAGGCCAAGGAGGAGCGTTTGAGACAATACTTCCATCAGCTGAAGAAGATGGTACCATTTCATTTTTTGCTACATAATGCCTGTCCTGCCTGACATGTATCTATTAGATTTGAAATTGCTGCTTTTAAGTACAACCAGACCACTTCTCAATGACATGCAAGAGCTGGAGACTTGAATTACGTCTGAGATAATTTCTGTTAGACAAATTTCAGTTTGGTTGTGTTTCAAAACTCATATAATTTTTTTTCCCCACCTCTTGATACAGAATATAGTTATCCCTACAACCCACTACAACGGCATTTGCAGACTGCTGGACTCCTCTCAAGTTCCTGAATTAATTAAGGTCTGTGGTTCTATAGCAATTACTTTGAAGCTAAAAAGTGGAGTATCTATACTCTGTGAATATATTCTCCTTTGCGAAATAAATATCTTTATGCAGTGATTATATGTAAGCCTTTTAACCTTTCCATGATTTTTCACTGTTGAAGCTGTTTTTGTTTCATATATGAAAGTTTGAGGGATGCCTTTAATAAGTGCTTTTTCAAGTCAATGTAATAATGCTGCAGAATACAGCTCTTTTTTAACATTGCAATTATATTTTATATATTTTATATTGCAATTAAACATTGCAATTTAAACATTGCAATTATATTTATATTGCAATTATATTTATATATTTTATATATATATATATTTATGCTTATACTATATATATAGAGAGAGAGTATAAGCATGGTGTGCTTACTTAGAGATTGAACTTTTTTGGGGGCTTAGTGATATCTTTGTCTTACTACATTTTAGGATGCAAGGTTACTGTCTCTTAAAAAACCCCTGTCTACAGACAACATTCCAGAAGTAAGTAATTCACAGATAGCTATGCTTGTTCTTACTGTAATAATAATGTTTGGATATGGGTTTTAGATGAAGTGTAATCACTAGCTTTCAGATCATGGAAGTATATTAATGTTATTTAAATCTACCATTTGAAGTTCAGAGGTTACTTTCCAGAGTAGGAGTAAAGGCTATCCAGATTTTCACTTAGACCTGATACTTGACCTTGGAGTTGGCTGAGGTTTCATGCCTCAGTTTCCCTGTCTGGTAAATATTTTTTGAAAGTTCTAGTTAGTCAACAGTGGTGGTGTGAGGCTTAATTCATGCTTGTAAATTACAGTGATCCACTTGAGTGGCAGGAACCATATAAATCCATACTGCTTCTAATGGTGGAGTGTCAAGTCTTTATATCTCTGATCTGAGCAGAGTGGAGATGGAAAAAGAAACAGGCTTCTATTCCCTACTTCCCTGAACACAAAGAACTGAGTATGAGAGAAATAGTAATGTTGACCTCTGTAGATACGCCACTTAATGCTTTTTTACTGTATTCTGACTCAAATCTTCAATTAGTGTGTAGTGTTTAAACAGATAAAAGCACCTTAAATGATTAAAAAATTTCTTGTAGTATGAAAGAAGAGGATTATTTTGTCTGTCTTTTATTAAAGTGATCCGACAAGTTGTTCGGGGAAGGGTGTTTTTGCAATTGACATTCTTTCTGTTACCTCCATTTAGAGTGCTAAATCTGACGTGTCTGCTTTGGAGAAGAAACTAGAAAAGCGAAAAGCTGAAAACCAGCCTATTACAGATGTCTTGAAACAACTCATACATGCTCTTTGTGAAGAAGAGGTATCTTAAGCAATGCAGAGATAATTGGAAATACATAGCTATATTTTTAAAGGGACATAAATGACTGTATTATGGAAAGACATAGTTAAGCAAAGACAAGTGCATTGCTTGAGGTTTCATGGTTTGATGCTTATAAATCAAACATAAGTGCAAAAAGCAATTAAATCAAAAGGTTAACTAATTTCAGCAACACCTTGAATGGCATGTTTTGGGGTTGCTGAAGTTTGTTTACAATAATCTGCAAAGTGAATGATAGTAACAGCTGTGATAGGTTTAACATACATGCCAAATGTCCTTTCAAGCCATGGCTCCGGTCTCTTATATCTAGATTGTCAAGCAACTGATACATGCACTAGTCATTTGCAATTCAAATATTACTAGGTTGTTAATGCAGGGATTGAAATTCCATTTTCCTGCAGGAGGAAAGCTCTTCTGAGATAAAGGGTCTCTTGCCTTCATTCGGCAGGCGTCCAGCTGTAGTTTACATTCATTTAGTGTGTGTCTGTAATTTGTGGGGTATCACCACACTTTTATTCAGTTTCTTGTTCAGTATGATCCTGCCTATAAAGCTGTATATATAGGAACACTAACAGTCGTGCAGACGATAGCACAATATTCTCTGTAGCTAAGAATACAGTTTAGAAAGAGTGATTCTCAGCTGTCTGTCTCTACGATTTTGCATATGAAATAAGACTAGAAGCAAACACCACTCTAAGTTCGAAGTGGTCAAATGTATGAATAGGAACGTATAAAAAAATAAGCTTTCTATGGGATCGTTAAGTAGTTTCTTATTCTTTAGAAAGTAGTTTTGTTATGTGTTTGGCAGTGTACCAGGTGAAAATTGTTATGAATTCCAAATAAATAAGAACTATTTTAGAATTTGGATTAATCATGTTTATGGTGTCTGTCTGGATTAAAAAAGTCTTACATTAAAACATGCTAGAAATACAGACATAAAGCAAGACAATTTATTTAGAAATCTACTGTCAAGTTAATCTAAAAGGTGTTTTAGAAAAAAATTAATTTCTACAAAATAACTTTCACTCTTAAAATTTGCTGAAGCATTACAGCACTGTTTTCAAATGTGATCTTATGCTACTAAAAGCACTAAAGCAATCATGTAACTGCACACTGAACATATAAGAATCATAATGTCATATTGACTTTTCCTCTAGTTCACATCTTTGCTTTGTTCCTTTTTTAGAATATGCAAAAAGCCCTTGAAGTGAAAGCCAAATACGAACCGGACATGGTTGTCGGTGGCTATGCAGCCTTAATAAATTTGTGCTGTCGACATGATAATGTAGAAGAGGCAATGAACCTGAAAGAAAAAGTGTAAGTACACCGGCACTGAAACATGTCACAGAGATTTATGCTGATACACAGACCTTGTTGAATTAAGTAGGTTGAGTATTAACCCCCTCATCCATTTTTAATTAGTTTTCCCCACCAATGTATGTGCATTTAAAACAGTTAAGGGTGTGGTTTTTTTGAAACAAAAATTTGCTTTGTATAATTGAACATCAGAAGCAGCTACTTTGTATGGTCAGTAATTATGATCTTTTTTTTTTAAAGACAAATTGCTATGTAGGATCTGTTTTGTTTTTATTTTAAACAGAATAGTGTCTAAATTGAAGTTTGGCTTAATTTAAGGGGGGAAAAAAGTACCTGTATTGTGTGTTAGAATAGCACCTAGAATGTGTTTAGAATATGCTGCACCTATATTGTCTTTAGAATAACAATGTTTCCGAGTGACATCGTTTTAAGACTGTCAACAAACATTCTACTTTAAATTTTTATTTTCAGAGTTTTGTATTTTGTCTGTGAAAGCTAGCTCCCAGCTAAAACATGCTATGCATGACTTATCCTGGAGCAAATTCTTGCAGATAGTCTTTCTATTTGCCCCTTCCCTTTTTTCCTTGAAAGCCTCCTCTCAGTCTGATGGTAGAGTGAATATAGAACAAGTTACGTGTTACTTTGAGATTCTGTCTCTCATATGCATTCACAAAGTATTTGCTTTGGTTTTACAGTAGGTTAGCAGGCAGGTGCTCATTACACCTTGCTAGTGTTTGAAATTATGTGAAATGATTGAGCTATGAATATCAAGAAATTTGCCACTCTGCAAATAACAGTAACATATTGGTTTTGGCTGTACTACCACTCTCACACAATCCCCATAGTGAGCTTGCACGAAGTAAAACTGAGTCTTCTAGTGGAGCTTCACTGCAGTAGCACGTTTTTACTGATCTGCCTCAAGTGTAGCATAATATTGCTAAGAAGTGAATCTGAATTGTTACAAAAAGAAATAACAGAGAAGGAATTAATTTTAAAACTTCCAGAAAAAAGAAAACCAATACATAGCAGAAACTTCAAAATAGTAGGTCTTAACTTGTTACTATAGGCACATAGTTTCATGCCTGTATGGGAAAGATTATAGCCCTGTGCCAGCCACGTGGACTGAGTTTTCTTCCCAGATTTCTGGGAAATACCCTATTTTATGCAACAACTACTAAATAATTAATTAAGCCATTTGGCTCTTTAAAATATAATTTTTGGGGCTTGGGGGTGGGAAGGTGTGTGTAAAATACTTTTAAATCACATTTTAATGGTGCATCTTTTGAAGTTTACCAGATTTTTCCTTGAATACTTATTATAACTTTTAGCTCTCAATGCTGTTGTGTTGTTATGTAGTTTTAAAAATTAATCTTTAAGCTGAATCTGTAAAATGTGAACTTCTGTTGATACAATTCTTAATGTTTTAATTTCTAGCTTCCCTAAGAATTCACCTGTTGCTCTTGACACTGGAAAGTACATAGCACTGGTAGAAGTCTTAGGAAAGCATGGTAGACTAGAAGGTAATCCATTTGCTTTCATTGTGTTTCTGCTATATAATAAAGGTATCTTGCCTCAAGAATAAAAATGTGAGTTGATATTAATGGTATATCATGTCCTGAAAAGTGCTTGAACATTTTGCATACAAATTTGCATGTGAATTCAACCAGAGATGCTTGGACAGTGCAGGCCATTAGTTTTAATGGATTGGCAAGCTTGTCATTTACATTTGCACAGCTCAGTGCTTTTTGCATTTCTGCAGCTAGTTTTTATTAGCATTGCTGTTTGGATTGAGTTTGAAGATCATGACTTATGGCACAAATTGCGTATGTGCCTAGACTAATGGCTTTGTTTTTGCTTAAGAAGGTCTGAAGGCTGAACATAAAACCTATAAACATAACCTTCTCATAAGAGCCAAGTACTGCAAAAAAATCTTTTTTTTTTTTTTTTTAAATAAAGTATGTATTTTTCTGTTGGTATTCTTTAATGTGTTTCTTATTGAATTTTAGAGTCATTCTGTCAAACTGCCTGGAAATTTTGGCTTTTAATGAGTGTTCTGCAAACTGCCTATTTTGTAATTCTAGATGTTTGCATTAAGCTGTTAGCTCTTTAATTTCTGTAATTTAGTCTAATATAATTCTGTAATTTAGATGATTTGGTTGGTCTTTAAAAGAACTCTTAGACTGTCATCAACTTTAAAAGGTGGTTCTGAATATCAAGTTCTATGATTTTGTAGAACACTTAAAACCATAAAAACGTGGTCCAAGCCTAGACACAAAATGTTATGGTTTTATATAAAACACTATACAGTAAAATTAAAAAGCTAATGTAATTTTTTTTCTTGTAAGGTCTTTCTTTGAAATTTGTCTTGGCCTCTTATTAAGATTGCTGTTAGAAAAATAATAAACAAAGCTGATGTTTTCTAAATAATAATAAATCAGATCATGACCACCTCTACATTAAAGCCGTTTGAAAAGATTAGCTTGCTTTTAAAGCATAAATGTCCCTCAGAAAATAAAACAATTCATAAATGTAGCCAAATGTAAAGCAGTCAAAGCATTCTGTCTATGCAGTAATTAAGAGCGTTATAAGAATGCGCTTATTCCATATACCAAAATGCTTGTTTCTGCCTTACTAATGAAGCTTAATGAACCTAATGTTTTAACATGCAGTCTGTTAGAAAGCTTTCATTGGCTCTCCTTGGCTAATTAGTATCGACACAGCAAACAGGCCCTATCGGTATCAGACCATTAGTCTGGCTGTATATACAGTGTAAACATATCTTTATTATCTGGCCTCGTGACAAGCCATCTGCTGAAGAAACAATGGAGTGATTTAGCAGATGTTAGCATTGAACGATAAAAGCATCCATTTAGTAGAATCTTGCGGCTATAGGGCAGACTATACAGGGTTATGTGGTGCAGAGTGGGCACACAGTTCCTATCTATAATTTGTAGTCAAAGTTGCAGCAAAATGATAAAACCATGCTATTGTGGATTTATAATTGTAGTCTCGTTTAGAAATGCAAGTAGTAATTAACTTGAAATCGGCATTATACGCCAGAATTTACATTCCTGCTGGGTTTGAAATGCTGTTTTAATAGCAGTTTGTTTTCCCTACATGAAATTACCTAAGGGTCTTTTGTGTTGTTTCATTGTAGACGCTATTAACATTCTAACGGAGATGAAAGAGAAGGATGTTCCTATCTCAGACAGAACAGTTGCATCTTTTTTCCGCATTCTTAATGCCGCTGCCATGCGTGGTGAAGTTGAAACAGTGAATCGATTACATGAGACCATTGTGAACCTGGGGTTGGCAGAAACTGCTGTCCTTCATTCCCCTCTGATTACAGTTCACCTTGAAAAGTAAGCTATGTTTGGGCTTCAGATGAAACAAGTTATGATACGATATTTATTTGTGTTATATGACCTGTGTATGCTATACACAGCTACACATTCACGTTTGAAAGTGCTCATGCACGTAAACATGCACACATGCACGCGCGTATGATACCTCAGTGATCTAGGAGTAGTAATGAATGAATATGTTTTCTCAAGTTAGATAAGTATGTTTTCATCAGTTATACATCATGTCGTAGTCTCTGGGAAAAACAGCTGTGTTTTATGGACACATCAGAGATGAAGTGGCTGTATATTGGAATATGCTTATGAATTAGTTGTTTCTAAAGTCTGTTTGACAAGATAGCTATTCAGAGCATGATAGGTATATTCTCAGCTCTTGTGGTTAAGTAGTACGTGTTTTCCCATCAAAACAGCATTATTTTGCTGTGCCACCCAATACAACTCAGGTGAGTTGAAGGGCGGTTGTTGAACACTGAAATATTTTTAATTCACATAATTCAAATAATTTGATGTTATTGCCAATAGACTCCTATGTTGCTGTAAATCAAAATTCAAAGTACTGTCTGGTTTGTCTATTGTGATTTTTTTTTTTCCCATATGTACTTTTAATACCACTTAATAGAGAAAAGGAAGTTCGTACATTCATTCTGGCAGGAAGTATCTGTAATTCCATGTGTCATGTTCCTTTGCATAAACTTTCATTATGAGGTGTAGGATATTTGAGTTAATGTACGTATGAACTATATAACAATTTCTTACTAAAACTGAGCCAAGAGTCCCTTTTCGCTTCCTTTACCACATGCACAATCCTTTTCTTTTTTTCTTCTGTCATTTATGTAATTGCTGGATTTTAATCTCTTGCAGCTAGAGTGATTGATCAATCTCTTGTAGTTTGGTTCATGTATATGAAATGTTCTTGGCTTAAATAGAATACCTATAGAATAAGTGAATTTTTCATAGTTTCATGTAAGTCAGCCTCAAAGATGCGTATTAACATTTCTGTTAACATGTAGAGGTTTTTAGTTAAGTATTCTGGGTATGCAAGGTCTATATAATGTTCTCTGTATTCAAAATTCTTGTCAAAAAGATCTAACTCTTGGTAGATGCATGTACATTCTCTTCTAAAAATAGTATTTTAGTGTAGTGGTCAACAGTTAATATAGTGTACATCTCTTCAGTCAGCATCACTGCCTTGGTTACATCACAAGACAAGGCAGATGTTTATGAAAGTAATTTAACTGCAATCATATGTAACTAATGTGTCGGAAAAATATCTGATATGCTTTGCAGTGTGGAGTAAGAGCAGCTGCATTTTACATAATTGCGTTATGCATGTTGACATGAAAGTTGTACATGGTGCTACTTGGGTTCTTTTCACTTGAGAAGTAGTATATGATGATGTAAATAACGATGTGATCATGTGTGGGTGCAAAAGGGGACAGTAAAGAGTGTTATTTTAGTTTAATTCCACATTCTTTTGGATTACAAATGTTTGGTAAAACTCTCTAAAAAGTTGTTTTTTTTTTTTTTTTTTTTAATAAAGGGACTTTTGATGAGAGTAGATTTTTAAAGGAGAAAGTAATTCCATACTGTGGAGCTTAATACATTTCATATATATAAATACAACACAAAGTAAGCTCAGTTCCAATGGTTTTTTTGCTGCCTCAGGAGCAGAGAGACTTGCTTCCTCTCCAATGTTAGAACAGAAGGGGGAAGTTTTTCCATATAATTTGCTGGGGAAGAATAACTGAATTTCACTGTTTGTTTTTTTTTTCTGTTTTTTTTTTTTTTTCTTTTTTGTCTTGGAGTTGCTAAGAGTTTTTCAAAGTTATGAGTGACTGAAATAAGTGTTAGTCATTTCTTTCAGCAGCAGTGCTTACTATTTGCCGTCCTACAGCTCGAGTATCATGCTGAAATGCTGTCATTTAGCTGCAGGTCGTCAGCATGCCTCTGAAATTAGCTCCGGGATATTTTTTTAATGTTCCGCAGCAGTAGTTTGTGCTAGTGTTTTGTGTTCTTAATTTATTTCAAACTTTTTAATTGCTTGTAAAGGAATCTGTGATTTGCTTTTGAAGATTTCAGCAATTGTAGGTATAAAATGTTTTCATCTACCCCTTTTCTCTGTACCCAGTCCTGAATATTCTGAAATTCTTGTGAAGTCCTAGTGCATGTTAAAAGTGACAATTCGCAGCAGAGCATGGAAGAGAAAAAAGTTGTTGATGAATAGTATAACTTGACAAAACTAATGATATCTAATATTCTAGTAGAATGGGCATTTTGCCTTTAATATTTTGAGAAATATTTAAGTGAAGTAACTAGAGAGAGAACTTATAGTATCTTGGGGTTTTTTACCCAGAGTAAATTTAAGTGGAACCACCCCCCTGCTTTTAATTTTATGATCTTTATTTATGACTCTGAACAGTTGCTCAAGATGGTGAAATCACATTAAAAATTGACAGTCCACATGTGGAATCTTGGTCTGTCATTCAAGGTGATAAACCTGCCTTGGACAGTATGACAAAAATCTTAGTTTCTAAAAGCCTCCAGAATGTGAAGAGCTTGTACTTTTTCTTAAAACGTGTCTTACTTTTCAACTGGTTCTTCCAACTGATAACATTTGGAAAAGGTTGTGTTACCTACACCATATGTCTTACGATTTCTTAAGGATTGTAGTTTTGGCTTTTTACCTTCTCTTCCAGCTGTCAGGGGAAACCTATTTGAACATGAGCCATTTTACAAAACTGAAGAGGTTTGTGAAGCTAACCTGCTCCTGTGCTATATGATACTTCGATAATACCTATTTACAGGATGATAAATTAACGGATACAGTAACTGCTGCTGATTTTTTTTTTTTTTATTCTTCCAAGAAAGTTGCATAAGCCAACTTTTGTACAGCCAAAAATAGGAATACACATCTTAAAAACTTGATGTGGTTTCTGTCTTTTTGTTAACATAAGTTTGTTTCTGCTCTCCTTGAATAATATCACCTCTGAGAAAAGAAACAGAACAAAACATCTGCAGGTTTGAAATTTACTAATTCCCTATTTCAGAAGTGCTCTTAGAGAGAAGAAAATTTGCAGGTAAACTATGAAAACATTATATTGCAGACTGCATGAACAAAATATTTCGTAGTTTTAAGTCAGTGAATGCAAGTAATTGATATCTGTATTTTCAGTGATCAAAAGGCTATAGCTGGATTGTGTTGCTTTAAAAACAATCGGTGTATTTTAATACAGCGTTGTCCAGTAAAGCATTGTGAGCTCTTTTGTGATTAATCTTACATAAACCCATTTTGTTTAGTTTCTTACGTAGCAGATACAGCATGAATCCAGTGCCTTGACAATTTTTCTTCTGTTGTTTTCACAGAGTTAAATTCCCCTGTAATTTTGTTTAAGGTGATTCTGTAGCACATACAAGTTAATTGACTTTTATATTTACTTTTAAAAATAGGCATCTTTTTAAACTAGGTGATATTTTTAGTGGGGAAAAAATATCTCTATTGGGAAGAGTTTTTTTCTAATTTTTAGTGGCTTTATTTCAAGTATTTGTATTAAAACTCTTTACATGTTGCAATGAAATTAGGGATGTTTGGCTCTCTTACTCCATTATTGCAATTAGGAATTTAGCATCATCAGTGCCAAAGGACAAAAGTGTCTCATTTGCCCTATGGGGACAGGACAGTGATAAGATGATTTTTCGTCAAGGATCATTGGGTCGTAATTAAGTTACATTCATGGCTATTGCTTTTTGAAGGATGATTGGTAAATGACAGGCTTCATGTGCTTGGTACGGACAGTGTTCACGAGGGTTTTTTCTCCCTCTGTCAGAAAATCCTGTTGAGTCTGATAATGTAAATGTGGCATTTTATTCTGAACAAAAGAGCAGGGAAATGAGCTATCTTGTCTAATCATTCAGTTGTTTAACACCGACTTCCAGTTTAGACTCAATTGGCTGGAAAGCACTTGACATGTGAAGTTAGTGCTGTTCCGAACGCATGTTTGAGTAAATTTTAAAGTAAGTGACAGCTAAATTGTACCTAGGGAAATTACAAAGCCTTCAACACAGTTAATTTTTTGGGGAGGATTAGTTGTAATTGCAACACCAGTCTCCTTGAAGATTCCTTAGTATAGCAAATGAACAGAAAAACATTTAGCTCTTTCAAGAGCCCCTTCTCTTTTAACAGAATAATTTTTGTAAAGCTGATTGTACCTTGCTGAATTGACTTCCCTCTACACTAACATCTGCTTCAGATTTGTAGAGAGCGATTTGTTTTACCAGTCTACCCTCCACCCCCACCCCAGAGAGTCCCTTTTTTCTTTCTACCTCTCTAGTGATTTCAGGTTTGAGAGCTTTTCAATCAGTAAACCCCTTAGGTAAATTGCCACTTCACTAAAGCTTTATGCATAATGTTGCAGCACTTCATTCCAATTAAAATCAATATTTGGAGTCTTATTTTTATCAGGCAGACTCTCTGGTTGGGGAAGTTGTTTATTACAAGTAAAAGGGTTAGATTTAGTGCTACATTCTTGAAGCAAGAGGGGAGTGGCTTGTTGAAATTGAAGGGGGATGTTGTATCCATGCATGTTATAGCCAGTCCTGCTCCAGAGTGTGTTCTGCAAACACTCAGACATCTGAGTGATTTTGTCTTTTCAAACAGCTTTGTGTGAGTAAAACTGCCCACGCAAATATTTTGGAAGATTGTGCCCATGGTATCTTGGACTTTATAGGTATCCTAAACAGAAACCAAGTGAACTAAACAACTTATTATGTCTTAACCCTAGCATCAATTTAGTTGGAAAACAGTGCCAAAGTAGGACTCTTCCAGGATTACATAAGGGCCAAGCATAATACAGTGATGACTGAGGCTCCTTCTGTCATTCAAAAATAATAGTATCTCTTCTTGTTTAAAAGAACAAGTTTCAATGAGAGGGAAAAATACACCTAATCTTTAAGTGGAACAGGCATTAGCCCTGAACAGATAATATTTGTGAGTGACTTAAAGCTGTAGTATCTGGCCAATTCAAAATGAAGCGTGGATCATCTCTGTTCACATCTTAAATACTATTTTGTCCAGACTGAAACTGGAAATCAGATTTTTCCAACATGGCTATGAGTATTGTTTGTTTGTTTATTTACGTGATCCATATTAATTAAATAGTAATTTTGGAGGAGGCTTTTAATGTAGTAGTGTAGTAAGTATCCTTTGGGAAGATAAAAGCATGTTTGACATGCATAAGTTTGTACAGAAAGACTGCCAAATATTTTCAAATGTACAGCTGGTAGCTTAAAATCCATATGTCTAAATAGCATTTTCTTAAAATGTAGAAAATCCTTTTTGTGCAGTTCTTTTTTTTTAAGTTAGTGAGTCGTAACAAGGAACACATTAAAATGTTACCTATACTTGAAGCCTACAGTAAGTTCCTAATTTTCATTGGGCTTTTCTGTCAGGATTGTAAAAACTGCTTACAAAAGTAGTTGTTGGTACTTACTTGTGTAGTTTGTGACAATTAAGAAATACTGCAGGTTGTTGAATAAATCAACATAATAACTGAAGTACAAGCATAAACTTGATGTTCTTTTTTCTTTGCAGTAGTAGTACAAACAATTTATTTGCAGAGGCTGAACTTCTATACCTTTCATTGTTCTGTAGCTGGTTGTTGCCAATTTTATCATTTATCTGTTATTTATAAATGCCATTCTCTAGTAATCTGTGGATGGCTGGTTAATTGCTTGAATGCAACAGAACAAATATATCAGACTTGGATGGATTCAAAGCAAATGTCTAGTAAATTAGTGTGTAAGATACTGACCTCCTGAAATGCAGACTTATTCAGGTGCCTTTGAGCAGTAAGTACCAGTAACAAGTACAATATTTTCATTTTTGTTATCTCAGTTCTTTGCTGACTTTTTTTTCTGCGTATACAGTATTAATGCCTTCAGAAGTACACATTTAGAGACTAGAAAACTCTTAATGTTCCTGTTTGAATGACATTCCAATTACTCATTCATTTATTGATAGCTTTGACCTAAAAACAGTCACTTTAATCCTTTAGGAATACAGCTGAGACAATACTATGGCTGTTTGAGCATCAATCTGAAAAGCTAGATTTATCACTGAAAACTTTAATTTGAATGTATAAATGTTGTTGTGCCTCCTTAGAAATTGAGCAGTTTTCTGTAAAACTGTTTTTTTTAGATGTTAAGTGAACTTGCATCTAAAGCAGGAGAAAAATACTGATTATGTAAAGCTTTATATCTGTCTATGGTAACTACCATAGTATTTCTCTTTTATGACAGTAATCTAGCCTGCAACATCTACTTGCAGTTTTGAAATTAACCTGTAATTTAGTCTTCACCCCAAATGACAAAAATTCAAATGACTCCATGGGGTGCCAGAAGATGCACTGTAAACAGGGCTCGGTAAGGGGGATAAGGTAGAAATCCATCATCTTAGGTTCATTTTCAGAATGCCAGTATTACTGAACAAAATTAATTCTTCTTCTGTGTTTTACTCTTAAAATTTTTAAAATATTAGCCTAGATGAAGATAGTAGTATATAGTAGTCTAGATAGTTCATTCTTTGAAAAAGCAAAATTTGTGCTGCACAAGAAATGCAGTGTGAGGAGAGGACATCTGAATTTGGCTTGTTTTAACAGTAGTATCTTAATTTGTTAAGGTTCAGTTGATCAATAATAAAGTTGATTCAGGAATGCAAAATCATTTCAAGACAGTTTTATTATGGCCTTCAGCAGCTGCTGCTAAGTGATTTATTTATTTATTTATTTGTTTGTTTCCCCCCTTGCCTACTTCCACCACCCTCTATTTTATAATCTATTTTGAAATCTAAAATGCAGTTTTATTGACTGTTTGGTTTCTTACTACATTTCATGCTTGTTGTCTTGGTTTGTTTCAATTTCAGTTTAAACCTTCCCCTTCAAAGAATAACTTCACGTATTGTTGCAGTGTTTCAGTGGTTGTCCTCTGTTGGTTTTGGTTTGTTTTTTTAGAT
Organism: Platalea leucorodia; assembly: GCF_965183815.1. Taxonomy (NCBI): domain Eukaryota; kingdom Metazoa; phylum Chordata; class Aves; order Pelecaniformes; family Threskiornithidae; genus Platalea; species Platalea leucorodia. The sequence continues at coordinate 30,229,405 of NC_138825.1, read as the reverse complement.
TAGGTTGTAATCCTTTGAACAAGGGTCTGCAGCAGATGATTTAGATCTGTTAGTTGCACAGTGTAGAATGTTAATTTATTTGTTGTTATTTTAAGTTCCAGATCTGATTGTTTTTATGGCTTTTCAGTTTTGCATTTTAACTGTATATACTTCTGAAGGTGTTTCCCTGTATATGCAGGGAAAAATGTCAGCAAAGGACTGAGGTAACAACAATGGAAATATTGTACTTGTTACTGGTACTTACTGCTCAAAGGCACCTGAATAAGTGCATTTAAGGAAGTCGGCATCTTACACACTAATTTACTGGTACCGTGGATATACACTGGTGCCATGGCTCTATGTGACATGGATAGGCCAGCATAAAATCCATTTTGGTGCCTTAATGTATTGTTGCATTAATTGCAGAATTTACATTTTTGTTGCAGAAAATATACACTGGATTCTGACCTGTGTATAGAATGGAAAAATGCTAGCCCTTCAATTGTGACAAAATGGAAATCAACAGATTTTTTTATAGCTAGTCTGTTAAGGTGTAAAACAAGTATAAAGCAATCTAAAGAGCTGTGGTTGACTTAGTTAACTGTGGAGATCTATACTGAAATAAAAATGCTGTGGAAAAATTTTTAAAGAGCTTAAAAATTCAAAATGTCTAAACAGACATTTGGAGGTAATATAATGTGCACAATATTACCAATTAACAAGAAAAATAGATCTCTCAAATACAAATCGAAACTTCCATGGAATTGGGTTTTTTTCACAACAGTATATAGCAGAACTTAGGAATTTTACTTCAAAAATTAAGTGCATCTAATGATGAAGAGTATTCACACCTTTGGTTAATTTGTACTGAACAGTGGTCATGAAATCAAAAATTATACAGCCAAGAGGTTTAAGCATAAATCTGTAGGTCTGTTTTCATTTCTGTGGCTGTCAAGCATACATGGTATTTGTAGGAAAACTTTACCTGTTATTTAAAAATAACTGTAGCATATTGGGGAGAAAAAAAATACACTCTCTGATTACAGGCTGCTGAATGAATTTTCCTTGAATTTTTCAAGACTGAAGTGGGTTCAGAATGCACTGCTCCTGCTCGGAATGTTTGATTGTTTTTATTCTTGTTTTGTTTCATTCCACAAGGGACGACATGCCTGCAGCTCTGGAAGCTTTAATCAACTGTTATAAGAAGTATGGTAAAATTCTTCAGCTTCATAACATCTACTGTAGACTGATAGAAAAAGGAGACGCTGATCTTCTGCAAAAGGGTTAGTTGCATGTGGTCAAATGCTGTCTGGTTATATGGAGTATTTTCTGGAGGTTTTTCTTCCGTGATTTGTATATCATTTCTTTCAACTGAAAGAAGAAAAAATTGTCTGTGTTTGTATGTGTAACTTTAAAGCACTTAAATGATGCCTACATTCTTCAGATCAAAAATTGATATTAATTTTAAATGTAGAAGAATCCTACTGTTTGGATAATACAGCATAAGGCTCTCAAAGATTAATTCTAATACTTGTTCTAGCTATGTATATTACTATTAAGAAACAACTTAGTAGTAATACAACACAATAGTAAAGCAACACGTTTTTCAAATAGTTGTGCAGTTAAGAAATTCTATATCCTCACTCTCTACAAGTAGAGAATGCCAATATATAGTCTGTTTGTTTTGTTGAATGTAATTCAAAATATAGTGCAGCTAAACAGAAGAACATTTTAAATATGATCAACCGCAAAGCTACAACAAATTATATAATATGTTGTAATCATTCCATGTGTTTCAAAATTTATTTCACTATAGCTTATTCTTGGAGTTTTGTGATGCTTGGAAAATATTAGTATTAACAATATCTGACGTCTATATTAAAATGCTTCAATATATTTAGTAAATTAATGAGTTTTATTCTCTCTTTAGTTTCAGATTTTATAAGCAGAGAATATGGTGACATGATGGCTCTTTATGATCTCTTCTTCGCCTTCTTGCAAACAGGAAAATACAAAGAGGCCAGGAAGGTCATTGAGGTGGGATTTTAACTATAGTGCTCTAATTGTGCAGCTATTTAGACTCTTAATTAGAAACATTTAAAGTTTTTAACCTTTAATTAGACGTGTTCTGATTCATGTTAATAGAATTCAATCCCAATAATAAAAAAAAAAACTCGACCAGCTTTATTTTGTGTAATTACAGTTCAGAAGAGAGACAGTCTTGTTGTATATTGAAATTGTTTCCTCACTTTTTCAAATTCGCTGTTATATATCAAAATTATATTTGCATATTAAATATCGGATTGTGGAACAATTAAATTAAACTGGCATTCCTGGGTGTAAAGTTGCTAATCCTCTTTCCGAAGGAATTCTTTGTTCTTAAAAGCACTGGAATTTAATTTGCTGCAGACCATGCTCAGATTTATTTGTAATGCTTGTCTACAAGTTAATCAGCCAAACAAGCGCTGTCTGCTACTGTTTGGCATTTAATTTAGCATTTCTTCTCTCTCTCTCTCTCTTTTTCAGGATAGTAAGCAGCTTATAGGAAGTGGTAGGTGACAAACTTGGTCTATTTAGGATTAGTATATTTTATCTAGACTTGATTGAAATTGTGCTTACTGAAATTGATAAGTCAAAGGGGCAGCTGCAGAGTCTGCCCAGATTGTGATTATTTTTCTTAACACAGTTGTATGTTTTTAAAATGCTGCATAAGTTTTCTGGTTAATGTGTGGGAGGAGGCATCTTGCAGAAAAAGTAATACTTTGTGCTCATCGTTTCTGTGTTATGTATATACACAACTGTGTAACGTAATTTTGGGGTTTTTTCCTTCCTGAGACAAAGTATGCTTTTTTTCCTAATTCCCCCTAGAATATTTCAGGTACCTGTTCTCTCTACTTGAATTATCTAATAGAGTTCTTGCATTTAAAAAATCTTAACTGAAGATCTGATTGTTTGTCTGTGATGGAACAATACTGTCCTGCTGTGGGGTGTGTGGAAATTGCTAAGCACAATGTTGAAGCATTGATATTTTTGTTCTGAGAGGGTTTTTTGGAGCTCAAAGTCTTATAATACACAAGAATAGAAATATCAGTATCTGACAGAAGACAATACTGAGGAGTTGCATTCTTTTTATAGTGATTAAAGCATATAGGAGGTAAAAGGATGAAATTTGAGAATTGGAAGTAAAATTAAAGCTAAATGAATAAAACTGGTACTTGGTGTGATTTAGCAGCTGTTTCTTTGATACTGGCATTTAATTTCTCAAAACTTACATTGGTAGCTACAGTTCAGCAATCATGAACAGGATAGTAAGCAAATTGTCAAATCGTTGGGGCTTTGAAACTTTTGTCATTTTCTTCATAGGTACCGAATAATCTCTGCAAATATTCAGTATTTGGTCATTGATCATGAACTATTAGTAACCACAGACAGACACTTAGGCCTAAATCTGAACACATGATATCTGGAGACTAAATGGAAGTTTTCCTGGCTCTTTATGCTGTTTAGTGCAGGTTTTCTTGCTCTTACCTAACTTTCATGAAGTAAGAATTAGAGCTTTGTATATGCTGTTGAGAAAAAGAGGTTTTAAATTCCGGAATTTTTAGGACTATAGGAATTTAACTAGGAATAGCATTGCCTGTATTTTACCAGTGGATAAAGTGGCACAAAATCAATTACTATGTGGTGTGTTATATTTTACGTATGCTTTTATTATGTAACAATATGTTAAGTATTTTCAAAGAAATTTTTTCCACAAGGGGGGGGAAATGTTAAAATTGGTGTTTTGCCAAAAAAGAAAATAGCTTTTATTGTTTTAAACCATAAACAAGTTACTATTTTCTTTTTTTTGTTTGTCGGGAAGTCGAAGCTTTAATTAATATGATGTGGAAGACAGAGTGCAAGGTGTATGTGTGCCCTTTTCTCTAGTCCAGTGGTTTTTGCAACTAAATTACTTCTCGTGTTGGTCATCTCAGATTGTTTTTGCATTTTCCTTTCTTGTGAAATAATATTCAGTAAAGGCGATCAATTGGTGCTGCTTTCTCTTTTTAGATGCTGTTGCATATTACACATAGATTACCTTTCAGCACGTACTTTTATCATGTATTGCTGATTATGGTGGTCAATTGATTTTAGTGATATAATTTGTTTTAAAAGTATCTATGGAGTTAATAAAGAGTATCTAAAAGGGTAGTAATGAAGCTGGGAAAAAAATTCCTGAGGAGCTAAGGAAGTGAAGACCATGGAGGATATGGTCGTTTGAATGGGGTGTTACTCAGTGGAGGCCACTGCCTCTGCTTGCCCTTGCTATTTTTAGAAATAAGGCATACACTACATACTTAGGTGAAACTTAGTGACAACTGCTGCTTTGAAAAACTTACAACTGAAAGCCCCAGGAATAAGAAAATAACTCTTAAATCTCAATCTTTGATAAAATACAACTGGGTGACAATAGTGGGAAAGGAAGAAAGGTGAGTGAAATTATAAAAATTAGGTCAGAGCTGTGTATGTACATTGTCTGGTCACAAATGTGTTGTGCACGCATATATGTAAGCTCATGTTGTGGTATATTGTCATAGCAAGAAAGCTGAAAGCTCTGGGGCTCATCTGCTTGCAGGAAGGACAGCAAGATTAAGTGGAGAATGATAGTATAAAAGACAACGAAAGGTGAATAGAAAGGAGATGAGGCAAAGAATGCACACGACCGATACCAGAACAAGGAAACTGAAGCATATGGTAGTTTGGTGGTGTGAGTCTCTTTTGAAGCGATGCTAAGTGGAGGAGAAGCTGTCATTCAGAAGACTGTGGGGGAAGATGCAGCTAAGTTCTAAGGCTTCACAGAGTTTGGTTGATAAGGTTTCCAATGTTGCTAGACTGCCTTGTTAAGCTTTTGAAAGTCAGTTCTCATTTGTTCTGTGGCAGGTAGCTAGAGAAGAAAGCCTCTCTCAGAGGCAACACCTCCAAGTGAGATAGCCTTGGCTGCTCTGTAAAGTAAAAGCCTATTTTATTCTAGCTGTGCCTGGAGATTCCTGAGCCCTTGAAGTTATGCTGGTAGATGGATGTGCTGATAGATGCTTTTTTGCTTTCCACTGGGAACAAGTTCTGCCACTGGGTGCTGTAGTCCATCAAAGCATGATTTAGTCTTCAGTTCTTAATTGCACCTCAACTGATGAGTTAGCCTTTGTCTTGAGTCCTTCAAAGGTGATCATGTCAAAACAAAGTTGGCACATCTCTCTTCTTGCCCCTTACCATAAGGTCACATACTACGTTGCTTTCCCTTGGAGTGGCACAGCATGACTTCTATGTCATCAAGTCTAGCTCTAGTTACTTAAGATTTTTTCCCCTTACTTGGAAAGGCAGTTTAATTGCCTTTTTTCCTTCAATTTTATTCTTTATAAAAGAGAAGAAAGGAAGAAAATGAAGTCAATACATTTTTACTGTAACTAAATTAAACTACATTAAAACTAATGTAGGCTAAAAGAAAGGGATATGAATTTTCAATAAAAAGGATTAGGGAAAAAGTACCTTCTAGAAAGGTCTTCTGTCTTCTAAAATGTTGTCTTATTTTGATAATATCTGATCAAATTTTCTCCTGGAGAGAGATCTTATGTAATTCTTCATATGTGTTGTTCCAGAGGTCCAGGCAGTAGATCAGAGAGTCTGGAAGAGTTGCTTGGCCTAGTATTCTTTTAAGTCTGGTATATAAATGGTAAGAGAATTTTTTAGAGCCTAGTCCCCCAAATCCCTTCAATCCACAGCTTCTTACCTGTTGCCAGAACTGGACAATTGGAATTCCCTTATGTTTATTCAGTTGTTGACTGCCACTTTATTAACCTGATCAAGCTGATGGTTGAGAGCTGGACTTATGTGAAGGTTATCCAGGAGAGTGGGAATGAAAAAGGGAATGTTACACCACCTTGGAGGAATATACTTCCTCCCCCTTCCCCTGTTATTCTGTTATTTTGTTTGCATGCTGCATGGAAGTTTAAAGATTTCACTATCTAAAGTAGTTAGAATATAGTTGTTGTCTGTCATTTTGGTCCAATTTTAATTATTTGGTCATATCTGAATTTTGCACTGAGATCTCATACTTGCAGCTGTTTTAGCTGCATGATGGCTGAATATTTCTAGACTCACCCTTTTTCCTTCATTTATTATTCATGCTGAATACAATTATCAAAACACTCTTTTAATCTGTGTATAATTAAGCCCATGTCCACGCTTCGCTCTTTCTGGTAGAGTCACAAGGCATACGTATATTGTTAAGTACTGTAACAGTCCTGCAGCAGAGGTTCAAGCAACCCCTTCTTCAAATCTCCTTAGCAAAAATGTAAACCATGTTTTCATGAAGTAGAAATGAATGCTTTACACCTATGGCTAAAATATGCAAAGTTTTAAACTGGCGTTAAGTCCATTTCTGCAATGTATTGATAAAATCATTACACCTTAAACTATATTTCATTGGACAGCAAAATACTTCTGTAAAAAAAAAAAAAAAAAAACAAGCACCACATTAAAAAAAGGTATCAAGTCACTGGCATTTTTAGTTAGGAGCTTATGGACTCCTCTGATAGGAACTAGGAGTTGGCAGAGATGTTCAACTGTTTTTTGTTGTTTGACAGATACTTCTCAATCTTTCTAGATCAAATCATATCAGCTATTAAGTTAAAATTGTTCCTTCAATGAAAGAGTAAAAGCTCTAGTTTCTGCTCTCTTTGTAGTTTTACTGGAAATGAAGGCTGAGAGAGGATTACTGTATTTGGGATATAGGGAAAGATCTCAGAACAGTATGGCAAAATTTTTTAGTAGAAGACCAACCTGCGTAAGTTTGATACCACTAGAGGAACCTCCCTTGAAAACAACAATGCATAGTGCATGGCTTCCAAAGTCTTTTAACCAGACTTTAATTAAAGTGTGATACTTCCCTTATCTTCTGCTCTTGTACTGAGTATATCATTTATATTTAATAGTTAAATATACTATACCATATCTCACATATCTCAAGACATTTATGCGAAGAACTGAGGGACAAATGGTTGTGAAATATTTTAATGAAATGTGTTCCAATGTGAATAAATGCAAGAAAAGATATTTGCTGCTGAAATGCAAGACCTGACAAAAGAACTATTTTGGGTGAGTTTAGTGTACAGGAATATATCTATCAACAGATGTCAAGTTAATTCAGGAGGTAAATAGATTTAAGCAAAGAATTGTGACATCCACTGTCAGTAGGCCTCAAGATACCAGTTGCCATTGGATTTAATCTACCATAAAAACAATGAGAATATTTCTACTTGATATTGAGAGATTACAACCTTCTTACATCCAGATTGCTTTTATAAGAGTCTGCATCATAAAATTGTGTCTTGCTGATTTTATGCTGGAGGTAAACTATTGGGAGAAGATGCTTTCTTGATTTGTGATAGCAGGATTTAGGGTGTTTTATGTGTAATTTAATGATTATTATATCTAGTGTCTGAATTTACCTACAAAGACTTCTTTCTGGCCCAGTTAAGAAAAGAGTGGAGGTGATTAGAACAAAATTTAAATGTTTGTGAATGTTGAATGCAAATTGTATTAGATAATGATGGTCTGAGATTGAGGAATAGTTTGAGGGGGTTGTAATAGCTTTTATTAGAGTAACCATATACAACTGAGAGAGAAGGGAAAGGCTGAAGAGCTTTTAGGCGCACAAGCCCTATAATTACAAGAAAAGATTATTTTTTCCTTACTATTGAGTCCTGTTAGTCTAATAAAAGCATTACTACTTATGAAACTGGACTTTGATATAGCTATTAGTGAAGTTGGATTTTGTGTCCGTGTATGTGGGTTAATAAAAAAAGGGTGCATACTAGTTCAGTGCACGTTATTGTAGAAGTTAAGCACTGCTTTCTTAAAAGAAAGCAAATGAATATGTTTCAAATAAGTAAATTTGGTAAAGGAGATGGCTATTGAACAAATCCCTTCCAGAAAGGGAGAGAGTAATGTTTTGGAATGTGGTATCATGGTAAGAGCTGTGTATCCTTTCTTAGCTGCAGGGACTTTGTGTTAGAGGGAAGATACTGCTGAGTTTTATAATGCTTTTTTGAGTTCATCATACAACATAAAATCCCATTACAATGCAAAGAGCAAATTTTTGCTCTTAGACTAGAACATCCTTGAGGATTTTGTTTTGCGCAGGGGTTTTGCATATTTTTGATCTCTTCTGCCAGTGTGATTATTGTTGTGAAGTTCTCTTATTGTCTAATGATTTTTTTATAATAATACTTTACTGCATAATTTCTCTTGGAAATCTTACTGGTAAATGTAGAGTATTCCAATAGTACTTAAACATGCATCAGTCTCAGTTGTCATGAGTAATGCTACAGTTGTAAAGCTCCTTCCTGTTTTCATTTTGATATTTTTGGAAAACAATCAGTTTGCTTAGATTTTTTTACAATGTCTGCCTAACATAAAGCAACATGTATTCCTGTTTCAAGAGAAAGAAATAAAATTGTGGGTATTTACTCAACAGATACTAATTGTGTTGGTAAAGTCTGTGAACTATGTAACTGACAGAAGCTTTGAGGCAAATACATGGGGGGGGGGGGGGGGACAAACCAACAGTAAAGACTGTTTTGTGACTTTTCCCAGTAGAGACTGTAAGCTTTGCATTTTCTTATTGTGAACTACTACTGCTTTCTATGTAAAAATTAACGTAGTATAAGTAGGCTGGTTGCTACCCCGGGTGATTGTAGGACAGGCAGAAACGAGAGCGTGAGCTTGAATTGTAATCACTCCCAACAGGAGAGTTAGGGAAGATAAATATGTAGACGTGTGTCCATTTATGCCTTTCATTAAATATCAGATAGTGCAAATAAAATATCAAATACATTATAATTGTGTAGTTTTTGAAGGCATAACTTGCAGTGAAGCAACTCATAATTTTGAAAACTCTGATGGTGTATTAGAGTACTTATCCTTGTTATCAAACTTGAAAAGTAGTCATATTGAAAGTACAGATTTAATTGTATTCAAGCTTTCATACAGTTATCCCTTACCCAAAAAGTTGTGTAAGTGTCCGGATGTTTCAGATTAGCTTCTTATTAAAGAAATCAGTATTATTGTGGTTGGGGTGTGTTTAGTCATATTATTTCTTTCTAGGCAAAATTGCTCACAAAAACCAAAAGGAATTACTCCTTTTTTAGATAAATCCCACCTTAGTTATAAGCAGTTTGCAAGGTTTTCTTTTGTTTAGAAAGAATAAAGTGAAGGAGGGTATCTTTCCATGCCATCACTAAAGAAACCATTTTTTAAATCCATGAGAGCTAAACTTCTTTCAAGGTGGAAAATGAACTTGTAGAAAAGTATTACTTCCATTGCTTGCCATACACAGATGTGGCTCTAGTGATATCCTGGTAGTACAATGACTTAAAGAAAAGCAGACCGAGAGAGAGGTAACGTATTTTATTAGATAGCTGATATGATTGCAACAGGAAAGGTGCTTTTTGATGCAGAGATTATCTTTAGATCCCTCAGTCTTTAAAGATGCTTCTTTTATAAACTTCTGGACTATTGTGCAAAAGTTTGTATGTTCAGAGCCAGTAATCAAAACAACCGTCTGTATTTTCTCTGTATCCTGCTATGGTACTTCACTTACATTAAGCTATAAAGATTATAATGTAACAAATGCAGCAAAGTGGTATCCTTGTTTCATGCATATGAAGACAGATTTAAGATTATTTAAAAAAAGTTTTAATCGGTATTTTTTAAAACTAATGCCTTGCTATTTGAAGGTGAAAGAGTATTTAATAAGAGGCAAAGATATAACAGAAGTGTAAGGTAATTTTAACTATCTCGTCTATTAACTAGATTTAAATCGCTACATAAGGTACAAAAACTTGTATCTGCATATTCTTTTATGAAGAATAAACAGACATCTACTGCTTAATAGAAGTGAGGACTTCTGCCAAGAGTTTTAACGTAGGGGAAGATTCAAGCATAGCATACAGTGTTTATGTTGTAAAAAACTTTGTTCAAGTAAGCTGCCATGCAAAAATATCTCAGGCTTCATTGAAGCTGCATGGAATTTGTGAGATTTTATAGACGTGTTTGTGGAATCAGGGAAAAATCTGTCTCTAAATTAAGAACTTCCCATCAAATGTTCTGTTTTCATCGATGCTTATGTTGGAGAGAGCTGTTAGAAATGACATACATCAGTTCTTATAGCTGTCTGCTTAAGGTTGTCTGCTTGGAGAAGTAATGCATTTTCTTGCAAGACATTGCTTTGGCATCTAAATCTCAGTAACTGGTTCTGGTACTGGTAACATAAGTCTGTTACGGCTGTTGACGTAACTCATCATGAAATGTTCTTCTTCCTTAGCAGCATTAGCTGTCTCTTATTATTACTGGCTTTTTTAGCTGCAAAGAGAGAAATGAATGCATCTACCTGTCCAAAAAATACCATCAGAAGGTGCAGCATGGATAGTGTTTATAAAATTTGGCTGTTTCTTTCCAATATGTTTGTATTGGTGATTATCGTAGAACTGTTTCCCTAAGAAAAGACTGAAACTTGGGAAGAAAATGTAAGAATCTAGAAGAAAACATAAAACACTCGAGGGCAGAGTTAAACTTGAAAGGTTAGAATTGATGTGTTATTTGCAGTGAAGTTATACTGTGAAAGGCTAGAATAAGTTGTCCAGGATATGTAACAATTATTTTGCCAGCCAGTGCACAGTAGTAGTTTGTGGAGGTGCAGTGTTGGAAGGTTAAAACAAGAGTAATCCACCTTGTGTCATGTGTATGCCAAATGAAAAATAGTTTTGCTGGCTTTTAAATAATTATGCATCCAAAGCCAGCTGTAGCAAAAGTGGTGCCATTTTGGGACATTCTAAACTCCTAGTTTTCTGGAAGTCCCTCTTTTTGAACAATACCACAGGGTTTATGGTCTGTTATGTTGGGTTTTGTGGGTTTTCTCCTTAAGTTTTCTGTTTAAAGAGAAAAAGGTTGCTTTAGGCAAGTAGAGATAAATAAATAAATAAATATTTTCCATACGTCTTCTGTAAATTACTTAACTTTTTTTAAAAAGGCTTTTTAAAAGTAAAAAAAAAATAGTATTGGTCTATTAGCTATAACAGTTACAGAATACTAACGTAAACAAAATTTGAATATTTCTATCATTATCTAAAAATCTGGAAAAGCATCAAATAGAATCCTCTCTGACAGGTCAGTATTTCCCAGATAATCTGTTTTCTTTCAGCTGTAATAGGTAGAAATTAGCTCAAATAAAAATGTTAGTACAGAAGAGATTTTTCTGTGGACCATACCCTTTCAATCACCTGTCTGAAGTGACTGGTTTTAGGAAGGAGGAGAACAAATCAGATGCTTTCACTGTGTTAGAATTGTTGCATTCACATGATTTTTGAGTGCTGCTTGGGAAGAGTTCTTCTAAAGAAGGTATAGAATATGAAGGTATAGAATCAATAGGTAAATTAGTGTAGGGTTGTATGCTGAGCCTCAAAGATAGTAACAAAGGTGATCAAAAGTATGGAATAGCTTCTATAGGAGATATGACTAGGTGAGTTCTGCTTAGTCTGGAAAAGAAACAGTGAAACGGGGAATTACTATATATACAGCTCATGAAATTAATATGAAATGGAGAGGATAAATCAGTTGTGCATTGCATTCCAGTACAAAATCTAGGGACTTCAAATGAAGCTGGTAGAAGCTGGGCTGAAAACAATCAAAAAATAGTAGTATTTTGGTGTTTTTTTGCAGAAGGTAATTGAGGCAACCCTTTGCTAAAGGATCTTAAGAATGATAAATCTTGTGCGGTTCCAGGGGCAACCAGAAAAGCTCATGGAAGAGAATTCGCTTGCTAGGAACAGCGTGACCCACTGAACCTCACTGAACTTATACTGCCTCATAACTAGACCTTGGGATTCATTAATGACTAAAAAAATCAAAGACCATGTAGCAAGCATTTATGTAAACCTTAATAAGTAAAAAAAGTGTCACATGTATCTTTCATATCATGGTATAGGAGAATAATAGTATCAATAGTATTTGAGAGTGAAAGAGCACTAAGGGGGAAGTATTGCTGGGTTTTCTGTCATTTTATGTTCTTCCACAGGCACCATTGGGAAGAGGATAAAAAACTAGATGAACCTTTAGTCTGGTACAGTACAGCTGTTTTATATTACGAGAGAATTCAAAAGCCAGCAAACCTCCATGTTTAGTATATATGCTGTATGAATTGCTTGAGAATCTCAATAGTGGTTTCATTCTTTAAAGCAGTGAATGCCCTAAAAATGGGGGGGGTGGGGGGGTGGGGGTGGTGCACGGGAACCAAAATAAAACACTGTGACTCAATATTAGAAATTTTTTTTTGTCCACTGAAACAAGCAATATCAAAATTTTAAATGGGAATTTGGAGGAGCAATTAGAGTAACAGTTTTTTACTGTTTTTTTTTTTCTCTTAATTCCTTGCATTGTTTTTAGTCTGTATTTTAGTCTGCTGTATTGTAGAAAGTCTGCTTCCTGCTAAATGCAATGTTTAAAATTCCCCAAGATGGTAAGGGATAAGCTACAAATATGGACTATCAGGCAAGCCCTGGAGATTTAGTTAATCTGACCTAGATGTTCTTTTGATGATTGAGACCTGCAGTATGTGAAAACACTTCTCAATTTCAAAATGAAACACAAGGATATCTGTTGTATAACTCAGCTGTCCTTGTAGTGACAGACACATCAATCATTTCTGAACAGGAAAGGATTTACTATAAAAAGTTTGTAGCTTTGGAGCTGTTGAGTTCATTGGCATTCGGATCAGCAGTGATATTGGAAGTTGTAAGTGAATTCAGCATTTGAATTTTACCATGTCCTAAAGAGGATTAGCTACAAATGCAGGCAACATAGTTTTTTTCTTTTTCATTTTCAAGAGCCTGTTGTGTAAGATGTTAATTCTTGACTTAGTTTTCTGCATATTTTATGTGAAACTGCTTGGTGGCTCTTAAAAAAATGCTGAACAGGTACCTATAAACATAAATAACTATGGGGAAAAAAACCTAATCAGACAAAAAGCAAGTAAAAAGCAAAACTGTGTTTAATGTATACGATTTTTGAATACTTGAGAAGCCACTATTTTTCTCTAACCTCTTGGGTTGAGATTATTTTTATACTACAGTTAAATACATAGAAAAGATGATACATGTTGAAGAACTGGGGGGGGTTAGCATCCTATTTTTTAAAAACCTTACAATGATGGCTTAAAATCGTTTATATGGTTGGCAGGATTGCATGGCCTAACATATACTCTGCAGAACGTGGTTTCCTATACCTTCAGCAAATTTTAACATTTTTGAGTGAAGTTTTGCATGCTGGTTTTCTGGTGTATGCAGAATTGTTTTAGAAAGATGTAACGGTAATAATTCTGCTCTTGGAGAATACAGCAAAAGGAAATTATCTGTGTTAAAAAGACAGAAGGTAAATTGACTTTTCCAATGGTAATTGTTTCCACTGCTTTGGAAATGGGACTCAATATTTCTCACAACTTTTTATTCAAAATGCCTCTTCCATTTTATGTGAAGTGGTGTTCAAATTTTTCAAAGTCACACTTCATGTTTAAACAGTAGAGACTTCTTTATAATATTAACAGCTAAAAGCCTTGAAGAGTCAAAACACATGTGTCTCTGTAGGGATGAACAGACATTTCCTCGGAATCACTTTGAGCTATATTAATGTGAATCTGGACACCTGAAATGAAAGCAGAGTCTTCTCTGTGCTAAATCCTTGTGCTACAACAAGAGAGTATAAAGAAAGTGAATTCAAGTGCTCTATGGGAGGGAGGGGTTAGAGGTGAAAATGATGGATGCTTTGCACACAGTTTTGTATCTTTTTTTTTTTTTAGATAAGTTGGACATAAGTACTGGCATGCTTGTAACATGTTTCTTTAAGAACTTTGAATTTTATTCGAGTTTTATGTTTATTTAAGAATTTAAGTGGAGAAACCGATATTTTGATCATGGTCTGTGGTGCTGAGAAGGCACAATGTGGTAGTCTATACCAGATGGAGTTTCCAAGGATTGAAACCTTTTTGAGAATGTGTATTCTACAGCTGTAGTCCACTCGAAACAACAAAGGAACAAATAAGCAAAGGCTTGTCAAACCTGGGAAAATTAATAACAGAAAGAACTATGGCATATTAACTATTATGCGTCAGTTCCCCAGTGTACACACACTTAAGAGTAAGCCTTTGCTCTGTTCTGGGATAAGAATTGCTTATACTGAGTATACCTGGCATCTGCATTGGCAGCGCGTTAACAGTTGTAACAGTTACTGCTCTGTAAATTCCGGTTTTTCTTACTGAGCAAGAGAAGTCAACATCTAAAAACACTATTGTTTTTAGGTATTAATAGTTGTAAGAAAATGGGTAATGTTGGCAGAGGAGGGGTACCAAATGGTGATGTTGTGGTTGAGAGGCATTGTTTTCTAGTTGCTAAGACATTGCAGTGGTGTTGAATACAAACATTTCATTGTGAAGACAGTTTGGAAACATTTGGTGTAATTCTTTACTGTGAGTAATACAAATGATTACTGTGGCTAATAGCAATAATACTCTATTACTGTGGTGATAGAAATGATTTAACATTTCAGTTTATCTGAAGAGTATTTTAAATCTACTCTCTCAGTAGTATTCAACCAAAAAGGAAAGTGTCTTGCGTAAAATGACTGCAATTTTTAAGTCTCTCATAAATGCAATCTAACTTGATTATTTGTGAGCTTGTAGTCTCATTCATGTTTCAAAAGACAAACAAATACTATGAGCTTTTGTTATGAGTACATGTACTATGTTTACTTTTCCTTAGAATGTTCTACCTGAAGTAATGTGTTTCTTCTTCTGGAAATATTTTACAGACTCCTGGCTTGAGAGCACACTCTGGAAGGTTGCACTGGTTTGCAAAAAAGTGTATATCGAGTAATCAGGTATGTGGCTTGTATGGTGTCTTCTATGTAACTGTCATTATATTCCAAGAAAAATTGTTTTGAAATATTTCATTGCTTGATTTTTATGTTTGTGAAAGGATGTGTGACAGGCTGATGAGGTGAACTTAATGCTCTGTGTAAGTGCTGGTGTATACTTAAACAGAAATATTATTTTAGCTGAATGCACACAGCATGTAAGTGCACATATATAGAAAAATAATTGTTCGGCTGAGGTATAACTATGTTCTTTCTTTTTAAAGATGGAGACTTTGGAACATTTGGTAGAATTAACTCAAAATCTGTTTGAATGTGATAGAGATGAGATGTACTACTACCTGCTTCAACTGTGTGGTAAGTGAGCTTGTGATCTTTTTCATGTTGTAATCTGTTTTCTTTTGTGGCTGGAGATAGGAAATAACCCTGAATTGGAGAGGAGTTTTATCCTAATAGGCAATTAGCCTGACATCTTGTGGGGAAGAGAGTACAGGGTTTTTTTACCTGCAGACCTCAACACTTACGTAGAGCTTATATAGTACAAGTCTTCTAATCCATGCTGTTGTCTTGTGTCCTAATTTGAAAGTTTACTCTGTTTTGGTCTTAATATGCTTAAAGAAGAAAAACTGCTCATTTGTTTTATTTCCGTAACTGATAAAGAACTGGAGTCTCCTGCAATCGGATCTGGTTCTGAAAGTTGCATTTTTTTTTTAATCTACCTATTCTTCACCAGCCACAACCTAACTTTTGCATCATTTATAGGAATGGAACAGTTTTTAAAATTGAAAGTTCGTTTCTATGCTGCACTTAGTGTAGGATGTATCTGTAGTGTTTTTCATTTCTTCTTTTCTATTTTTTTCAGTCTGTGCTGGTTTTCTTGTTTAGTGTATTGTACTGTATTATACATAACAAAAATTTTGGAAACTTTAGTTCTAGTTATTTTAAAGTCTTGAAAAAACATTTTGTGTTAAGATTGAATATGGAAAACTAAATAGTAAATTGGGACATAAAAAAGCCCATTACAGGGATTGCTATGTACTTTGGTAATGTGTATATATATTAATGAGCCATTACAGTAATTTGATACATTTGGTCATGGGAAAACTTGCATTTGAGCTTGAAGTAATTTTAGGCTGTTCCCCATGTATATTTAGACTAGAGCTAGCGATGTTTTAATGCTAAATAAAATATTATTTGAACCCCCTCTTTCTTTTCATACGGTAATGAGAAAGGCTTCTTCCCGATTGCACTTCCACAAGCAGAAGAGATGAGTACTTCCACAAAAAAAATGACCAGAGACCCCTTGAGAACTTTTTTCCTTTTAATTTCCTGAACAGCCTCAGAAAGCTTCAAAACCAAACTGTAGTGTTACCCAATGCTGGCTTTGCATATAATGGTTCACCATCAAAAATCAAGTAGGCCTGAAAAGCAATCTTGTCTCAACCGGGAGGGAGTCTTCCTATTCCTCCACTCATCCTGTTCACCTCTGGCGGTGACTAAGTCTGACAGTGTGCCTGCTACGAAGAGAATCTAAGAAGATAGAATTTATCAAATTCTGTCATGCAAAATCTTCAGTCTTCTTTCAAAAGACAAAACCAATTCCATCTATTCAAAGAAGTGGAAAACGTTTATGGGTTTCTGTCACCTTAAAAGACAAAAACTGTGCACATTCCTGCTTTCAACCATTTTAGATTATCTGTCAGTGCTGCCCCATGCACAAGTACGGTAGAGAGTTGTCATTGTGTACCTATGCCATAACTTCAGATCTATTTTAACCATATAAAAAAAGAATCTACCATCTAGTCCAAGCTGTGATCGAATGTTGAAAACAATGCAATTGGTTTTGTAGAATCAGAGAATAATCTATGCTGGAGGGAGCCTCAGGCCTAGCCCTTTCCCATCTTCAAAGTTAGATCAGATCATGACCTTGTCTAGTAAAGTTTTGAGTGCCTCCAAGGGTTGAAATCAAACAGCCTTCCTGGGCAACCTGTTCCAGGGTTTGATCATCCTTTGCTATGCACTTCCAAGGAGAGACTGGCTTGCTCTTCTCCATAACTGTCGATTAGGTAGTTGAAGAAAGCAATTGGATCCCCTCTTAGCCTGCTTTTCTTCAGACTGCCCAAAACTCATCTTCTTCGACTTCCTCTTTTGTTCATCTGCTCCAGCCCCTTGTCTGTTTTGATGGCTGAATTTGCTCCCTTTGCTAGCATGTCTTTTAGTGTTGTGGAGCCTAAAACTGGACACAGTCTTCTAGATGTGGCCTCACAAGTGTCAAACATAGGGACAAACACATGAAAAAGTGTGAAGACGTTCTCTGTCCTACTCTAACTGCCATAATAATCTGCTTTAAAATGTTATTTGTAGTATTTAGTCCTTAAAACCAATCATTTTATTTGACTTAGGGTAGTTACCCAAGTTTGCTGCCTCTTCTAAAAAGCTGAAGTGATGCCAGATCCTTGTTGAAAGAGGGCTTAGACCTTGAACCAGCCCAGTTACATATCCACGTGTTTTCCTAAACCCATGCTGCTTCTGGAAAGAGAACATTGCACTGTAACGTTTCAATGTTGCATCGCAATATTGTTTGCAAAGCAGCATATGCTGCTTTGAAACATCAACTTCATAACAATTCTAGAGAATATCCAAGTGTGTCACACTGCTTCCAGGTGACTGCTCCAGCTTTTCCTTGTGTTATGACTTAGTGGAGCCTGAGCTACGAAACAGCTGAAGTTTCTTAACTGAATAGTGCAAGAGTAGCTGAAGAGTTGCTGTTCCAAGCTGAGAGACTGCTGTGTGAACGATTCGTTCCATCATCTGCCTTCTGACTCTGCTGCCTTGCCTTACATCTCTTCATTTCTGGGATTCTGAATTAAACCATGGAACGGACAGATTAAAGCTAGCAGATGTTGGGGTTAGGGAGCTGTGAATAGGACCTACAACCAGAAGTCAATGCTGTTCTGGTGCCTTATGATAGGAGACACAGGAAACCTCCTGCTGTGTGTAGCTAAACAGTAATTAACTGTTTTCTTTCACAAAGTCCAGCTTTCTATTTGTTTGCAGTTTTGTACAGTGGTGCATATATAAATTGCTATTCTCGTTGAAAACAGTTGAATTATTCTGTGAATTTGGTAGCAATTTAATAAGTTTTTCTCTTTCAGAAAACTTACCTTTTACAGTCTTCAGATACGCATTTTTTTTCTTAGCAAAATGAGAGTCTGAAGGCCTAGAACACTTCTTTGACTGGAAAGTGGTAAACTTCTGGGATGTAGATGCTCTAACTCAGTAGCAACATAACCAGAGGGTTTCATTTCAAGAATTTCAGAATAGAACTTTGAAGTGGTACCTTAGAGTGTTAATGTTTTGTAATAATTTAGAAATTTTTGTAATTCTTTTTAGAATTAACAGTCAAGAATATTAGAACTGATGAGATAGGAGGAACACTTCTGCAATATTTTTTAGTTGATTTCTCATTCACTTGAAAATCCATACAATCCTTTTGGGTTTTTTTCTGTTTGCATCTTCTGGTGTCCTCCGTGTATTAAAAGTAGTTTAGAACTTTTCAAGTTGATGATCATATGAAGCAGAAGTACATGATTAACTGATGAATTATTTTCCAAAGATATCTTTTTTGAATCACTTCAGATGTGTATGTATGCTCTAAATGTGCTTTTAGCTGAAGATTTGACTTTTGTTTCAGATAACAACAGTGACTGGGGAAAGGCTGAAGCTGTTTGGACTAAAATTCAAGAAGAAAATGTTGTTCCTCGTGAGAAAACACTAACCTTACTGGCTGATATACTTGAGAAAAATGGTCAGGTGGTTCCATTTGAGGTACCGAAGGTAATTAGAGTTTAACTTTCCTAGCTAACAACAACTTTGAATATGTTTCTTTTCATTGAAAAATGTTAATAGATAGCATTACAGTAACTTAAGTAAGTTTGTTATTTTAAAGGTCAGACACGAAGATACCAGAAGTTTAAGTGCTTCTAATGTGGAGGAAAGAAAAATAAGGATTCTTTGCAAGAAAAACAATGCAAAAGGTAAACTGAAACCCACTGAGTTTCCCCCCCCCCCCCCCCCAGCATTAATTTTAAGATGTTGATTAGCAACAGAGCAATGGATGCTTGCTCCTGCTTTTTGTTGGTTTGCTAGTATGTTAGGAAAGGTACACGATATTCTGCTTCAGAAGTTGATATGAGAAGGATATGCTAAATATTTAAAATGTCATTGGAAATGCTGACTTTTAAATGCCTGTTTGAAAGCCAGTCTGCGGTGAAGTTGCCAGTTTTAAAATTACCGAAGTATTGCTCATCTGTAGTTCACTTGGATTAACACCATGTTCTAGACTTTCAAATGTATCCATTAAACACCAGAAATGAAATTTATGTACAGGATTGATGCTAAAAATACCATTTTTATGATTCCCAGAAAATCTAGCTGTTTGGGCACAAGTTTTATGGTGTGAGACATGAGAAGTGTAGTGAGAAGAAAGATTAATATCAAGTGAAATAGCTGTGACATGTTTATGGGAAGGTAATTACCTATTAAAAGAAGTTGTTCAGAGATTTTGTATTTGTCCCTGCTGTTGAGGTCTTAATAATAAGATGAGATATGGTTCCAAAGTATATATCAGGTACCTTATTTAAGGTATAGACTTGGCAAAGAAATTAAATAGATGAGATTAAACGAGATGGGACTATGTTATGGAGATAATCATTGCTCTCTTCTTATCTGGCTTTTATCTGTTAGTCTTTTTCTATTTGATGATGTTGCAAAGCTATTTATTTCTATTCGAAGGGAGGATTCAATGTGTTGCAGTGTCTTTAGCTTCTTTACAACTAAGATTAAAGTTGTCCATGTTTCTCTCTAAAATTTGCAAACTTTTCCTCCTGTTGTTCCTCCCCCAAAGAAATACACAGACTATAAACAAAAGATCAAAATGTGTGTCCCCACAGTTCACTGTTTCCAAACCCCTGTTCCTGGGGGTGCCACCCCACAAACAAAATGGCCTTATTGAAAGATCACTTCAGATCAGTTCTGCTACAAAAAATTAATAGCTCTTCTGTGCAAACTTCCCTGCCTTGGATAAAAACAGAATTAACTTATGCATGGGTATTTGCCTTTGTGTATAGAAAGGAGGAGTGTACTTCAGTGCGGTTCCTGTGGCTCAGTCTGTATGTAAATCATTGGAAATCCATTCCTAGTTTTCTCATCCCAAAGCAGGGTGACAGTCAGGACTAGCATTACTGGACCTTTCAAGGCAGAGAGGAGATCAGTCCATTTCTAGCATTTGCCAAGGTTCAGAGCATTTGAATATTCTGGAAATCCTTATTTTCTTCACCTACACTATGACAAATAACTAGGTATCTCACTTGAAAGCAGATGAGAAAATAGAATTAAATAGATTTAAAAAAAATAATTTTGCTGAATGAGGAAGATTTATAAATACAAAGATATCTACTTATTTTCTTCTCTGAGTGTTATCAGTATATTTTACAGGTTGAACACACAGATTTTTAAGCTTTGAGTTTTTAAAAGAAGAATGTATCAGTCATTCACACAGTTAACTTCTGTTGTTAGTGAAATGACCCTATAGAGTTATTGAGTCACAGAAGCACTGATTAGAAGTCTAAAGTGGAGTCTGGGTATTCTGTATGTAGGGAGTGCAATCTTGTGTGACGTGTATGAATTTAAGAATTGTGTATTATGGCAGACATTAACAAGTTAATGTTTTCAGGGAATTCTTCATGCTGGTAAATTTTGGGAATCAAAAGAAAATGAGAAACGCAGAAATATTTTCACTGAAAACCACGCAAAATTAAAGGAATGCATTTTATAACATTATTCCTAGAAGTGTCCTGTGCTTTTGAGATCATAAATGGTCAAGTGGAGAGCAGGGGGAAACTAAATTATACCTTGGACCTTGCAGGGAGGCTAGTTTAAAACAAAAATACAAAATGTAACTGCTAACAGTCTATGATGACATTTGAATTTATCAGTAAATTATTCCTGCATATCTTTATTTAAAGGTGCAGTATTTGAGAGGAGGTGGTCTAGAGCTATTGGGAATTAAGGGAAAAAAGACAAATGTTGGGAAAGAGTTCCTCTCTTGTTTGGAAACAGTTCTCTTAGTTTTTATAGTTGTTTTTTTTTTTAAGACAAAGTTGTCACTTTGATATAACTGTATAATGTAATTTTGATGTGAATGTAATAGGGCAGAATATAACTTTTTATCAACATCACCTTTTTGATAGGAAAAAGATGAACTTAATCTAGTTATGTAACTAATTTCATGAATGTATCAGCTCTGACATGGAGGTGTTTTGAAAATCTGTTCTCCGAAGTGCTTGATTTATGCAAAGTCATATTTTAATTTTTATCTTGATTCCTCAGTGTGAGAACTTGACTCTAGGGGATCATGTTACACATATCCCAAACAGTTGCAATTGCTGAAACAAATTTGACTGTCTTGAGAACTGAGACTTTGTTGGCAAGTTGTCACTTGTCTAACAAATCTTTCTACTTGAAATAGCTAGCATATATAACACAATATGATTTTGAAACCAAGAACTTTCTCTTTTGAATGCTAATATACTTTAGTAATTTTAGATGCCATATGAAGAAGTAATAAGCTGATAATACCCGATCAATCAGGCATATGTCTCAATTCAGAACTCACCTAGTATGCTACTTGCACTGATGCAAAATAAACTTGAGAAAATAATCTGAACAGGATAATCATTCTGAGGTCAGGACTGAGATACAGAACAAAACATCCTAGAACAGGAAAACAAAACTAATAAAAAGATGTTTAGTTCTTCATTGAACTAGTCATTACAAAAAAGATGTAAATATATTTCCTTGTAGAAATAGATCTTATATTTTGTGGAC
Organism: Platalea leucorodia; assembly: GCF_965183815.1. Classification (NCBI taxonomy): domain Eukaryota; kingdom Metazoa; phylum Chordata; class Aves; order Pelecaniformes; family Threskiornithidae; genus Platalea; species Platalea leucorodia. The sequence goes on along the minus strand of NC_138825.1, from coordinate 30,207,583 downwards.
TGCGATAATTGATGATAACATGTGCTTGACATCATGTCCACTGGTGGCAAGGTCCATTTCAGTACCCAACCAATGGAAAGTAATATTCAAACACAGGGTGAAATCCTAGTTCAGTCTGAAGCTTTTGTAGGAGTCTCCGAACATAAAGAGTTTTTGGCTTTAAAAACCAGAATTTAAACAGGCTTTCATGAGCAGAAAGAACAAACATATCAGCAGTCAACTACATTTTTGTTAATGAAATAATTAGTTACACTTGTAATAGATTATACCAGTGAAAGGGGTTTTGTTATTGTTGAATGTGATTGCTAGTCTACTGGTATCTCAGATTTCAGAAAAGTGGAAGAGAAAATGTCTTTCCCCCAAATTTAAGTGTGAACACTCTATGGACGCTGGTGTTCAGCATCTGAGCAGGCAAGAGTTCAGCACATTGCAAGAGGCCAAACTTTAACCTCAGACCTATAAGTAAACATGGTAGAGGATTTCAAGACCTTTCCTGTGTTATCCTGTTGTTGTTTTATTGGTCTTTTGGTTGACAATGCAATCACTATTGTAATGTCAGACATCAGCCATATTCTCTCTCCATCCTCTCTTCTGTCTCTGTGTCTCTCGTATATATGAAACTCACGTACACAGAAGTGGATTTAATTTTTACTGTGATATCCTTTATCTCTGTTCATATATATATTTAATATAGCTCCCAGTGTCCAAAGTAGTTTATGGATGGCAATGTTAATTCTAATTATTAACTCAGTGTAAGAGTTTGTGTGTTGTAAATAATAAATTTTATGCGTAGTCATTTTTGTGCCTACATTTCAGGAGGTTTTTATGTATGCTCTTTGGTTGAAGAAGTTTAAGATTCAAACCAAAAGGCACACCAACAGTTTTTGTTTGGGGAATGCCATCTTAAAATTCCACCGCACACTGTACTAAGTGCTGTTAGTGTGACGCTTCTTGGGACAGTAAGATTCAAATGAGTTGTCTTCATCTTTACTTTCAAAGTATAAGAAAAGAACTTAACGCTTAGCTGTGAAATTTGTAGTGATAGTCCAAGTATTTGTGAAAAGTTTTAAACGTTATTGTAGCTATGACCTGAATTAGCAAAGGGATTATTTTTTGAGTTTCAGTAAGTGGAACGTGCAGTCACAGTTTAGGTGTAAGATCGTTTGTGGTTCTTAACACAGCTTTCTAACATATGTTACAGCCTGGATAGCAGTTTTAGCTGCATGTTTATAGCTGCATAATCTTGTTTCAGAAAAATAAATGACTGAAAAGTGTGCTTATCATTTTTTTTTCCCCCTTTTTGGTAACATCTTTTCATACACTGACAGTTATTGTGAATGCATGAAATAAAACTGTTAATCAGTCAAACAAATGCAGCGTAGTTTACTTGTTAAATATCTGTATATTTGTAAATTGTATGTTTTGTATAAATCTTGTCGTAGCCAAATAATTTGATCTCCCCATATTGGAATCACCTCCTATATTATTTGTTAAATGCTGTTGTGATCATGCACCAGACACTGTAGCTATATACTCCAGAATTAGGTGTTGCTTTAAAAATCCTGAGTCTTCCCCTTCTAACCAGCTGTGTTGGTATTTAAGCAACAGCCACATATAGAAAAACACCAGTAGCAAAGTTTTTGTTCTGTGGAGGTATGTGTCAGTTGATTGTTGTATACAAGCAGTTTTGAACAAGCTGTGACCAGCACCTTTGGGCTCAAAGATGCAAGCAAAGGATAAATAGATTTAAGATGGACCTTTTCAATGAATACGTGATTTCTTTCTATGATCAACATCATTGCAATATGACATTTCATTTTGGCTTTTTTTTTTTCCTTTTTCAGAGGCCTACAATATTTTCCTGAAAATGCAAGGGAAGAACAAGTTTCATTATCGTTCTTATGACACCCTTATAAAAGCATTGTTAACACAGAATTGTCTTGAAGAAGCCATCGAAGTGAAACACATGTAAGGCTTTTCTGTGTTTGAGGAATTTTAATTGGCGGGGGGGGGGGGGGGGGCATTTTAACATAATTTCTGGATCATTTTCAGGTAAGCCTTATCTTTTCAGTGGGAAAACAGGTCATGACTGGTACTTAGGAGTTATGGTAAGAAATACGCCAGTGTTTCGTAGGGTGATATGCCATATATTGAAAAGGTACTAGAGTGACAGTATGTATTGCTAATAACTCATTTCAACTAACAGTATCAACAAATGTACTTGGCATCAGAATTGAAAGTCTACCCTTCTAGCAGTCTGCCTTTTCCTCTTTAGAGCAATATCCAAACAGACAAGATTCCTTCACTTAACTGCCCGTGAGCCTTCCCCTCGATGCCCATCCATGCTGCTGTCCTACCCTACCCACACTCCCTCGCAGCTGGCTGCCTGCCAAATGCAAAATGGTACATTTGACTGTGATGCCAGTGGCTAGGAGATGACCATAAACCTTAGCTCCAAGTCTTACACTTCTGAAATAAATCCAACCTGCTGTCCTGTATTATTAGAATCACCAGAATTGAATTAACCTTTAGTGAGTTGTATGGTACCTCTTGCTTTAATTATTACATGTAATGTGTGTTCTGGTCAGATTATAGGCTTCAAAGTAAAAGTGTTACTACTCACTGATGTAGAGGTAAGAAGAATAAAAATTTAAGTAATTTAAGTCTTCCGGTTTCTTCAGCTAAAACAAGAACAGTTGTTGTCATCAAATGTGTTCTCTGACTGAATACAGTTAATTTCAAAGTGCCTGTAGGTAACTTACATGCTGCATAGGGCACTATAAAAGTCTAATAATTTTTAGAGTCAGCTTAGTTTTTGATGTCCGGGAACAGTACAATGTAAGATAATGTTTATTATTTTCATGTTTTCTTTAAAAGTGTTTAGACTGAAGAAATATGTCTCATTGAAAAAGTAGTTTGAGTTCTGCATTCAGAAGAACAAATAATGTTTTTTCAAATAGGGCTCAGTAACGGGGCTTTATGATAAGGACTGTTTGTGCTTGATGGATATATGGCTTCTATCAAGGGAAAACTAAGAGAGTTTATGAAATTAATCTCCCTGAAATGGAAGTAACTGATAAATCTTTGTAAATAGAAGATGGAAAGGACATGTTTTAGAAGTACAAAGAATGTTGATAAAATTTAGATAGTTTTCTAAACATTCGCACAAAATATTAAGGTATCGAAAGATGTGTTGACAGATTCTTCAGGGAAGAAGTTAGAAACTCTCTACTGAAGATATGTACATGCATTGACTGCTTGCCTGCTCTGCAGCTCAAACACACTTGTAAGGAAGATGCACAAAGTATTGCATGTTATCAGCAGTAATTTCCAGATTGGAAGAGCAGAGAGAAGGTCATGGCTTGTTCCTAATATTTTGATGATTCAGAATTCCCACATTAGATAAGTGTTTTAGTACATGAATTCAAAATGCAGGGAAAAAAATGAACAAAAAATTTTAAAGACTAAGAGTTGGAGATGTGTTTTGAAGGACTAAGCCTCTGAACCTTGAGATATTTAGGAAAAAAGAAAGTAGGATTTAATAAGAGGTTCTATTCTTGGTCACTGGTCAAAGCCAACCATCATAACTCCTGTGCTTTTCAGGACTCTCATACTCCATCTTGTAGCATAGAAATGCCAAATAATGACATTCCAAGAAGCCTGTAACAGCTCACTGTTGCATCAAGACAGAAAATGCTTCGTATTGTCAGTGTTCATGGTGTTTGTCTATGTATCTTTTTTCTAGTAACAACATCATGCTTACATTAAACATTTTCAAAAGTCTCTAAGTTTTAAATTATTCACTGAAATAGAGAAAGTGATTGTGTACACATGGTTGAGGAATAGCAAATCTGTGTGTTTCGCACACGTTTCTGCGTGCTTGACAATTTTTCCAACCTTGTATTACAAAGAGATTACTCCTACAAAGCCTAAACGTGTGCAGTGGCCTGAAACTTGTGCAACTCCTAATATTTTCATAAAATACAGGAAAGCTACCTTCATTTATATAAGCTAACATATTTTTTTTTACTCTGCTTGAAGCCAAATTTGAAATTTAAATAATATTTAGAGAACCTTAGTATGAGTATTAGCATAGGCAACAAAGTAAGTAATTTTTTTTAAAAAGGACAGATAATTTTAAAGCTTTCCTCCTGTTATCAGAACTGAGAAACTTTAATGAGAAAGTGATGTGGTGGTAGGAAACTGCACTCTTACTCTGCATTTGAAAAAAAACAAACCAGCCAAAGAACCCAGAAGATTACTGATCTGTTGGTCAACCCAAGTCTAGTTGCTTTGGCATTCTAGCCACTGTTTTGAGGAATATTTACTGCATTTAGTCCAAGAAGTTTTAAATAGAAATTTAGGAGTATTAGAATGATGGATTAGTTCTGTAATAGTAGCTAACATCTATTTAATCACACTAAAGATTGGAAGATTGGAGAAAGTAAATCCTTTGTTATATGTAATTTACAGTCTCATGCATGAATTGTTGACTTAAGGGCTTTGACAGATGGGACAAAGGGGAAAAAAAAAAAGGCGGAACTGAGCAGTGGGTGCTTAGGCAGGGATTAAGAGGATTGGTTGGGAGAGTAAGAAAATCCCGAGTCCAGTGACTGCATTTGTGAGCCTGGGAGGCTGAAAGTGACTGAGAGGATAGTCATATTGTGTGCGATGTGAAGGATTTTCTTGGGATTGAGGAGAATAATTTAGCAATGACCCTGCTTACCTCCCAATCCGCTCAGCCTCTAAGTTCAAGTAGGTAGGCTGCTCAGTTGTTTGCCACAAGATGATCAGTGAGGTTTATCTTGATTGCTGATATGGTAAATGGCAATGCCCCCCTTTTCTGTGTAGAGATTTTGTAATCTAGAAATGAACATTTGTAAAGTTATCCCTGTATATTAAAAATGTGGCTATATGTCATTTAGGAACGGGAACGTTTTGCAGGATGAGATCAATGTGATTGCTGGTTAGCCTCTCTTGACTAATTTCCAGAGTGTTCAAAAAGCTTTAGCAGTGTTATTAAAGTAAAGATTCTCTCTGCTATAGATCCATGAAGTTTTGTATTACAGGAGATAAAGAATTGATAAGCGAAACACAATTTTAACATGGCTAAGGCAGCAAATGTAGTATGTTCACTTTAAAACCTGTATACATCTAGATGACAGAAATTTGAAAATTAATCAACCAAATGATACGGTGTTAGTTCATAATATGCTTTAGTTTATGTTTAAAATATACAGTGCTGAAAATAAATGTTTCATTTTTATTGCTGAAAGAATAGTTTTACATTTTATAATTATGGTGACTATTGAAAAAAGAAGAAAAAGTATCCAGCTTAGGATACAACAGAACAATGCAGGGCATGCAGTTATTTTAGTCATCTAATATGTCAGCATTCAAGAATCTGAACCGATTGTTTAAAAAAAATCTTGTACTTTGTTTCTTTTGTTGCTCACTTCCAACTTTGTCATCTGTCAGAATGCAAAAAAAAATTATCCTTCTATAACCATTGACAGGATAACACAAAAGCTGTCTCCAGGTCGATATTTTGCAGCAATATTTTTAACATACGAACAGTAGTTTTTATAATTTCACCTTGGTGCTCAACCATTTATTATCGTATCAGAAGCATGTCAGTAATTCCTTTCTAAATGTCTGCTTCTTTTAGTGCTGAGACCCACATCAAGGGCTTCACACTGAACAGTGCTGCCAGCAGCCTCCTCATCATATCGCAAGTTAGGCGGGATTATTTGAAAGGTATGTCACAATGCTTGACCTTTACGTCACATTAATGCCTCTGCAGATTTTTCTTGTAACGCCCTTCGAATACTTGGATAAAGGAGTCCATTTAGCAAATTACCTGCTTATCAAGAGCCTTTTGTGGTAGCTGAGAGACGTAAATTACTGTACATGCATTTATAATACAGCTTGAATATGAATGTACTTGTCATTTGACCACTTAGTCCAGTTTCCATTCCATTTAACACAAGATGGGTTTTCTTAAGATGAATCACAGCTCTTCAGACATGCAAAATTTGTGCTCCAGAACGAGAGAAAGTACAGGCTTTCAAGTGCGTTAAAATTCACAGCACAAGTCATTTTGCTTTGGAAATTAACATACTTTAGAGCATCTGAAACAATTCCCAGCAGTTGTTTCTTGCATATTGTGTTGGTTGTGTGAGATACCAGATGAGTTAAATGGACTGTTAAATGTGCATGATTGTGCACAAAATGATTATAATATTGATTTAAAAACTTAATCAAATACTTTTTAATAGTTTTCAATACCAACTGTAACAAAATATTCAGGTTGGTTTTCTTTTTAATGTAACGATGATGACAGAAGAGAAAATGGTGGCTGAAGAGTATGTAAGGGTACCCAACAAGATGGTGGGTAAAGTTTATAGTTGTGTTATTTTAGTCCTAGGCATTGGTTGTTTTGCAGCCTAGAGTTCAGCTCCACAGCATTACATTTTGCTTATTTAGTTGTTCTGGAGAACTCTTGTGAGAGAGGAAAACTCTGCAAGCACAGGGTTTTACATGCAGTCCCGTGTCTTTTATCCCTGTATAAGCGTAAGTACAGTGCTGATACGTGTTTTCATCAGTACCTTTAAGTGTCAAAGCAGCTACATACAGAGAAAATGTATTACACTGAATTGGGTTTTACTTTCATACCAGAAGGCATACCAGAAAATCCATTTTTGATTCTGCCATCAGTTAATTTTACTTCATTCCATTATGCATAGCTGTAGTAGCCCATACCCGTGTAATATCAGCTGCGTTAAAGTACTCTAAGATGAGCATTTAGACGCATCTTCTCAATCGTACTCTTTCCTGCGGCTGATAAACTTGTCTTCTTTCAAATTCCTTCCCCATTCAGTCTCCAGTCTGACGTCACTGCCAGGTGTCATCGACTGAAGTATCTGTGGTGAATGCAATTAATTCTCTTGCTGTTGGCAAGTCTTAAGTTTTCGCAGCTTTCACGTCCTTCACCTGACTTTCCTGTCTAATTTTATTCTAAGAAATTTTCTGCTTTTTGGTGTCCAGTGTGTCATGAAGTTTTGCTAGTTCTTCCTAAATATTGCATACCAAAAATCTTCCCTTCAGAACGTCACTAATGTTTCTGTATTCTGCTAATTTGTTGTGCTAACTACACGATTTCTTTTTAGCTAGCGTAATAAATTCTCTGCCACACCAACACTCTCCCTTGCTGTACTCTGTTTCTTTTTGCACAATACAAAGTTTCTCAAGAAGTCTGTGGAATTACATTGGTTTGCAAAATTATGTTTTCCTTTATCTTGGGCATTGAACAAGTTTTACTTTGGTAATTGAATAGTCAGACTTGATCCTTGTTTCTATTTTAATTTGAAAGATATTGCTCTTTTTGTAAGTGAAGACTTGAAAATGCAAACTACTAAATATTTCAACCATACTGGTAATTTTCCGAGGCTCATAGATTACCCAAAAAATTTTTGGGCACAGTCTCTTTGTAATCTTTTGGTGGTGAGCTCCATTTGACTGACACCCTGTGAAGGCTTTCACTTGTGTAAAGCTTGTGTGCTTTGTCACCTCCCCATACAGTTCACCATCATTCTTCGCTGTGTAATGTGGTGTAGTTAAAAGTTTTTATGTAGGTCCCTCAGTATACTTGTAAGAGCTCTAATATCTTCTAACAAGAACTTGGTAAAACCCAGGTTACTTTTAAGAGTCAGAACTTGAGTTTCACGGTATGGAATTTGCAGAGTCTATAGGAAAGCCTTTTAAAAGATAAATGGTCAGTTTTCACAAGCACATAGTTACCTGCTTTTAAGTACTGAAAAATCAAGGGATTAAATTAGGAATTATTAATTAGTAATAATGAATGCTTTTGCATAAGGAAAAAAAAGATACCAGCAGAATTATGTAGTATGCTACTAGTACATAATTTCTTGCAGTAGTGCTGCACATATGCAACTTTGAAATCATTCTCTGTCCTTGTTCTTGAGAAGGCTGGTCGTGCTCCATGCTAAAGGGAGGTGCGCACTTACAGTCAGGAGAGAACTTGAACTTGGCATGTGTTTTAAGTTTGCTTTTTAAATTTTGGCAATCTTGCCCCTGATGTATTGTTCCTTTTTTCCCTAAAAAGAAACGAAAAAAGCAGGGGGGAGTGCTGCAGAAAGAGAATTTGCTGTGAAGGAAGGTTAGGCATACAGGATGTTTTTTCTTCCTTTCTTGTAAAAGGTAATGTTTGGTTTCTGCAGTACCTGCATATTGAATTGGAATGTTAATGCTGTGGAGTTCAAGTGGGTGTATATTATGTTAGAAGTGTTATCCCTTGGTATTATAATTATTATCTGTGATTAATCCTGCCTGTGCTGGTAAGGAGTAAGAGATTTTTACCAGAGGGGCATGTCTTTCTGTGTGTGTTTGCTCATGTATAATGTAAATTGACAAGAATTCTGGTTAGAGAAATGAGGGTGACTACATCTGCGGTGGATTTGGGGAATTTGTGGCAGATGGACAGGAGATTGATTTTTGACCATTTTTAACATAGGTAATTGCTATAATTTTAGGAGTTCTTGAGGTAACTGTCCAGTTTTGAGTTTATTTTTGTTTCGTATGGAGACTTGCGTTCTGTGCTTATGTTTAAAAGTTAAATGTTGGTAAACAAAGTTTTGATGCACAGTTAAAAAGATAAATCTGAATACTAGGCTTCAGCAGTTTCAATAATGAATTACATTTTTAAACTATATTTAGTCTTGGTTTGTAGTAATGAAAATCGATTATAGTATGGAGAAAAAACAAGCTGAAAAGGTCATGACTTTAAAGTCATAAGGGAGGACATTTATGACACAGCTGCTTTCCTTGAGCTGGATACTAAAATTAATGAATTACATGTTAAAATTATCTTAATAATTTTTATTGAGCAACTATTAAAGCATTTTAACCTGAATTACTGTTGAAAGTTTTTATTTGTGTGTGTATATATTCAAGTTGTAATTCACTATAGCAATTTTGGGGCTGAAGTTCAGCAAGAAAATTATTTTCTGTACGTGTTTTAAAAAGGGTAGGGTTAATGATACCAGCAGCATGGTTGCCTTCTGAACTAAGATCTGATTTCCTTTTCCCTTATTTCTTTACCATCATTAGATGCCATGGCTGTTTTAAAAGGAATGCTTGACAGCGGCTTGTTGCCTACTAGACCAGCAGTTATTGCACTCATTCAGACTCTGGCAGAAAAAGGAGATTTAAAGAACCTGCAAGAACTTAAAAACATGCTGGAAGACATCACAAAATCAGTTGGTATCTCTGCCTCACTAATCGCTAATGCTGTTGCATTGGCTCATACTAAGAAGTAAGTATTTCTAGGGCTGGTATATGTAATTACCTTATGCAGAGTGGTGGGAAATCACTTGCATTATCCATTTCATTCTGTTTCCATTCTTACAGCGTCCTAGATGTTAAAATTCTGGTCAAGTTGAGCAGTGTGCTGTTCAGTTCTGTTCTGGTATCGTTTCCCAAACACATTTGGGGTTGAACATCATCTAATGAAATACAGGGATAGCTATGAAGCACTTCAGAGAGCATAAGGTCTTCTCTGGTGGCGTAATTTAGCTTTGATGCCTCTGTTCTAACGTATTACACTTCATGTAAAATGTTCTCCTTGGTGTTAGATCAAAAGCCCTATGAAATCTGAATGTAAAATTGAATTACTTCATCAATATAAACCTAAAAAATCTTGGAACTTAGCATCGACCGATTGTGCAAATAATACTTGTTTGGAAACAAAAATCTGCTCCCTATTCCAGTAGTTGAAATCACAAAATATTATTGTGTTTACCCTCAAAATGTGAAAGCCAGACGTGTATCTGTGGAGTGGTTTTATTTTCTTTTTTGTCAGAAGTATAAAAAAATTGGCTGCTGTGCTGTTTTAGGCCACAGTTTCTATCATGATAATTATCTGCACACTTTGAGTATCCTTTGATTCAACTGTTTAATTCAGTATCATGTTCTGCATAGCATTTTAGTTTTAGTTGATACGTTGGTGCTGTGCTAGTTTATCCTTTGTATAAAACTGCATGGGGGAAGCGCTTCTGGGAAAAAAGGCGTACTATGAACTTCTCAAATATGCTTTGCAGGAACCAGTCTTCAGGAATCCTACATTTTCTGTTATTTTATTTCAAACCAGTTTCATCAGGTAGAGCTCCTGTGTCTAACTTGGCAGGAAAGCTGTAGAGCTGTGTAGTACATAACAGATACCTGATCGCCTCAGGCATGCCAGACCAGAGAGGATAGTCACTGAAGTGTTTGGAACAGCAAGAGGACTTGAATTGAAGAACCATGCAGGCCAGTTCCAGTAGTGAGCTCACTATATTTTCAGCCCCTGAAAACAATCTGTCTATAAAGGACTGATCCTGTAAATACTTAGATCTGAGTGGTCCTTGGCACACAGTTTTAGTGCATTGACTTTTGCCTAAATTAAACACTCCAAATAGGAGAGAGGCTTCAGGATTTGTCTCATAAGCTGTATATTTTCCTATATTTCCATGTCATAAGTGTTGTAAAGTCATGCTATGTTCTTAAGATGGAGATTGGTGACAAGAATAAATAAATAAATAAATAAATAGCTGTATGCAGGCACAGGTTATTTAGGCGGCATCAACTTTTCTTTTCCCGTACCAAAACTAGCTTGGATGTATGAAAAGACTTAGCAGCAGTATAAATAATATGCACCTTATATATTCTTAAATATCTTGCAAGTTGTACCTCGAGAACTATAAAAACCAAATTCTTACAGATATTTTTAATACCTGTTCATTTATTGGTAGATTTGTGTTTCTGATACAGTTCTCAAAGCATTTTTCATAGCTTTCTAACGTGCTGCGTTTCCACTTCACCTAAAAGCATTCATTATGCTCTGATTTCTTTCTCAATTAAATTAGTTTTTAGAGTGGACTGATAAGAGATGTTGTCATTTGAACTTTTTAGAATGCTAGAAGTAGAGTTTACACTTTGGTGAATACCTCCTGCATTATTTTATTAGCATTTGCTATACTTGGGCCATAAGATTAAAAGTGTTTAGACAAAGCTACTGACCAAATGACATTTACTATTGTCTTTTGCATCCAAAAAGGCAGGCATGGGAAAAATCGGGTAAATAATTAATTGAATAGCATTAAAAAAAAAACCCTTGAGTTGCATGCATTAATTATTCAGATACCTTCCGTTAATGTTTTGGTTTTGTCCTCTAGATTTGCAGAACACATTTTCCTGAAGCAGCTAGCTGAACTCTTCTTTCTTAATGAGGGAAAAAGTGTGTCAAAATTACTTAGGCTTTGTACAGGTCAAAGGTCGTTAAAAATTTTACTTATGGGTTAGTTTATTCATTCAGTCATAAATGGTTTCACTTTTACAATATCTGAAGGAAGTCATAGGTACTCAACCATTCCTGGGAAATATAACCTTAATGTAGAAAACAAAAACTTTAATATAATTGCTTCTTTAGGCTTAGAAATCTTGATTTCAGAAACTAAGCCAGTTCAATCTACTTTCCTAGCAATGACCTTGATGCTGCTGTGGAATACCTTGAGCCTCTGCTTATCTCTGGTGCACAGAATCCTGATCAAGCTGTCAGAAATATTGCCTATTTGTTAAGAAAGGTGTCTGAGGAAGGATTAGAACCAGCTTTGGAAAAATGTAAGTTAACTGCCATGATATTTAAATATTCTGACTAGACAGAGGTGTTATGAAAGAGCTATTACATGTAAAACCTGCTCAGTCAGCATAAATCATCCCTGTGAAGTTTACAAAAGTGGCTTTTCAATCAAAGATTTTCCTTATGTACCCATCATTTTGCAGTTGGTGTGATGGCAGAACGACTGGCCAGTCAGTTTGGAATTTACAGACCTGTCACAGATCTTTTCCTTCAATATGTCAGTGCAGACAGAGTGGATGATGCCAGATCGCTGATACAGGTAATGACATAACAAGAGAGGTACAGAAATGCTTAGAGCTCTTCAGAGGTTAACTGAGAAATTGTCAAAAGGAGGTGTTGCATAGCATAGGCTAGTACTAGTATGCTTTTGAATTACAGCATGAGTAGCGGTAGCACAGTTTAGACTTTTCCATTCTATTAGGACTCTAGTACTAATAGTAGTAGTGAACGCCAGAGTTGGAAGGTTTTTTGTCTTGTAACAACTTGAAGGAAATAACGGAAGACTTGTATATTGCTTGAAATTCCATCCAAAGCAAGTATTCTTTTATGTTTTCTGCTAGAGGGCAGTTGCTTCTTGCAAACAATTTCTTTGCAACTTCTCAGGTAATTTCCCAAGTGCTGTAAACATAATAATATCTTAGAGCTGTACAATTTGCAAACCAGAAGGAAGTAACATTTGCTTTTCACGGACCTTATTTCACTTGATTGCTATATTGTATATGCTGTATTCAAGGCTTATTAAGAGCTCAATTTGCTTCCTGTTCACTTGAGTGTCTCAGATGCATTACAAGACAAATGCTGGTCTCTGGCCCACAGTCTCAGCTGAGTTAGCGATCTTCAGGGGATGAGACAACTGCGTTTGTGCCATTTGTACAGAGCTAAAGACAAAGCCGAGCCAGAGGTGGGATGAACGGTAGGTGATGGGAGCTGCCACTGGCAGGGTGAGCAAACAGGCTCCATCAGGGAGGCTCATCCCAGCAGGTGGCAGTCCAGCAGTCACGCCAATTGTGCGTAAGCTCCTGCCTCAGACTCAGGCCTCTCATCATCTCCTGGTAGTGCATACTACTCATTTACCAGTTCCTAAGTATTTTAAGCTGTTAAAGAAAAAGCTCTGCTTTGTCCATCAGATGTTTTATGATACTCCAAGACCATTTTTTGAAAAGAATGCATACCAGCAAATGTGTTGGTTACTTTTGCTATGGTGTGAGGTGCATTATTTGTATATTCCCTGCTCTGGAATATTACTTTGTTTATTGCTTTGCCTAACAGGTCATCTGAGTATTAAATTAAAAGCAGACTACAATTTTGATATAAAACCCTGCTATATAGCATGAAACATCAAAATGCAAAAAAAATCTCAAGTTATTTTACTCTTCCTGATTTTTTGATTGCTCTTTGAAATGAATGAAATTGAATGAGTGAATGAAAATTGGTTACAATTTCTTGCTTTTATGAAGATAGGGGGTTTTGCATTTTTAAGTAAAATCTGCATGTTCTTAAAATTTTTCAAAACATGGAATAATGTCTATTCATATGGAATTCCTAAAACTTGTTATTACAACAGCATCCAACTGTTGGAATTAAATTCATGGCTCTATAGCATACTTGAAATAACATTTTATATACTGTATCTTGGGGGAGAATTTAAAAATATTTTATGTTAAGTGGACACAGATAAGCTTGAGTTGAAGCTTCTGGGTATATAAGCAAATTTGGTTTTTATATGGTGCTGGAAAAACTTTCAGTTGTGTTAAACTTTCTTGAGTGCTATTATAGATCAAGTATTCTACTAATAGGTAACTAGAAGATAGTAATAATCACTGTTCATTGTTTATTATTTTCTTGAAAAGTAAACCACAATCTAAATTATTTTGCTTGTAATAATCTGAAATATTAGTATACACATGGAGAATCCTTGCTTTCAAAAATGCATCTAAGTATTTAAAAGTTCAAGAAATGGCAACAGTGTCTTTTGTGCTGTCTGGAGGGAGAATGCTTTTACTGCTGAAAGTCAAAAGTGGTTTGATATTTCAGCATGAAAGGGGGCTGTGGAAAACATTTCTCTGACTAGACTGTCTTTTTCCTCTCAGAGCGTCCTTATTTCTTATACTGACAGTAGGTGACAATGGCTAGAATCAGTAAATAAAATGTTGCAAATTTTTTCCATTAATATTTCGCCTGTTTATCACCATAAAGTGATTTTTTTTTTTTTTTTTTGTTAGAACACTATGGGTAAGTTTTTGTCTGTTTACCTGATGGAATGAGGCTTCACACCCTTTCACCTGGACCTTAAAGAGCTTGTCAAATCGTATTACACATACAGTACATTCATAATGGCATCAACCAAAATTTCTTGTTTGCATATGTCTAAAATACTAATTAAATGTAGTAAATTCATGGTATGTGCATTTTTATATGCACAGTGTTCTCCTCTTTCTGTACATTTTGGTACTGATAAAATACCTCAGAGCTGGTAAAAAGCACTGTGCATTGTAAGAATTTCAAGACTGACACCTTTGAGGAACATACACTAAAATATTGTCTTGTATATTTTATTTTGCCCTTGTTTCTAAAGTAAGATAGATTTTTGATTTATCTGGTCTGTCTCAAACTTTAAGTTCAACTTCTCTCTCTCTCTCAAACACTGTCTATTGCAGTGAAAGCCTTTTATAAAATAGAGATTGAAATCAGTCCTTTGTATGCATAAGTGTAGGTAATTATACTTTAAAGAGAACTTGCTTTGTACATTTTAATTTTTATAAAGAAACGAGCAGTTATCTCCCTGACACCTTATTAAATGTATAATTAACCTTATGATCCCTAGCTCACTTGTGAATGCTTGGCAGTATAATTGGAGAGGAATAGTGTTTCTCTTTTTCATTCTTTTGCAGTCCTAAACCTCATTTTTGTGGTATGTTGAAGTATTAGTTTAATTCTTTCCCTTTTTGTTTTAAACAAACTTTATACCTATCATTTTAAAAACAATGCTTACCACAATGGTGCATGAAATGAACTTGTTTCCTATGTTCAGTGGTGTTTGGGGTTTTTTTCCAAACTAATGGTCAATTATTTACCTTGTAAATAGGTAATATATTAGTATATTATTTTAAACATCTGTAATTGGAAATTTTCACCTTAGTCATTTTGTTTATCATTAACCTAGTCATGAGTGCTACATTAATTATTTCTTTTTCTTTAGAGGTGTGGTGCATTAGTTGAGGAGAAGAGAGCTTTAGCGCATTTTATGGCTAGATCAGCATCTAAACCTGGACAGGTATAATATTTTTTCATGTATATCACTGTATATGTAGCAAAATACTTCTTCATCGACCTTTGTTGAAGTGTTTTGGATCTTGAACTTCACAGTTGACAGCTTTATCAGGTTTCTTGGGGAGGGGGGATGTTAATTTGCAGAGCTGGTTACATTTAAAGGAACAATTTACTTTATGGAGCATGATGGAAAGGAGGGTGTATTTAATATTTTTCTATTCTTTCAGTAATTTCATGCATTTTTTTTATGTTATACTTCATATCCTACAAACACTGTGCTTTAAATGTTTTACTGCACTATCCAGTTCAGTATCGTAACCTGAAAGGACTTACTTTGTTGGCTACATTGTATGAATACAAATGCAAGTTAAAACCTCAGTCTCTCTCTAATGATAAAATGCCTCTATGTTTACATTAAAAGAAACATTTAATATTACTTGTTATGGTGGTTTGGGCATGTATCTAGTTTGAGCATCTGTTTAGATTCCTGGCTTTGTGCTCATTCCGTATAATTCAAAATGCTTTCATTTATGTGCCTGCTCTACTCCTGTCCCTCCCTCCTCATATGCCCCCTGCAAAATAAAAAAAAAAAAACAAACACCAAACAAACAAACAAAAAAAAACCACACACACAAAAAAAACCCCAACCAAACAAAACAAACCCCACAAAACCCAAACACTGAACAACAACAAAAAAACCCCAAACACATACACAGACATGCAAAACCACACTGATTTCTCTTTCATAGAGGACCAGCATCAGGAGACCGTTAATAGGCAAACTAGAATAAATTCTTTCCAAATGAGGGAAAATGCACATTTATGTTTTGTGGAAATTGCCATTAAATACTCATAGATTAAAAGTTCTTCTGTTGAAGTGATGATGATAAATATGGTGACGATAAACACCATCTTTTGGTGTCTGTAGAAGAAATTTAAAATCTTGAAATGTTCTAGCTTTTCAGGCTGAAGTTTTAATAACACATAGAAGTTAGTAGTATGTGATAAAGATGTTATTAATTTCTATAAACTTTTTTTAATTCAAGACCTGAGGGTTTTTGAAACTGGAATCGGAGGTTCAGGGAAGGAGGTTCCAAATTTAAGCACAATTGGTTAGTGATCCGACTTCTTTCAAGCACTGATCGTAGCTACCATTGATCTCTAGGTCAGTGAAGGCTGCTGAATGGTTTGCATTTTTTTTTAAAAAGTGGTTGAAACCCTGACATATTCTCATTAATAGGTGAATTGCTTCCTTCTAAAACAAAAAAAAAAATTGAGAAACTACTGTTTAGGCTTCTTAAGTAGGGGTTTTAGTCCCGTATTTTGTTTTATTTTGTGCCTGATTTCTTTGACTATTTCTTATTTGCATATGAAATTTTGGGAAGGAAGTTATGTCTATTTCCAGTTGCACAGTCTGTTCCTGGTTATCAGTACAGTTCATATCACTTAAAAGATGTGAAATAATTCTTCTAACTTTGGCAATTTTATTTTGTTCTTTAAGATTTGAAGTCAATGGTCTTTTTGTCTGTGTGTTAAATTTCATAGGCAAAGAAGATCGAGACACTTCTAGAACTGATTCCTGAGCATCTAGATACGGAAGCTGCATACCATTACCTCTTGAGATGTTATGGTAATTTACTCTCCTCGGAATAGCTTTTTAGTAAGAACTCTTGAGACATTCAGAAAGGTCATGGAAACCCTTAGAAAGGGGAGTAGGAGCTACACTGTGTAACTTGCTTTACAGTTTGAGCCACAAAGAGGTGAGGGGCTTTCTGGGATTTTTGTTGTTTGTCTGTTGGGTCTGTATACTATCCTAGCTATTAGGTTGGAAAAGCAATCAACTCACCCAAACCTTGAATCCTTTACAAAAGGAGCTGTATTAGATTAAAGGATACAGTAGAGGCTAAGTAGGGGCTTTGTGGAATAAAAAAGAATCCATCCTAACCCATGGAGAGAAATACTGTAGAAATGAATGGCTTTTAAAATGAATCTAGCTTTTTTCCCCCGGAAACAAGTCATAAGTAAATCAGTTCCTCTTATGTGTGTGTGTCAAAATCATAAGTGCAAGGAGCTTATTGTTATTAGTGTAGATTCTTTATACCTGTTTTAATTTAGCCAAAGATAATATTCCAGATGCCTTCATTTGGGTTTACCTAAATAGTTGAAGTGCTAGTCGGTTCTTTATAGTTGAAGTCAGAGAGGAACAACTCTAAAAAATCAAGTTGCTTATTTAAATATATTTATTTGCAACGCTCACTCTTGAAAAACCAGGACACATAGCCCCTATGGCAACACTGAGTTGGAAGCTTGCCTCTCTGTGCTGTAGCGTTTTTTGCTGTGTGTACTCTGATGTAGTCCTCCAGTTTTATTGCAGGGAGTAAATACTCTTCACGTGTGTATTACAAGCAAAAAGATATGACAGAAGCCCTTGTGCTCCAGTCTATCACAGAGGAGATAAATAGGAGTAATTAAGTAAAACACTTCAAACCTAAATCCAAGGTATGGTGTTAAAGGAATACAAACTTCACTGTATTTGAATCAACTTGTGGAAGTTCTCATGATGTAGTACCTAACTTGCTTAGTAATGTTCAAAACAGCAATCACTACCAAAATCATTTAGCCCCATAGTTTCATTCACAGCAGGGTAAGTTTTCTAACAGGTTTTTATAAAACAAAAAACCGCCCTTTTGTCACCAGCACTGTACTTGCTGCTTTACACTATGATTAGCGCTTTACTGCTTTTACCTCAGTAAAAATTCTGTAAGTGAACTAATTAATTTTTTCAATATCCTTTCCAACTACATCATAGTACAACAATTTCATAAAGAGATTGCAGAGAATCAATCGCTTCCTCTATTATACCTAAAACAGCAGTAGCCACTACACAATGTGAAACCACACTGTATGTGAAGAGATGGGAGTTCTAGAGGAGACATTCAGTACCACCATGAAGAGTTTTAAAAGCTGTCCCCAGGTTATTCTGTGCAAGCATCTCAGCTGTGTAAGACATCGATTCCACTCCTGTATCAGGTAGAAGAGTGCACGTCAGTTACTTGACCCACCTTACCAGGGCTGGGCTGGATGAGTGATACTAGGATATCTTTGCATTTTCTATTGCATCTTCCTGTTTTAAAGAAGTAAGGTGTTGTCCTACTCTTAGGATACTCAGGGGCATTTACTGTATTCTGTCCCCACCATGTATAATATGTACAGACCTGTACACATGAACGGCAATGTAGCTACCTCTTCCCCTCATCCCTGCCTTCCATTTTTGATACTTTCTGCAGTGGTGAGCATGTTAGTTTCATTTGGCTGTTAAAAGGATCATCAGCAAAATATTTAGCACAACTGAAATTTAGAATGCTTTGCTTAGGTTGTATTCTGGCCAAGAGGGCTAGATCTTTTATTTTAAAGAATTTTTTTTTTTTACAGTTAGTAAGCTTTAAAACGTGATTTCTCATTTTGGGCCAAGTCCAACCTTGTAGTATCATCGTTTTCTAGAGAAAAAATGATTCTCCTGTCAGGCCCATTGTTATTTTTAATTAGTTAGAAAGGGGAATGAAAGATAAGAGTACTGTTACTACAATTGGTTACTGTTGATAGTTATCAAAATAAATGGACAACTAAAATGATAATTGTTCATGTGTTTAGCAAAGATACAGTAGAATATAGGTCACAGCTGAAAGAAGACTGATCATGTATCAGAAATCCATGACTGAACAAATAAAGGGACTTTTACTCCTTTCCTTGTCCTGAGATATAATCCGCTGCCAGGACTAGATTTCCTTCATCTGGCGAGATGCATAATTCTTTACTGTATACCTTCTAGAAAAAAGAAATATGTAAAATCATATTTGCGTGCTCCATTAAACACAATGTAAGAATTAGCTCTTTTTTGGTTTGTTTTCCATACAGTAAATTCTTCTGTTTTAAAGAAATAGAAAGTTAACATTAAACCGTCGCTTCATGCAGTTTCTGCAGTAGCCTCCCACATTCAAAAAGGAGCTCAGCCACTTGCCAGATCTGAGTGGGAAGCTTTTTCTCATGAGAAAGCGACACAGGCTATCCATTTCTGCATAATTAAAGCTTTTTTTTTTCTTTAAGAACCATTGGTTTTGGAGCCCCTATGGTTGGGAAGATGGTGTTTCCAAATGTGAACAAGTAAGAACCCGAGACAGGTCCCATACTGCAGGTGTTTGCGTTTTCCCCCCGCAACAAAATTAATTTAGCTGGACTTGATGGCTTACTTGTTGTTCGCAAGGTGCTAGGAACTGTTGTGCTGCTTCTAGGACCCTGAGGACAGCAGCAAAACCGTTAGGGGTCACTTTCATTTCATCCTGATGCTTCTCAAGCAAATGTCTGAGCAGCAGAAAAGTCTGTGGTTAAGCGTGAGTCAGTCAGTGTAGGAGGAGTTTCTCTGTTCTCCCACTTTAGAGCAAGGAGAAATATACTCCAATCTTCTACAGCTAGAAGTGAATAGTGCTTTAAATAAATGAAGAATGGATTAGTTAGAACTGGTTGCAGGGGGTGGTGCCTTTTATGGAATATCTAGCAAAATGTTATTGGTTACCTAAGCAGGTAAGGTTTGTAATAGTGTTAGTGGGTCAGGAAAAATCTGCTCCTGCTCAATAGGATGAAATGGGTTTTTCTTTGTATTCGAAAATGAGCATCTGACCTTTGTTTTCTTTGTTCCTTTAGGTCATAGTTTTGATGTAGCCAGCACATGTAACCATAACAATATTCTGCCCTTACTTAAGGGAATTAAATTGTGTTCTAGAGTTCTCACATGCTGAACTTCGGTGGCTCCTGTTCTAGCTTTTGTTTTTATTTTTTATCATTTGCTTCAGAAAGAGGCATATGGCTCTGTATCTCACATCCTAGAGTGGTGTGGTCTCGCTGTGTGGCTCTTACTCCTTTGTGCTTCCAGCACGTTCTTGAAGGAAATGATCATCCAGCCTCAAAAAACCCGGAAAGCTAGAATGGCTGTATGTTCTGTTCTCTTACGTGAATTGTCAGTAGGATATGAAGAATATCCAGAATATTTGGAATATTGTATATTAAAATATTCAGACTGTGTTTTGGCAAGTAATAGGAATGCATGACATCATGGAAACAGGTGAAAAGAGGAACACTTAACCACTGGGGGGTTTTTTGGGTTTTATTTTTTTCTTCAGAATTGGATGGGGATGTTGCTTCTGTAAAGGCCGTGTATGAGAAAGCAAAAGCGAAGAACATACAGCTGCACGAGCTATCTCTGAAATCTTTAGCAGCCTTTCTGAAGAAAGTAGGAGAGCCTGTCCCTTTCACTGAACCCCCTGTGAGTATTTCCTAATTAAGAAATAGATCTGCAGAATTGTGTATGTTCAGTGTTAATAAAGCAAACTGCATGAATAATTACATAGGGATTAGGTCTCTGCAGAGACTCCTCAAAGGAGGTAATGTATGAAGTACTGAGTGTTGCAGGAGCTATAGTAATCTTGCGTTGGATTTGACTTGAGGAAATAAAACCTCTTGGGGCTTAGGATATTTAAACTACCTGATCCTTATCAGGCACTCATCTACAGGTGTACCTTTATCAAATGTCCTTGGGGCATTTGTCTAAGCAATTGAACTTTAAAAGGCTTATAGAATGTGTATTTCATTAACAATTAATGGGTTTTAGTTTTCATTAATTACCTGGTTTGTATCTAGTACAAGTTGCTGCTTTAGTAGGATGGGATTTTAGAACTGCAGGAATTATTTTCTATTGCAGCTTTGCTCCTAGCTGCCTTTCCAACAGATGTATGCAACTGTGCAAATATATCTTCTTTGAGGGTGACAAGTGGCGTGACTCTAAATCTGTCAAGACTGTAAATACTTCTTTCACATCATTCCTTTGACTAATAGTCCACTAGTACCATTTTAGCAAAGCAGACTTTTAAAGACTTATTATATTTTCCCTTTCTAAGCAAACTCTTTATTACCATTTTCTAGCCACTTTTTTTAATTTTAAAAAAAGTGTTTTTCTGTAGTTCTGTAAAGACCTGATTACAGTGCTGTTTCTCCATATTGCTTCGTGATAAATGTGATTTTCTCATTTTGCAAAGGATTGGAGAAAATTTTGGCATAAAATGTTTGGTTTAGCTGTTTAACAGCTGTGGAGTTTTTTCTGCAAATCTATAATTTCAATTTTTATTTGGACCGTGTAAATTTAAAACCTAGAATGGCTGTTCCTTACATGTAGCTAGTGAAAATAAGAGTGGTTTTTTCAAAGTCACTGAAATGATTCATTTTCAGATTTCCCTGTTCAATTTTTCTCTAATGCAGCTTGGTCTTTAAAAGCATCTCATAATTTTTTTGACACAATTGCAGATTGCAGTTAAAAAGTATTTTCATTTTTAAACTGAAATTGATTATATTATTGCATTTTGTAATAGAAGCTTCATTATGCATTTTTGGCAAGGTTTTCCTTTTCCTTTTATTCTCTCTCTCCGGTATTTCTCTTAATTATACAGACTTCAATACAGATCTAGTTTTGCATGACAGAGAATAATAGATTTTGCTTTTGTCAGGACATTAGACTTTGTTCAGAATTAGTAACTTTTCAGTTGAAACAATGTTGAACTTCTTCATTCCACTCCATTTATAGGAGACATTCAAGTTCTATGTGGAAAAATGGAGGAAAAGAAGATTGGAAGCACCGTGAACAGATGGTCTTTTATGCTTTAGTTGTTTATGAAATTGTTAAATATTACATTCAATAAAAAATTAAAAAAGCATGTTGTTCTGTGTAATTTTTAATATAAATCTGTGTTTAAACAGCACTGTCCATAGCTGTAATTAATAGAAACATTTGTTAATAGAAATGTTGTTAAAATTGCTAATGAAATATCCAGATGCAGCTTTCTAGGCTATTTCTGTTTTGATGTATGATCTGCTATAACCTGAACTGTATTTTGGCTCCTGTTGATTGACCAAATATATGTATATCACGAAAGTTGCTAGAGGGGTACGTAATTGTAACCTAAGCGAACTGTCCTACCCTTTGTTGTTCTTTCCCTGATTGATGTACTTTGGGGTGAAAGCAGAAGGGTAAAGAACATCATCAGCAGGATTCATCTGTATCTACAGAAAATAAACACATCTTTTTTAGATTTCTCTGAAATGTACTTCTCTTGTGTTAAGTATCTTGTTAGGGCGTTCGATACTGCAGGTAAAGACAAAATACTTCTACCTTTTACACTAGCTCGTGTGTAGTGGTTTTAAAGCATCTTTAATTCATTCTCATAACTGTTAATCCAGTTAATTGTATGGACACAAGAACTGCATAGCCATGAAAACATGCCTTTTAAACAAAGCAGTGCCCATTATTTGCAGGGGTAGCAGTTGTTTACTTGCTGGGAGACCTGGCGTGCTTTATTGGTATAAATGTGGGAGTAAACCTACTCTGATGTGAAGTTTTACAGTCCAGAGTTGTGGGATCATGAAAATAAGACACTTAGAAAGATGAAAGAATACCTAGAAAATACATCCACTATGTCTGTGAATAATGATGGAAACTCAGAAATGCGCACCTTGGTATAACAAATGGAATACGGTGCCTATGCAGTACTTAAGACAGGTTTTAATGAAATGGAAGCTTGTTTCTGTGCATTTAATAACTTGATTGATCTTTAAGTCTTTGATTAGTTAACCTTATATTTCTTAGGTTCTCCCACATAGGCAACACTGTAGTAATTAAAAATTCATGTGTGCACACAAGGTTTTGACAAAATTTTGAAGGAGTGGTACAGTAATCTGAATGTGTCAAAGTTGGGAGGAAATTGGGACCTGATGTTTTTGAAAGTAAAATTTCCAATTCGTTAACTAGCTAGTATATTTATAAATACACAGAAAGTTCCTGCTGTACTCAAAAAGTGAGGTGTAACTAACCGGGCTGAGGCGAGCGGTAAATTGTGTCTTCCAGACAAACGCTATGAATCCTAGCTGCGCCTGCTCCATCGGCGCTGTGGTTTTACAAGGACCTTCGTTACTTCGCGATCGTAGACTCGACAGCGTACCGCGCCTGCGTGGCTCTAACCGTCTGGCGCCCTTCGTTCCTGGGTTGGCAAGGCATTAACATCTGAAATTTCAGGCGTAGCCTAAAGGTTGTGTGCCCTGTCTGAAAGCAAGCCTAGGCAGTGCTCAGTATTTCATTTTACAAGCGGAGGTGTTTCTTTTTTCTAAAGCTACAGTTACCTTACATGTGTTTCAGTGTAATGGCAGCATAATTGAGGACTGCGTCAGCTAGTTGGCAACCCTTTCTCTAGTGCCACGGCTCTTGTTTTTAGAGGTCATCTTGTGAATCCGCGGTTTCACGGCGGTAGCCGTGTTCCAGTAAGCGTAGTCGCATCCGAGCATAACTGGAGGCAATGAGCCTGTATGCTTTTTGAGCTAAGCTAGCCCATAGGACAAAGAAGAGAACGAATATTACTTGAAGCGAACACCAGATCATTACAGAGGAAGTTAGCAGCAGAGCTGTAGATCTTAACTACCTTTTTGGCAAGGAGGTGGAATCTCACGTGGTCGCGGACCAGGTGCAGTTGACTGCCGGGTGCTGCATCCATCGTTGGGCTGTGCCGTGACGCTGGCAGGTTGTGCTTGCTGGCTGCCGCCTGCCGAGGCAGGAGAGCAGCGCGCAGCGCCGCAGCCAGCCGCACGGCTGCCTGTCGCTGGTGCCCGCCCGTGAGGTCTGGCTGTGCAGGCCTGGCGCTAGCGGGCATCTGCGTGTTTTTCTTCTAACTGGCTTGACTTGAACTCTGACAGAATAACGCCCTATGATTTTATAGTTGCAGTTATGGAAATGGAAAGTAAATTCGATAGCCCGTAACTGAAAAACATAAATGAAATTGTTTTCAGCTCTGAAATGGCATTTGGAGTGACCTCATGGAAAGCTGTGGGCTGAAAGAGCCAGCTGCTGAGCCGATGAAGCATCAGCGAGGCACTGCAGGACCGTGAGGCCAAAGAGTAGCAGGGTTTTGTGGCAGCAGTGACAGGGCAGTGGGTGAAGGCGCACGCTGGCCACTTGGGATCACGTTGCAACAGCCCTGGCCGATGGAGCCTTGTGGCAGAGATGGGAAAGCAGGGATTATTCAAAGGATAGGGAAAGGCTGCCGTTGCATGATATTTCTGGTTTTCTGTTCCAGTAAATGTTTCATGTGCAATTAAGGAATGATTACACAGGGGAGTGCAGTCTCTCCTGTCTTTAAAATGTGGGACAGTGAGGGATTTGTGCCACTCCGGGACACAATCATCTCAGTCTGAAACAAGGTTATGCTGGGAAGGTTTTGCAGAATCGGCATTTGTGCCAACTCTTCTAGAATACGCTTGAAATGATAATATTTCTTGTGCACTGGTGTGCTGAGACTCAGCCATTTCAAGCATGAAGAAAAACACAGTTTAGAAGGCTAGTATTTCTTCACCAAATAAGTAGGCAGTTTCATGATTTATTTCTTCACATTCAAAGAAAGAAACCTGTAAGATGACACAATGCAGAATGGCAGTCTTGCAAACTTGTCATGGTGATTCGCTAGTCCAGATACCAAACGTACTCCGTCATACTGACCATAGCGCTTACCCCTTCAAAGCAGAAAAGACTTAGTCGCCACTGGCTAGCGGATGACTGGGATCGTGCAAGATCCAGGCCAGGTGCGGTGTCTGTGAGACAGGGGTGTGCTTTTTCCAGAGGCCTCCGTGGGAAGCTGAGGGTGGTGATGTGAAATGACCTGACGTGTTACTGTAAAAAGCAAGTCGTGTGAGCGTGTGTGTGTTTGCATAATCGTGTGTCTTGGTTGGGGTGGAGAGGACTGGAAAAAGCTTGCTGCTTGAATTGGGGTGACTTAATCTTACTTCTGTGCCCTGCACCACATTATGGACTCGCTTCTTTCCCCCGCTGCCCTTGAGGGCAGGGGCGGGAGGAAGGTGCTATTTGGGTTTTGAGCTCAATATGGGAAAAGTTTCCTTGTTAACTACCAATATAGTCATTTTGCAGCATGATAATTACACACTGCAGTTCTATCCTGATCTACTCAAACAGTTCGTTCAACTCGTTGTCTCCTGAGACCCTTTTCTATAGCAAGAAATGTAGCTTGGTGGTTAGTAGCTGTCTTCAGGCTTCCTTAATACGTACCCACTGTTGAAAACGGAGTAGCTGAAGGGATCGTGTCTTCGGCAGTGGCAGCTCAGAAGGTTTTTATAGATTGAGTGCCTGAGTCAGCAGGCTTCCAGCTGCAGTTTACAGTAACAAGGGAGGATCATAACAGCGAAGGTAGGATCACGAGCGCACATATTGACAGAAAGAGAGTAGAAGCGTGTTCACCAGAGGACTACCGTATTTATTGCTTTTCTCAAAGGTGTGACGCTTCCAGGCTCTCCAGGAAGACAGCAGAGGAGGAAGTGACTGAAGTGATGGATGTGACCAGGAGGTTTTGCTGTTCAGTATGAGAAATCTGGCCCCACCTAGAAGGAATGTCCAATTTCCTGCACCAGCGTATTGTCGCTGTAAAGGTGAAAAAAGCGAGCACGTAAGAAAAAGCTGAGATTGTCATTGAATTTAGCCTTTTTTAGCAAAGATTTCTCTGCGTTTCTTGAAATTATTCTCATAATTTCTGTGTAAAGTCAACTGCAAAAAGAGATTTCCTTTCCAGAATGGCTGCAGCCTCTGGTGGTTTGCCAGTACTTCTGTGTATCAATAATCAGAGGAAACCCAATATCCATTGAAGGCAGTGGCTGCAGCTGAGACTGTAACGTAATCCAAGGGCATCTTTCTGAGTATGAGTGTGCAGATCATCAGCTACAGGAACAAACTTCTGGGTTTCCCATTAGGTATGGAAATAAGAGCAGATATGGAAGTTTGAGGTTTGAGTTTTCTCTACTGTTTCCTGTAATTAAGAAAATGAGATAATAGAAACTGTCTTATGCGGTGCCTGCTATAGACAGGGGGTTCCACATGGATCTACTTTTAGATAAAACTATTAATGCAGGGTTTCTCTCCGATACTCTTAAACCTCTATATGACAGTTGGGTAATGCTTCACAATTTCTCCTGTGATTACCTGTATAGCACCGTGATAAAGCAGTGGTATCTATAGAATTACTATTGCCTGCAGCGATAGCTGCAAACCTCTTTGTGTTTTTCATGGTTATTTCGCTCAGCCGTAAGTGCCAATGAACTCGAGGCTCAGACAGCAACGAACCTCAGTGTCTCACAGTGAAAGGGATGAGTCTTGAAAACCAGCAGCAAATTTAATTCTTGGTTTTGCAGGCAGTTTGCACCTGCCGTTCTTCACATAGTCTGTGAGACCAGGGCAAATCTGAAAAGTGGAGTTATGGGAAGAATTGCAGGTAGCAGAGATGAACCTGCAGGGGAGGAGGGTGGACTTTTGGCTAGAAAGCAGTTTGGCTGGAGGGAAAGCAGAGGGGTGTGGACAGGACGAGGCTGGCCTGGCCAGCCTCATTCGAGGTTGTCGAAGAAGGCTCCGAAAGGCTGTTTTGCTGGGTGCTGGTTTTTTGTTTGTTGGAGAGGGGCCATGAAGAGTGGCTGTCAAAATACAGGATTGCCGCTGAGGAACTCTGAAGGGATTGGAAGTACTGGGAAGATACCTGGGTGGGAAGGATGAGTTGGTATTGTGGGTGGCCATAAGAAGACAAAGCTAGCAGCTTCTGTGTGGTGCCTTAGGCCCGGCTGGGTTGGGAGTGAGTGACCACGGGGGGAAGGAGCAGCCCTCAGCTTGCTGGCAGTCAGGGTGGATGACACCACCGTGGATCTTTGCCTTTCTCATGGCTCCCGCTGTCTCCTCCTCAGCCACTTCTCCTTGAGGTTCACTGGTGAAGAAAGCAGTGGCAGCAGCAAGGCTGCTAAGGGTGAGTTGGCTGCTAAGCCCAACTCAGTTTAGGAAGAGACTGGGAAGGACCGATCAGAGCTGCTGAGCCAAGCCTGGTCCTCTCATGCCTTTCCACCGTGGGGAGTCACGATGGTACCAGTCCTGTAATTCCAGCTGGGTAACCGAAGAAACAGGAGGAGCATCCTATGCCAAAAATCCCAAAGGAAGTTTGTTCCAGCAGCAGCCTCTTCAACCTCACGCTTCTCAAATTCGAAAGCAGCTGTAGCAACAAGTGTGATATTAGTGTAATTCAGGGCGGCTCTGCAGATGAGTCTGAATACAGGACAGTGTTTAGCACGGGGGCTGTTAGGATTTCTTTGCGTCTTCCGATACAGAAGTTGCAGCCTGAGGTGAGGCTCCGACCGAAGCAACTGTGTTAGGTTGCTGAGCCCACGACCTAGCCGTACTCTGAAAAACTTTCTGCCTAAACCAAAAATAAATCAAGCAATTGCCCTTGTTACTTGCAGTGTTCCCTGGGATTTCCCTCTGATTAGTTTAGCTAGTAGCTTGGACAGTTCATCTGTGAAGGTTAGCTGAACTGTAAATCTCGATCATCTCTACCAATTGTCCATTTTTAGGGCCCTCGGAACCCTTTGTAAATAAAATTACACTCTAAAAATTGGAAATATGATAGAAAGCGTGTGCTCATTGGAAAAATCCATTAGGAGCCATATATCCATAGACTTTACTTAAACAAGGTTTTTGCTTTCCTTCGTGATTTTGTTGACTCAGCCTGTATTTTAAACACTAATGTGCAAAGCGAGAGAGCCAGTAATACCACGTGGCGCACCTGGTTAACTGTTCAGCCTTCCAGGGAGGAGGAAAAAACCCTGATCAAGTGTGATAGCTGAAAGTAAATAAATATATATATAATGTTAAATTAATTAAAAAACCCCCACATTAGTTTTCCATCTTTTTTAATAGTTTTAATGACAGCCATATTTTTCATCATCTGTAGTACATATAAAATATTGTTCTCCAGTTGTTTTTATGCCCAGGAATACAATTTCTGCATTTGAACGTCTTTCTCACTGACATCAATAACATTATAAATTTGTCTAAATTCAGCAAGTAAAAACAAGGTTGAAAACTATGTTTTATACCACTAGCTGCAGGGGGCATAAAATTACGGTAATTTGTGGCTTTACTATTGTCAGTCATGTACGGGAGTTTTTTCAAGTGGAAATCTATCACGCGCCTGGCACTGAACATACGACAAAGCTGCGAGGCGTTTTCCTAATACAAAAGCACTGAGAGATTCCCTGTGAAGTATATAAAGCTAAATATTCATTCACCTTCCTTTTGTCTTGCTTTTAGAAGGGACAAACCCGAAGCAAGCGTGCGCAAAGCGTTTGACAGTGATGAGCTCTGCTGTAATCAGACAGCGCGCTTTTCTAGGTAACAGTAATACCGGGACAAAATGCTTTTTTACGTGATGACTAGTAGGAGTTGTGGGTACGGGGGGAAAGGAGGTACAGCGTGCGATGCGAACGGCCGGAGCCGCTGTGCGCAGAAGTGCTGCCGGCGGGGCGGCAGGGCGCCAGCTTCTTGGCTGTTCTCGCTGGCCTGAAATAGCCCTGCAGCTCCGTGGGGGGGTGGCAACGCGTGCCTGGATTGCCAGGAATTACAAGCCAAAAAGTTGATTAAATGATTGTATTAAGGGGATGCTAAAAGAGCAAAAAAAAAGTGGCTGGTGCTCTGCCTCTCTCAGCAGAGGTCAGAGTCTCTTGGGGTGATGGCTACCACAGGTTGGACCTCTGACTTCCCCAGCTGGCAATCAAACCGCTGCCCTGGGTGAGGTAGCATCCCGCAGCTGGAGGCCGCTAATTAGGGCAGCACATGGCCTGTTCGGCAAAGTTTTCTGTTCATGCAGCACCTTTGGTTGTTGCCTGCTTTGGAACTCCATGTTTTGGCTTTGTGCCTTTCTACAGTTAGTTGAAGCACTTGCTGCAAGGTGATTAGCTATTTTTAACTAAGAGTAGTAGAAGATTTGGGTGTTTGTTGAAAAGCAATGATTAAGATAATGCTTAGTTCTTCTAGGGCGCTCTTCTCAGCATCGTGACTTGCATCATGAGAAGGAAGATGTTTGCTTGCCTCAGGGAGGAGCTGCTGCTGGAGGCTGGACTGGCAGAGCAGAGGGGCTACATTTCTATTTTTCTTCTGACTTTTTCAGTGAAACACGAAGTCTTTTTTTATTTTAAAAAAAGTTTCTGTTGTTTTCTAAACTCTTCTCCCAGCCCCCAGTAGGTGCGGGTGAGCAGAGGTACTGTCTTGAAGAACGATGATGTTAACTAGTGCAGTTGCGTATCATCGCAAGGCTCTGTACGTTTTGGTTTTGACTATTTGTGAACGTTCATAGATTTCCAATTGCTCTGTATTTGGTTGAAAATTCAGTACTGAAGTAGTAGATGTCTATCTTTTGGGCTAATTTGCTTGTGTACAAAATACAGGTTATTTTTGAGGCAGGTGGCATTGCTTGTTTGCTCACCATATGGGTTCTGGCCAGTATTTTAACATTTACGCCTCTAAACCCACTTTTTAAACATGAAAAATTAAGGTGAGGCAGAAACAGCCCTGAGATATGCTAGGAATCTTCACAAAATCTGGTTAGATGCTTAAAAAGGAGCAAACGATCCAAATGTGGTGTTGATGGCAGATGCTGGTTCTGGAGCCATGATGTGAAGGTTGAGAAGGTCTGTTAAGTTGCAGTTTTTTAGCACTGGAAGCATTAAAAGTATCAAATTTTGACCATGAAAGCAAAATAATGCCAATGAAATTTGCAATTCAAAATAACCATAAGTTTGTTTTAATGACAAAATAAACATCAACACACAGTTTTATAATTAATTATATAAATTGGCAACAGCACTTTTATTATGGATCTGAATTGCTTTTTAAATATTCCCTGAAAAAAAAAAATGTGAGCTACCATAGGCATTGCAGTTGTGTGTGTATATACACATGTATGCAATCTACTCATGCAGATAGCTCTACAGACACATATTAATATGGACACAGGCGCATTATATACATGTATATGCTTTTTAAAGCTCGTCAGTTCTTAAAAGGGTTAAGCGGTTTTAAAATTACCTCAACCCACTGCTTAAACATTGTTGCCTTAATTAATAGCTGCTAACATATGAAGGGCTTGTCTTGGCTCTCAGAGTATAAAAAAAAAAAGAAGCAGCATGTCACAGAGCTCCATGTACACTGTTTCTTGTCTACTGCCAGTAAAATTAATCACTGTGGTTAAAACCCGAAAGGTTTGTTATTTCTGGTACAAGTGGACGTACCAACACCTGTAACATCTTACCCCCAGAGCCTCCTTGCGTAGCGTATTGTCTGGGGGGTTTTTTCTAAAGGAATTTCACGGGATTTTTTAATAAAAAGGGATGGCCATTGATACTTGTTACTGATTTAGCATTTCTGAATGCATTTTGCAATGAACAAATATGGGATGAAACTTTCAACAGCTACTTATTAATTTAGCTTAGCCGGAGTGAAAGCTAGTCCTTTCCAAACGACGAGTTAAAAGTATTTTGGAGGACTGCCACTACCCACGAGCCAATATGCAAAGCAGTGTTTCTGTAATCCGTTTTCCAGTGCTAAAAAAGTTTGTCCCTTTTGCCAAGTGGAGAGACTGCATAAACTTGGAGCGGAGGTTGGGGAAGAACTTCCCACCTCTCCCTGTATTAAATACTTTAAGTATTAAACACAAACTTTTCTTACCTCTTTCTTTACTCGAGGACGTGGTTTAGGGGTGGACTTGGCAGTGCTAGGTTAACGGTTGGACTCAATGATCTTAAGGGTCTTTTCCAACCTTAGTGATTCTACGATTCTATGATTTACAGGTAAGACACCACCTCCAGTACATAGAGGTGTTGTAATAACCCACAGTTCTGTTGTCCACGCGGTACTTTATAGTATCCACGTAACCAACACAGATGGTTTTGATTCTGAATTTGGTGAATTTTCCTTCCAAATATCGTTGTTGCTTGTATGTGATGTTCCCATTCCCAAATTTGACGTGCATGCAGACCGAAACCCATAGCCTGTTGCAGTTAGATCGTGCACCGGGCCGTTCAAACAGCAGTTGGGCAAAACGAACTCCGCAACCGATTAAACGTGGCGCCATTTCAAACCCAGTTTTGCCCTGACGTGGTTGCCTGCGGTAGCAGGGCCCATGACTTACAGCTGAGGAGATCTTTTCCGAGCCTGGCCAGGGAGGGTACAGGCGAGCAAAGACGGTAGCGGGTGAATCCTTGGGACGGCGGCGTTGTCCAGCTGAGGGGCAGCGCTCTGCTCGACTGGCAGATCTGCTGGAGTCCTCAACAAACTAAAGGTGGTCGTGTGTGGAACGGACAGTACCGTGAGTTTTGCGCAGTCTCTCGCTCGCGATCTTTAGTTTCTGTGTTGGGATTGTTGCGGGCTGCTGTAACTTTGGTTGCGCTGGTGCAGGGAGCGCGGGCGGGAGGGAGGGCACACTGAGCTGCTGCTGACGCTGGGGAGTCTAAGGGAAAGGAATGGCTACTCTGAAACTTGGAAAGCAAAGCCGGGCTGAAATTAAATGACGATATTTAGCCTTGGTTAGAACTCCTGGAGGATTTCTATTCCCTCACTAACCGCTTGTTTTTGCAGCAGCAGCTCCGCTGCGGCAGCGTGAAACCTCTTCCGCACACAACTAGCGTGAAGCCGGACACGAACATGGAGGCCGAAGCGTCCGGCGTGACCTTCGCTGGCTGAGAGGTGCGTAATTCCCCCTAAACTTGTACCGTTTCCCAACTCCTGGTGGTGCGAGTGGGGCAGGTTGTGTGTCATCCACCCACTCTTCCCTGTGCTCTTCTCTGTACACAGCCCCACGGCTTGCTATTGTTAGGCATGAGCGCTAATTGCTGGTATTTCAAGGCTCCTATCTTCTTATTGCTAAAGCCTGTAGCAATAATCACAGCCTATATTCCCCATCTCTAGGCATCAAGGAAACAAGATATGATCACAGGCAGTGTGCTAATGTAATTGTAGTATATAGAATATGAGCTTTTTCTGTGTAAACACAGGCCTGGCCACATCCTATGATAGCTCTTCCTACACTCCATACGATGGCTGTTCCTAGGCTCACCGCTCAAGTCCCCATTATGTATACATCTACCCTTGTCATAACACCACCTCTGAAACACTCACACCGTTTGGTCCTGCTGCATAATGTTCAGAGGGTGGAATTTTAAATTGAAAAAGGCTGTTTAAGTAATGTCAGCAGCCTGACTAATTTCACAAAAGGAAGGAAATTCAAAGTTAAGGCTATGGTATATTCTTATCTCGATGCCTGAAGATTTCTGTGCATGACAATATGCCCCTAAAATTCAGAGCTGTCCCTTATGTCTTTAATTTCTCCCATTGTGTCTCTCCTTTTTTTTATTAAACATCAAAGTGAATTCACAACAGAGAGTCAGCCTAGAATTTAATCCTCTAAATACCTTGAAAATAGAGGTTTAGACTAGAAGTACCAATATATACCCTTAAAACTTCAGTGTAATATAAAAGAGATTCTAATCACAACAGATCATTACAAAGAAGAGTAAACCACTTTAAAAAAATTAAGTGTCTTAAATATAATAAAAAGGAATAATTAAGAATCAAACAGGAAGCTGCTATTCTGACAATTTAATGATGCTGAATTGGACTGAAAGAATTGGCTTTGCCATTAAAAGGCAATGAAAATCTGATAATTTCAAAATGGCACTAGGATCAGATCAAGTGTTGGGGATTTTTTTTATTTTTTTAATTTTTTTTTTTTAAATCAAATGCAGCAGAACCAGGAAGAAATGGTAGAATTCACCTTAGAAAAACCTTGGAGTGTTTTGGATTCCTACTGCTGCCTGGGGCTGAAGCTGTTATTTTATCAGATCTGCTTAATATCTTTAGACTCGGGTCTTACTGGGAATTTATTACCACGTGGAACCTGTGGAAAGTAATGTGGCAGCCCTAATTGCTAAATGGAATAATAAAATATTGATAGTCTTTCATTCTTATTTCTTTTAAAAAAAAAAAAAAAGGGGAGGATTTATATAACAGTATCTGGGGCATTATAGCCAGGACACCAGGACTTTTCCACTGTGTGCAACATGTAAATGAAAGTAGAGTAGACGCCGCGCTTTGGGCCTCTCTATATAAGCACAGAGGTATGCATCCAAACATTTGAAATCAAGCAAGCTAATCTTACAAAATGCTCGCGACAACTGTACACCTAATTTGCACATGCACTTAGCATGACTGTGTGAATTACAGCCGTTTAGTTACTGTTACTCACTTTCTGAGCATTTGTGTCTTGGGGCTGAGCAGAGCTAGGTGCACAATTACAAGCATTTCATAGATTGCACCATTAGCTTTTTAATTACTGGAGGGGCAGGTTTGGTATTTTCTACCTGAGAATCTTAGGAGCCAAACTCGGCAAATTGCTGTGATTTGTATTGCCATGGGGAAAGATGGGATTAATAACAATCAAGTGGTATGTATTTGTACTGTAGAAATAAATCCAAGGTGGTGAGATAAAATTATTCGTTACAAGAAATCATCTGTACAGTGAGAATATACCCATTTTGGGCATCAACAGCATCTCAGTGGAACACAAAGGCAAAGCCTTAAAACACAGAAGCAAGTCGAAACAACGCAGAATCGTTAAGAGTTGTGTTTTCCATCCTCCCGTGTCCTCCGGAAGCATCAGTGAAATCCTCTGCGTTGCTTTCCTCTGCGCTGCTTTTATGAGTGCTGAATGTTATACGTGCTACAGCAAGCAGCGTTTTGCGCGTGCCGATCCCGCGTCTCTCTGGGCTCTCCGAATTAAGTGCGCGATCGCTATACGGTCAAACGTTACGGACTAAAACACCGGCTCTTACGAAGTGGGGTGGGTCCTTTTAAATCAGCGGCCCACAGCGCAGCATATTTCAAGGTGTGGAGAACGCGTAAGCGGCTCGCCGCCTAGGTAAGAGCTGCGTGGGGAGCAAGCCACCGAGACCAACAAAAGCAGGCTTGAGGCCGCCGCTCGCCGCGCCTCTCCCGGTGCGCTGCTGCCCTCCGGCGGCCGGCCCGCCTCCCCGCCGCGCCCCGCTCCCCCGGGGCCGCCAGAACAGGCCCGCGGGCTGGGCCCCCTTGGCGCGGAAGGGACGCTGTCGCCGGCTGGCTCCTCTCCACGGTTTGCTGTTACCAGTCTTGGTTTGATTTCTGCTTGATGAACCTCAGAGAGAGGTAGTATAAAAGCAGGAAACTGCAAACGATACCGGCGAGGACGAGGTAGCTCACGTAGAGAGGATGGGAGGCCAGGTCCAGAGCCTCAGTGACCTGTAACCACGGATAACGCGGAATTAGCAGCGGACGCAAAATTTTCCTGCTGGATCGGTGAAGTGTGTTTTACGTGTGAGCTTCCCTGGCCCCTGCCGCCTTTGCCCTTGTGACTTTCAGAGCGGTTCGATAGCTGGTTACAGCTACGCGATGTCTGGGGGCTGCGGGATTTCAGAGGAACGGAGTTCAGCTTCTGAACATTCAGCTTCTGAATTCAGCTGAACGGAGTTCAGCTTCTGAACATCTGAACAAATTTCAGCAAGCCCGTAGTTGGGGCTTCTGTGGAAAATAGTTGCCCTTTATTCCTTTCTTTTTTTTTTTTTTTTCTTTTTTCCTCTTCCACTAAAAGGAGTGACTGCCGTAGGCATATCTGTAGGGACAAATTTAAAATACACCAAGTGTAACGTGACTTCACGTATTGATTTAGTACTTGCCAAATCTGAGGCCTACAAGATCTGCTTAAATATGATGCATATAAATGGCATTCTACTTAGTTATCAAATGTTTGTAACAACTTTTAGTAGTGACTTACAAGTTTCCCTGGTATTTGAAATGTAGTATTTCCAACAGTCATTTCGTATGTGAGGTCAGTGAACTGAATTTGCATCATGCCTTGAAAATTCCATCTGAGAAAAGAGATTTTAGAAACCCAAAATGGAACTGGAAAAAAAAAAAAGGCAGAAAGAAAGAAATTGGTATGCATGTACAAAACTTACTTGAGGCCTCAAAAACTGCTGTGTTGCTGCCAAATACAGCAGGTTTGTCTAATTTCTTGACAACGAGAGGCTGTAAACGTATAACAGTTTATTATTGGACAAAATGGCAGATATACTTTATATTATTACGTGGAGATGGAAAATTAGGAGAGAGAGCTAATATCCATATCCATCAAACTTCTACTGTCAATTAAGTTTTGCTGGAGCTCAATCTTCATCTACTGGATGTAATTCTTTTTACCTGAAAATTTAGGAACCATGTAAGAATCAAGCCTTTCACTAGTGTTTTTTTGACCAAACTTATTGTTACCTCATTTTCAGATGGAGAAACGGAAGTAAAATGAACGATCTGACTCCACCGTCACCACCCAAGAAGATAATTGGAAAGGTAAGAATAAAGCTGAGTTTTCCTGCACAGGACACGTTCAGCCTCACTACAACCAGTCACTAATGAAAACCATCGATGTTTCGGTTCGGAGGGACGGTGGGAGCTTCGTCTTACCCGTCCAGAGGTTTTCCAGGCTTATCACAAAACCACCACTCAGGTAGAACGATGTGAAAAGGACGTTGCCGAAGAAGGCTGAGAGCTGTAACGTCGGCAGCAGTGCTGCCACCCACAGTGCCATCGCACGGGCGCTATATACGGCCAGCCACACCGAGAGGAAGTTCAGCAGGAAATGTTCTGGTTCAGGAACGAGGTTTGCCAGCCAGTAGATGGGAACCCCGTAAATTATAACAAAAGCACAGTGCTCTGGGAGCTCCCCCAAAATCTGTTCAGGAAGGAAAAAAAAAAAAAGAGAGACAGAGAGAGAAAAATAAGTTGAATGATCATCACAAAACTTTGAGATGCACCTCGATGTACATGTAGACTGTTTATAAAAACTACAGGAAATACTCCCTTAGAATGCAGTCACTCCCTGTTAGGTGGTGTCAGTGACAGGCAAAACCAATCCACAACAAAAACTGAAATCCTCGCTAATTTTTTTTCTCCAGTTGTGACAATTCCTATAACTAATTGTTAAAATGAGAGGATTCTTGTTACAGATTAGATGTCTTGTTTTGTAACAGTTTTGGCAGCTTCTAAGAATTTAAGATGCTTCCCCTGAGAACTGGTGTGCTTGATAGCAGTAATACTGTTACTGACTTATTGCAACTGTATGTTTTGTCCAAATTTGGTTGAACCTAGTGCGAGATCAAATTTGAGACAAATTTGGCTGTTGGTCGCTTCCCCAGTTTGTCCCAAAAGCAGTCCAGTTAGTAACTAGTCAACTCATTGTAAAACAAAAACATGCTTAGGATTTTCTCAAATATCTAAAGATATGTACAGAGAGTATTATGATTATTTCTTCCAAAGAGGATTGCTACTATCCTCTAATATTAAGGTTGTAACAAATTACATCGATTTCTCTATGAATAATGTGCAATCTTTGTGACACAATGCAAAGAATATTTTTCTCTGGCAACCACTAATAAGCATTTAAAATCTTGTGCAGAAATGGAAACCTAAATTACAGATGCCATGGCAGGCAGAACTCATCTAACAGTGGCAACATCACAAAGAAGG
Source organism: Platalea leucorodia (assembly GCF_965183815.1). NCBI lineage: Eukaryota > Metazoa > Chordata > Aves > Pelecaniformes > Threskiornithidae > Platalea > Platalea leucorodia. The sequence goes on along the minus strand of NC_138825.1, from coordinate 30,171,107 downwards.
GATTATTCTAAACCCTTGTGAAAAAGAGAAATGTAGTTTTTTTAAAAGTTCTAATTTATTTCCAGAAACTCTGGCTCTTTATGCACTTAATACAATTGTTTGTCTCTGACCAGTACAGGCCCAAACAACTAATGGAAATGTCACAGTCAGCATTTTGTCATTTCTGTTTTACCTTTGCTTTAGCATTTAGTATGAATATTTTGTTTTACAGATCAAGACGTAGTCAAACTTTCAAAGATGCTTCAGCGAATGAAACGTGCAGGTACGTAAAACTGTCTAAAGCCTTAAATTTGAGTTTGAGATTTCTCAGATTCTGGCCAAACAACCCAGTGACAGATTCTTCTTTGGCTTTTCTGGGGTGGGATCTCAGCCGTGACTTATGGCCATAGATCTAAAGTAGTGTGAAGTTTAATTCGTTAATGCTAAGGAAGCAAGAACGATAGCCTTAGCTGGCAGACGCAAAAAACCAAAGTCTGATGTGAATGTGATTGTTTATACAACAAGACTTTGGTTTGTTTGTGCTTTTTTATGTTAAAGCCAGCTGTTTGTATTTCCTGGCAACAAAACCAATTACCTTAGCAAAGAAGTATGGGCTAACAGAGTACATTCCATCTTCCAAATCATGATAAAGCATAGCTCTTTCCGAATGACCTGCAGGGTAGGAACAAACAGGTTGGTTTCATCCTAGGGTTGCATTAATAAGTATGACTTTTTCATTGATTTAGGCATTTTCTGATGTTGATTGCTTATAACATTTACAAGAAAACTGACACTTACTTACATTTGGCAATAACATCCAAAATCACTGTGAACGGGATTAGTGCACCTATCATGTACAACAGTGCTGTTGTGTCACGAATAGAGAGTCTGGTTTTCTCATGGCCATAGTACAAAAATCCAATTAACAATGACATGAGAAGGGCCTCAAATCCATGGATTAATAACGTTGAAAGATCTCGGAAGTCATTGGAGACTTGACGACTAGGAAAACAGCAACATTGACCGTAAGGTATAGTAGTTACTAATACCGGTTATATTCAGATATGTTGCCCCAAACGCTCTGCTAAAATCAATTCATGGAACTTGCTGACTTTGAGTAGGACAGGAGTTGGGCTGTCGGTTTCTGTAAAGGCTTTTACCTAACCAAAGCTATTGAGCCTCTGTAGCCACCTAGTATTTCAGGTCTGAAATGCTGAAAGCTTGGAGGAAGGCGATGGGAGTGGGACAGTCTGATTTCAGAGATGCAGAAGCATTTACTTCAGTTATAGAAGTCTCTCTGTTAAGGACCTTTAGCATACGCTAACAACAGCCGATACTGGTAGTGAGGTTCTACATGTATTAAAACAGTTGATCATGTTTCTTTTGAGTACGCAAGCATGAGACCCAACTACACTACTCATCTATGCTGGCTATAATCAGTGAAGCCTCCTGGCTTCAAATCTGAGGCAGAGGTGTGAGGATGGCAATGCCTGAGCCTACCACGCGGCTTCCTGGGCTTGCTGAGGGTTGAGTCGCCACGCTTGGGCACGGGTATCAGGATGGTGGCACCCAAAACTAGGACGCATGTTCCTGACCCTGGAGGCTCCTGCCGCCGCTTAAAGCTGCGGGCTCCCAGCGATGTGAGCTGGAGGTGACTGTGTCTGGAAGGAGCCCTGGGGCAGAAAGGTGGGGCCGTACATCTGGCTGCTGCCCTGCTCAGGGGGCTTGGGTGAGCCAGTGTGGCAACACCTCTGCTCTACGGCTTGCTCAGGCCTAGTGCTAGCTCTGCACTTTCAGCATGCACTCAGTTCTCATTTTGTGCTGCTTTCTTATGCTTTAAAATACAAATGGGCATGATACATAACTATTTATGCTGGAGATAAGGTTACCTTAATAATATAGTGAACTGCTTTAAGACTCCTGGTAACTGATCACTTGAATGGTGAGGCATGTTGATGGCCTCTTCCGCGTTTAAATGGGACCTGCCCGAAAGAAAAGGAAAAAAAACCCTGAAGTTATCACAGGCTGTAGCTGTTATTCCAGATCTTCTGTATGACACTCTTTTCTTTACCTTTGCTTGCTGAGTGTGGTTGCAACATTATCTCCTTCAGTAACTTTCCACAAGAAATCATCAAAATTTTTGACTTTTTCTAGGAACAAGTTGGCAAGAGTATTTGCTCTTTTTCGGCTTTCCATCTCCTTTTCTGCGGTCTGTTTATCAATACTGGTCAAATCAACTGCAAGACATTATTTGACATGAGTCCATATGCTACAGATGTGATAACTTTATGACGTGTTTATAATCAGAGATATCATTACGAACAGACACGACCTGTGTGCATGCATTACGCTACAATGGTTAAAACTTTATCAGTTACTTTAGGTAATTAGAGAAGAACAGATTGTTAATATGTATTTTGTCTTGGGAGATGTTTCTTATCTAGTCATTCAATGAATCACTGGGAGATTTCATAATTGTTTATTATAACATTGTAAAGTACTATTTCAGATTTTTCTAAATGTAATAGTGGCTTGACAGGGGTGCTGAGAATAAACAGTTTGAATTTCCTTCCTGGCATGTAGGCATTTACAATCTGTTATGCGACTTTGACTTAAATCACATGTTTTTTCTCCATCTGCAAAATGATAGTTATCATCTTTTTTTGTATCTTGCAGAGGTGCCATAAACTTTACCTGGTACTGAGAAAGCCCAAGAAGAATATTATCCAAGGACAACATAGTAGCAGCAACAATAGTTGACCTAGCATTATTTTTTTTTACTTAACAAAACAATTTTTTTTTTAAATCTAAACATTTAATAGTATTTTCCAATGCTGACCTTCAGTGTAGAGTGACAATACCTGACATTTTGCAGACGCTTTCTGACAGAAGTATCACTGCACATTTCTTAACTCCTTACGTTGGGCTGATTGTCTCTGTTCAGCCACGCTTCAGCAGGAGTCCATCAGAAATGAGTTGCAACCTGCCCTACCTCTTCCACTCTGCCATGGTCTCCTGTTTCTCTATCAGTCACACCGCCAGCATTTGTGCGTTTCCATCAGGTGCTCCCTCATGCTGTGGCATCGTCTACCATCCTGTCCCATTTCCACCTTCCTGCTGGCCGTATTTCTCTTCCTATGGGTACTGACGCTGTGCATACCGCTAAATGATCTTCCACCTCCCTTTCTCATCTCTCCCCACCTCCACGTCGTAGGGGTTTGTCTCTGTAACCACAGGCTGTAGCTACAAGTTTCCCCAGGACTGCCTCATATTCTCCATTCCCATACCGGGGTGCTGCAAGCCGTCCTCAAGGCTGTGCTTGGCTGAGGACTGCTCTGAACCACGGTGGTGACAAAGGTCTTTTTGCAGGGCTTGACACTGAGGTTAACTTCTGTTTTTATCTCTGCACAGCTGATACGAGCTGACGCTGCCTCCCACATAGGCACCGCCAAAGAGGTTACTTCAGAGCATTGAGGTTGGTGTCTGTACAAGGTTTCTTAGCCAACTTGAGTGCAAAGACCTAAGGGCTGGAACTGAGCCAACCTCTGTGGTAAGAGACTACTGCTGTTAGATGAACAGGGCCAGATTGTCTTTACATGTTGTAAAAAACCGAAGAGGAATGGATTTGAAACCATGTAGTTAACTTTCTTTGAGAAGAGGAATAAAAGGATTGCTGTTCTGGGATTGTTTTTTTTCCCTTCCCACATTTCTTGATTCAGAAGTCAGAGAACTGGCTACAGAAAGAAATTGATCAGTTCATCCATGTCTTTCTCAGTGAGGGTAAAAGTTTCAACCAGCTAAAACATGGGAATGAGTGTGCTGAACATGTGGAAGAGTTGCTACACCTGGCAGAGTTAGAAGGAGGATTATTTAAAATTGATTTTGTCCATACCTCTTGTTTTTGTTACATTTCCTGTACTGACAAATAAGAATCTTATTAAAACCCGACCTTGCTATAATATTGATTCGAGTCAGTTATAAAGCATTTCTAAGACAGTTATGGTCAATAAAAATCAATGTTAGCTGATACACTTAGGAAAGCGAATGATTTCCAGTAACCTTTTTTATGGCAGCGCTTGATACTAACCATAGAAATCTGCAGGATTGCTGTACCTTGGGCAGGGATAGCCTAGTTCTGTGAAATACGGGACCATGTCTTTAGCTGTTCCAGAATAGACAGTGACTCCAGAAGTCATCAGAAGAACTAAATCAAACAGTTGGAAGATGTCTGACCGGGGCTGATGAAGTGAAAGAAGAACTAATCTGTTTCCTCTGGCCAGTCTGGATAATGTTATCACAAGGTTATGTGCAGTAAAACTGTCCAGTCCAGATGTGGGTTCGTCAAGTATGAGTATTCCTGCCAAAGACAATAAGTTTAGCTGTGGAAAGCAGCATGTTTGATTTGGAAAATATGTTCTAAGTGAAATGGTGCTAGTGCATGAAATCGCACAAGATATATTCCTTCTTTTTTAAAGTCCAAAGCGTATTTCATACCGCCATCACATAATATTCAACAATGGCAATTTCTTACACTATCTTACTGAACATGATGACCAAGAATAATTATTTTAAATCTTATCTTGCTTCCACTGGAAACAAGAATTTTTTTTTTTATTTTATTTTTCATTGGGATGCAGATTTAGGTTCCTTATTAAATTTACGTTCTTCTCTGCAGTTTTTGCACTTTGCCTGTACAAATATCAGGTACGTGATTATTAATTAATACAATAGTATTAGTTTTGTATCCTTCCTACTGAAATATTTTAACCTAAATGCTTGATATTTAAACCTCTTGCATTATTCATGTGTAAATACTCACACACTATTAATGTAGATAAATCCTCCTCCCAACCTGTGCTCTGTTTTGCACCTATTTCCACATACATATGAAGAGATATGCATATGTTTGGAATTTTTTTTTGTTTGTTTTGCAATTGGTTATTACAAACTTGAAAGAGTTTTATTATTTTGCAGTGTTTCTGTTATTATAGAACTTAATGACTTCAATCAGAGCAAGGCAATGTCTATACACAGACGTGGTTTCTGTGCTGAGGGGTATGACACATCTTTGAAATGTAAAGAAAGCTTTACTTATTTCCCCTAGGACTAATTATTTTTTTACTTCAGTACCAGCACATCTATTCTTGAGCATCACTTCTTACAAAAAAAGACTTCTTCTTTCCCCATAATTAAAAAAATATAACTTTATACAAGCAAAAAATTCTCAGATTCATTTCCCAGCAGAAGAGCTGATGGGAAATCTTGCTCAACAAGAGGTTCAGCCAAGATTATTAGTGCTTTTGAGACAGATATAGATATATATGTGTATATATATATCTGCTCATATATATATGTGTATATATATATATACACACATATATATATACATATATATATGAGCAGATAGGGGATTCAATCCCACAAAATCAAGTGTGGATTTAGCCTCATGTTTTGCTTCTGCTGAAGATGATGGAAACTTCTAGTTCACCTGTGGCATAAGCCAGCCACGTCAGTGAGTTATGCAAGACCACAATGACTGACTATGCAGCCAAGGAAATGACCTTCCTTGTTAACATTGCACATGTAAATGGGCTGGGTTGGAGGAAAGGAAAACAATCCTGCTGTTATAACAGGCCAGCAGCCTTCCAAAGTAACTTGTGGCATGCGGTCAGATAAAAAACAAACCTCATACTGATATGCACAAACCAGAGTACTGCTGTGAGGGTGACTTCAGGCAACTTTCAGTAGTCTGTGTGATGGTGTTTTAGAGAGCGGTGGATGAATGCTCCCAGGGAGCTCTGCCTGGCTCTGTCACTGCTGCTCCATTGGCAAGGGTGACAGAAGCAAAAGTGGGCTGGCTCCTGAACCACTCCATTTACAGAATTATTACTGTAATAATTATATTATTATCCGTGATCAGCACTGATTTCAATTTAAGCAAACGGACCAGCACCCAGTCGCTGCGCCTAACTTTGCTATGGAGAGGTAACCTCTGGCAGAGGGTAGTGCAAGGCCTGTTAAGTGTCCCGAGTATGAACTCCCCAAGCTGCCCCAAGGGCAACTGTGTGTATGACTCTTCCCTGAAAGCTCCTGTCTTCATTTACTGCCCCATTTCCCCCGGTGGTCTGTGGTGGGCACAAGGAAGGTGTCAGGGTTTTGCTCACCTGGGTTCCAGAGCAGCTGCACGCCGATGCTCACTCTCCGCCTCTCACCTCCCGAAACGCCGCGGAGGTACTCGTTCCCTACCCTGGTGTTTGCACACTGACGCAAGCGTAGCTCTGCTATAACGTCTTCTACCTGGGGGGGATCAGAAGGGTGACAGAGATAAAGCAAGAGTTTATTTGCACATTTGTGCTAGATAAAGCAGAAAATATGATAAATGTGGTTAAAATACATCTGGATATTTCAGTGCCAGCTGATCAGGAGACACTTGAAAACTGATCTTGATTTTAGAGATAACGTTAAAAAAGGCTCAACGATCAGCAATTTAGTTCTTCTTTCAGCCTCTCTAATGCTTTCTCTAGATTGTCATTTTTTTATGAGCTTTGGAACAATTGCTGGTTTCTATCTTGAAAGAAGAAAAAGGTTTATAATTCATAATCTACATTAAAAAATGCCAGATTAGCTGTTCTGACTCCACACACACAGGATCTCTTGGATAATTCCTGTCAGACACATTTTTGACAACTTTATTTTTTTCCAACAGCTTAATTACCCTTTTTTTCCTTTGTGAGTCTGAAAAAAACTTTGGAAGGCGCAGTTTGGCAACGAACAATAGCGTTTCTCTGACAGTCAGGTGGGGGAGCAGTCGGTCATCCTGCCGCACGTGTGCGATGCATTTCTTAACAAGCTGGGGCGTGCTGGGTTTGTTATTGATCGTGATTTGACCAGACTTGATTTTGCCTCCATGATCCCGGCAAGTTATCACATCAAGCAAAGATGTCTTTCCGCCAGCTAGAAAAATCAAAATTGAAAATTAAATTAATTTCCAGGGGATTATTTTGAAAAGTTGATTTAGTCACACACAGAGAATAGAAGTTTTCATTCCCTAACATCTTTTCCCCAACCCTTCCTGAAGCTTCTCCAAAGCTGCAGAGACAGAATGGTCTTGAAAGAAAATACTGACACCCGACTACAAGCTCATGTTTGGGAAATCTCTCTCCTCTGCAATGGACTATGTGACTTTAACCTTTGTCATTTCTCAGCAGAATTGGGTAGTTGGGCGTTGAGGATAGTTCCATGAACTCAAGAAGCAATATCTCTTTGTCCTCTTGTTACCTCTCTTTCACTTTTGAAACATAAGTGAAAGGTGGCATCCTGCGCTGGCTGCAGGGCTGGCAACTGCTCGGCCAGAGCTTGCTTTGTGAAGGGAATTGTGAATTCAGAAGCAGCAGCTGGAACCGCTGAATGACTAAGGTGCTGAATGATTATACAGACAATAAGAATCTTAATCATGATTGAAATAAAAATTATTATGACTTTAAATAAGACAAAAAGTCATTTAAATAATTAAGAAAAGCTGGCTCATACTCAGAGGGAAGAAAAGTAAAACAACGAAGACAAAACCTGATTTGGAATTAAATAGCAAATGAATTTTTCCTTTTTGCTGTATGATACTGTATGTAAACACACAGAGCTCTCTTATTATGATTAGATGTCATTTATTTCTAGTCTCCCTGTTGAAAGATTAACTCCACACTTGTTTCTTAATATATATATTTTAAAAAAGAAACCCATCCATCTGTAAACCACGTATTGCTCTATTTAAGAGTGACATATTGATTGCCATTGACAATGTGAAACCCATCAGCAGTTTAATCCATTTTACTAAGGCATTTGATGAAATAGATGATAAACAGCTTTTAAAAATAGTTTGACTAGTTTGCTGAAAGGGGTTTGTTCTCAGTGTATGTTACCTTACAAAGGTGCTATATCTATAACTCACTATGTTATTTCATCACAAGCTTTTCCTTTTATTATCCGGAGAATCTCTAAGGTACAACTTCAGTTACATTAAGGATATGTGCTAAGAAAAAATTCCCATGGCAATGGCGAAGAAAAACCTCTTTTGTAGAAATAAAGTTAAAACTTCTTTGGCAAATATGCCTTGCCTTTGAGAGAGAGCATTTTTACTGAATCGCTGAGCTAACCTGATGTAAGAGTCTAGTGGAGACACAGCATGGGGGTTTTTACCTCCAAAGTATGGCTACTTTTTCCTTCAGTTTAACAGGTCACGTGTCTACTTCTTATCCCCCTAGATGAGCTTAGACTCAACTAACCACATGGGGTAAAGGCCATCTCTCCATTAGTCAACCTCACCCTGGAGAAGATTAAACCAGTCCCACCAGAAAATGAAAGAAAAAAAAAAAAGTAAGAAGAGAGAGACATGTTTTAAAGACAAACAGAAGAGGAACTGTCTTTTCTTCTCCATAAGTTTCTCTTAATCCAAATGCAATATTTTATCCTGTTAGAATTGTTTCAATCTGAAGGGAATTCCTGCTTGTGGCTATGCAAATTGCCACTGACCTTTCTTATGGGGTCTGGCCTCATTTGTCTGCTCTGTTACTGGGTAAGGTCTGCAATTGGCCTGTTTTGAATCTTAGCTATGAAGCTGATTCATGTCCAGCAGAGCTGGGACTGCAGGCCACAGTTATAACAATACCCCACTACACCTCAGGAAACAAACAGCAAATGTGTACAAGTCAAAAAAAATTGGTTTTAAAAATAAATTTTAATTTTTTTTCCCCAGTATCATTCTTTGTTTCCTCATACTTTGTTTCCTCATACATTTTAAGGAATGTATTTAAGTGACACATTTCCAATAGCTGTTTCTCAACTAGATTTTGCCATTCAACAGACTGCAGAGTATTGCTCTTGGCTGTGTATTTTTTATCTGAGAGTTGGTCAAATCATGAAATTTGGTTGCTCTTACCAGTGCTTCCTATAATAGCTAGCATCTGACCACTTTGAACTTTTAAATTCAGATTCTGGATGATTGACACATGAGAACGAGGATCCGATTTCCAGGTCCATGGCATTTTCATCTGCGCGAGGCTTTCATACCAGGGAATCTGGGATGCCATGTTAACCTAAGAGAAAGAAACAAGTCCCTTCAATTCAAACAATAAACTATTTAGCAATAAATATCTTCCAAGTTATGATGTTACAAGCAGAGAGTATGTTAAAATAATATTGTTAATCTTCAGAAATACATGGAAGAAAGTTCTTTTACAGCCAAGTATGGTTTTCATGCTTCGCTTCTTATTCTGTTAATCACTAAAGCTACCTCTGTCCTTTGTTACTTTGGTAATTTATTGCTATTGTAAATTTTAAATGTTTAAATTTTTAATATAATTTGAAATTACGCAAAACTGATAATTGTGAAATCTACTTCAGATGCCATGGTGGCACAAAGGGAGATGAAAAATTTCACTGGTTCCTTGAAGTCCTCCTCGTTAGTCATCCTCTCTTTGTCTCCTTCTGCATACTCATTCTTGCCAGCAAGGGCTCCCACCATCCCTAGCTGGACAGAAAGTCCCTCTGCCCCAGCCCTCAGAGGAATAATTTGGCTCAAGACTGAGAAAAAAGAGAGCCTAGAAACAGACCTCTTTTCCTGTCTTATCCCTTAGCTTTGCTAGATATATTTACAATGGGGGTTTAGTCTGCTGTCAATATTGCAGCCAAGAGCATGATTCTGCTCACAAAACTTCCATGTATTTGACTGTGCAGCTGTCGTGTGAACTTGGTGTTATACTTCAACTTTGTTTGGCTTCTAAAATGGCTTGCATATAGAAACAGGCATTGTGGGATATGCTCCCTGCTGAAAGGAGGTATATAAATTACAACTTTTACCTGGTAGTTGAGTTCTTTGACCTCGAGAACGTTTGGTTTTCCGCTGTATGTGAAATACAGACTGTTATCTTCTTCAGAGCAAAAAATAGTATCCTGGGCCTTGGTCTGGAAAAATTATTAGGTTAATTACAATAGTTAATTACAATACCTAAAGTGCTGTTAAAATTTGAGTTCAGAAAATGCGAAGCACAAAGGGAAATATATTTTATGGGGTAGAATAGTATTGTTGATGAGTTACTATAGTGCAAAAGTCTGAAGGGCTGAAATGAGTTATCTGTTAATCAGTGTGAAACGTACTTTGTTCTAGCGGCATGTACGAGGGCCAAACATGCTGTGCTATGCTCTTCTATTTGCTTTCCGTTTAAATGCGATCGCTTTCAAACTGGAGATAAATGTCATGCCACTATAAAGAGATTGGACTCTATTTCTGTTTTTGAGGAAAAAATGTACTGCTTCAGCAATGCTAGTCTACTGGATCAAAATGGTGCATATTGAAATTCATAAGTTATGGCAACTAAAAATTAAAGTTCACTGGAAGTATGTTCATTATGGAATTCCACAGGGACTCGTTAACTTGGAGGCTTTATGAACAAGTAGGTGTGCAACCACGAGTACAGTCTCTTTTTCTCCTCTTTTGTTTCTTAAATTCACAGTTTGTCAACTGGAACTTAGTGTTCTGAGATATCAGTTAAAAAAAACAGAGTCTTTACTTGGCTTGGTTAACCTTTTGCATATACTTGCAATTATGAAGTCTTTGCTGAGGCAGCTTTCTGGCTTTGCGTTTAATTCTGTGTGCATGCCTGCAGTTTTTACTCCAGCCAGCCATACCTCACTCACAGCCTTGTGCCTTTCCTACGAGTCAGGCTCATATCCCAGCCAAGGCAAACATACCTGTTCCTTGTGTGGCGGACCCTATCCATGCCCGTGGTATCTTTGGCAGATGGTGTGTGCACCTCCCACCCTCACAGCAAACGAGGCTGATTGATTAATTTTTTCATTCTAGATACACAGCGGAAAGCACTGTGACACCAAGCAGCCTGAAAAGCCGCATTAAAGCCTTCCAAGCTCCCCCTGCTGCCAAAGCACTCCGTGCTCTTGCTTACGTTGAACTTAATTTTTAAAAAAACAGGTGGTCCCCAGCAAATGCGGGGAGCCGGTTTTACAGCCCGAAGGCATGTCCTGGGAAAGCCAGTCCAGGCCATGCTCAGGGACTTTCTTCTCCATCCATGTATTTGAAGATCCCCTCCCTCCGCCCCACCACCGTGGCATCTGAGCGTGGCTTGCATGGCACTGGCCTCATCCCCAGTGTGCTCTTGTGGCGGGTGCTTTCTGCTCCCTGTTTCAGAGCTGGAGGAGGTAAGGGCTTGCTGCCTGCAAAAACCCAGTCAGCAGGCTGGCCACCCGTCTCTCCCAGCTCCCGGGCAAGCGCTGTAGCTGCGGGATGGCTGAGCCCATCGGGTCCCTCCCCGCTCCCCACAGGTCTCACTCACTGGCAAGCCCTCGCATGCCACCTGGCTCCAGCCGGCACTGTCCAGAGAGACATTTTCAGCGGTTTCCTTCATGTTGGCAGTGGAAGGTCTCGTCTTCTGCAGTGGTTTGACTGTCGGTTCTTTGAAAGCTGTGGAAATCCTTCTCCTCTTGGTTTTGAGCTCAGCCCTTTCCAGGCGCCTTCACCGCAGCACCATTTCTCCTGGCGCGCTGCGTCTCTGCAGCTGGCGTGACCCTGTGGACAGGGAAATATTCCCCTCCTCTGGGACAGTGACAGCTCGGGCTAAAGGTACATCAGATAGCAGCTTCAGCGAATCACCTATCAGTTGTTCTCAGGAAAAAAGAAAGAACTGAGGGCCCCTCTATTTTCTTTTAGGCACTTCCCTGGGTGGCGAGCGCCAGGGGCAGCGACCTGCTCCGACCCGGGGACAGCGGGGAGCTGCCCCTGCCCGGTGCCGGGGGAGGCATGGTGGTGGCAGCGTCGGGCACCTGGCCAGCAGCGTGAGGGAGGGAGCCTGCGGGGCCCCAGCACCGGAGGATGTCGGGCAGAGGGTCTCCCGCCCCGGAGAGGAGCAGCAGCGGCGGGCAGACGGGCAAGGCGAAGGCCGTGGCACAGCCCTCCGACAGCATCAGTGTCCGGGGCGTCTCCTACACCGTCAGGTAGGGCTGGGAAGGCGGCATGGCGAGCCCCTGCCCGCCAGGAGCTGCTCTGACCCCAGGGACTGAGGGGAGAGGGCCTGGGACCAGTGGGCTGTGAGTTTGGCTCCAGCCCGGTAAAGGAGGAGGGGTGTTGCTAGGCCGCCCACCTCATGGTGCTGGGCTGCCTGCCACAGGGGTCGAGTACACGGCTTGAGGGAGGCCTGTCCTCCGGAGGGTTCACCAGTTCTTCTTCACGTGTCTCTGAAGGAGGTGCCTTAGAGGAGACTTCCAAAGATTGTGCCCTTTCCCGCTGCCTTTCTTACTGCTGCCAGAAGGATAACGTGAGGCCCGAAGAAAACTGTCAGGTGGATTAATGGCTGGCAAACATTGTCAACAAATAAAGCCTCAGTTCAAGTTTCCCCTTTTGGTTGTAGTCCAGTAGCAGTCATTCTGAAAAATCTGTTTAGACAGATAATGCTGAAGTTAAAAAGTTAAATCCTGGGGAGGGCGGTGGGGAAAGATTCCCCCCCCCGCCCCCATTTTTAAAATCCTTGCAGGCTCCCATCCCACATGCAAGTAGCTATAAACCATTCACTTGTTTATGCAAAATTTTTAAATCTTCTCTATTTTATCTTTTTTGATGTTTGTTTTCCAAGAGAACGTGTTGGCCCATGGTGGAACGTTTCTTTATATCATAAAAAATGGACCCGGCAAATACTTAAGGATGTTTCATTTCACATAGAGAGTGGCCAGATTATGGGAATTTTAGGAAATTCTGGTAAGTTGTTCCAGTACTTTAAATGAAATAAGATCATAGTTAATACCAGTGACTTCCACAGTGGTATGAATGTGACCGAGGTCTGTGTTTTAAATAATGAAATTGCAGCTGGTTTTAACCCCTGCTTTGTAAAAATGTGGCACTTGGTTTTCCGAGTTCAATCTTGTCATCTAACTAACAATTATAACTTCAATAAAAGATAAGGTTACTTCTAAACCCAAATGTTTCACTATGAAGTGTGAATTTGTATGAATTAAATGCTAATTTACACACATTCTAGATTTCCTATTTACTTCCCCTTAACTAGCTGCATTTTCAGGACCTATTATTTTAATGTTACTGAGAAAAAAAATGCTTTATTCTTTTCATATATCTCCATCCAAGACAGGCTACTGCTCTTGAAATCACAAAATTCATCTCATCACATGATTAATTTATTTTGTTTGAAAGGATCTGGGAAAACAACACTTCTGGATGCAATATCAGGAAGACTGGGACATAAAGACAACTTCTTTGGTGAAGTGTATGTGAATGGGCGTCAGCTGAAGAAGGAACAGTTTAGAGATTGCTTCTCTTATGTGCCACAGGTTGATTTCTACATTTATTTTTGTGCACTGTGCTTCCTCTCATGTAAAGAAAGTAAAGTTGCTAGTGTGACGGAGTAATGTAATCTGACTGTGATTTTACTAGTAACTTTGGTACAAAGAGGTTAATAAATTTTATGAATGAATGAAAGTTGTGCGAGCAGGGGCAAGATCTTAATACTACAGGACTAACTGCTTCTTCCTTTTCACCCTTTTTTTCCAGAGTGACACTTTGTTAAGCTTCCTCACCATACAAGAGTCGCTGACCTACACTGCTTTACTAACTCTTCAGAAACGCTCCAACGACTTCATCAAAAAGAAGGTCTGTATTTTATCGTCTTCCACCAGAAAGGCAGACATGATGTCATGTAATGCTTCCACCAGCAGCATTTTCCATCCATGGCTGTGTTTTACGTTTATAAGGTTTTGTAATCCTCATTCTGCAAATGGGGAGAAATCCTCCTGCTGAGGAGTAGGACATAAGCTCTCTGTTGCTGCCCACCTGTGCAAGGGGCTTGTGCTGATGCCCTAGGGAATCACTGTTATGCTGGGACAAAACTCTCCCGCCCAAAGCTGCAGCAGTTACTGCTGCAGGAGGTGCCGCTATTGCTATTGAGGTCAGTTCCCCTTCCCCAGCTGGGAAACCCAGTTCTCTGGGGTGTTTAGGGCTATGCGTGCTGGGAAGTCTCATGGACAGCAGAGGTGACTGACACTACTCTGGCTCCTGTAGGACGTCTCTCACTAACCAGAACAGCTTCGAAAAGTACTGGTCTAATAAGTCCCCTACAAGCTACTTCCTTGATAAAATAGGTGTGTTTCAGAGCTATTAAAGGCCTCTTTTTGGCCTCTGTTGAGAGCAAAGATTGGATATTCCTGACCAAGGGCTCTCGCTCTCTGTCTTCTCTCTTCACCTATCTTCCACTCAGTATTTTATACATCCCCAGAACTGATGTGCCTTTCTGCTCCCTTATTTTGGAAGCCAGACCAGCACATTATGCTTCATACCTTAACTTCTAGTCCCACCTCTGAACTCTTCATCTCTTAATGTCAACTGAAGCTAAAATTCTACTCATTTCAGAATAAATGAAAATAAAATTTAAAAAATAATAATTGAAATAATATATTAAAAATAACCAAATATAAATGAGACCAGATACCTTCCAAGTAGAATGGATGCAAGCAGCATATTGGGAAAGCCATTTAAAATCAAAGTTAAAATTATGTCTTTTTTTCCTTTCATTTTTTCATTTTGCAGGCAGGTATCTGAGTTGGACTGTGTTTAGTCTTTCTATATTGTAACTATTTTTCAGGTAGAAGCGGTTATGGCTGAGCTGAGTCTCAGCCACATTGCCGACAAAATAATTGGAAGCCGTATTTTTGTAGGAATTTCTGGGGGTGAGAGGCGTCGTGTTTCAATTGCAGCCCAGCTATTACAAGATCCCAGTAAGTACCACTGCATGGGTTTTCAAAATTAAAGGAGTGTCACTTTGCGCTCCCACCATGGACCTCCATAAACCACTTTGAAATACAAAAGGATTTATATTCTGTAATTCAGCAAAAGCTAGTCTAGTAGTAACAGAAAAGAATGAGCAGTAACTCAGGTCTGCCATTAATCTATTAGCTGATCTTGGAAAGTAGACAATTTTAAAATCTTAGGGACTCAACATAGGTTCAGACTTGTATTTATCCATTTTAAGTCCTTCTGGGCTCGCCCTTCCCGTGTATGAGGTGTTGGTTGTGGCACATTAATTCATAGTTTTTTAAGCATATTAGAGCCATACATATGCAAGCATTGAGCCTTGGAGTGGAGTAGCTGCCATTGAGCTGTGTATGTGTATGTACAGAGCCAAAAGGTAGTCAGCACATGAGATTTGCTTATTTGGAAAAGACACAAACAAAACAGAGTAGATGCCCAGAAGTATAATAGTCCTCATGTTGCGTTGCCCTTGATAAGAAACCAGATATTGATGAATACCACACTTCTATATGTGGTTGTAGATTTACTGTAAAGAAAAATCAATGAATGAAAATCAAAACAGAGTAACTAGAAGGATTAGCCATGGGAAACAGCACTGTAAATTTTGTCAGTTTTGAGATAGTTTCTTAAAGGTGCCAGAATCTTATGGAGTGAATGTATAGCATGCATTTATTGGATTCTGGAGTCCTCGTAGCGGTGCAGATGCGCTAGGACTGCATACCAGGCAGGAAGGAGCATTTAAATAGCAAAGTGAGGTATATCACAGGTACTGTGTGCTACTGGTGACACCTGGAGAGTTCATTGGGTACAGTTATTGCTCAGTAAGTTCACTAAACTCTATACTAAATATAAAGTAATTCTGTGTAGATAAGCCTATAGAGGAAGCTCTCCTCCCCCCTTATCCTGATCAAGGTTGAACTGCCCTCTTCTGTGCTATGCCTCACCTCTGTAAAAATAACGGATTTGATTGTAACTTTTACCCTTCCACGTGCAATGAAACCATGAAGAAAATGCGGTAAAAAAACCCCTACCTCTCTCATCTATGGAATTATATATGCTGTATTTTAACAACTCGTAATTTGTTCATAAGAAATTCTGTGTGTATATATAGATTTAATTCAGATTATAACTTCTAGCTAATTATGTCAGTTATATTTACATTTGTATACATGCTGAAATTTGTCATTATTGTTCTTAGAAGCGGATGTATACATCAAATCTATTTTGGTAATTTTCAGATTTCACCTGAACTTAGAAAAAAATGATTATGCTCTGATCCTTCAGTAGTTTTTTACATCCTTATTCGTAGTCATTGAAACTGAACCACTGAAGCTAACTAAAGCTGAAGGATCACATCATGGCAATATCTATGCATACTCTGCTTTACATGTGGAACTTTACATGTAATTTCTATACTATTTGCCAAATGAGCCTCAAAGGCGGAAGCTGTAACATTTGCTCCCCATTTACCTGAGTTTTAATGCTATTCCTTGGCACTTCACAGAGATCATGCTACTTGATGAACCAACGACGGGGCTGGACTGCCTGACTGCAAACCAGATTGTCTCGCTGCTCTCAGAGCTTGCACACAGAGACAGGATTGTGATTATGACGATTCATCAGCCTCGCTCAGAACTCTTCAGGGTAAATGATATCTACTCGCTATTTGCTTTTTTTACCAGGCTTTTTACTGGCTAGGTTCTTTTCGGGATAAAAGTACAAGATCCAGTATAGTTGCCTTGAAAGACTTTCTTTCTTCCCCCCTGCATAAATACAGGCTTGTCCTGAACTTTACAGTTCTGGCCTTCTGCCAGTTAAAGGGCACTTTGGGACACATACTGCCCTGTGAAAATAGTATGCGCACTGATTGTGTGCCTAACCTTTGTGTTACGCAGCTACCCAAATCAATAACACTGGGAGAAGCCATGTAAATCCCCTGTGTGCGCAGGCACTGTAAAAACCAGCACGTTATTTATCTTTGCATATTCATATTTCAGTAACACTTGCAACTTGAGACGGATAAAGCCGTGATTTGGAATGGAAAGGAGAGGGGAAAAAAAAAAAAAGTCGTCTTTTCCTCTTTGTGTCAAGTGATGTGGGAACACCTTGGTCATGTGGTGGGGCAGGCCTGCCTTGCAGGGCTTGTGCTGGGGAGAGCATTTCTCCCTTCCCAGTACTATTTCGCACTTTGCTTTTCTGACACATCCACCACTCACCACGTGACCGCAAGGCACCTCTTCCCTGGCTGATTGAATTGAGTGTAAGTGGTCATGAAGCCAGAGGGGAGTGACAGTGGTTTTCTGGACTGAAAGCAGTCCTGGTGCCTTGGGAATATGGGTCGATCATAGCTGGTGGGAACCCTGCCCTGGCAAATGTTCACCCGAAGAGCAGCACTGTTAAAGTCCTTAAGCACTTCAGGATAATCTTACCAACAATTTGGGGTTTTTACAGACTGGGGCTATTAAGCGCCAAAGGAGGTCTGTCAGTAAGTGAAGGTGCATTAGAAGTGAAGTCAAAAGTCCACAGCTCCCATTTCTGTTTGTGGATTACCTCTGTATACTGCTGTCGCTGACCGTTTTGAGAACCACTAGTTTTATGAGCTTTCAAATGTGCCATCTTGCATAAAGACTGAGAGGAGCGATAGAAAGGACAAACTTCCTTTGACAGAAGTATACTAAGGAAGTTTGAATGTGTCAAAACTGTTTTTCCTGTCTAAGCATTTTTATTACCAAGACAGTAGCTGTACTAAAGAATTAATGTGCTGCTTGTCGGTATGTATTGCTGATATATTAATTTGCTCCCCACAGTTATTTGACAAAATAGCCATCATGAGCTTTGGAGAACTGGTTTTCTGTGGGAACCCTATGGAAATGATTACATTTTTTAGCAACTGTGGCTATTCTTGTCCTGAGCAATCAAATCCTTTTGACTTCTATGGTAAGTTTGTCTAAGTTGTTTTGGTAAAAATATGGTTTTCCTTTAGACAAACAAGTCTTCTTCCCCAAATTAAAGTTCTTCCAGAGACAGAAATGTGTTTGAATTCTTTCCAAATGTTGTAATTGTGCTCAGCTCAGAGATGAGAAAGAGCTGGGCCCATGTAACCTTCACGGACTCCATAAAGCAGAAAAAGCTTGCAGTAGGACTGAAACACAGCACAAAGGAGTAAACCACCAATAAAAAAGGAATCTCAGCTTCATGAAACCTGTGGATTCCTGATGGCATCTCCCTGTGGCTGTCCACTGGACACTAGAAAGTCAATTTGATCCCAAAACTGTGGAAAGTCTCATGCTCCTATGGACTTTTGTGATGCCAAGCAACTGAAGACAGTTGTTGCCTGAAGGGAAGGATGTAGAATAAATACAGGATGACTGAAGCATCAATTTCCAGAGATTTATAACTTGAGGTTTCAGAAAGTTTGGGGAGTTGCTAATATCAGGGTGAGCTAGTGGAGCAGAACATATGGATGCTTCAGGAGAGGATGATAGCAAGCTGTTGGCAAAAGCTGAAGAGTACTGTTTTACCAATTCAGGATGGAAGAAAGCGTCAGCATGAGATTTTGGAAACGAAGCTTGGTTTTGCTGCAGGGCATCTGTGTACCTGATCCATGCAGATACATGTTTGAAGAACATGTGTATGTGTGTGTGTGAGAGTATATATGTACATACATACGTGTGTGTATATATGTACATACATACGTGTGTGTGTATATCTATCTATCTTTTTTAATCTAGTATGTAGGTTGATTTCTGATGATATTAGCTGCGTGTTAGCCAGGGAATTTGACCAATCCAAAAAACTGTATTAAGAAATATGGCACATTCAGAGGCGGCAGTGTTTTTCCGTTGTCCAGATGGCATCCTAAACTGAGAGAGAAGAGAGGATGGTTGTTGACATGAAACTGGAATGGGATGAAGCTGAAAATACTGGTGTGACAGTGAGGATAATTTTGCCTTCATGAATTTGAGTAGTCCTGAAAAGCATAGATGGTTTGAGATTTAGACCCACTTTTTACAAAGCTTGGTAAAGAGAGTACTGCATTATTCAAATGTCAACCTTTGAATGTGATGAGAAAAGGAAAAAATGGGGTTTAGAGCAAAGAATCATCAGAATATCTAGTCTTTGGAAAATTGGTAGTTTATATTTTTTGTGTGATTTAATGATGTGAATGAAAGGACGGATTCTGATATCGTTTACACTAACAGTAGATTGGAAAATAGATTGGAAAATAGATCCTATGTATTGAGCATGGATTATATTATTGAAATGTCACGTTGTGTTTATATAAAAAGTACAAATGCATGGTAGGCGTTAGCTATCTGGTCTAGTGACTAGTCAGTGTTGTTATTTTTTAACACACACACCTGCTTGCCATTTATTTTGTGTGTGACTTCCAGCAAGTTGTGCTGGCCAAGTTTTAAAAAGCATGTCTGCATTCTGTATGTTTATATTTACAGAAGTGGTGACTTCATTTTGGGTATGTTTACTATTAAAGACAATTCTGCTGAATTCCAGCTTTTCAAGTTTTGAGGACAAATGAAGAATCTTGGACAACGGCTCCTTTTCTCTTGTTCAATTAGTATTTTGAAGTTGAGCATAATACTGGAAAACTGAAATCTAAGGATGACAGAAACCTTAAGAATAAATAACCGATAAAGACATCTTAGCAGATGTAGAAGAGTAATACAAAAATCTGTAAGAACAGCTATTCCTGAGAAGAACAATCCAGTTTTTGAAACCATGGATAATTCATTATTATTAGGGAAAAGGGAAATTTCTAATACATTTTAGCACTATTGCTGAATCCGTATGACTTGTACAAATAGCACACACACAGTTCCCATCTGCCAATAAAAGAATTACTGGTATCAGGAATAGGTATAGGTGGACTTATTATCAAGGTACGTTAACTCTGTAAACTATTTCCCTTTCATAAGTTCCATGGCAGTAAGTAACATTTTCTTCAGCTTGGGCTGAGCCTGCTAGGGGAATTTGGCCTGCTGAACATCCTCTGATTTCACATTAAAACAGAAGTATGTCTGAGAAGGAGGTGGGTGAAACCCAGTGTGACAACGCAGTAATAGCTCAAGTAGAGAAGAGCAGCGTCTCTGCAGCATGAGCTCAGACTACCTGAAAAATAAAGCTCCATGGTTATGGAGGAGCAGGCAGAGAACAAGGGGGAATCAGGGAGCCATGTCTGAGCATTTGCCTGAAAACCTGAGAAATACATGACCAGAAAGTCATCTCTTCATCCTCACCAGTGTTCATCCTCAGCTGGTGCTCTGTCTTGCTCTTGGCAGCAGTAGCGCTTCACCGGTGGCACAGCTCTGTGCTGTGCAAGGAGAATGCTAAAGGTCTGACCAACACACTGCTCAGTCCTTGCATTTCCAGATAAAGGACTAGAACTTCAGGGTCCTACAGAGGCCACAAAACACAGAGATTTATTGTGGCTGCACAGCTAATCATTCATGCCGCTTCTAACGGAAGGGAGGAGTAAAAGAAACCTTGAATACTTTCAGTGGACCTTTTCTTCCTAGCAGATTTTAGGATAGAGGCATGGAAAGGTTATTTGCAAGGGGGGAAAAGGTATGAAGGGAAAGTGATGTGTATATATAGTAAACACTTTGTAAATTTACAGTGGATCTGACATCTGTGGACACCCGAAGCAAGGAACGAGAACTCAAAACCTACAGTAGGGTTCAGGTAATTGTATCAGCCTACAAGAACTCAGAGATCTTTAGCAAAGTACTGGCAGCCATTGAAAGAACAAAGTGTATGAAAGAACTGCCACCAATACCATTGAAAAACAAAGACTCGCCCAGTGCCTTTTACAAATTATGGGTTCTTTTACGGTAAGACTTGTTTTTCCCCTTTTTTTAAGAAAAATCTTTTCTCTTATCCACTAATCTCTTGTGGTTCCCCCCCCCCCCCCCCCCCCCCATATATAAATGCACTTTCTTCGTTAGTTTGGTCTACCACTGTACTTGTCTTGTCTTTTTTAGTATATTACATTTTTGGGGACACTGAGTGTGTAAGATTTGTTCAAAGCTAAATACCCTACCAACATGTGGTCAGTCATAGCTAACAAGTATACTGTTATTGTTTTGTTTCATTATCAGGAGGACAACAAGAAACTTCTCCAGAGATAAGATGGGCATCATCATGCGTCTTCTCCAGAATCTGTTATTTGGCTTGTTTGTAGCATTTTTCCTTCTTAGACTAAGGAGTGACCTGGTAAAAGGAGCTGTGCAGGACCGTGTGGGGCTTATCTACCAGTGCGTGAGTGCCCCCCCCTACACAGGGATGCTCAATGCTGTTGCCCTTTGTGAGTTTCTGTCCTGTGTTACGTGCAGCAGCAAGTATTGCTGCCACTATTTTGTAAATAGGAAAAAGTCTTTTTTGAAGGTAGTCATTTAAAGATCTTAACAGTTTTAGGTAACATCAGCGCTTATACAGAAGCATGAAATTCAAAGGCGAAGCAACAGAAAGCTTCACGCCACAGAAAAAGATTAGTCCACCAGAGGAGCTCCAGGTTCACTGCACTTAAGGAAGGAATATGCCCTGATCCCTGCCCCTCTCTTTTTGCAGCTGGCCTTTCTATGGAGGCTTTATTCTGAACTGTGCAATAGCCCTTAACTTGCCTGCGTGTACCATAATAAAGGCAGGAGAAAGTCTAGGTCTGTAGTTAACATCTGAAGTGAGATCAAAACCAAAGACATGGAAAGGATAGAAGTATAAAACAGCAATTAAGGGTAATTAGATTTAAGAGTATTATATGACGATTGCATTTTTCTTAGCGGGTGTTTCTCTTATGGCTGCTGTACTAAGACCAACAATAGTTTCTATTTACAGCCCTAAAAACTGTTCTGCTCATGTAGGGAACATACACTGCTGTCATCACCTTGGGATCAGAGCTCCTCAAGAAATTATCCAGTGACAGCAGTTTTTTCATGTCTTTAATTTGTATCTGCAGAAAGAGAAGGCTGTCCTGCATGCTGCCTAGTTAGGCCTCGTTCATTAAGCTTACCAGCTTTTGCAATCTGCAGGGAGCATGTTTTGCATTTATAGTGGGGGAAAAAGTGATTGGACTGGTTTAGACAGAATGTTTCTGATGTATTCTCAAAGTTGTCTCTGTGCTTCAGGTCATTTTTGCTAGCAACAAGTCTTGGTCTCTTTATTCAAAGGTGATTTAATTTATTTCTTATATATTTAATCCAGTCCCACCTTTACGTGCTATCAGTGACCAAGAAAGTAAAGATGGCTTGTATAAGAACTGGCAAATGCTTTTAGCTTATATAATACATTTCCTGCCCTTCAGTGTCATCAGCGTGGCAATTTTCAGCACCTTTATATACTGGTAAGCACTTGTACCATCTGTTGGATTGTTATTTTCTCTTTGTTATCAGTTTCAGTTCCCATGTCAGCAACAGGCCTCCCAGCATGTCTTTCTGCTATTGTGTCTCAGAATGATTACAGAGAAAGCTTAAGGGAAGACGACACAATTTTAACCCTTCTCTTTCAGGCAGTGTTAAAACACTTACTAAGTGAGTAAGTTACCAGTTCTCTAGGTAACTTGGGAAGTTTTAATGGGCCTGGGACATTTATCATTCTCGTGTCATACCAAAAGCAGGAAGTGTCATTTTACATTACATTTAGAAGAACAGGAAATAAGAGGGAAAAAAGTGAGGAAGACAGCAGTAGCTATGTGACAGTAACAAAGCTTCATATTTCCTGGGACATTTGGGGTTTAGCTGCAGCATATGGAAGTTATGAGATCTGGTTCCCTCTCTTCCACTCTCCAGAGAAAGGCACTAAAGTGGAATTCTGATAGTGGGAGAAAGGGTTTGATTGTAAAGCTTGGTTTTTTCCCCTCAATACATTCATTTCCTCACATCATTGTGAAGTAGTACCTCAGAATGGGATGATGAAATATTTCATCTGTTCTTTGCCTTATCTGTCATATAGGTCTGCTCTTCATTTCTGTTCCACTGATTTCACACCTTCCACTTGCTTATTCTGAACTTAATACAGTCCATGACTGCTGGCCTAAGCTAATAGCAAAGTAATAAGGATGAATTTCTGTCCTTCAACCTTTTTCTGATTTTTTTTTTTTTCCCCTAATTATGAAAGGAGTGGTGTGTGGTGCACTGAAGTTTTGTTCAAGCAAGGCCATCTTTCTTTTTGTCCCCTTAGCTACCTGGGCTTTTATTTCTGCAAGCTGTCAGTGCTGCCTGCTTCAGGCGGCGCTCCCTGCGAAGTCCTTTTTCACAGACACACAGAAATTACTCCTCGTCCCACTGAGCATTTAGAGGATGCACTGTGCTCACCAGAGCCCTTCCATCTCTGCCTGCTAGTGAGCTGGTTGCTGAGAAGGCAGCCATTTGGAAAGCACCTTTTCAGGCTCAATGAGGGAAGGTTTGTGGAGCTCCTGAAGATCATAAGCCACTGTTCGTCACACTCACTCTTTAATTAACAGGAAATTTGTATGGGCAGAGACTTTGCCCTTGTGCTTTGGTAGCTTCAAACACAGTCAACAATAAAGAGTGTGGTTCCGGTTAATGGATAATATTTACAGATATTAGCCTCCACATATCTTTGCTATCTTGCGGTTGTTTGAAAGCCATCAGTGATATGTCAGAGTGATTTCATAGTGCCCTTAGACCTCTTAGGGCAAGCAGTTTCTCTATGAAATTTTGAAGATTGTATCTGTGCAGGACTAAACTTTCCTGTGTGGACTAACTTTTGGAGAGGCTTTGGTAGCCTCTGGTATGTGTTCTTACAAGCCATTTCTCTCAGAGTTCATGTTTGTAGGGTCAGGCAGTTTGGGTCAGACAGACCCAAACTCTTCGTACCTGATTGGGCACAAGGCAGCTCTGGCCAAGAGCAAATACAGCCACTTTTGTAATCAAGTAAATGGACTCTGTTTAAACAGATTTTCCTAGCTAACATTTCCTCTGGCAAATGTTCTAAGAGTTTATATTATTCTACCATTCTATTGCTGTAATATTCTCTCTTCTGAGTTGTTTTTTCTTCTTCTCTTTTAGGCTTTCTTCTCTTTCTATTCCTACCCCAGATTTACTAGTCTGTATCTACATAGCTCTGTGTAAAAGTATTAGAGCACTTCAGAGAAGGTGATACTTTTATGCTAGGACTTTGGAGAGCTGTTTCTTCTGCACCAATCTGTGATTAAAGGTTGTTAAATACCTGCTAGCTCGTTGAATGTTTAATACTTGAAGTCAACGTTCACCATCTATTTATAATATAGATTATATTGGTATTACATGCAAAAAATGCTATAGGAAACCTGTAAGAAAATGAATACTTCTATTTTAAGACCATGTTTGAACATGGTGGATTGAAAAAAAGACATACAGCCTTGCATTGAGCAATGAAAAAGAAAATAAAATGTTGAATAGCTGCTTGTTAGCTAAGCAAAGCATGCAGTCTGTACCTAGCGTGAGGCAATTTTTGTATGAGGTATTTTGAAAAAGAGTAATATGTCACCATGTAATAAAAGGTTTTGTTATCTGTCATATACACTATAAGGCCGAATTAAGTTTGCCACGCAATTGCTGGCCTCTCTTAACTTTTTAATCTTTAGTACAGGTTGGGCGGGGACTTTTTTCCTTAAGTGAGTTAGGGAAAAGCTGGGAACAGCGTGTTGTATTAAAGAGTGCAGAAGTATGGAGGAAATTGCATTTGGATGAATTACATGGGTGGTGAATTCAATCAGCCTTCCATTTAATTGAGTATATCCATTTTTACATTTGCATGCACAGTATCAGAAGTGCAAAATTCCACCTGTTAATTATCTGCATAAAGGCGTTCTTTAAATACGTGACTTACATAAATAACTCTCACGCATAGACTCTAAAAGGAGGAGGATATTAGTTTAAGGGATTGTAAAAGCCGCAGTGGTTATCTTGAAACAACACGGATTTCTGCTACAATCACATCTTTACATAACCCCCTTTAATCTAGATGGAGAAAACCTAAAATATCTGCACTTATGTCATGATATTAAGTGGATGTCCTTTATGTCAAGGCTCCAAACAACATACTAAGGGTTAGGGCATAAACTGCTCACTTAATGAGCTGTAATTGCAAAAAATAAATAAAAACAAAAATAAAAGCTACATTCCAAGTTTAGTACCCAAACACTGTTTTTTAAATGTTCTTTTGCTCATTTTTGTACAGGACTGCAGGGTTGTACCCTGATGCTTCCAGATTTGGAATTTTCTTTGCTGTTGTCTTAGCGTCTCATGTTATTGGTGAACTACTTACACTTGTTATACTTGGTGTGGTTCAAAACCCAAATATAGTCCAAAGTGGAGTGGTGCTACTTAATTCAGCAGGCGTGATAGTGGGAACAGGACTCGTAAGGTAAGAAAAAGTTTTATTTCATTATGGTGTTAATGTTAATGTAATCTACCTATAGAAGAGTTTCATGAACAGTCTGTATTGCTGAAACACGATAATGCACAGGTAGCAATGGAAAGAAAGTGCAGCTGTTATCCTTCAGAGGTAGAACTGCCTAATCATGTTAGACCTTGTACTAAACACAAAAAAAGACAATAACTTTAGATATCATCAAAGATACTAACTTTTTTTTCACTTTTTGCAAATAAATTGAAGATGAAACTGAGCAATTAATATCTTTCAGCTCAGCTGAATTCTTTTACTTATGCTGATATTATCACATGAAATGCTGTATGTAATAGAGGATTCTACCAAAAAAAAATTTTTTACAACTTTTAGTAACTGCTGGAACTTATGAGCCGTTAAACATTAGGAATGATGGTTTTTAAAAAAAGTTGTTCTCAACTATCTTATTAGTGTTATTCTCCAGTTTAGTCATTAAACATTTCAGACACTTTTTCTATCTGTGCAGACTTAACTACATAAAAATAATAGTTTAGTAAATATGCAGGAAAATTCTGATCCACTTGCTCTATTACGGTGCGAATAAATATTTTTGCATTGTAACTGCAGGAACTTTGAACAGTTTTCCTCTTGTATTTGTCAATACTGAAATTATTATTTTTTGAGAAACATAATAATAAATTGTCAAAAAAAGTTTTCTTGAGATGTTGAGAAAATATGATATGCTCACCTGAGATCTTTCCTAGTAAGTTAGAAGTAAGCCTAACAAAAGATGACATCAAGTTGTCTTCAAGAAATTCATATGAGTCTTCACAAAGCTGATGATGCTTTGTCTCTTCAAAGTAGATCTCAGCTAATACTTGCTTATCAAATAAAAATAAGTTAATATCTAATTAATTTGGTCCCTGCCTAATTTCAGGAAGATGTATGTTTTATAGTGACAAGACAGTTATTCCTGCTACCATAGTCTAATGCCTTAATGATAACTTTGAAAAAGTATTAGACTGGCTTCTAACCTTATTTTACAGTAAAGACATTGCTAATTAATATTGTGAATCTCTGATAATTAAACTTCATAGGCAATGAAGGATATTAAAAATAGCATTGAGACTTGGGTTGCAGGTTTTTTCTGTTCATTTGTTTGTTTAATTATAAATTCTTGCCGTATTTTAGGTGCAGAAATTGCCCAGTTTTGTTGAATAATGTTATTTCAAAATTTTCATACTCTATCTTCCCCTTATTCTTTGCTTCGTTTTTGTATCGTTATTACTGTTCCGGTGAATTGATGTTCAGTCTTTTTTTGCTTTTGAAGACAGAGTGAGGGGCTGTGGTTTCTTACTTTGGACGCAACACATTTTTGCCACTAAGGTTTATATTGGGTCTTGTCATTTTCAGTTTATCACTGCAATGTGAATATCAAAAAACTTCACAGAATTATTTATGACTGTCCATAAACAAGTCAGGGCTGAACGTTATGACACTGTACCAAAGGCAGAGACAGCCTTCATGGTTGTCTCCTCATTTAGCACTAAAATGGACTTTATGTTTGAAAACTCTACATGTACAGCCAAGAACTGTTTCTGTAACAAGCTACGACCAAAGACGAGAGCTTGCTTTAATTTGGGGTAGAATTGGCTCTTGGAATGTAGCAAAAGCCAATTTAACTTCTCTGTTTATTTAAGGACCATCGAAGAAATGCCGACACCTTTTAAAATACTCAGTTATCTTACCTTTCAAAAATACAGCAGTGAGGTTCTTACAGTCAATGAATTTTATGGCTTAAACTTCACATGTGGTAAGTGTTCAAAAAAAAAAAAAAGGCCTTTAAATCCATTGTAAATAACTTTAATGAGATGTCAATGGTTATTTTCCTTCTACATATAATAAAAGTATCTTGATAAGTTAAAGATAACTTCTTAAAAAAGGTTATTAATTAGTAAAGATGTACTGTAACGCCATATCATAGAATGCTTTGCGTTGGAAGGGACCTTAAAGATCATCTAGTTCCAACCCCCCTGCCATGGGCAGGGACACCTTCCACTAGACCAGGCTGCTCAAAGCCCCGTCCAGCCTGGCCTTGAACACTTCCAGGGATGGGGCATCCACAGCTTCTCTGGGCAACCTGTTCCAGTGCCTCACCACCCTCAGAGTGAAGAATTTCTTCCTTACAGCTAATCTAAATCTACCCTCTTTCAGTTTGTAGCCATTACCCGTTGTCCTATCACTACGTGCCCTTGTAAAAAGCCCCTCTCCAGCTTTCTTGCAGGCCCCCTTCAGATACTGGAAGGCTGCTGTAAGGTCTCCCCAGAGCCTCCTCTTCTCCAGGCTGAACAACCCCAACTCTCTCAGCCTGTCTTCACAGGAGAGGTGCTCCAGCCCTCTGATCATCTTCGTGGCCCTCTTCTGCACTTGCTCCAATAGGTCCATGTCCTTCTTATGTTGGGGGCCCCAGAGCTGAACACAGTACTCTAGGTGGGGTCTCATGAGAGTGGAGTAGAGGGGCAGAATCACCTCCCTCAACCTGCTTGCCACGCTTCTTTTGATGCAGCCCAGGATACGGTTGGCTTTCTGGACTGCAAGCACACGTTGCCAGGTCTTGTTGAGCTTCTCATCAACCAACACCCCCAAGTCCTTCTCAGGGCGGCTCTCAATCCATTCTCCACCCAACCTGTATTTGTGCTTGGGATTGCCCTGGCCCATGTGCAGGACCTTGTACTTGGCCTTGTTGAACTTCATGAGGTTCACACGGGCCCACCTCTCAAGCCTGTCAAGGTCCCTCTGGATGGCATCCCTTCCCTCCAGCGTGTCGACCACACCATGCAGCTTGGTGTCATCAGCAAATGTGTTGAGGTTGCATTCCATCCTACTGTCCATGTCACCAACAAAGATGTTAAAGAGAGCCAGTCCCAATACCGACCCCTGAGGAATGCCACTTGTCCCTGGTCTCCACTTGGACATCGAGCCATTGACCACAACTCTTTGAGTGCAGCCATCCAGCCAATTCCTTATCCACCGAGTGGTCCATCCATCAAATCCATGTCTCTCCAATTTAGAGACAAGGATGTCGTGCGGGACAGTGTCAAATGCTTTGCACAAGTCCAGGTAGATGATGTTAGTTGCTCTTCGTTTATCCACCAACGCTGTAACCCTGTCATAGAAGGCCACCAAATTTGTCAGGCACAATTTGCCCTTAGCCGAAGCCATGTTGGCTGTTACCAGTCACCTCCTTATTTTGCATGTGCCTCAGCATAGTTTCCAGGGGGATCTGCTCCATGATCTTGCTGGGCACAGAGGTGAGACTGACTGGCCTGTAGTTCCTCGGGTCTTCCTTTTTTCCCTTTTTAAGAAATGGGGGTTATAATGTTTCCCCTTTTCCAGTCAGTGAGAACTTTGCTGAACTGCCACGACTTCTCAAATATGATGGATAGTGGCTTCGCAACTTCATCTGCCAGTTCCCTCAGGACCTGCAGATGCATTTCATCAGGTCCCGTGGACTTGTGCACCTTCAGGTTCTTTAGATGGTCTTGAACCTGATCTTCTCCTGCAGTGGGCAGTTCTTCATTCTCCCAGTCCCTGCCTTTGCCTTCTGCGATGTGGATGGTGTGGCCTGAGCATTTGCCAGTAAAGACTGAGGCAAAAAAGTCATTGAGTACCTCAGCCTTCTCCATATCCCGGGTAACGAGCTCTCCCGTTTCCTTCCGGAGAGGGCCCACATTTTCCCTAGTCTTCCTTTTATCACCGGCATACCTATAGAAGCTTTTTCTTCTTGTTGCCCTTGATGTCCCTGGCCAGATTTAATTCTATCAGGGCTTTAGCTTTCCTAACCTGATCCCTGGCTGCTTGGACAATTTCTCTGTATTCTTCCCAGGCCACCTGTCCTTGCCTTCACCCTCTGTAGGCTTCCTTTTGGTGTTTGAGTTTGTCCCAGAGATCCTTGTTCATCCATGCAGGCCTCCCGGTGTTTTTGCCTGACTTCCTCTTTGTTGGGAGCTTGGAGGAGGTGACCCTTGAATATTAAGCAGCTTTCTTGGGCCTCTCTTCCCTGCAGGGCTTTATCCCATGGTACTCTACCAAGCAGATCCCTGAAGAGGCCAAAGTCTGCTCTCCCGAAGTCCAAGGCAGTGAGCTTGCTGTGCGCCCTCCTCGGTGCCCTAAGGCTCTTGAACTCCACCATTTCATGGTCACTGCAGCCAAGGCTGCCCTTGAGCTTCACATTCCCCACCAGCCCCTCCTTGCTGGTGAGAACAAGGTCCAGCATAGCACCTCTCCTCGCTGCCTCTGCAAGCTAGACAAAAGCTTGACTCCCTTTTTCAACTACTTCTCATTCTTTCAGGTTTTCATCTTTCTCTTCTTCACCTGTTCTTTTTCCCCCCCGTTGGGGGCGTTTTGGAAGGTAAACTTTGCAGCCTGTTATATGCTTATCATCGGAGCAGTGTTACACAAATAGAAGATCAACAGAATTGCACAATATAAGATCAAACATGAGTGCAGGGAGCACTGACAGGTAACACCTGCCCAGATGTTTCCTCTCATACTAGTGAGGCTTCAGTTCAAGCACGTTACCATGGCATATATTAAGCAGCTTGGACCTGTCAGGCTGTGAGCCAGATAACTGGCAAAATATGAGAATCAATCAGGTTGGCAGGGTTAGTCGCTAACACCCATCAATGCGGGTAAAACTTACAGCTTTCGACCTGCCCTGAGATATTTTGGGCTATAGCCAGGTGTCTGTGCTCCTTTCCAAGGCCATATAGTCTTTATCCATTAATCTCTCCTGTCCCTCTTTATTACAAGAGCATAGATAGCAAATGTTAGAAAACGAATCCATGACTTTGATTGATAGTAATAATAAACAGCTGATTTTTCTTGTGCCCTTCAGACAGTCTCCATTTCTTGAATTTTGGAAGCATGCAACAAATATGAACGCTGTAAGTCTCCCACATTGGGCAACTTGCTTCTTGAGGCCCCTCCAGATAATGTGTCTGAAAAGCCATAGGTCTTCTTTTGCTTGGCATGAACCAACACCAGTGACCCTTTATTCTTCCCTTCAAAAAGTATGGCCTAGATTAACTGCAGAAACATATGGCTTGCCTGTTCTTATTCCAAAACGATGGGAAATATTGCTGTGGGTATAGTTCATCATTAAAATAACATTAGGGCTAGGTATACTAAATGTATGAGTTAGATCCTGAAGCTTGAGTTTTAATTTTACTGATTCACCTGCTAAAGAAATTATTTTTTTCTTTTGACAGGTGGAGCCAACAGTTCCACTACAATTAATGCTGCGTGTATTTTCTCTCATGGCATTCAGTTCATTGAAAAAAACTTTCCTGGTGCGTTGTCCCGGTTCACAATCAATTTCTTAATACTCTATGCTTTTCTACCAGGACTTGCCATTGTAGCAATTCTGAGCTTCAAAGTAAGAGAGAGAATCATTGGCAGGCAATAAAAAAGTAGCAGTGCTAACAATGCCTAATAATAAACTTTTAACTTGATTACAGGTGAAGGGCTTAAATGGATGGATTTTTAGATAGAATTTAAGTGGCTAAACATACAGAAACACATTCATCTTCTCATGTTTGTTTCTAACTGGATCTTTTCCATCTTGAAAAACAATGCTCTCTTAAGAGGGTGAATGGCTTCCTGCTATTGGTATTTGCCCCCCGCTCCCAAATCAGCCATAATCAACAGTATTACATGTTTGAAAGGACTTTTTGAATTTAATTCAGTCAGCCGTTGCTGTCAATTTTTAAAAATGTATCGTTGGTGCTCTAATCTTTTTCACACCATTTTCGTTTTTGACCATTACCAATAAGCAGAGAGGTGTAACTGCTAGTAAATCTTGTATTTTAACTCCTGTGCTTTATTTTGATACTCTTTTGGGGACTTCCAGAAACACAACAAACCAAATACGTATAAATAAAGACAGAATCAAGAAATCACTCCACTTTAATCTTATGCATACTTTACAATCAATGAGTACAGGATCTCTAAGCAATATAAAAGTTATGCAACAAGTTTTTATCTTGTAAATGATGGTAAATCAGAGAAGACAATTATGTTTGTTATTTATATCTGTTCCTTCTTTTCATTATCAAGTTCTAAATCTTGCTTTGGAAGCAGTTTGGGAATACTAGAACAAATTTTTGTTTGTTAATAAAATGTCAATTTAGCTTGTTTGTGAGTTCTTGGAAGTGATGTAGTTTGCATCTTTGGAAATTATTCTCATGGGCTCACTAACATGCCAAAGAGTCTAATTTATCCATTTAATCAATATGAGCACCTCTCAAAATTGAAAGCTGAACAGACACAGAATTCCTAAATTTTATAACTTACTTTACACATTCAGTGAAGAAATTATTTATTACAGAGGGATAGCTAGGGATTTCTTCGAGGAAGTAAGTCTATTTGTATCTTAAAATTCCATAATAAAAGAATTAGTTTAATTTGATAGCTTTGAGATGATGTACTTTGTAACGAAGAATTTGAAATCCTCGAATTAATGCAAGTTCTCCACTTAAGTGTGAGGCCAAGATTTTTTTCTAATATCTTTATGTATAATATTCTAAGATACCAATGTTATATCAGAAAAACATTCAATGAACAAATATGTTAAAAATAACAAATAACTTTGAAAAGCTGGAAAGATACCACATTAGTTTGTCTTTCCCATTTTTATGCACATACAGGGTTGTTCATCAGGGAACGTTCTTACAATCTGGTCTGCCAAGTGCCTGTTCAGACATTTATTCTCTAACAACAAGTCTGAACTCTCAACAGGCACCTCTGGCTTTAATCGAGATCTTGTCTTGCGTATTCTCAAAACACTCAGGCCCTCTCATAACAGTGAGGATGTCCAGGGACAAAAAGCCGTATCTAGTTTAGGCTAGCATTTCACCAGCTTAGGCTGCAGGTGAAACAATTATACTTCCACCACTAACCAAATATCTGTCAGATTGATTAGACTGACTTCCTCGCATTTGAATACATGACACAAATGTCATCTTCCAAGTGCTGTGCAAAGTTACTACAACGTTGCACATTGCAAGAAATAATTCCTGTATTAAAACTGTATGATACTGAAAACAGAGATAAAGCAAACTTCTGAATTTTAGATCAAGTTAAACCTGGTTTTAATTCCACTTTATTCTGCCAGTTTCTGTGGAACTATCCTATTCAAGTACATCAAACAATGATGCAAATATATATTCTTAAGCTTTCTTTTTGAATTATATATGCAAGGAACTAGGAAAAGAATGCCTAGCATACTTTACTATGCAGTTTCATATTTTGGGTGTGAAAACTTTTTTATATTTAAATACGTGGTTAGGGTGGAAGCATTAAAAAATAAATCAAATATTATGTTATAAATTATAAAATAGGTAGAACTGACTAATGCCATTCTTCATATTCCAAGCCATCTCTGAACAACCTAGAATTCTTTTCTCCCCACTTTTTAAAACTCTGTGTCAGTACCCAGATATATTTAAATTTGGACTGAATGAATAAACAGCTATTTTTATTAAAAATAACAACAAAAATGCTTAATACATACTACTTTTGTAGTTTGATATTGTACATTTTCAACTGCATCGGATTAAATTGCTAGTGTAATGTTAAAATGCTTAAAGTAATTTTGTAAATGTTAAACGGAAGACATCTATAGCAGTTCATTAGTCGGGGTCAAAATCCATTTCTTTCCAGGATTTAGAGGCATTTCGTTTGTATTGTTCAAGTTCCTAAAACAGAAACATACATACATATTAATCTAATCTCCTCATTATTAAAAGCAGTAAGATACATCCATTAGCCACCTAAACATTTAAAGCATGTACAAACATTTTTCACAGTAGAAAAAATGTACTATATGTTTTTTATTTTTAGCAAAATTATACTAAAACTGCTATAAATTTTGCCACATTTGCTTTCACATACGGAGCTAGATTTTATTTAATTAGGCCTAGATACTTGTTTTCTAGGGTAGAAGAAATTTTGGGTGGGGTCTTAGACATTCAGGCTCCCTGTGAACATACAGAAATCTAACACTACCTGCGTTTTAAAAACAGAAATCAGAATTACCCAACAGAAACTACTCTTTCACACACATGAAATCAGGGTCTTTCAAGAAGCAAAATGTATTGGTAATTCCTCAAGATTACAGAAAAGAAACTAAAAAAACAAAGCCTACTTTCCTGCCCCCCGCCCGCCCCCCCCTTTTTTTTTAAGCACAGGACTGAAATGAACTTCTGTAAGCTTATACCTCACCAGCAGTGATAATTTAGAGAGCTACCAGTGGACCTCAGAAACCCCCGCAGAACACAGGCTTGTCCAGAAAGCAGTAAGCAGAAATATATTTCAGAGGCATGCAATGGGTGTTTAGGAATCGTATCATATCTATTCAATCTATGGTACTGGATATTTGTGGAAATATTATTCAACATTGCTTGAGGTTTTTCAGGAAGTATATTACTCATGATAGACAACGATGCCATGCTTTTGCTTTTGCTTTGTTTTGTTTTTCAGTTCATAGTTAAAATATTCTTTCAGGTGCTACTGTTCAGTAGACTGAAAAGTTAGCATCTGTGTGTAAAAATAAAATGCAAACCCAATGTGGTAATTAAAATTATGCATCTTCTAGGTAGCAATTAGATTATTAAAAGCAAAGAGAGGCTCAAATTGTGGAGGTACAAGTAAAGCAAATTAGGTATGAAAGATGAGGCAATCTACATTATGCTATACTTGACATAGGCTGGGTACTAGCATGGTAGACAAATGACCTTGTTTCAGCCAAAAGTGCTACTGGGAATTTTGAAGCCTATAATAAAAGGTTCTAGCAACATCACCAAACAACAATTTTATCTTCTGAATTTTATGTAGTGGGGCATACTGTTGGGAATTATTTCTGAAGATTTTTTCAGCAAAAATTAATTTAGAAAGCACTATGATTGCCTTTCGTTCATTTAAGAATAAGAAGGCTTCCAACGTATTTGCAGGAAGATGGTACTCTACCGAGGTACTGCTAGACCTAACCATGTACTACTTGCAATACCGAAAAAGTCATTGTGTCTGTCTTAGATCAGGAAAAGAGGTGGATATAAACCAGTGATTCGTATAAATGTAGCAAAGACAGACCCTCAAAAGTGGGCATGTGTTTTATAAGATTGCTATTCTGATTTTAATAGAATGGACTTAACATCGAGTAAGGGAGGTTTTACTGCAGGTATACAGCTGCCAGATCTGACAAAAATAACAAAATTCACAGCTGGTGAATTTAACAGCAGTATTAATTCTCAATCCAGAGCACAGAGGGAAAAAGAAGAAAATAAAGGGCAGAGCAACAAAGAAATCATAATCTAAAAATTGTATGGAAATAATAAATGGAATTTTCTCTCTCTCAGGAAATAACTTCAGCAGCTTTGTTATCAGTGCAAAATTTTCAGAAGCACCACACTTTTATGAGCAGTAAGAGGATTTTTAATTAGTGCATCTTCCTCACGATGCTTGCAGGAGTCCAGTTTTACAGTTAAGTATCTCGCAGATGACTGACACAGAACATATTGTGTCTCGTCTAAATCTAGTAAGTTGCATTATTAAATACAACTCTAGTACTACTGAACTGTTCTATCTCTAAGCCAGTCTTTACTCAGTATTTTCACTCCCTCATTATTAATATAAAGTAATTATGATTTTGGAACATACTGAACTGTTGGAAACTTGCCAACAGTTAGGAATAGAAAGAATACTGTGATATTTTAAGGAGCGCATGTAAGCTGATTTATGCTAAGTAAATAATTTCAATTCTAACAACTTTCTCAAAGGCTACAGGAAGGGGAAAATTAGACAATGAAGTTTTACATAGAAGGACAATGCTGTCTGGAGGTCATGTCTACAGGTGTTGCCTAAATAATTAGCCTTACAGATTCATCATCTGACCAAACTGTTTCAAGAAAGAGGCAGATAATTTAGCAGAATTTATTTTGCCGTCATTTTAGCGAGTGATGTGGTTTAGAAGGCAATTCAGTGCAAAGGCAATTCAAAACAATACAGAAATGCCAAGTATCAAAACCACAGCATGCATTAAAACTGTATAGCTATTCCACTACATACAGAAGTACAGAACAAAATCATAAATATTTATTTTGGAGACATATCTAGGTAAGACTAACATTTAAACATTGAGAAGTGAAAGGGAAAAAAAAAGGGATTAAATGGGAGGATATTTAAAAAAAAAAAAAATCTTTAACAAATTCTGTGATTCAAAAGGAAAAATGCTGTCAGGAAAGTACACTTCCTTAGTTTTCATGTAAAACAAAGTAAAACAAATCCCCATAAGTCAGAAATGTAATGGAAAAATCTTTCAAGTACAGCTTAAACATCACTCCAGCAACCCTTTTGAAAAAGGGTACCTTCCTGCTCATAAAGTCCTATACTACAAACGTAAGCAGAATGCTGGAATATGCTGTAACTGTACAATCGGCTAAGAGATCCTCTCTTCAAACTGAAAGAAGATCCTATGAAAAAATATACCTCAAAGTACACCAAAATGTTCACATTAGCATTATGCTTCCTTTGTTTTCTGGGTACTAGGTGTAGGGGGCACAGATCAGATTTACAAAGAATTAACAATTGCAATTTAAACATGCTTTCAATGTGCTCAGAGTGCTTTAAACATTATTAGTGCTAGCAGCTTGTCCTAGATGTCTCAACACTGGCATAAAGTGGATTTTAAAATTTTTTTTTTTAACCTTAATGCTTCTGTACTTCTGTGTTTCTATAAATTCATCTGCCAAATGGGGAAGATCACACCTAATCTCATAAAGGGATTGGGAAGAAAGACTTAACTGATGTTTGTGAGGCACTCAGATAAGATAACATTACCACACATTCTCAGAGAAAAAAAATTAATACTTTTGTGTTCATTGAAGTGTCTGAATGGCAGGTTGAGAAATAAGGTACACAAAGAATAAAGATGATGAAAAGAAATACTGAACAATTGAATTGAGACATCAGCAAAATAGTATATGATCATGTAATTAAAGACAATACTATAATGTCTACAAACAAGGAGGAAAAATTAAGATTGTAGGAAAAGCCTTAATTGTTGCATTTCCTCGGTTCTGAGGGACTGACGTGACTTTAACTTTTTCACGCAGTTTCTTACTGAAAGTGCCCTCAATCTGCAACATGGTGAAAATAACCATGGATGAAACAAGGATTAAAAGTCTTAAGCACCTCAACTTCAGTACGAAATTTAATGACAGTGCTCTAACAATGCTCTTTAAGTTGGTTTAAAAAAAAAAAAAATCTTTTGTACCCATTTGGACATGCTTTCATGTGAAAATGAGAAAGCTTATTCTTGGCAGCTGAGTAAACATCCTAAATAAATTAGTCTCCACAATATGAAGACTAGCACTTCTCCTCTGGAGAAAATACAAGAGGCTACTGCTCTGTTACCCATGTTAAGGTGCCTGTCATACTTCTCTGCCCAGTAACACTGGTCTGACCAAGGAGGTTCATCGTGCAATATGCAGTCTTCTGTTTTGTTGAATGAGACTGAAATTGTCTTCTGAAGTTCTGCAATGTGTTCCTGTTGGAGAATTATGCTGAAAAAACATGGCGCTCATTCTGTTGGCCAACACAGTCCCAGTCTCAATCAGACAGCCGCAGATCTGACCCCGAGACAACTTTTAGTAGTGAATGACATGGTTAGTTAGGTCAGTCCTATTTTAGGGGAAATAGGACTATGCTTCCTTGCGAGATGTTATAGAACCTCCCCTTCTTCTGTTTTTGACTTGTTAAAGTC
Organism: Platalea leucorodia; assembly: GCF_965183815.1. Lineage (NCBI taxonomy): Eukaryota > Metazoa > Chordata > Aves > Pelecaniformes > Threskiornithidae > Platalea > Platalea leucorodia. Next base: position 30,134,127 of record NC_138825.1, on the reverse strand, counting down.
CTAACAGTTACAGCCCTGTTCGTTGAGATCTGCTTGCATTACTTCTTGTTAGCTGACACCAAATGGCACCAGGCATCTACCTTTTTTCCTTTTTTTTTTTTTTTTTTTTTTTTTTTTTTTTTTTTTATACTTTATGGTATTAGGCTCAGCTAAAACTGGCACCGATCCCTAAAATAATACCTTTGTTTCACCAGGACCAGTCAGTGTGAACTTTGGCATTGCGTGACACTGACTTCTTAAGTACCTGTTCGGGAGGCTAGCCAATTCTTTGAGCTCAAGGTTAGCTTTATCATTTGCTTCAATGAATGAAGCTGCAGTCAATGTCCAGATGAAAAACGTCCACGCACCTACTTTGATTATTGAGTACAAGGCATAACAGGATAGCTAAGACCCGAAACAAACAAAAACCTTTGAAAAGACATCTTAAGAGTACTTACCTCTGTGGTAGAAAGCATTTCTAAAGGACACAGAGCAGACACCCCCATGTGCCATCTCACTGCCACAAACATGTAGAAGGAACTAAGGAACAAGACTTTCACGCACTCCTAGGTGCTCACAGATGCAGGTGGTATATGTGCAGCTCTAATCGACAATACTATTTTAAAAGATCTCACTCTTATTCAAGTTACATGTGTACTTAAAATGAAATTAAGGTGACCTTAAAGCATCAAAAGCCAAAAAGCTAGCAGAGAATGGAGAGAAATGGATGACAAGTTTTCCATCTTTTTTATGTTTTATGTGGGCTGTATGAAGAGTTAACAGCAAGCTATGTGTTTAAGGCCTAATACATATGCAAAATGAATGTTTTGCTTGACTCTTGAAAGCCCTGCAAAGAGCACAACATTCCAGTCATTCTCTGAGAGAATCTGCTAGTTAAGAAATTCATTAAAAATGTAAATTCCAATAAGGTCCCTGGTGCTGTATTCTCGCTCTCAGAGCTTAACTCCGGAGAATGATAAAAGCAGTAAACAATTGCAACAGCACTATTTGATACAAACCTGCACGTTGTGTGGCTGTGGGGTAAGAACTAGGAAAAGAATTCTGAAGAGACACAGTTGAGAAAGAGAGATGTGCTGTATCTTGAACGAAGGCACAGTGAGGAAAAGATAGCCTCAGGGAGCTTTCCAGAGCACAAAGGTCTAGAAAGAGAGTGGTACGTCTCATCGGTAACTCTGCAGATATTAAGGAGGCAAAATAATCTGGTCTAAAAGAAAACACTCTTGTGACAGAACGCTGATGAGCTGGATTCAACTGCTACAGCCAAAAAGCGTATCAGATAAATACTAGCTGACAGCTAGTCCATGGGCGTGAGCCAGGTACTTTCTTGCTTCTGTACTTTTTTTTTTAAAAAACTGTTTTCTGATTTTATACTTGAGAATTTAACCTTTTACTCTGCTAGAGTGTGCAAACCCTTGTTGCAGACAAACCCTTCAACCAAGGTTACAAAGTTGGAAATCACTGGAATAGGAATATATTATCCAAAGTACAAGGATCCAGTTTGAGACTGGCTGCATCAGGTGCTAGGACACTAACAAGGTTCCTCACAGAGAAATAGCTCTGACTTGATTAAACTTTGTATTGCCAGAGTTATCTATAAATCTATTACAGTGTTATTGAGCAGCCTTGACCAAGGCTGCATGTCAGTCAGGTATGCGAGTTCTATCAGACTCAGTGACAGGGGCTATATTTTGTTTCTGTTGCTATGTTTTTGTGTTTATTTTTCCTTTAAAGCTTATCTTTTTGAGATAAACAAGCAAACCAGTTATCACCTAGAGTCCAAAGTGGCATATTAATTAACCGACAGTAACCGAGAAAAATGATAACATGCACTTAAATGATTTTAAAATATACCCTGTCGTCATATGAAACTTTGATTTTGCATTATGTCCCATGATTTCATTAGCAACATGTTGCATATTAAACATCTTACTATACTGTTCCTCCTACACAACAGATATCGTGAGACTCTATAAGGAATGTCAGACTTATGATGTATTTAAAATGTTGCTTTAAAAACAGTATTTTTTTGACACTTTTCATATAACTGGGAAATCCAAAGACACTTCAAGACTCACTGCAACTACAGAGTTCTTTCCTTTCAGATGTATATTGCTATCTTGGTGCATTTCAAATTGAATGAAATTCTTAGAGTATAAAACATTTTAATAATGTGCAAATAATCTTGTAATAATTGAACTTCAAGATAGAGAAGTTTAGGAAATAGCTGCAGATAACAAAAGTAATTTTCTCTTTAATGCTCAAATTACTTGTAGTAGTCCCACTAAAAGAAGCTACACTGGTTTGCAATGCCCTTGAACAGATTAAGATTCTAAAAGCCTGTCTCTCTTGTTTAAAAGCAGAAAATTAATAATTTCCTATATGATTTAATCAATGCATACCAATATCTTCTTTTGCAAGACATAAGCATTATCTAAAAATAACAAACCTAGTACACCATATAGTTATTTTGAGATATATAGATACACTGTGTATGAGATTACATTATAAATTGCAAAAGCAATGTGCTTTACAAATTTTAATGATTTCTAAGACTGCTCTTGATGTAACGGAAATTCAGAACTGATGCCTACATTAACAGGATATTACAGGTAATGTGCAAGTTCAAAGACTGCAGGGGACTCTTGAAATTGCTTTATTCTTTTACATTATTAATGTATTTCTTTGGATCAGGTAACTACAGGTTTACTGCCTTATGCAATCTAACTAAACTCTACAAAACGTGATAGCAGTAATAATCTAATCCTCTGGCTTTCTTTTACAAGCATGCAAAAAGATGAAGTTTGCCATGGTATGTTAGGGTTAGCCGAGATTAACTGCAGCGCAATTCAATAAAACTGCCTTTCATCTTAAGGGTGCGGGTCTGTAAAAGCATGTGAGATCTAGACTGGTACAGTCCCTGATCTCAAGCACCGTTAGAAAAACCTCCTTTAACCACAGTAACTTGGTCCACAAAGAAGTTAAATGGCGTGCAAAGAGCCACATGTAAGCTGCGAGAATAGAGTGGAACGTTTCTCAGTCATTCGAGCAAAGAATTTTCTGTGTGTGGAAACAAATGAATCTATATGAGGCAGACAGTTTCCAGAATAAGTGTGCGATACTTCTTCCAAACAAAGAAAAATACACATATCTTGGATTGATTTTAACAGACCCATACCTATGATATTGATGAAGACTATATACAGTATTTCTACTCACGTGATGTTATACACCGGTATCTGTAAGGCAATGTTCTAACCTTTGTCTAGTTTGCCACAGAATTTTTCTATAAAATTAATTCACCACAAATGTAGGGAAATGCAGAAACACTTAAAAATTAATAAGAAAAAAAAAAAAAAAAAAAAAAAAAAGACCCTTTCCCCACTACAGATCTTTTCTGGAATTCCGGGGTTAAGCTAAATATCACTATGTGGAATAATTCTATTCACTTTGTTTAAGATAAAATGTACATAGGCTGCAAACTTGAGTCAGAAATGTTATCATCTCAGTACCTTTCCAGTTTAAATAAAAAGTTTTGAAGGTGGAAGACAAAAATAAAAAAAGTAAACAGCCCCTACCCCAAACCTTGAAACTGCTTCCTAGACTTCCTGCTACTCAACACCCAAATGAAGGGTGCAGAAATGAACAAATTACTGCCAAGAAAGCTTCACAACTTTGCTTCAATATTATTTTAGTGAAATAATTCTGGAAGAGAGCTAGACGGAAAATTTGAATTATTCATTTCTAAAGAAACCACAGAGCCAAAACTTTGAGATCTAACTAATGTCTACCAATGGAAAAAAAAAAAAACAAACCACCAAACTACTAGGTTGAAAAATAAAATTGAAGTTATTTAAAGGTGAAAAGGGGGCTATGAGTATATTCTACAATTAATTCAGCAATGCTGGTCATTCTGGAATACCTGACTGTGAACAGCAACTGGAGAACAATCACACACCTGGTTTTTCTGAGCTCTCATGACATCAACTTCATACTCAGCGTATTGTAAATCCTGTGCAGGGTCCTTGGTATCTTGTAAATCGCAGAAACTCTAAAAGAAGACATTATAAAAACCCAAATGATAGAATTTATCTTCTGTTCTTTTAACAAGAAAACACCACTCTATAGATCTAATGGAAGCATTTTGCTTTCAATACAAATGTATTAAAATCCTGCATTTATGGAAGAATTTTGTGCTATAGGCCACAGATAAGATAAAATATACTATATTTTATCTTAGATTGGTAAAATGATGAGAAAGTAATAGTGCAGTTAGATCTTAAAGGAAAGAAAATATCCTTATTTGGTAGCAGTTTATTATTCTCTCCTCAAAATGAAAATATCCTTTCTGGCTCATGACATTCGGGTTGGAGTTGTTCTTGCTAGAGCATTTAATACTCAAGACTAGAATTCAGTGCCAGTTACCAGAAGCGTTACTTCAATATCCAAGAAATTGATTATTATCTTTTTGCCAAACACCTGAAATTTCATTTACTAACCTTGAGGGAACTGTAAGTTTAAGTTTAATTCTGAAGAAGCAAATACACGAAAAGAAAGAGACACTATCAAACAAGAATTTTTTTAAAAAATGTTGTCCTGCAGATTTCTCCTTACTCATAGCAAATGGAAAGTAGCAATAAGTCAATCACACAAATGATGGAATAAAATGGAGCAGAATTATAATAATTATTAGATGAGGTGATGGAAAAAGAAAATTGCAATGCATAAAAACAGCTTTAAAGTTTAAAGCATATTTTGGAACCAAACCAGAAGACTGGGAATCTACTTGGCAAATCTTCTTTAATTAGACTGATACCTTAGAACGCTGATGGAGCTTGCAAGATGAGAAATGTATTCATTTCTCCAGCTGTTTCAGGGGGAGTTCAGGAGAAAAATAACAGTCCTGTATAGTTTTTGAAAGGTAAAGTTTAGTCTTTGTCGTGTTGGGGCATACTGTACTGAGAACAGCATCTTAGTGATAATTTCTTCTGGTCACAAACCACCTGAAAGAATTCGTAGGCTTTGATATGTAGCAGTCAAGTGAGTGGGAAAGGGTGAATTCAGACGCCTTCTCACCAAGAATGGAGATCCACAGACTGAAAACTAGAAAAAGCCCAGCTTGCGCACCATAATTTGAGGCACAGTTTCATAGCCCTGACTGACTTCCCTGCCAGCCCAGGTAAGCCATAGGGCAGGAAATGGGACAGGGATAAGGAACTGTGATACAGTCTAGCACACGAGGAGAAAGCAGCAGCCGGTATTTGCTCAGGTCAAATAGAAAAGAATTTTGATTTCCTAACAACAGCAATTACTTTTTTTGAAAAGAAGTATTTGGGGGTTTGCCTCTTGGGACCAGAAATTTCTGAAATGTGTAGGAGATTTATCACTACATAGGTGCCAAGGGATGCTAATTACCTTGCAAATCCAAACACTTCCCATAGCAAAATGACAGATTTTGGCGAAGAACTCTTTAACACACTCGCCTCGTTCAAAGCCTCTTGCCCTAGAAGGAGAAGGATCAGTAGCTTGCTACAGCCAGGAAGAGCTCTCGTCTTGGAACATCACTGTCATTTGCTTTAAGCGTTAGGGGACACATCACCTTATAAAACTCCAAAAACGTTGAGTATAGCTTGTCTCTCAATGTAATAAAAGGCAATGGTATAACTTTGGAAAAAACAGCAGGTTACATCAGTACTTTCATTATTACTAAATGTAGGAAGGTGACTGAAGACGCAGAAGCTAATAAAGCACCACTACATAAAAATCTGTATCTTTTAAAAATGTATGAATTAAAGAGGTCAGAAGAAACAGAACTGCTAAGTGAGACTGAAATTCCAGCAACTGGACTTGAAAGACAAAAATTCGTAGCAATATTATTACTACTATTCTAGGAGAAAAGAAGCTGTGCAGCAGACATCTAAATACCTACCTTGGGAGGAAACGTCTTCTCAAATACTTTTTTCCACAGTTCCAATGGTGTGTTTGCACGCATCTTTCCAATATCGCTATCAGAGGCAGGTGGTGGTCCTAAGGATTACAGCACAAAGTAATACAAGTATGTTGTCATAACAATATAAATTATCAAAGCATTTTGGATAATGATCCATCTAATTTAATAGTTTATCTTCTACAGTGACAAGCTGCAACAAGTGTGAAAAAACATTGATCTCCTACCATGAAATGGGCTGAGTGGTATTGTATATTCTTTCAGATCTAAGATGTTGGTACTTTACTATTTGAAGTAGTCCCGATACTTTATTAAATTACCTAACAAAACTGCACAAGTAATTCTCAATAATATAAATACTGAATCGTAATTTTAAACTTTCTAGAACATTTCCTTCCATAATCTGTTAAAACTGATGCTGATGTGCTATAATTTAACTTTATTTTTTATTTACTTAATTTTTTTTTCTTGTTTTCAAAAACAATTAAGCAACAAAAACGATGAACAGGAAATGTCCTAACCTATTTGGCTCAGCGAATCCAGGCCTGCTGGTATAAATAGAGGTTTGCTGTGATCCACTGATACAGACTTGCTAAACAGAAAAAAGAAAAGGTATCAAGTCAGCATTTAGCAATCAACAAAAAATTACATTAGTCTAGCTAAGACTAGACTCTTACTGGGCTCTGCATACAAATACACGTAAATAAAAATCTGCTCAATTCTAGTGGTGACCATGTTTCTAGTCCATCAGTTTTGGGATCAAAAACAAGGAGTTATCACTGTCCTGTGGAGAGACAGACAGCTGAGACACAAGAGTAGAAGTCCATGAACAAGAATCTTTCAGAGATCATATTTAAGAAAAAAAAATGTTTTAGCGATTAAAAAAATTTTTATTAAGTACTTTTAGATCCTGGCCAAGACATTTAATAGTTGGACAATAATTAGGTTACCTTTTATCATAGCCAAATGCCAAGTGATTAATAAGAACACGGGCTTTCAGCAGGAGAGCCTCAGATTTACTGGTAAACTAAATGAATCAGAAAACAAAATATACATTATGATCTTCCATCACAGAAATATTACATTATGTCATCTGCATAGAGGATTTCAGATAGAGCCTGGCTAATTCTTGACCTCAATAAATTTGGTATATGTGCACTGTATTTACTAGAATAAAAATCTCCCACTCCCTTTCCAAAACATAAATGTATTTGTCACTGAATATATAGATCAAGAAAGATTAAATGAAAAATAGCATAAATAAAGATTAAAGAATAAATTTTAAAATATTGATTCATAACTTTTGAAATATGCATATTAAGAGACACAAATTTTTTGCCCAAGACTAATGAGTTAAGATTTTAAACTACATTACATTAAAAATTATCCAGAATGCCATAAACATTTAGATATGTAAGGAATAAATAAAATTGTTCATACATCATAAAAGCAGCTTGATAGTGGCAGAACTGGTACAGATTTATCAGAAAGCAGCTCCCAGAATATCTATCTTCTCAAACAGCATGCTTATTCCTGTCAAAGGGCTTTTGTATCCTAACAGATTCACGTCTTTGAGAAAGAAGTCAGATCCCTACTGTCGGAAATGAAGTTTCTCCCACTCCTTTCAATGGGAATCAGGATTTAGCAGCCAAAGAGTTTTAGGCTCCGAGTTCTTCATTTTTAATTACAATAATGCTTAAATACTTTAAATTTTTTTTTTTCCTAGATCAAGACAGTTGTATTCTCAGTTAACAAAAGATGAATTCATGTGTCAAAGTACAAAAGCTGTACAATTTTACATGGATGCAAAAGGGCATGCTGTGATTATAACAATTTAAAGCAAACGTAAGTTGTTTGGTAATCAAAATAAGCCCCTATTAAATATTATTTATTACATAAATGACGGTTGATGCAATTAGAACCGTCTTCTGATGTAGAGAAAGCCCAAGAGGCAGCTTTTTTGGATTGTGAACCTAAGCATGCATGTTTCTGCCTTTACTCAGGAGATGATCTGCCAGACTCAAAGTCAATTTATATACCCACATAAACACTTCATTGTCTTCATGGTTGGCAGTTCCTACTCATTACTGTAAAAAATCCCTGCTTTTATTCTCCAATACTGTAAGTGTGATAATCTGTTATGCTTAAACTGCTGTGAAGACAAGCCTTTGGATCCAAGTTTTTCAGTCTACTGAAGCCAGGTCACTAGATATAAGTTCATGCTTCTACCAAAAAGGCCAGTTCTCTAATTCTATCTAGGGCAATCACTTTTTCCTGTCCTCCTTTCTTGTACCCAAAAAGTCTTGCTAGACATGCAGTAAACTCAATACAGAAACTGAGTTAGCTAACAGATAACTATTTTTATTTAGTTTTTGCTGATACTGGGAATTATGTAGTTTGTTCATAAGGTATATCCATCCATCCCCTGCCAATACCTGTAATCCATTTGACAGATGAGCTCATGAAGCAAGCTACTGTAAAACCAATTAAATCCCATTTTCTCTAGGAGTTTTACATTTCTGTTTTTTTTAAATATTGTTTCGTAACACAAATATTGCTCATCTTCTCTATCCTTAGTTAGAAAGTGAACATACGCACCACTAATGATGCTCCATAATAATGTGAAACAAATCGAAGTGTCTTGCTTATTATTTTCCTCATTTCAGAGTCAAACTCCTGAAAAAGTTGATATTGGAACATATAGGTAAGAAACAAAAAACAAAATATTACAGCTAGAACTTTTCATTTTTTGTATAAACTGCAATGCACTTAGGCTACAACACATGAGGCTTTCAGCTGTCAGCATAATTATATCTTAAGACAGAATCAGTAACAGCCTACTCTGAAAAGAAATGTCACAATTTCCCTTTGTTTCTTTTTTACAGAGGGAGCCTAATTCAGGCAATATGTTAGTCCAGAAAAAGTTTCTTAATTGCGAATGTGTATTCAATTTCCAATTAATTTGTTTCATTTTGGTTTAAATTGTTAGAAGTAGAAATACTGCCTTCTAGAAGAATAAGGATTTTTTCTTTTTGTGAAAATACTTAACTTTCAGTAAACCTTTGGGTGTATGCTCTCTAAATTCTAATACCTGTAAGATGTGAAAGGTACCTAAAAATACGTTTTCATCAATGTTTCTTTAATGTAAGATCATACAGATGGTCTTCCTTGGATAAAGTGGGCAAAAACCTGGTCCCAATGAAGCCTGCAGGAGTCTGTCCATAGACCCCAATGGAATTAGGCTGTTGTTCTGTGCTTATTACATGAGAGTCACTGATTTTTAAAGACGTTACGGCTCAGCATAAAGCCTCAGTATTAATAAGGTACCGTGCCTTCTTTCATAAAAAATTAAGTAACTCAAAGAGTCAGCCAAGTATCAACGCACTATGTAGTCATCCAGAGAAGCACAGGCTGCCAGCACGGTAGCTAAAAATCAAACATACTGTTCTAGTTTCTCATGATCAAGTGCTGCTTGAAAATTGAGTATGCATTTGTTTGGATTTTTAACGTCCTGGGAGAGAATCCAGCAGTACTATGATGTTTCTTTCCTCTCCCCCCTAAAACATGCTATTACTCACTTGTCTCTCAAAACTTAAGGAGTACTTAAAAAAAAAAAAAAAAACGTTCTAGGCTGAAATGGTAGTTTACTGTTCGTGCTGCCAAAACTTACCAAAAACTCTGACCAGCTGACTTGAAAGACTCCCCTCTTTCACTGGCATAAACTTACAGCTGCTGTCAGAAGGGACGCATGGAGCTGGATTTCTCTCATTATAAAAGAAAGTCACCAACGTGATGTTTTCTTCCTTCCCTCTTTGGTCTGTAGCAACTTGTATCTCAACATTTTCCAAGCACATCTCAAAAATCATCAGTTTGGGAGTGCTTGGTGAAGGAATGACAGTATGCCTTCCATAATGCTTTTGGATGGAAAGATTTTTTTTGTGGTAGAAGGCTGACTGGCCGTACTTTTGTTCAAATGATTACTATTATATTACCAAGATTTTACTATACAGAATCTTTACCAGGAATCTTTTAATTATTTAAAAAAAAAAAAAGTATTACTTACATGAAAAATATCATATTTGCTTCCAATTATCACCAAGGGTATTGGAAAAGGGTCAACTAACTCATAATCCTATTAAACAGATATATGACAGTTAAGCAGTGTAAACAAACTGTAGAAGATTGCAACTGTTAGAACAACTGAAAGGGGTTAAAATTAATTCACAGAAGACAAGCTCTATTTTTTCAAAACTTTAAGTTAGATGTATAAACTTTAATGCAATATCCATACCATATTCTACAATTTTCTCATTTTCTTCACAAGTGGTCAGGAAATAATCCCTCTGAGCAGTCAGAACACGTATGGCATAAAAGGGCTTTCACACTATATACTCCAGCTCCAACATTAGATGGGAAGGGAAGAGAGGAAAAACCTCATATAGTCACAGAACAACTGCCAGATGGGATTAGTAGAACAGTTTTTTTGACACATTCCCCCTCTTTGCCTCATATCCAAAGTAGTACAGACAAAAGCTCAAGAAAATTAAGCTGAATGATTTGCTTGTGTCACACATTTGTCCTCCCCACATCACATTTTCCAAACTCTTAAAACACATTTAATGTGATTTTCAAATGTTTGCTATCAGCAGAAAGAGGAAACGTAACCTAACAACCATGAAAATGCAAGTCAATACCAACGGACAAAAACAGCCCTGGGGGTGTAGATTTAACTGTTAAATAGCTAACTTCTGATGAAAGTTTTAATCAGCAGATTACAATAATTCCCAAGTTATCTGGAAGGTTTTCCTATAGTCCGTATGAAATGAGACAATCCCCTCATGTGTTCACGCGATTATTTAGTCAAGCTGCTCTGGTTGCAGCAGAGTGGAAAAGAGATGTGTTGAAGCAGGGGCTGACCTAACTGTTCCCTTCTAAAACCCGTTATTTCACATACAGGTTAAGCGACAGACAGTGTTTTAGCAAGAAGCTGCACATACTTTGAGAAGAAAAATAATGGCTTCACTCATACGCTGTCAAGGCAAAAGCTTTGAGCAAAATTATCATAACTTAAAACTGGGTGTACAGAATACAGAATTGAAAAAAAATTACTTTTAGTTTCTTAACTAAGAAAAAATTAATTTGGGATAACATCAGAAACATTAAAATTGGCATACTGAACCCTATTCATCTTTTGACTATGGAATTAATTTTTGACTATGGACTACTTTAGGTGCATCCAGCCTTTTTAAACAAGGTCTGCAATTGATATACCTATGCTTTATCATCATAGCCAATAATTCTTTATCCAGGCCAATGGAATATACCTAATCCTTAAAAAAAAAAAACCTCTAAGAACCTCATCAATTCCCGTTTATCAGAAAAATATGTTTAGCTATAAAAAGGCAAATAAAAATCTGTGTAAACTGTCATTTACTTTGACTATAAAAGATAGTATTTCCTCCCACAAAATTGAAATTAATTTTTTCTTGAACAATGATGAAAGTAAAAAGAGAACCAAGGAGTAACATAACATTTTGTTTGCATCCTTTCTGGTTTTGATAATGAAGGCTGAATAGAAGTTCTTGTTTAGAAGGTATAATTGTGTTCCCTCCAGGGCAAGTATAACAAGCCTTCTCTTCTTAACAATTAACGGCATTATTCTTTTTACTTATTGAAAAAAGCTTCCAGTTTTCTGATATGTAAGCCCCTCTATGTAAACTTGACACATTGGTCGTGATTTATTGCCAAGTGTGCTTGTAGGCATTTTCTTTTTGTGAATTACCTTCTCTAAAAGTAGAAAACAAAATCATAATCCAGCAGATCTCAAACCCTATACTCTAAATCTACTGAGTGTTGCATATGTTGCTTTCTCATAAATTTTAAGTTACTTTTTAATTTTTGAGCTCTATAAGCATTTGCTGTATTGCAGCATTTTATAAAAGTTACAGTAACTAGATTTATGTGCCAAGTCTTTGAATTGTTGAATACTTATTTATGCATTATATACACACAACATTTGCAGAGGTTTAATGCACAATGACTTTTCATTTCTATTGCGCATAATCTAGTTTAGCTTTTCCAGAGATTTAGTTAGCAATTATGTTTAAAGGACTGATGTTAACATTTCTGAAACTTTATAATTTAATTAGTTGTCAGATTATCAAAAGGCATTGAGTTTGTGATAGACATTTAAATAAATGCAAAGTATATAGTCATGTTGATGGCTGTTATAACTATATTCTTTGCTTAAATTTGTACCTTCAGCTAGTCTCTTGCTAGATGACTTTTGTACATTCTAGTTTTCATCTTCATTTTAAAAAGATGAGGGGGGAAAAAAGCAAACTGCTACTCTAAAACTATTTCCTTTGATTGGTGTAACATGCCATAACAATCACATTAGATATCTAACAAAAAGATATAAGAAACCTTCTTTCCTTGCTTCTGCTCTTATTGAATTTTTATTAAATTGCTATAATTTTCCAGTGAACAGGTTCATCTACATCAAATGGATTTTCAGTCATGCATAAAAATCTAAAAGAGTTGTTTATGATTTTCAAAAGCATTATCTTTAACTGTATAAAGGCCTGTGACATCTGGAGAAAATATTAGAAGTAACTTACTGGATGATCCCTCTGCAGATTGTTCCGCATCCTCTGTTTAATTTCAGTAGCTACTTCAGGATTTGTCTTTTCTAGTTTGGTTAAAATTTTGTTCACGTGGTTCCTGGTGACCTGCAGAAGCTTCTCCATAGTAGTCCAGAGTTCGTTAGGTTTGGACAGATCCAATACAAGAACCACAGCAAATGACCTATTAAAAAGGCATTATTTGGTCAAATCTTTATTGCGTGAGACAATCAACATTTTCATATACAAAACCATACCTGTAGTACAAATGCTGAAAGCAACAAATGTGAAAATACAAATGCTAAGATAGAATTAAATGTGACAGCAAAGGAAGATGGCTTTTAAGGATACTCTGAGCTCTGAAGAAACCTTTCCCTCGTCTCTTGTTCAGAACTACTACTTTGGCCACTTTCCATCAGAGGTTTTGGTGGGGTTGTATATATGTTTCTGGAGACTCTCTTTCAAAGCAGGAAAATATGCAAATATCCTGAGGCCAGTTAGCTCAGTCTTCATGTATGACTGGGCACTTCCGCTATCACGTACCCCTGCCATCTCACAGCTCTACAATCCCAGATGAAGCAATGTCGGCAAATGGTTAGGATCTTTCCTAACCATTAATGTATTAGAAAGTTCTATACTTTCATTATTCTTTTGGAATATGAAACGGAAAAAAATGGTTAAGGGCAATATTCCATGCCATGGACTGTGCCAGTTAGCTGGAACCTCAAATGGGTGTATGAGAAAGTCTTCTGAAAGATAAACGAAGAAGTCAGAGTACTCAAGATATACTTAGCAATTACCAAGCTTTTCTCATCATAATCCACCTTTAAATGTTTTACACATAAACTCCTCTCGTTCCAAACCCCTGCCTCCCAGAACTCTAACTGCATTAAAGTGCAACTGTAAAGAATATGGTAAATGCAGCCATTTGCATGGATGCAATCATTCTTTCACATTCCATCCTGACTTGAAAAAGGGGATTCCAGGCCAGAGTGGTATTAAAAAGACTACAAAGCAAAGTGAACGTCCAATTTCACTTTAAAACGCTGTGGGGAAAAAAAAGGGTGAAAATTCTCTTGGTGAAACCAGATACAGTTCACAGACCTTTTAAATAAGCAAATTGCTTGACTACAGACAGATGAGAAAACCAGTGAAAAGCACTTATACTTAAGTTGAAACAGTAGAATTTTTGAGTAGCATGTTAAAATACTGTCTTATGAACAGAAGTGGTCTTACAGAACAACGTTGCTATCCCATCAAAGAATCTTAAGATCATCCACATCAGAAGATTCCTTATCAGTAAAAAGGGAAGAAAAGACTGATGGAAGTGGAGCTCAGTTAAGTTCATTTAAACAGCTGAGAAACGATAGTTCATTTTTTTTTCCCCCGCAAGCTCTTCTAGAAACAAAAAACTTCACATGCCAGACGGGTTTTTTCTTTATTCCTTCTGTCTTAGTCTCTCACTAAATAATGGCATTATCTCCATAGCTAAAACAATAGCAAATGTACATGCTAAAAAGTGTATCCCTCCTTTTTTATTTCTTTTTCTTTTTTTCACAGAAGTTAAAGCTCACTACCAAGGAAATAAAGCAATGCATCATAATACAAAACATATCTTTTGATCCTTTTCTCCCCTTCCACTTTCAACTCCATCTTCCCTAACCAGAAAAAACATAAAATGCACCCCCTATCACCTTCTCATTTCTTCATCCAGCTCTTCATGCATTTCTTCTTCCTATGTTATTCTATCACTTTTATGGATTTTTCTCACTACATTCTCTTAATTCTCTCTAAATTCCTGTTTCCTTTTGTCCTCAAATCATTTCAATAGTTTTAGGTCCTCTCAGAAACATCATCTCTCTTGTATGATGATCTTCTCATCAGATGGTCACTTCACTTCCCAAAAATTTTTTTTGGTCACAATTTTTTGCCTTGTTTTTCACCCTAAAATACTGCCCCTCACAGAGACAGCATCTATGTTTGCATACAGAAGTAGGAAGCAAGATTTTATTTTTCATATGCCCCCAAGTTGCTTTTTCTGCTCTTTCACTGAGCATAAAGATACTATGCCTTTTTCTGTATTTCTTGTTCTATCTACTTAAGGCCAACCTATTTCCTTCATGTTATTGCTTTCTCTTGTTGTTGGAGATTGCTAAGAACTTGGCTTATTAAGAGAGAACCATGAACAGGAAGGTCAAAGCAAAGTATCAGTGGTATTACAACAATTTTTAGGAAAAAGTCATAAATGTTCTATCTTACATTTTGAAAGAGTTTTCCACAATAAAAGGTCTAGAGATTTACTTATGTTTGAAGGAAAGCTGAAATTAACTTTGGAACTGTAATAGTAATCACTTACCTTATGTTGTTGCTAGTGATTGGTATTCGAATCAGTTCCAGTAAGGAGGTTCCACCACCTAGTTCCCAAAAATGAGCTATATCTTTAGGCTGTAAAAGAGTTTCTTTATGTCAGAAATGTCTGCTTCCATGCAGCACCAAGAGCAGATCTTCATCTGATAAGCTGGCCTTTCATGCAAGTGACTCAGAACAAGAACATATTATTATTTAACTAGTATTTTCTGAAAACCAAAACTCAATGAAAAACTCCCCATATTCAAGAAATCCCATACAACACTTACGAAAGACTCCTGGCATGCCTCTGACTGTCTTGATAAATGACTACAGTAAAGTAAAAAAGTCAGGAAGCAGCATGATTAATGATAAACATAAAAAAAAATCAGGTTCTCTTCCCTTTCTTTTTGTTTATTGCCACTCAAGACTAATGCTTTTTGAGAAGTTTGCAACTGGAAAAGTAATGAATCTTTACCTTCGCATTTAGTTTCTGGGAAAAGTTTTAAGTGATTTTTAACTTTCAGAGTCAGATTTTCCCCCCCCGCTTCAGTAATAGAAACAGCAATTACCTGCAGCAATAGTTACTGCTGCTGCACAGCATCGTGCTGCAATGGGAATGGGTTCGATATTTCTGTTAACATAATCTGCAGTGCAAGATTTAGCAATACGGACACACAACCCCAAAATTTAATTATGACTTAACATCCTCTAAGATGACTGCTTCTCTCATAAAGCTGGTTGTAAAGTAGCTTCATCGGTTTGTACTCATTTTGCATTTTAAAGACAAAGTTCAAGGCATGCATACTATGTTACAATGGGAAAATAAAAGCACTCAAACATGACAAACAAGGTGCTTTTATAGATGAATCTGATTGCTTGTTATACTTTGGTCTCTGACCTACTGTGTTTTAGTAAGAGGGAAAAACATATTGCAGATTAAAACTAAGCTAGCTAATTTAAATAAAATTATATTAAAAAACCCCTTTTGTTTCACAAACAATAAGCTAAAAAACCTAAGATTCTTATATGTAAAAATAAAACACATATTTTTATGTGTGTGTATATATATAAAGATATCATAAAGCATACTTTCTGGATACTCACTGTATTGTGTCTCCATGCCCTTCTTCCAAAAGTATATTCCAAGGCTAACGTTGGCTTTGGAATCTCTTCCCTATGCAAGGAAAAATAACTTCATTTTGTCAAGATCCTCTAAATAAAGAAAGTAAATTATACAGTTACTGAATTATATTTATCAGTCAGTTCAGAATTTGGCTTAGAAACAGCAGTGCAGAGAGGACACTTTTAAGACACCAGGTCTCAGTTGCTGAAGACAGGAGAAGCAGCAGCACCAACCTGAACAGATGGCCATTTAAGCTCTCTGATACTGGAGAAGAAGGACTGAAGGGGTCAGATGACAGGTAGTAATGAAGGGAAATAAGTTTATCCATAAGTGATCAACTGGTCACAGAATACAATGCCTGTGTACATATATTATGAATTATCAATAATATGAATATTTATGTAAAATTCTAATCCACAGTTAAAAACTACTTTTAAAAATTTAGCACATACCTCTCAAGACACCTCAGTATAATACTGGTCTTTCCCTGGAAATTAAAAACAAAGAAGAACCCTACTGTACTATCATTAAAGCATAAAAGTTGTACTGATAAATGAAACTCCCTCATTTATCATTCCAATAATAAAGTACTGGACAAATGTAAACTCATGTAATTGTTTGTAGCCTTATAGTGGAAACTTAACTGCCAACTTTCTGTCAGAATCAAGTTACACTACCGTTGTTACAATTGTAAACTAATAGAGATGACAAATACAGTAATAGGAATAGTGTGCTTAAAATTAGACATTAGTGATCAACCTGGCCAACTCTGTTAAACTGTTTAACAGTTTTTGGTTATTAATAATACATTCATGTAATGTTTGGTTTCCACTGAAATTAATTATTACCGATGAGATGGCAATAAAAGGAATGCTTAAAGTACAAATAAACATACAGAAAAATATGTCTTTACACTGTTGAAATTCAGATACCGAGTACCATGCCACACTGAAGGGGCTAGCACTTCTGCAGTTTACGCCTGTGTCCTTTCCTAGCTCAAAGACCAGTGAATTTCAGGTAAATCTGAGAAGGTATTTTAAAAATTGCTGATTAAGAGGTTGCACGTATACCAATCCTTCTAAAATAAAAGTTGTATTCTTAAAAATATGAGTCACTCTGTCAAAAAGGCAAATATTTCCTTATTTACTTTACAAATAAATGCTAACAGAAAAAAAAAAATGAAATTACTAATGACCAAACTTATGGGACAATGAGTTAAAACAACCTTAGGCATGTGGAATCATGAGTTTGCAATCACTGATAAGGCATGTTCAAATAGGTCTGACATAATAGAGACACAGTTCATAGCAGGATGTCAAGGCCTCCATCCACAACAAAACCGGTATCAATGCGCTTAAATTGGATTGTTACCAGTTAAACCTTTACAAGGGGAAATTTGACATGTCAAATCATTAAAGAGAGTAGCATTATTTCCAGCAGTTACTTTTATAAAAATTAATGAAGCCAAACGTCAAGGAATTAGCACATCATCGATAACAATGGTTGAAGTTTTGAGTCTCCAAACCATAGACTTGAACTTCTGAATTGTAATAATGTCTAATTGGTCCACACTCCGTGAAATGCCCACTCTCTGCAAACCAGAACATGACATATTTTGTCTTTAGAAGAATTAAGTGGACCGTAATACCTGAAAATATCAGGTATTTTCCCTGACAAATTATGTTCAAAAAGCACAGATGTGTACAGTATTTAGCGTTACCCCATTTTTGTTTCCCATAAATAATATTGATTTTTCCCAAACTTCCACACGTTTGCCATCGTCGTCAGGGTTTTCTCTCTTCTCCACTTCAGCTATAGCAAGATCCCACAAAGTATCGCTAGTTGGAAAAAACAAAACGAGAGTGTCATTAGAGAAAACCAATGGACCCTAGACCATAATTCCTGAAAATATCTAAATGGATAAATGAAGGGTATTGCGGTTTATTGTTATTATTTATGATTTTTATTTCACATCACATGCGCTCTGCTTGTCAAAGTACTTCTAACAAAGGCAGGTTAAGTAAAATTCCTCAGGTAGCTCCAACAGCCATTTGTGGCACCAGCTGAGTAAATACCAGCTGTGTGGCGGGAGGCTTTGTTTTGAGTCCGTTTAAGACGCCTTTACGAGGTTTTCTAACGCTTACGGCTTTGCACAGCACCCTGCAGGTCAGCCTGGTAGCCTCCGGAGCCGGGAGCTCCCGGCCGCCGGCACCGGAGGAGCGGCGGGCGGCTCAGCGGGCTCGGAAGGGCTCAGGACCCGCCCTCGGTGCCCCGGGGAAGCGACTGCCGGGGGCGAGGAGGGCTTCCCCTTCTGCGGCTCCCCCGCGGCCACCAGCGGGGCGGAGGAGTGGGGTAGGCCTCCCCCTTTCCTGTGGGTCCCTAACAGGAGCAACCGGCTGCTCGCACCAAGGGCCAGGCGTGCCCCCCCTCCCCCCGGCCCCTGGCGCTTTCGGGGGCGAAAGAGGCGGAAACGGCCCCTTTTCCGCCTGCCTGCCTCCCTCCCTCCTCCAGGCTGTCCTCCCCGGCCGCCGGCTCCTTCCCCACACGGCGCCGGGGGCGAACCCCCCTCACGGAACGCGGGCAGGGCTCCCCGTTACCTGGCCTTGGGCATCGCTCCTCGGGGCCCGGGCCTCGCTCCCCGTCGCCATGGGAACCGCGCAGGGCACGCTGGGAGGTGTAGTTCCGCGGAGGGCGGAAGGGGACGGCGGCCGCTTCCCAGCGGGGCCGTGCTGCGGCCTCGCCCCGCCCTCCCGCCCGGTGCCGGCGGCAGCGGCCGCAGCGGCAGGGGCAGCGGCAGCGGCAGCGCCGTTCCCGCCTCAGGCCTCCCCGCCGCCGCGGCGCTGTTCGCCGGCAGCGTGCGCGGTGCAGGGGCGCCCCCCGCAGCCAGCGGCGGGCGGGAGTTTCTCCGCCGGTTGTCCGCGCTGCGGCGGGCTCAGCCGCCTCGGGGGCCGCGGCCGCCGCGCCCTGAGGTGAGTGAAGGCCCGCGGCGGTGCCGCCGAGGGTCCCTCCCGCCCGGGCCCCGGAGTTGTGTGTGGGACCCGCAGCTGCCTCTGTTTTTCGGGTGCTGAAAATGGCGACCCGGCCTTAATACCAGAGTGAGCGGAGCTGCTGTGAGAGGTGTCGGAGTCACTGGGTCCGTGGGGGACCTCGGCTGGGGCCCGTGTTGTGAAGTGACGAAATACTAAAGCTGTGGAGAAAGCCAAGGATGAATAAACAAGTCATAAATGGAGGGAGTCATTTATTTTACCTCAGCCATAAGCATTGGCTTTTGATAAACTTACAGTTCCCAAAATAGATTCGTGAACAGTGGAGGGAATGAAACAAGACCTGAGAGAGTTCCCACCCCCTAGTAAGTGCACTGCTGTGTAAGAAAATCAGTGTGATTATTTTGTAGTTACTGGGGCATACGAATCAGTTATTATAAATGTAACTAAAAGTCAGATGCTGTAACAAACAGGAGACGGGCTAGATTATTTCAAATAAAATCTATCAATTAAAGATTGTGTTAGGGTTAGATTAGAAAGTAGGATTTAAAGGGTGCAGTAAAACAGTGGGATGACCCAGCATATGAAAGGGATATAGGATGCAGGTGAACCCGACAAGACAAATCAAGTGCCCTAAGTCAGAGAAGTGACCCCAAATCCAGCACAGCAATTACAGCTGACCACCTGTAGCTGCTCAGCTGCTTTGCATCTTGAGAGACTAGAGAGAGAAAAACCGAAGTAAAATCCTCTCTTATCTCTTTGATCAAAACCAGGAAAGTGGCCTCATTCACAATGATTAACTCAGAATTAATTTCAACTGTTCCTTCTTCCTTCCCCAAAGAAGGCTAATGTAGCCTTCTACAGACCCTAGTAATACTTGTTCTATAAATAAGAGGTTTTTCTAAGTTTAACATGCATCATCACTCAGTTCAGTTCCAGAAGCCTTCATATGGTTATTTTCGCCTGTCGTTATTTACTTCCAGGTTTTCACACGGATCTTCTAAAGCATTTGCTAACCCCCTGTGGAAACCATGGTCTTGCTAACTAAAATCCAGAAAGAAACTTAATTGTTTAGTGTTGTACTGTGGCAGGTCATCCTGATGCTTTTTTAAGTGCATTTCTTTCATCAATTTAATTTTAGCAGAATGTTTCTGATATCTTGGTATACGAAGCCAGTGCTGATCTATAACCACCAGTTAGAGGTGGTGAAAACCCTAGACAAAGCTGCTATTGCTCTGCCAAAGAAGCCAAAATTAAGGTAGGAATTGCTCTTGGCACTGTGATCTAGGCATATATTACTGCAAAAGCAAGAGTGTAACACTAAAAAGAAAAGTATTTTCACAGTGATTTACTCACTGGCAGAGAGGTGGCAAATCTGGAAGATGCTGCAGTGCAAATCTGAGCTGGGAAGCACTGTGTAGGGCTGTACAATTAATAAGTTGTACTGAAGTCCAATCTGGAGTTTTCATTTTAAGTTTCACCTTACTCAGTTTCATTTCCTTTGCCCTAAGAAACTGTAAAAAGATACTTTTTTCTTCCTAATTCATTATTATTGAGTTACTAATCACCTTGGTTAAAATTAACTCAAACTAATGGATTGCACTAAGCTGTATGGACTACTAAAGCTCTACCTAAAGCTTTAAGTGGTGCATTCCTTTATGCAAGGATGAATTTTTTCCTTCAGGACCTAACCTATAAAAACTGTGTTAGTCTGACAAGCAACTCCCAACACCAAATACCTACCAGCCTTCTTTTATAGGGAAATATATACCTCAATTTTAAATTTAAAGCAAATTTAAATCTAAAATAACAGAAAAACACTAATTTTGTGGATTGTATTAAAAACTCAAAGCTTTATCGTTTGCCTGCTGTACTAGAGGAGTAAACAGGTCTTGCTTGTTTTAGAAATGAGCTGTTTGCTTACTAATAACTGCTACACAAAAATTGACAAGGCAGAGTGAAGTTCAAGTAATATATTAATTTACATTGCATTCCAAATATTATTTTCAAATCAATGTGATTGTTTATACAGAGAGTTACCACTGCTCTTTTAGTTTCATCGGCCATTTATACTGATTGTTGTTACTGACCGCTAGCTCAAAGCAAGCACAAAAGATGTTCTGAAGTTCATCGTAGAAAGTGAAGCCTCCTTGCATGCGTTAACACGTTAACCTCATGCCGGGAATATTTTTACAGCCTAGGTTCTGCAAGCCTTGAGCACGGGACGTTCTTCAGCATCAGTCCCAGAGGTCGCTACTCATTTGACAGCTCCCATCGTACCATCAGTGCTGAAGATTAGAAGGTGAGAAAGGTCTAGTTCCTACCCGGGCTTTAGTCATGGATTAGGTAGCACGGTATGAATTGCTTTGGTGGACGACTCAAGGTTAAGACTGAGATGTGGATCACTCATGAGGCTTCGGCTGGGTGGGGAAGGCAGAACAGATATCTGCCTGGACTCTGAAATTTTCAGCTGTGTTGTCTTACGTTGTGTGGTATCCTCTGAGTAGCTAGATTAACATGGAGTCAGTTCCCCAAGACTTGCACAGCTGTGTTTGCAAGCCGAGCTGCTGAAGTGTGTTGCGTGTGTAAGCGACTTTACTTGCTGACTCTGTTAACTTGAAGGGAAGTGTCTGCGTGAGGAGGTTACTGTCATGCTACGGAAACCTCGCTCTTGCTAATCAAAATCCTGGAAGAAACTTCATTTTTTAGTGTAGTGTTGTCATGGTAACTCTGATTCCAAGTGCATTTATTTCATAAAAATGAAGACAGCATTTCTGGTAATGTGACTTTATGGGGTTAATGGCGACCTATAATGAGCGGTTAGTGGTAATAAGTCTGGAAAGTGCAGCCAAGAAAAGGGAACTAAGGCATGAATTGCTTCTGGCACTGTGATGTATACTGCAGCGGCAAGAGCTTAACACTAAAAAGCAAAGCAATGCCTAGAGTTATCTACGCAAAGGCAGGCAGGTACATCATACTGTACTTCACAGATTGTATACTGCTTTATAAAGGAGCTGTTTGTTTGTAAGGCTGTGTTAATGAAAACTGTTTAAAAGACTCAAAATCTGCACATCAGCTGTGTCTATTGTATATCATGTTGTCTCCACAATTAAAAAAAGATTTTAAAAACTTGGTAAACAAGCTCCCTAGCGACATGCTCCGCTTTTTTTGCTTTCTAATAGAACCTGATCTGCCACACTCATTTAAAACTGGACAATTAGGAAAGAATTACTAGTTGGAGTATTCCAGGCTGATTGCTATCATAATTTCATGATGACATGAAAATTTCTGTATTTGTAAACTGCAGTTTCTAATCATCATATTTGAGAAGCTTTAGACTATGACCTGTGTATAACCGATGCAGTAGCAGCTGTCTGAATTTGCACACACAACACTCTCCCCCCCCCCCCCCCAAATTGCTGAAAGTTAACTATTCTGCTGATTGCAAAGGAGATTTTCTACCTTCAAATATTAAAATTTATCATTGTGAAATTACTTCAGTTTTAAGTAATTTAAAAAAACCAACCAAACAATGAGGGCTAGCCGTAAGGGATTAACAATCCATGATCATTAGCATGAGCAGAAGTGGAAATTGTGAAATGTGTATGAATCAGTGGTTTATGTTTGACTACCTTTTCTATGGTTGGACCTAAATTATCTATTAGAGTATGCTGCTGATCCATTTCAGAGCCTGCAGCAGTGGTTTCTTTGCATGGAAACGAAAATGTGGACTGGAAGAAAAAATGGGTATAACTTCTATATATTTGACCCGGCGTAGCACTGAGGCTTGCAGCTGACAAAGGCAACCAGAAAGTGCTCCCAGGTCCAGTAGTGCAGATCCAGCATTATGTCTTCAGTGTGCAAGAACATTATATTAGTATTATAATATGAAATGTACGGATACAAATGAAAAACAAGAAGTGCAACTTTTACAAAATATTATTCTGAATCATTGTATATACATTATACACATTATACATGGATTTTATATGTCACATGTCTCCAAGTTTAGACACAACAGTTCAAGCAATGTCTTTCTGTGTCATTCTTGCATCTGTATTACATTATTATTCTGGATTAAAGAAGAAATTATGTACGGGATCTTGTTTAACAAAACTATACTAAATACAGTGCCAGTCCAATTTAGATTTTTCCAAAAGGCTGGGGCAGAGAAGGATTATTTAGAAATTTACCAGACCAAGGCTGAAGATTTGCCAAGTAAAATAGCTGTATAACAAAGGCTAGAGTGTATCATAAGAATACTCTTTAGATTTATAATAGTTACATGATGTGCTTATGTTTTTTTTTTTAAGGAGAAACAATTACACAAATCAAACAATTCATTCTTTTTAGTCCCATGGTGCTTGCATTGCAAATAAGGAGGGGTGCTGGAAGTGGAAAATATTCTATGTTTGCCTTTTTTTTAAACAAACATTTCTTTTCAAAATGAAGGTTATACAACTTGCATAATTTTCAAAAATAGAGATGAAGAGTTAGAGTTGAAGACAGCTTGGTCCCTGAGTAAATATCTGGAAAACAACTAAAATCTATACAGTTGTTCCCAAGGCCACCTTTCCTCATCACTATCAACAGACACATTTATTTTTCAGTTGTAGGCACAAGCCACCACCAGTAGAGCATAATCCTTAAATTGGCTCATCATCATTCCAGTTCAGGCCAGGGCTTTAATTAAAGGGCTCCTCCTGTTATATACCATTGAAATGAATGGAAACCTATCTGCCTTTCTTTTGGTTATGGACCTGCTTATGCTCTATGTCTTGTACATCAAAACATTTTCAATCAGTGTAGAAACCCTGTAACAAAGATGGATTATCATGATACGTAATCGTTTCATAACAAAGTGGGACATTTAGTTGGTCTGTTGTTTGCAAGAAGTGGTTGACTGCCGGTTTCCTTGAGTTTCTGTCCACTTGGAGGTGTCAGTAATGCTGGAGCAGAGAGGTGATGAGCAGCTCCTTTCAGCTGATGAAAGTTATTAATATAGCTGGCAATCAGTAGAGTGATCTCAAGAATCTATAACAGGAACATACAAAACTCTCTGAAAAATACAGTGATGTGTTTTGACTGCTGAAAAAATAGCTAACTTTCTAGAAAGTGACAGTCACCATCAACTGGAAAAGTACTTGTACTTTATCAAACAAATTAATGATGGGGAGAGAGGAGATGCCTAATAGAGCTTTCTTCTATCGCTCCTTGCCAATAATGTAATGTTATTCTCATCAGTATGCTGGATACTTTGTCTTCCACAGTCTTCAGTGATTCAAACAGATTGTTTCTTTCACTTTGAGAGAGATTTTGAAGTCCGAAAGATGACGCTTTTAGAAAAAACTTTCATGATGTGTTCCCTTAATTTTGCTAGAAAATATCTAGTGCTCAGAGAGCTAAAGACGCAGAGTAGATAAAAGGAATAAAGACTTCTGGGAGCTTTTTACCATATTTTCTCTTTGCAATCCACAACCTTGCCTATAAGGGCACAATCTGAGGGAAACTTGAACAGATATATTTTACTATGCTTACTTGTATGAAGAGTCATGTTTTAACCCAAATTTAGATGTGCAATTTTGTATTCTGTTTGATAAATTGTTCTAACAGCAAAAGACTTCAGAATCTTTGTTTTTTTAAAAAATACAGTCAATCTTACCAGTGAAGGAGAGAATCTAGATTTAAAAAGAATGAACAGTTTCCTTACCAAAGGTAAAAAAAATCCTAGGATTTTTAAGAAGTGACTGATCTTTCAGATCTTGTGTTCTGAGTTCCACTGTAGAACACAAATGTACCTTCTTAAAAATTATCTCTGGTGCTGATCAAGCGAACAGACTAGTTTTTAGGTACTGCATATACGTCCTGTCCTTAATAGCCTTCTTTGTCCTTCTATGAAAAATTTGGAATGTTATAGACAGGGACATGAAAAGAAAAGGAACACATCAGTATTGTCACTGCTAGCTCTTATATTACTAGTTGTTTCACTCTCTAAAACCATCTGGCAAAAGTCAATAATCTGAGAATGCTAGGAATAAAGAAGGTGTTTCATCTTTCACATCTGTTAAGGATTACCCACTAGAAAAAGTAGAAAAGTAGCAGATGGTGGAAAACTGTTTCAGGTAGTATACCAACCTTTGGTTTTGTCATGGCAAAAAGGTGTTTTTCAGTTGATTTGTCCTTTGTCTGAGCATTGTTAACAACCAACATAAAATCATCTTGATAGCCTCCGAAAGTCATCAGACTCTTATATGTATATGTAACTGTTAATCGCTTAAAAAAGAAAACCAAAAAAACCAAAACACAAAGCTATAAGCAGGACAATGGAGGAAAAGCAGATAATGACAAATACTTCTTTTAAAAATATAATTACACATGTATTTTTCAAAATGTTGTTGTTAGCCTCTTACGAATCTTGAAATTAATTGTAGATTTTGGG
This sequence comes from Platalea leucorodia, assembly GCF_965183815.1. Lineage (NCBI taxonomy): Eukaryota > Metazoa > Chordata > Aves > Pelecaniformes > Threskiornithidae > Platalea > Platalea leucorodia. The sequence goes on along the minus strand of NC_138825.1, from coordinate 30,108,665 downwards.
ATAGCTTCATTCAGACCTTTGCTATGAGGAATTTCCATTGCAGATGATAACTCTTGTAAGTTTGACCTCTGTTTCTATTCCAAATTAATTAGATCAAAGATATTATAAGCAGGTTTCAACTCAAATGTGTAATTCAATTTACACAAGTCTTGACTGACTTTGAGAGAAGTTAATCTTAGGAATTCCATTTGAAATCGAAGCAGTGTCTAAATAAATTAAATGGCAGAGTATGAGACATCTAAAGGAATTTAACCCCAGGACTTCTTTTTGTGCAGTGATGTAGTTTACATGCACACAAATGAAATTAAATTCTGTTCTCTTTTTTTTTCACATCTCTGATGAAACATAAATGCTTTCAAGTCTCCTCTGCTTTCCCTGTCTCGGCTCTTATTGTTCAATGTTCAACACCACACCAGTGGCCTTTGAGTCTATGATTAGCATTTAATTTATCATTACAACTCATATTAATGTGCTGCAGATGTCCACGTTTAAAATTCATCGGGAGATAATATCTGTACAACAACTGACTTAACGTCCTTCGGTTACTAAGCCTCTTTTTGCCCTTATTTTGAAATAATGTTTTCTCTAACTACCCCTTGCAACATCATTTCTGATACCCTTGATCCTTCCTACAGAAAATCAGAATATTCCCTGGAAACTGAGCATTTCTTGAATGGCAAGTAAGGCCTGCCGATATTGTAAACTGGCAGTGCTCTGCAGAAATGCCATAGCTAGCTCTATGAGTCGATAGTGTTCATAGAGCTTTCTGCAGTCTGATGCAAGTTCCTTTTGCTTGTTCTCTGAACAGAGCTGCTGTTTGCTCTCATGTTCTTTGTTTTATTATTTCTTTAACTGCACAGAAACAAAATGAAAAGGTCCATATCAGTACAATTATAAAGTTGAGATTTTAATTTTCTGATATTCAATATTAGCACTTGCTAATAGCACCATGCCTTCTCTTTCTTTGCAGGATATAAATTAAAGCAGGGATCTTCTCAGGCACTGCTTTTTTACACTGATTACATGACTCGCTTCCTGTGAAAACTTTTATTGCAAATCAAAGAAAAATCAGAGCCTAAAATGACATAATTAAATAACACTGGGTTATATTACCTACTATTAAACAAAAATAATACAATGAAAATAACAATCTTTTAAAGTAACTGCTCTTTGCAGAGTGTATGTATTATGAATAATAATGGAAAATGAAGTCTCCAGGAAAAGAAAATTAATGTTCTTGTAAGAACTGTAACTATGGATCTCCTGACATCTGAATGATTAAAACATTAACATTTCATTAAAAGATATAAAAACTGTATCTGATAAACAAAAATAAATTCTGTGCAAAGAATTCATTACTTATTTCTATTATTAGTGCTACTATAATGATGATAACATTAAAGCGTTTTGAAAGGAATGAATTTTTGCTTTAAGAGAGACTAGATAACTTAGCATGGAAGGCTAATGCCATCTTTTATGTAGTATGGTGACGAATCTCTCCATATACTCAGTATTAAAATCTACTTTGACCAAAATTAAAAAAGGAATTTCACTTACCATAGAGCTGTAATCTAGGATGCTTATGCCGTCTTCATGTACAGCAAACCATATGAAGGACTTCTCAACTGAGGATGTTGCTAGAGGCTACAAAGAGAAATGTTCTTTGATTACTACTTCAAAATGAGGCAATATGTAAATAATTATTAACTCTCAGCTATTATAGAGCTCGCTCTATCCACAGATCTGAGATTTACGCTGGGAGGGAACTGATGTAAAGGAATTGAATTAGCTGCCCAAAGCCATGTAGGCGGCCAGTGGCAGAACTATGAACTCAACCTAATACTCTCGAACCTCCCCCGGTGCTTAGTCCAATAAAATGTATAGTATCATTAATAAAATAAAAAAAAGGTCAGGTGATTTAAAGTTTGTTCACTAGCACATATGTCTACATACACAAAGAACAAAGTGCTGATACTAGTGGTTTAAGAGAAATTGAGAGAGGCCAGCACAGAAGGGAGTGCTCTAAATACCCTTAACAACATTTAGTGTTCCTGCAAGGTTCAGTCTCCGTAGCCGGTTAATGATGCTTTTTCAATATTCTACTAGTTACCAGGTAAAAAAAAGTCTGAAACAAAAAGGATGTCATCTCAAACTAAGATACAAGAAAATTAAAAGATACCACCTAGATTAATAATGTAAAACAAGCAGTAAGTGTATTGGAAAGTTACTGTTATGGTATACTTAGTACTATGGCTGTTACATTTCACCAGTATATGGCTTAAACAATTTAGTAATTTGACAAGAGATTGAATCAGCACATGTATAACACACTCATTTTCAACAAAAAGGTATTACTATTTTCAAATTATATTTATATTTAAAAAGAACCACCACTCAAACCCAGTAAAGTTTCTTACTTTTGCTGCGAACAATTTAGCACCAAAGAAAGACCATTTTCTGGCTACAGTGAGATAAATGCGCACACAGTCTGCAGCACTGTGCCCCCGGAGAGCCATCCATCTTGTAGACAATCGCTGACAAAGCTGTCTGTTGAAATGAAATATGTAATTTTGTTATTGAAAGGAATTTAAATGCTTACCCATAGTGAGTTTAATGAGCAAAAAAAAATCCATTTGTTAAAATGATAATTTAAGTTAATACAACAGCTATCACTTATACAGTATTAAATAAATCCGAAATGTCATTTAATATTTTTATGCACATGAAAATTACAAAGTATCTTCTAATTTCTGCAACATTATGATTAAATATTGATGTAGCAGTTGCAGCATAAAGGGAAAAAGTCTAGTACAGCTTTTAATGCATCTCTACAGATGATCAATCTACCTTTATCAGTTCTCAACAGCTATGCCAGTTGTCATTCCAAAAATCCATCCAGCTTAGCACGTATCTTTACCTGTGGCTAGTAACAGAAGTGGAAGATACAGTTTAACACTACTCTTTTTTAGTGTATCTATCTGGGCACCGCTACCAAAAAGGGTGCTTCTGATGTATGATGTGTTCACACTGGCTCTTTTCTTTTGTGGCCCCATGGTGAGTTGGTTCAATAAAATGATCCTATGGAAAACTAATCCTCCAAAAAAACCCCCAGAATACCTTTCTAGCATATTGACTTGCAGGAATGACTCACCTGGCAGCCACAAGATTATTAGATGCAGCCCAAGAAAAGGGAGGGGGAATGTATAGTAAAGGGAGATCTCTCACTTGCAGCTTACTCTTACGGAAAGTTTATGAAGTCAGACTGCATCCTTAGCAAAAGAATACAAGAAACAGGGCAGGTATAGAGTGATGCTTTCCCTGACACGGACTCCCAGCTCTGGCAATTGGTAGTTTAGGGAGTACTTGGAACAGTTCAACAGGTGTTTGACTTAATCCTCCATGAGTTAGTCTAATCTAGGACCTGTTATACTTTGTTCTTTGAAATTAATTGCATAACTTTCTATTTGTTGGGCATATACTTTTGAATGTCCCTATTATCTTCTGATTATGTAATAATGTTACTTTGTGCATATGATAATAGCTTTAAACTTTCTCAGCCCTGTAGTGAAGAATGAGGAAAACATTTCTATGTTGTTTATTGGTCTTCAAAATTGCTATTGGAATGACTTTGGATAATTTATTACACTCTTCTGCTCTTCTTTATGTTAATAGGTGTTGACTGAAATGACTTGCAGATTATTCGTTTTAAATTAAGTGATACCTTACTAGCAAGTCCACTAGGTTAATGTATTGCCAATTTGACTGGCTGCCAGTAATTGCACATTTGAATAGCAAACACTCAGATCAGATCCTCATTTTCTTCAGTAGTTCTTTAGTCTGTGCACAGACTTAATTTAGATTTGCTGAATAAGAAAAATAAGAATTTCAAAATCCCTGGGTTTTGTAACACTATGTAGTAACTTGTACAGCTTTTGCTGGAATGCATGCTTAATGATGGTCCTCTGTTTAGATTAGAAATATACAGAGGGAATGGATAATTTAGCAAGAATCTGAGTTTCAAACAAAGGTTTAGGCAAATATGACATAACAGTCAGTTGTACTTAATGACAACTTAAACCTCCTCATTTCACTCCTAGATTTTGAGAGAGTATGAATCACAAAATACGTCTCACCTTAATTGTTCCTCTGAACAACCATGCCTGTATCTCTTAGGGTAGAATCTCTCCAAAACTTGTTTTAATGTTTGATTGGACTTGGACTGGGAAGTGACTTGCCCTGCTGGAGTTGAGAAAGGCCGTTCAAAATCTCCAATCTCTACCTAAGGGAAAGACCACAAAGAAGAAAATTTTTTGTTACTCCAGAGTAATTTTCTAGTTGGGTATTATGAGCTATCTTTCCCTCTGTCTTACAAAGTATGAAATGAAAAACAGTTTGTCAATTAATGTATATTTTTCACTGATATAAAAGTCATGCAAGTAATGTTATTTTTCTTATTTTATATTTACCATGGAAAAAAGATAAACTTCATGTATAAATTGTACAAATACAATACTTACTAGTTCTGCTCTGAGATTGGTAGATCTCCAATTTAGATTTATTGAGGAACACCATCAAATAACTTTCTCAATAACCTTCCCTTGAGCCTTTAGTTTTTTAAAAATAAAACAGATCTTATCAAGACCGTGTCTAGTAAAGGATTCTTAGGCTTTCATTAAACAGCTCTTACTTTGGTGTATTAACTTGCAGAAATCACGTAAGGAATAGTGAATGAAGAAACAGTACATGATTACATGATATTTAATCGAAGTGGGCCTGACTGTGTAGGAGGTAAAGCACATTTTATCCGTACTGGTGCCAACAGCAGCATACACTGTAAAGCACTTCCACTGAAGTACTGAGTTAGCCTTACACAACGAGTCCAGCCCAGTCCATTTCCTGCGCTATTGTGTGTAAAAGGTGGAGGTCACCTGACTGTCAAGCCGTTCTGGACCAGTTTCTTTATTCAGGTTTTTTATCTGTAAAACTGCTGTGTGAATCATTAATGCACAAGGATTACCTGAGCTAAAAGAGCTGTCAATTCCATCGCTAGTTCTTTGTTCACGGGGAAGAGTCCATTGACTATTTGATCATTTGTCTGATATACTAGCAGCAGCTTCTCTCTCTCTGTCTCCCCATGGACTTGAACTGAAAAATAAAGCCTACAGAAAAGACAGAAAGTTATTAAATAAAGAAGATAGGGAAATGCATTAGCCCTGAGGATTAGCAGTATCTGCTCTGAATGTGACATGTTTACGTCAGCTTCAAAACACATCAGCAGAGCAACACTTGTACTTGAACCAGTGAGCAAATATTTAATTTCAGTCTTCTGAGTTGTGTTGCTTTTTTTTTTTTTTTTTGGCAGCCCTGCTCACCTCTTGAGAACTAGAAAAAAGTAACTACAGGGTTTTTTTATAAATTCTCCAGTTACACGTATTTACTATTTTTGTTGCAAGCTTTGAGTCAGCCAATATTTTTCAGATGAAGAAACTCTGCATAAATTAAAAACAAATCTTGGGACAAGGCAGAGATGTTATACTTGCTATACAAACCTATTTTTGTAAGTAAGGCGGACAGTCCTTGTGCCTTCACATTTCCCAGGGTGTTGTTCTTTGGAGGCTTGCTCCCATTTTGAAATAATGTCACAGATCTAGAAGGAAAGCAACACAAAACTGCATTTGCCCCGTATTTCTCTTTGAAAAAACCTTTGAATGGAAATTGTCTACTTATTTTAATATCCTTTACCTATTACATATCAGAAACATACATAGCTTGAATTTTTAAATTTACTGAAAGACAACTTTACTTGCATTTCTTAGTTGGAGCATTTAATAATTAACGTTTTTGTTGTTTGTTTATCCTGCAACACACACACTACCTCTGGAAACAAGCCATAACATGCTTATATGGAAAGGCCAGGTACTTGATTTAGCAGCAGCCAATGAATGTGTAATTATACAGAATGAGTTGTTATATAATTAATCAAATGCCTTTGATCTCTGACTTCTCTTTCTGCTGCACGCTGGAGTTTTTCAGGTCCTTTCTAGTAACTGCTATAAAGTTTGTATGAAGTTTGTTATAAAGCACAGCAAGAGTGGTTCACAAGCGGCGCAGGCGGGTAGGTGGGCAGATGGGGAGGAGGTGGAACGGAGGTACTGGCAGCCCTGCTGGGCTTCATGTCACCGTTCCTTCATAACAGAGCCTTCCTGGAAGCAGTAATGTGACCAGCTTCTGAAGTTGCATTTACCAAGAAAATAAGTACATTTTTTATACATTTTGTTTTTCATATGGTAATTATTCCAGTAGGGGAAGAGAGCTGATCATGATGACCCTGCTTTTGTTTGTCACTAAGGCCTGGTTGTACCACACCCTGTAACTCAAAGCGCAGCTGTGAACATTGGCCGAAGGGTGCAAAAGAACCACTTGACAGAAGCACAAAAAATTCATTATTCATTAGTTGCTAAAAAGCTTGAAAAATATCTAATATTTTATTAATGTATAGATTATATTGCATTTTGCCAATCTTTACTGCAAAGAATTTAATTCTAGCAATAGAGTGAACTAAAATTCAGATTTCAGAACAGTGATAAGCCAAACATTGGAAATTTCCTGAACTGAACCCTAATTATTCTGTATTTAGATTAGGAACTCTTTCTTTTTTTAGTTCCTCAGGATCTCCACCCCAGTATGAATGACTTTGGACCTCAAATGGCCATCTTTTGGAGCTATACAAGAAATGTTAACTGAAATCTCTGAATGCATCTTGGACTCCAATTGCTTTTTAGTTTTAAAGGACTGTGATTAGTACCAGCTTACTTCTTTTTAACCCAGCTGCTACTTCTATGAATAATATCAGTCTCCCAGACAAAGCTTTTAAATATAGTTCACTGAATGAATTTCAGCAATTGAAAAAGCAATGGGTTTTGTTAATCTTTCCTTTTTACGTTATGAGGAAAAAAACCTAAAGACAGTTTTCAGCCTGAAAAATATTTTCCTTTACATTGTCTGAAGAGAGCTCTGTAAAACGAAGATATTTTGTTGTTTTATATGCAGAGCTCATTAAAGGCTTTTGTTTACCTTGATGTTTCCTTGAAGACAGTGCTCTATATCCTTGCCAGAGGGATCATCAGAAAACAGTGCAAATCCTGACTGAGCTGGTTTCCTCATTCCTGTATCCTGGTTCAGGGTGTTCAGAAATTCCTCCACTGTGGTAGAAGCATCAAACCCAACAACCTAAGAAAGCAGCCAAAATGTATTTTGCTATCAAACTTATTAGAAAAACCCACCATCTTACCCCCTCCTCCTCCCCCCCAAAAATCTAAGATATTGAGGGATAATACCTCTAGAATAACAGTGGCAATGTAAGACCCATTCCATCCTCTCTGAATAACTTTTTGTCATTGGAAATGAAAAAAATCCATAAAGGGTTTGGAAAAGATTCAAGATCTCCACATGGGAAGTCAATTTAATGGAGTTTTTCTCCATCCAAAAATTGACGAACTTTCCAACAGATTATACCTTACTGCATTTTGTTTATGAAACCAAAGTCACTATCAAAAAGCTTCCAAATGTAGTATTTTTGGTTTTCTTTTCTTTGTTTATACTGGTTTCTTTGCACTTGCTACACTTGAATTTCTGTTACAGAATTTATATAACAGAAAGCAGTCTAGTAGCTGAGCTTTTTGTGACAAATACCACTTGAAAAATTAAGAAAATTCATCAATTCAGAAGGGTATTTACTGGCAGATCTACCTTGGCAAATCCAAAATATTTTGCAAGTGTTGCTCTGTCACTACTATGTAGGCCAGTAATATAGAGAGCCTTCTAAGTTTTATTTTCCCAAATCTGAATTTTTGTCTGTTGTTATTAGTATTAAAGCATTTTAGCAAGAGATTGCAAATGGCTTTTATACAGATAGTAGTTGCTGATGTTCATGTCTATCTATTTTGAGGGTGTTTTCCTGTCTTTGATATGTTGAAGGCCCCTTACCTCTTTTTTGTAAAGAAATATCTTGAAAAAGGATCTTGGACTTCTATTTTGGGCTCCTCAGTGGTTGGAATTAAAAAAAAAAAATCTGTTGAATCTAGCTTTAGAGAGGAATACAAGAGTTTTCAATACCACTATAACTCGTTATTTGATCCCACTGAAGTAATTTATTTATTTAATTACAATTTTCCTACTCCTTAAGTATACATTTTTGAGCAATAAATAACTAGTGAGCAGTTATTCCTTTACTTCTTCAAACTTCAATTTTGAAACGTTTTAGGATGATTTAAATACATGTTAAATACATGCTGTTTTTTTCTGTTTTACCAGGAAAGCAGTAAGCAATTAAAAAACTTAGAGGGAAAAAAACCCCAGAGTTGTTCTGTGACCTGAAATGAAAAGTTTATTCGATATAGTTTTGATTTCATATAAAAACTTGCTTTCTGTCTAGGAATACTGTGAATTGTTAAAAAACTCTTTTCAGCCAGCTCTCATGGTTAGAAACACAAACCAGGATATGAAGCAGTATGCATGGAAGCCCACGGAAAGTTCCCTACAGGCTTTGACTGATGAGGTCCCAAAAGAGTTAAGAACGAAGCTGTGTTTGTTGTGTAACAAATATAGTTATCCTTCATGACTGATAATGGGAGTTACAGCTGTGGTTCCAGGCCCTCAGTGAGATATTTAACTTTCAAGATGTCTGATGAAAGGAAGTGGAATTTACTACCTTTCCCTGTTTTTCAGTCTAATTCATTCATCTGGTGGTCAGGTTAAACAAGAAACAGAACTTTAGTACTTCTCACTCTTAAGAGCTTTTAATTTTTTTTTCCTTTCTTTTAAAGATTTCTCCCAAAACCTTTAGTCTTTGTTGATGAAATCTGATTCAATTACCTTGTGCCTGCCATTGCTAGCACTGGCACAGGATGAAACTCGAACCATGTTTACCTTAACAATTACAATTCTGTTTCTGATATACTACTTCATGTATATGCTAATAGCAAGGGGTTGGGAGGTTAGATTTTGTGGTCTACCTGACATTACCTGATATATGCCATTCATGAAATGAACTGGAATACTGAAGGGCAGCGAATGGTGGTAAGGGTTTCTTAGAAGAGTGGAAAGGATTTCCATTCTGGAAGGTCTGGCTTCTCGGTCTCCGTTCTGCTGGGTACGCTCTACACATCGCTGACAATATATTGCATATTTCCCAAATTCAGTCCTGTGACAAAAAGAGAATTAAGGCAATTCTTGGGGACTGATTGAAAGGATAGTAAACTGAGTAAATCTCTCTGGGGGTGCCAAATGGGAGGAGCGCTCAGATTTCACTCTGCGAGATTTCCAATGCATTTTTCCATGTGGAATTATAAAGAGAATTAGTCTACTGAGACCAACAGAATTGTGCCAAAGAGTGTTTTGTGTAACTAACTGCCATATTTTGGTTTTCATGGTTTTGCAACATGCAGCCAGAGTTCCACTGCAGAGTATTGTTCAAAACAAAGGATAACTTTCCCAAGTGATGCACAGAAGTAACATGTGCTACATTTTAGTAGCACTGGAGCACAGTTCTACTCCAGTTTATTTTAAAACATATGTCTAAAGAGCTGAAATATTAAATAAAATACTGAAAATAAGGTACTTCAGAAAGACTAGTCGACTAGCTGGGTAATAATATTCAGGCACACCTGGAATCTGCATTCTTCTTTAAATGAAGTTTAAGAAGCCAAAGGAATGGGTGCTGGGGCAGAAAGAGTCCAACGCAGAGAGCCAAGAGCTGCAAGCCCTGGACAAAAGGAAGACATTCACCGTTTTAAACATCTTACAAAGTAAAACTTCCTGCTGTGGCTGCTGGCCAGCAGTGCAGCTTACTGTGCCAAGTCGAGTAACAGACAGCTGTAAATAGGAGTGAAAAAAACAAAACACAGAGAAGCTGAGTAAATAAGCATGTCATCTCATCGGAAGACCAAAATGCTCTCTTTCTATTTACTTGTGTACAGCAAGTTTCTTTTGGGGCTGGAGATGGGAAAGCAGATCAGTTTGTATAAAAAACAGTTAATACATAGGAAAAAAATACTAAGGCTGCAAGGCCAAGCACTAAGAAATGAGGAGAAGCCTGTGCAATTTCAATTAACCTCTCCTGTTACATTATGAAGCAACCCATAAGACATTTTCCTCCTACCAAGTAAATAGTAACTATTGAAAAAACAATTATTCAATATTTTGGTGTATTTTCATTGCTAAATATGTATCCATAGACTTCACTTAATACAGACCGCTCTCATGTACTCCAGATATACACTTACTAATGTTGCAACTACTTTTCTCACAATTATATCAATGCGTCATACTGAAATTTAGAAAATGGGGTTTTTCTGTCTTGATTTATCTGACCTGCCTGGTATTAAATAGAAATTTGACAGCACAGGCACAGATATTCCCTTTGATCAAATACCTGTACTTTGATGGAGGATAGCATCAGCTCTGTTTCAGGAAGACGCTGCAGTAGAAGCACGTGTGGGAGACTAGAGCATGAATTTAGGCCTTAAAAAAATATTGTGAGGCTACAAACATTTTACTGAATGTGTTAACCCTTAAAAATCATGCCAGTGGATTATGATAGCAACAGTTTATTCCCCTGTATCAGAGGGAAGGCCTTGCCAGTGGTACGAAAGTACCAGAGACGGATTATGGTTAGTTTAAATTCCATCAGCCCTATGTAACTTCAGTGTGTGCTAATTGACGTGAATGTGCTATGTCTGTTATAAAAGCTTTGTGGATGTCTTAGCGATGCACACATACCATACTGGCCATATCCACAACATGGCACTACAGCTTTTCTTCACACTCAGGCTATACAGACATCTGCCATGTGGTTTAGCCCACCAAGCTTCCTGATGCAGCCCCTCTCTTAGGAAAGATGCAGTAAAAGAGAATTAGGTTCTATACATGATGTCTTACTTAACACTTTACTTGAAGATAGCCCATTGTATGTCCAGCCTTTAAAAACAGCAGAGGCACAGATATACCCTGTCATCAAAAAAAAGTACTTTGATGGAGGATAGCATCAGCTCTGTTTCAGGAAGACACATTAGTAATAAGATATTATTTCAGGTTTTTATCTGATTTTAAGTAAGCAAATGCTACAGAAGTGTGGAGCCCCTTTACCACTCTAAACAGTCTGTGCTGTTGAAATAGGTACCAGTTACCTGTATCGGTCCTGCCTGGTTTTGTGGATGTCGACGTCTAGTCTGTTTAATAAGCTGACAACAGATCTCATTTTGAAGTTCAGGATGTGTGAGGCAGATCTGCAAAGCACTTTGGGCCAAAGATACATGGTAGTCAATGGCAGGAGAGTCAACTGCAGCATTTATAAACAACTGGCAGGTCTAGATATAAAATAATAAACAAGTGAGTTTGCATACAAAAAGCTCCAACAAATCTTTCAGATGTTCTGTGTAACAAAAGTGTGCTATAATTGCTGTCACAATTAGTCAGTTTACCAGTAGACTAAGAAACCCTGCTGGCCCTGCAAAAAGGGGGGAAAAGGGGCCAGAATGGATGAAAAGCTATACAGAGAGACTTAAGATAAAAACACCTCTTAAAAACACACTTTTCACTCCATATCTAATGGAGTGAGCTCTAGCAGGAGTTGCAACAGTTGTGGTGGGTAGGTGAGTTTAAGGACATGCTGAACATAGCTTATCCCTGTGCAGGACTTTAAAATACAAGGTGTGCAGCTCCCAGTGGCGGCCAGTGTAAAATGCTTGTGCGAGTAGTGTGCACAACATGGCAGAATACACACAGCTGAGAAAACCATAACTTAGAGCCATTTGTTTTACATCCTGGCTTGCACTGGTATTTTTACTGTGGGTAAGTATAAGCTTTCCTATCCTCAGTACTGTCTTAGGAAAGCCAGGTGTTAAGCATTTGTTGTGCTGTATTAGAAGAAAGCTTACATATCCCTCATTGCATTTACTCTATATAATACTTCGTGAATTTTCAAGGTATACAAGCAAAATACCAGAAATGGATGGAAGCCCAATCTGTTTCTAGTCTATCTGAAAATATGTGGATGCACAGGACTAATTTTTATCAGCAATGGAATAACTGAAACATGACTTGATCTGTTTCTAAATCAATTCCCTACCTGACTTTTAAACTGATATTTAGACAAATTTTCAATAAAGGTCATACAAGTAATCTCTTATTTATTTATTTTAGGCACGTGTCTGTGTTTTAAATTAGGTCTGAAATGCATTTCAGAAAGCGATTTCCAAATAGATATACATTTATTTTTATCAGAGAAGTACATTCCCTTTCAAATCTGCATGCTGCAGGACTGCAGAAAATAAGATGGATGTATTTCTTTAAAGTGCTTCAAACATTTCAGAGAAACAAGTGGGAAAGTTTGCCTACAAGTGGCTGTGACTGAATATATGGTGCTTGTCTTGAATTCCTTTCTAGATCCAAACCATTACATCAAAATTCTCCAGAGAGTTGATGCTTCAGGGAATTTGGTCTTTAGACTTGTGTAAGTTCTGTGGAGAAAGTTCATTTATCCAAGCTCCATGCCTTCCAACTTGTAATTTATTTCACAATGTACAGAAGAAGGAAAAACAAGATTTTATTTTGTCTCTGAAATAGACTTTATAGCCTGGCTATTAGTTAATGTTCAGGAGACGTTTTACCTGGGTGAGGGCAGGAGAGAGGAGAAAGAAGGTTAATGGCATTGCAGCATACACCTATCTGGCCTTTCACTGGGAAGGATATAAGATCTTACCGGCATACAGAAATTCTCAAGAAACTAGCTGCAGCACAGCAATTATGAACCATTATGTGTCTCTTAATCATACAGCCTTTTCACTACTACTGGGAGATATACATATGTGTATTTTTAAAGGTATATGAAAATCTTTAAAAGTGAATTAAAAAACCTGTTGTGAAATACTTTCAATAATTTTACTCTGTAATATTTTCTCTATTTATATTACTAGAATACCTAATCAGTCTTTTAAGAATAGCTACTTTATACGAAGAAAAGGTTTTCTTTTTATTAAAAAGAGCAGTAGAGTCTCTGCCTTCTGTCTCAATTTGAAATAATCCATGACTTGCTTAAACTTAAACTTTGCTTTGTTTTTTTCCCAATTTTTAAAATGTCTTGTAGCTGATTTAAATATATCTACAACAAAACTTTTGCCTACCATTTATTCTTCCTGAAATCAAATCGAAAAAATAATATTTCAGATACAGTTCTCTGAATACAGAGATCCATGCATGCTGTTAGGTACTTACAAACTTCATGACAAAATTATTACATCCATGATGGCTGTGGATTTTTCGACGAACTTGCACTTTATCAATAACCTCAGTAGAAAGGTCAAAAGTTGAAGTCTAAACTGTGCCCTGACAGCTAAAAGTGATCTCTTTACATTGGAAGTGATACTCTTTGGTGAGATAATATGGGGACATTCTGCTACTGTCCATTAGTTACTTCCACTAAAGGTAAGAGTAAACTTCTCTTTTCTTTTTCCTTATCTGTTGAACATCTCTAGTAAGCCAACTAATAGTCATTCTTTAGCTAAGAGTTAAAATAGTCAGTTAATAAAAAAGGCATCTGCTATGGTTTTACCTTAAATAATTTAATTGCTTCAGTTTGCAAGGCTTCTGATGGCAATGTTGTAAGAGGAGAAGCAATTCCTTCTTTGCTGTGGCAAAGGGTAGGATGTCTCCAAATCTGAGAAGCTAAACAGATAAAATATGTAGGTTTTGCAATTAATTCAGTTCCTAAGTACATTCAGTAAATAAGTGTTAGAAGATTAGCATGTTGAAACAAAAACAAACTTACTGGCATCGCCTTCCATATGTAATAATTTGCAAATAAGTTGTTCAAACTCAGATCCAACATTTACACTGGTACTTCCAGCTGCAACGGTCAGATGATAACACCACATGTCCTAAAGCAGAAAAACACATAGCAGCTCACTCATTCCATGTTGGAAGGAGCTGCTTCACCAAGATTTTGCTCTTAACTTGGGACACTGCCATAGGCTCCTGTTGAAGCCCAAAGGAGTTTGCCTTTGTTTGAATACACCTGTATTCACGGTCTCTATGTTGGACAGGGCTCTCTTCTGAAGTCTTTTACCCTCAGAAATCATGGCTAATTATCAGGGCATTCTTCCTTTCCTCTTCAGAAAGCTAACCTAAGTGCCTTGTTATCACTGCCAGATCCTGCTAACCTGGGGATAATGCCAGAAAGCAAAACGAGGCTTACAAGATTACTTGCGAACAATGAAGCAATAATAATAAAAATGGTTTTAACCGTACCTCTCATTTCTCCTTCACTTCAGTAGGGCAGTCTTCCTTACTGTTAGTCGTATCAGTGTAAATGGATAACAGTATCCCAGAACCTCTCAGGAAGGTCTGCTACAGGTCTGTCTACAAGTTAGTGTAATATGAGCAAAATTCTCCAATTACAGCATATTTGATATTCTGCACCACCTCCTTATGTAGGCAAGCCTGCTTATTTTCACCTATTTTAAAAAGGATTACCTACGATAGCATTGGTTTGCAGAAAAACTCTGATCGATGTTAATGAAGCAGGACCTTCTCCTCACTTCTTATACCAAACTACAAGCCAGATGACTTGTAGGTGCCCCTCCTTCTCCTCCTCTTTAACAAATATTCGTATCACAGCACCATACTCATAGACGTGTTACTGAAACTCAATAAAAAAGTCCTTTTATTACCTTCTCATGTTTGGATCCTATAAGAAGATAAGTGGGTCCTTGATCTTTGGGGTGGATAACAACAGTGTAATGTGTTGATAATAAACTGCGACCACTAGCCTCATAGTCTTCATCAGAATCGCATGATCTATCAACTTCTTCAACCTTCGCCTCAAAAAGCTTGATTTGACCAAGAGGAAACTAAAAGTAAATATCAGAAGTGGTGAGAGAGCAAATAGTTGCTTCAGTGCACACTAATTTTATATTTCTAATTCTACAAATAGAAAGAAAAACATGAACTACCATCAATACCCATTTGTATTTATTAATTTTCAGTCCTGCCAAGGAATGTCAGATAAGCCAGCTATTGCAGACAGCAGCAGGAGAATGGTATGTGCCAAAGTCTGAAAGTGAGATTTTAAAAAATTCTTTTCCAGGTCTGCTTCTATACCTAGTTAATGCAATAAATGTCTGTTAGGGCGAGAGAAGTAATTCTTCAGAGTTTCCACACCTGGTTCCAAGCAAAACTTCCCTGGGTCAAGCCTAATCTTATCATTTCAAAGGACAGCAGCGTAGTGTTGATGTATCTGTTTTGTTCATGCTATAAATTCACAAGGTAAATTTTTTGTGTGGTAGACCTTCTCAGCTGGTTTCATTCTTCAGTCTGATAGATCACAGTACTTAAGTCTTAAGTTGTATATGTAGCTATGATCATTTATCAGGAAATATTTTATATGAAAAGCCATTCCAAAGGAAATTTTCACAGAAGTAATTATTTCATAGTCATTATCAACAGGAAGGCACAACAAACACCAATACAGCATGCTGTTGTTTCTGTATTGTTTGTGATGTCTAGCAATGCTTAGTGATTCAGCAGAAAGAGAGGGATGTTTCCCTTTAGTAGAAGGATGGTTGGGCACTACAGTAACTAGCATCTTATTTGTGCCACACTCAAGTGTAAGCCTGAAGTTGTCTTGAAATATCCACAATGATGAAAAGTATATGAGGCTGACTCTTAGCTTCTCAATAATAGTGTTTAAAAATTGAAAATACAATACTGGAGAGTAGCTGGCAAGTTTGACTCAATCTAGGTGGGTTTCTTGAATAGTGATTTGATGAAGTGAGCAGTTAATAATATAATCGTTTTGAAGAAAACATCACATAGTGGTGACTCTTTATTCCAGTGCTCTCACTAGAAAGGCTTAAAGATGCATGTGGTGATTTGTATTTTCTGTGGTGCTTCTGAAGCATTCAACTTTTTGAACAAGATAAAATTCTGAGAATCAAGAGATGTCATTTCATATACAAATAGTCAAGACTAATTTATTCACTAAGTTTAACTAAATCACAGCTGGCTGATTTTTTTATTTGAATTCCATTTTGAAAGGAGGCCACTTAAATGGACTCCATGACTGTATTAACCACTGCAGATTGCGTAATTTGTTTCCGCACAGTCACATTCAGCTACAGCAAACATGTTTTTAATTAGCAAATTGTTGAGCATTAGAAATGAACAAGCTTTGGAAAACTTTTCATACTTGTTCTGCTTACAATCTGCTTACAAATTCTTATTCTACTACAAGCTAGCAAATTAGTTTCAATTTTGCTTTAAAACGGCAGCAAAACTTGTTCCAAATGTGAGGGAAATATTCACAAGAATCCAGCAAACTTCTTAGATGCTTCTAAAGGGCGTGCTAAAACACCAAAATCTTCAATGGTAAAAATGTATAAATTCAGATACTTTATAAACATAGAGATTTCTTCAAAGGAGAAAATACAAGTTAATTGTAATGTCTCTGTAAGATGAGCTAGAGAGTAATACTCTAGTAATTCGATTCCCCAGCCCTGTATTACACTTCTTTAAAGAGTAATTAAAATAAAACATTTTGATGGATAGTTACTACTATCTTACTCGTATAGGTCTAGAAATAAGGTTTAGTTGAATGTTTAAAAATGGCTAAAAAAGGAAAGGATAACAAAGGGAATAACTAGCTTTATACAGAGACTACAGATTACTGGGTCCAGTATGACTATTTGGCTAGATTAGAAGTAATAAATGAGATTTTCTGTATTTTTTTGAACTGTTATGGGTTATAATGGCTCAGTGGGCTGTTACCATTTTGTCAAGTGTCAGCAGTCTTACTAGAGCTAAGAAATAAGGGTATGAATCAAATATTCATAACCTCAGTGGTATTAACAAGAATTCTCGTAGACATTTCCAAAATTTTGTTCCTGACCCACCTCCATTAAAAAGATGTTTCTTGATGACAAAATGCAGTGCCTTAGGAGCAAAAGGACAGGTGAAAAGTATGACTGGGAGGTGTCCTTTGTCCTGTCTCTGTACGTAAATATGACTGGAAATATTAGGACTGACAATATTCAGAAGTATGGGTAGAGAACTAAAGGTCAGGCCCAATGTGGAAGAGGCAGGTCTTGGTCTTTCTTAGCTCCTTGTGTCCTACAGGGTATGGGATGCTGGGAGGTTAACTTAAAGCTGATTGGATCCCATTTCTTACTTTTCTTTCTCAAAGAGTATTTTCCCTAGGTTACAGAAATAATTTTCTCTTCCCTTTCTCTTGCCATCCTCCATCTCCATTTCTGTGCACCTCATCAGTTGTAGACAGTGAGATCCTTTTCTATAATTCTGATGGGGAGTGGGAAAAGATCCACCCCCCAGACACACATCTGCAAAGCAGCAAACTCTGCATCCTGTTAGCCTTTTTTTTTTTTTTGCCTTTCTTGCAGCACTGTGGAGGTACCCTGACATATCAAAGAACAGGATCTGGAAGTCAATTGAGGGATAAAAAGAACATTTAACTTCTTGAAACTTGCAGTCACTGCCCACTGCAAACATACATTAGAAAGGGTCAGCTTCCAGAAGTAGATGACAGCCGTGTCTTTTCTGATGAATCTCACATCTGTCAGAAAGGGAGACCTGAACTGTCAGCAAATCAGTGTCCCCCTTTGGCTGGCGATAAGAAGATGCAGAATACATATCACGTCCCATAGGAGAAGGAGACCAATGGGCGTGCCCTGGATTTCTGTCTATTAGATAGATATTCCAAGCTGACAATCTGTGGAGTCTAAATGTTTGGTAATCAAGATAAAATGGGCATGTGCTACCCAGGCCAATTTTACCTTAATAAAGCTGTAATTTATTGTTTAAAGTCTGCTTCATGTAGACTTCAATCTACTTCATGTTCTCTTCCATTCACAGAGAAAACAAGTCAGGGACCTACCTTGTCTTCTTGATTACGGAAATAATACAGAATTTTTCCAACTAGGGTACACCAAACTCTTTTGGAATATCCATGTTTCACCTGAAATTACAGAACATTAGGAAGAAGCACAGCCAGAGAAATAAAGACTACATTTCACCATCTCTGAACTTTGGTGATGTTGGGAATAAATGCCTTGGCTCAAATTCCTTTCCACATTACTAGACAAATAATTAAAACTGCATAACTCTGCTAAGGGCATAAGAATTAAAGCATTAGATGCTGGTCCAAAGCCCACTAAAGCCAATTTGAGTTTTTCATTTGGCTTTGGATCAGGTCTAAGGTAGTGGAAGCTGAGGAAATGAAAGAATTGAAAGAGAAAAATTCCTTTCATACAGTATTTTTATTTTCTTGAAATAATCTCTCCCAGTGAATAATACTGAAAAAGAGAGCACTCCGCTGAAATAAGTTAGGTCCGTTAGCTACTGAAACATGCATGTGTCAAAGTACCGTGCTGAACTAGAGTACCACTGAAGTGCAAATGGAGAACTCAACACGGGAACTAATAAATTAAAAAGACAAAAAGGAAAACCAAATCAAATCAAACAACCAGAATAAAAATATTGCCCAAAGTAGGTGAGTTGGTAGTCCTGCATTGTTCACATTGTAAAGTACTGTGAAAGCGAATACATGTCTGTTTTGCTTGTATTTATTTTATTGCAGAGCCATTTTAATCTAGATACTATTCTTAAGAAATATGGAATAAAGCAGTTTGGGGGAAGAAAAGTGTTCCTACCTTTGTAAGTAATCCTTTCATGGTTGGCTTGATTTCAGGCTGTATGAAAAGTGGACTGGCAGCCTGGATTTTAAGAACATTCTGTAGTACTTTGATCCATTCTTCTAAGATGTTGGGAGAATCTGCAGTCAAGTAGTATGTTCGTTTTTCTGTGGTCAGCTACGTAGTAACAGAAGAGTCTTGAGCTTCAAGAACATACATTTGACCCCACAGTGTGGGGGATGTAACATACAGTACCCAGTGTAGTTTCACAACTTTAGGGGGGTTATTTTTCCCAAATCACTTTTCATTAATGAAACATTTGGTGGCCAGGCAGAGCAGACAGACCCATGCCGTCTAAGGCTTTGTCTGAAAAGTTCCAGGACAGCAGAGTTGAGAAAACTCAATTTATCTCCTTTCAAACAACTTCTCTCAACCCTAGTGGCTGGCCTCAAGAACACTCTCTTTGTTTATATCTCATATGTGACTATCTATCCTTTGTAGCAATGCAAACAAGACTAGGTGTAGTCCTTTCTAGAGTTTCTATAACTGAAATGATCCTTTGGTTTCAAACAAAAGGCACTGATTAATTCCAAGTCCACACTTGGACTTCCAGTCCAATAGGGACTGGAACAAGGGGGTGGTTTTGGGGATGGAGGAAATAAATATCCGCTGAAAGACAGATGAGAAAAGCAGGCACCTGAATTGTTTGTTTTCCATCACCCCTTTCAATGTGGCTGCATGCATTTAGCTCAATTTGACCTTGAGGTTTTCGAATGACATCACTCTGTATGGAAAGAATGGAAAAGGAATATTTTAAATCTACCAACAAATAGCAATAAATAATGATAGAACTCATTTAAACATTAATCTTGATAAATACGTCCTAGTTAGACATTGAGTACCTTGTACACCTCTTGAGGGACTGAGTCATGAATCACTCTTTAACAGCTCAGACACCAGGAATGCATTTCTTTTCCTTCTAGCAGCCCTAGATTCTCAGTAAAAACAACTGAATATTAAACAGCAAATAAATAAGTTACATATACTTACTGGAGATTTGTAGTATAGTAATTCGCCTCCTTTAAGCACAAACCACCGTCGTTTCCAGGTCTTTACTTTACCACCCATTTTTAACAGATATCCAGATTTTTCCAAAGGTTCCTGGTTATTTAGAAGTTAGATAAAAAGTAGTTAGGTACACATATATACCTATACCCCTCAGAGATATGTATAAATACACACACACAGAGATATTTTAATGACTTAAAAGCATGCTAAATAATAATTACAGTATTTTATGAGACTTTCTAGTCCAATTACAAAGTTTTTACAAGCATCAATTAAGACAAATGCCATGCACGTGGGATAACTAATTAATATCCCTACTTATAGATATACTATATGAAGGAGAGTAAGCCCAGAACTATACAAAAGAATAAAGAATATGATGATTCCTGATTTTACTTTCTGATTATTTATATTAAACAAGGAACAAAATGAATACAATGTGAATATATATTTTTTCCCAACTTCAGGGCCTAACCTGCAGATACAGAGCAGTGTAATTCAGAGCTCCACACAGACATACTTTTAGTGTGTACACTAAACAGATTTCACAGTTTTGCTCTGTGAAGAAAGCTTAAAATAAATTATCTTCGTCACCAGGCAGTCAATCCACTTGTATGTTAAGACAGTAACTACTAACACAGGCCATTAACTCCCAGAGACAGACCAATGCCCCACAATGGTTTTGTTTCTTTGACCTGTCCTCGCATGTTGCTCTACTTATGGTTTCTCTGATGCGTAAAGTTTTCCCTGTATGAGAAAACTATAGAAACATATTACTGCACATAGATTTCTACTGATGCCTCCAACTCCTTCAGTGGAATGCCCTTCTGTTTCCCTGAATATTCAAATAATAATTTTAAGCTGATTTTAGTATTCATATGCAATCTGATACCAGATCTGGTTCCTAGAAAGGAATATCTTAATTGTCTTCTGGAGTTGTCTACCTATTTCTGTTCATTATATAGCAAGCTCAGAATTGTCCTCGACTTTCCTTCAATCATTACAGTCTTACATGGCTAACTTATGGTTGGTATATTTAGCTATTTGTACTCATAAGGCAGTCTGTGAGTCAGCAAGACTGGATATAGAGATTTGGTAGCAGCCTTTGAACATAAATATACACATAGCACCACAGGTACACTTCTTCACAGAACTTCAGTACTCACATTTTTTCCATTATCACTAGATGAGGAAGAGGTCTTAGGAAGTTTCTGCTCTGGCTCTGAATAGTCTGTATCTACTGAATACGCATCTGGAGGAATAGCGTAGTCACTTTCTGAGGTCACAGAAGACAGAGACACACCTGCGTTAAAAGAAGAAAGATGTTTATTTATATTTTTTTATTACATTAGAAACAAATGAGCTCAGAATATCCATGCAGAAAGAATATCTAAGTAGGATCTGCAGGCAAACACAAGTATCAACATAAATCCATGAGGAACCAACCGTTTTTTTAAATATCAGCATATCAAACTATTAGCACAGTGCTAATACCTGAATCCCATTTTCTTCATAATTAAACAGAGTTTAAGTCACTTGTGAATGAAACAACAAATAAAAGTCTTCTGTATATTGTCACTTTCTGTTATATTACTACAGCTTTTTTATGGAGGGAGTTAGTGCCATGCATCATACTCATTCTCTAGAAAAAGAATACAGGATCTTTAATTAAACTAAACAACTTTCCCCTTCCCCTTTCTATCATTTGCTGTGGAATCTGGATTTCTCATGCTTATGTACTAAGAAGCTATGCTCAAGATCTGCTATATGTTGAAGCTGTAGGTGGCTGTCTTTATTTTGTGATTAATATGAATTTTTATACTGAGGTTTTCTAAAAATCTGAACTCCATATTTCAGGATTTTTTTGAGAGTTTATTAGCTTTAATCCTGGAAAAAAAAATGCACTGTGTTTTCAATTTCAGTGAATCAGCAATAAAAATTCAAACTCCTCCCTTATTCATCATAGAAATAATTATTTTCAAACATGTGAACATGTCCTTTTGTAAGGACTAGTGTTCTACTCTGAAAGGTTACTCTCCAAAATTGAAATGAAGATGCCTTGTTTCTTTGTTTCATTAATTTCCAAATTCATTTGCCAATTTTATTTAAAAAAAAAAAAAGCTTTTCTCATTTATTGCTTTGGTAAGCCACCTGGACTTTCAGAGTGGGTTCTTCTCTTCTCATGTAAGATCTTTAATAACAAATATGCAGCAAGCTAACTATGCGCCTAGTGAAATTTGTGACTGCCTAGATTTTTAAAAAATGTGATCTCAACAAAGATACGTACATGTGCGTTTTGTGGTTAAGAAAGGTTTCCATGCATGAAAAAATGCAAGGACTATTTTATGAGAAGAAAGCATGAACAAAAGAAATGGTTCCATTTTACAGACACGGATATAAATTGTAAGTGAAACCAGCTATTAAATTAGCTAATTTACCTTTCCTGCTGTGCAAGCATGTAACATGAGATGCGTCTGCAGGCACGGCGCTGGTTTTTGCCCCGCAAAATGGTGCTGCTGGGAAGCAGGAACTATGGGTCCTTTTCACACTGATGTAGCAAGACTGTAACTACATCCCTGGAAGCAGGGCCCGACACCACGCCTGGCTGGCGCTGGGAAACTGCTAGCCGACCAGCGGCTCTCTGCCTGCTCAAGTGTGACGGAATGGAGCTCCTGCTAACTGGGCTTTTAACACGTATGACGGAGACTACTGAATAATGCTATTTTGCATTTCTAAAGCGATGTATAATGAAGAATCTTAACACTTGGCCTCAATGGGATCTTAGATCTTAGTCTCCCTTGGTTTACCCAGTGAAGAAATATTTGCAAGGATGTAACACTGATACTGTCACCCCATGAGGAAGCATTGTATCTTTCAATGTTATGAAGCATATTATTTTCATTCTGCAGATGGAAAACACATAATTATGTACAGCTGTGAGATTTGTCTTCCACAAAAGACAGAACATTACTCAATTCAAGTGTTTTAACTAAATCTTTGCACAGGACCTTGTGACAATCGCTGTAAAAATGAAGTAAGTCCTTTATTGCCTGAGATGACAGAACCAAATACTCTGTTGAGGGAACTTTTCCACCTGCTGTCTGATCATGTGAAACTGTTACTTTGTTTCATAAACTTGAATATACCTTTTTTTTTTTTTTTTTCTGATGGCAATTACTTTTTTCTAGGTCATTTTTACCTACCTACCACTAAAGGTCGTAGGAAGTCCTTGGCATGACACAGTATAGATAGAACAGAGCTTCGTGCTTTAAATGTACAAGTCACTTTTTCCTCATGACAACAGCCAGCTACTAGATGAATACCGTGAAAAGACATCTATAATAACAGCAATAAAAAGAAAGCCATGTGTAACAGTCCTTTCTCCTGCTTGAATAATAGAGCTAGGCTTTGATAGCTGAGATAAAAGCCTAGATTTAAGATGTCCTTAAACAGCATGTTTAAGGAAGGAATCAGTTTCTAAGAAGATCATGTAAATTGCCTATTTTTCCAAACTTCCTGGAAGTTACTCCTTGTTACGGTCTTTGCCTACCTCGTTTCATAGCCCGAGGACTACCCGGACCACTTCTGGTTCGAGAATCAGACTCAGAAGTCCTTGAGCTGGACCGAGAGCTGTCGTCTTCATCAGAGCCTGATGACTCATCTATAAATGGGCTGTTGCTTATTTGAGTTGCTTTCTGCAGAAATTAACACAACATTCTTTGATACCTTGCATAAAGGGTATCAGTCATTTCCTTCATACTGTAGCAGAGCTCTGCTGCCTTCTTAACATTCAAAGCTATTCTTACTTTGGTTGTGAGTTTTGGCACACACATACCAACGTAAAACCAAATTCCCTCTGCCCTCTGTATCTTCAACCAGCCCCACACTTTAAAACAGAAACCTGAGGTAGCTCAAGGCACGGGTCTTTCCAAATCACAAAAGGCTGCCAGAAAAGTTACTGCTAGCTATCTGACTGTAAACAGCTTTGGCACTAACACAAAACCATTTCTACACACACACACACACTCTCACACACACTCACACACACACACACTCACACTCACACTCTCTCTCTCTTTTAACTATGGCATTGAACACCATGTCGCTCTGTTTAATAATTAACAAGCCTTTGGAAAAAATCAGCAAGGAACCTAAGAAAAACTGACCTGGGCTAGTAACATTTTATAAGCAGCACTGATTTTTTTTTTCCAGCTATTTGACATTTCCATTACTTCTGGGGTTCTGTGATCTCTAAACATCATCTTATGACACATTTGGCATGGTAGCATCAAATGTGAAACAGCAAGTTCCTGGATGTGAAGCCTAATGGTATTTAAAAATTTCCTTTAAACAGTAATATAGTTACCCCTTTCAAAGTGGTGTAGACAGGAGTGGTCATGTTCTTATATATCAGAGATGTATATAATCCGGATACGGAGTACGAAGTTAGTGAAACAGCACCTAAAAAAGCAACATATTGTATAAATGGCCTTCCTAATTTACCTCTCAATTAACCAAATTCTAATGTAATTTTTTGCATTGTATAACTGCTATAAAACACAAACTAACTCCTGAACTGTTTTGGATGTGAGATTTATAGCTTTTTGAAATTGACAATGGTTTTAAGGAGTATAAGTAAATTGTAGTCATGACCACTAACCCTTTTTAAATTGAAAGTATAATCTCTTATCTTGGTACCTGGCACAGAATCTTCAAAGTGAATTGCAAAGAAAACTGGAGTGAACAAAGTACAAATTCAGCACAAAGTCAAGAGGCAAGATAATAGAAGACAATGGAAAGATAACCAATGATTGTTTAGGTTTTC
The DNA here is from genome assembly GCF_965183815.1 of Platalea leucorodia. Taxonomy (NCBI): domain Eukaryota; kingdom Metazoa; phylum Chordata; class Aves; order Pelecaniformes; family Threskiornithidae; genus Platalea; species Platalea leucorodia. The sequence goes on along the minus strand of NC_138825.1, from coordinate 30,084,071 downwards.
AACAGCAGATAACTAAATCTCCATAAAAGTATCTTAGAGGAACATGGGACATGTGGTCCTTCCTTACAAGTCACTGTAAGAAGCGAATTTTTGTTCATGAGACAATGAACAGCTAAACCACTTACTTTTGTTAAGAGAGTCCATGGTGAAAGCTTCAGACATCCTTAAACCAGATTTGGCTACGGCATAAATTCTGCTTTCCTATATAAGCAGAATGGATTTGATGGTAGATAATTAAAACACAACAATTACTTTTCTTCTGTTTAGCCTCTCCATAGCCTCCCAGTCTTTGTGTTAGTACTGTTAGTCATGTGATGAAATGGTTGATAAAATGGTGTCATCAGTAGCAGCTGAAAAATGCATCCTTCTTTTATATGGCATACCCACCATACCCATAGTCTGTTTCAGCCTTTTTTCACACAAAGCCTGCCCTTAGAGATAACTTATTTTTAAAAATACTATTATCAGGGGCCAAAGAAGCTACATTGAGAATATTTTTAATGGAAGATTGCATGTTGAGAACAGAGAAATGCCATCATGGAGGCAACTTTTCAACACACTTTTGTGTGCCACAATAAGAAAATCTATAATGAAAAAATATGCACTAAAATATATATATAGAAAAGCTGTTACATTAATGCATTATTCATCTCTGAATGATTAATAAACCCCTGACTGTGGAACTACAGAATCAGTGAGTCTAGACATAGTTAATTTTGGATTTTGTGTAAGAAATACTAATATCTACTTTAATTCCCTGATTGATGGCTTTAAAATTTTACTTCGAAATGTGATCAATAACTTCCATAGTCTGTTGTTGTGTTCTGTCGACTTAATTGTCTAGATTGTGAGTGGTACAATGGTTATAGCGAACGCGCTGATACTGGCACTCTTAGGCTTTGTTGGTGTTAAGATAAATAAATAAATGCAGCCGCAAACATTACCTCATTGGATATACTCAAAAGGACATATGTAACTTAGATGTGACATGAAAAAAATTGGTCTTTTCTACAAAAATAGTGGCCATGTTTTTCAACGGTAGAAATGCTGTGCTTCAAATCAAATTTGCTTCCGAGTTTGTCCTCCTAGCTGCAATTAAGGTAATGTCCTGTCTTGTCATCAAAAATAGAATGAGAAAGGTAGAAGCAACAAAAAGAATAGAAGAGAAGCGTGAAAAGGAGTTAGTTTCACCATAGGAAAAGTATCTATCATTACACTTACCCAGGAAGGAAATCGATGTAATGGAGGGGTTGGGGGTTTGTTGCCAGCACCCTTTTTTGTCGTATCACAAGGTTCCTGGGCTTCAGCGTTTTGTGCTTCAGTGCAGTCATAGGTAAACACTCCTGCATCACAGCCAATCTCCATTTTCTCTAAAATATCAGTATCTTCTCCATCCACCAGATCAATGTCTGTTTCCTGAGGTCTCCAGGGACGTATCATGCTTATGGCATTTCTGTTTCTACCAAACATCCTGTCAGAACTCAGCTGGGGCTGGCTTAGATGTTTCTTTGCTAATGCTGAATTTATACTAAACACATTAGGAGTCCGTAACTTTGGAGGTGGCAAATTTGAGGGAGAATCTGATGGTGCTGTGCATTGAGAACCTGCAGAAGTTGCTAGAATTGGGTGTTTGGGTGTCAGAGCAGGGGTTAAAATTGGACTTGGGGTATTTGCCTCACTGGATGAGGATGAATAATCCAGCCTCTGAGATTGAAATTTCTTATTCAGTTCATCTGAAGAACTATCTTGGTCTTTCTTTTTACTCGTGAAATCGGAGTTGCACTTTCCGCCTGGATTGTTCTGGCCTTTTCTTTGGGACCCTTGCTGCCAGGAGTATAACTTCTTGTGCTGAGTCCTCTGAACACCAAAACTCTCTTCTTCAAATAGAGAACTACTGTCATCAGATGCTGTCAAATACATTTCACTCCCTATTCTACTGTACCTTGCATTCTCTTCAGATGTGTGGCTTGAGAGAGTTGATGCACACCTGGATTTCAGTCCTTTATTCTCTCCTCCATCCTCATCTGAGCTCCAGTCGCTCCCGGTAGTGCAGGAGTTCTTTGACATGTCGCTGTCTATGTCTTTGGATGAACAGCTCGTTCTCACGTTTTTGTTCTGCTCTGGTCCAGAGGAACTTTGTTGCAATGATTTCTGACCTGTATTGCTCTCATGTGCAGGACCAGCAAAGGTAGTTTCCAGGATATCCTTCTCTAGAGGAGAAATACAATGAACATGAGAAAATTACTTTAGCAAACTTGACTGCTAAAGAATTTTGTCATCACATCTGCAAATAGTAAGTAGGTAATCATTTCAAATGTGTAAGCACATTCAAGTTTTTTGAATATTGTAAATAATAGAACTTAAGAAATTTATTATGAATTTTTGAATGCAACTGAAATTGCAACGATGTTTGCCAAAAAACTGTAACAGACATTACTCAAAGTTCTAGCCAAACTAAAAATGGCAGTAAATGTAAAGCTGAGCAGGGTGGAGCCATATTTTAAAGTAAACCGGATATGTCTGAAAAAAAACCAAACCAAAACAAAAACCAAAACAAGGCTTAAGATGGCATATAAATTTAGCTGCTTTATTAAATCTAAGGAAAATTAAAGTTTAGTAAAAGCTTGTCAGAAAAGATTTACATTAACAAATCAGGTATTCTGAGCATTTCTACAGTGTTTATATACAGAAATTTCTTCTGCAAGCTATTATTGTATTCCCAGTGGTGAATGCTTAAGATACACATGAGAGGCTTATGAAAAATGCTTAGGGAAAGACACTGTATTAAACATAGCTTTGCTTATGCTGTTCACTTTTACCTGATTTTGCAAGAGAGCGCTATAGCTTGCAGCATGTCAGTGAGGCCTATGTGCTCCCCCTGAGTTAAAACAGATGCACGAACTAGGGCTTTTCTACGCAGACACTTGGGAAAGCTGTTAAATAGCTGTATGAAGTTGAAGTGGATTGGATAAGCCAAAGGTTTTAATTTAGTCCACATTAAAGTAATGAAGTCACAAAAGTTGATCTGTTTCCATCTGGGTTCTATTTCTTATCCTTTCCCTTGAAAAAAAAATTCTTACGTCAATTTCCTCATCTATAAAAATGGAAATAATAACACATACCCAACTTTATAATGAACTTGGCGTCATATAAATATACCAAATATTAATAGGACCTATTTGAGTTTCTGATTTTCTACAGACCTCAACTTACAATTTTGGGTACCATGATTAACTGTGGAGAAAATGCTGAAGTCATGAGTAGTGCTGTGGGAATCAAATGAAGGACCAGACCAACAGTCTACTTTCTGGACTCTTCATTGCTTAAGGGAAGCAGCAAGCTGCAATGGACTTGCTTATGCTTATAACAGCATAACAGCATGCCAATTTGCTGGCATTGCCAGACTTCAGTGCTTGTTGGGGATATTGTATGAACTGATCAGGGAGCTTTCTCCTTCTTCGGACAGAAAACAATGGTGTGAAAAGATGCCTGAGACTCTCTTCTGTTTTTTCTGACCTTGATCATACTAATGAAAGATTACTGAGTTGATCTGGTTGAGTTAGGGCATAAAACTAACATTGGGACACCAGTGACAACATAGATAAAACATACAGAAACTGGACTTCGGTGAGACTCTACACAGGCATAAAAATGTAACGGCCCTCCCTGGGGGACTGTCAGCATTAAGCTCCTTAGGCTACTGTGGAGCAAACCTGGGCCACAACAACTTCTCTTCCTTGCAGCCAAAGCAGCCCTCAACCACTGCATGCTGCCAAACAATGTATTAGTGGTATTATGGAGACCCTGGTGCTCAACAGGGTTTCCTCCTACTAATAGAGACTAGTATAAAGAGGGAGGGAGTAACGGTTGGTTTGCATACACTGACATAGTTGTCGATTTTAGTTTTCCACCTGTGTCAGAGTGAAATGACAGTATTGGTGACTAAGTACCTAGCATGTTTTTGCCTTCAGTGTAGTCTGACTCTTTAGATGAAGACTTGCTTATTTCTTCAAACTTAGGAGATGGTTGAGGACTTCTTGCTCTGTTTGAAAAGCATCCGAAAGTCAAACTGCTTAGTCGCTGACACTCTCCAGGTTTTTGTGTTGAAGTAACAGATTTCTTGCCTGTAGCTTCTGAAGAATAGTAATTCAGAAATCTTGTGTTAATGGGATACAGCAAGCTATGCTATGGTCTTTTTACTCTGCAGTGTAAAGTTGGGGTTTTTTTAAGATAACTAAAATTTAGCAAAAAGATAATGAAAAATTTGTTACAGGAATAAAAATCTACCTGATACCTCCTCATATCAAAAGAAACCCAGAGCTACATTTCTACTTCTTAAAGATTGGTTTTTTTAGTATGGAAAGAAAAAAAAACCCACTCTTTTAACAATTTCACAGCAATAAGATATAAAACATGCACTTAATACAGAATGAAAACCTAGTGGAAATACCTGATTTTATTCTGCTGTGACTGATATTAAACCTATGGATTGGTCCAGGATATATAATATGGGAAAGACTGTAGAACAATAGTGTTAAAATATGTGGCAGCCTTCCCTTCAGATAAAAATATTGAGAGAATCTGTAACAGGTGCTACAGCAAATATAAAGGAGTAAGTTACCAGGCTTAGAGGGTATATATGGAGGACTTGAAGAGAAGGTGAAAGCATAAAATGATTAACTGCCTTGAGAATATGAAATCCATCCTTAGGGACAACTATTCTGCCAGAAACTGATATGAAACAATGCTGCCCATCCCTGTTTACAAAAAGTTCTGTGGCAGATCCAGGAACAAAAGGCCCTTATCCATACCTGTAAACTGTTTAAAACAGTACCACATGATCATAATTTATAGCCTGTTACCAGCATGGACACTGCAAATGGTAATAAATTTCTTAATATTTTTGAGCATATCAGTAAATGTGTGTTGAAAACCAGCTGACAAACTCCTAGTGTCTTGAAAAGCCTTTGAATAGATCTCTTAGGAGATGATGACTAAAGCTGTTAAGTGCTGAAGTATATAGAATTGCTACTGATCAAAAAATAGCAAAACCCCCAAACAATCCAGTTTCCTCATTAAGAGAGAGGTGCATCCTAGTTTAAAAGCTTCATATTGTGTATGTATGTATTTCATACATATTTATATTTTCATATATTATGCATAGTACGTGTACACACACACACACACACATACACACATTTCTAAATGTCTGTGTATGTACATATATACACGAGATACATTATCAAGACATGAGGGCTAGGTAGCAAACTAACAAGATTTTCAGATGATAGTAAGTTGTCAGGTCAACCAAGTATGGAGAGGACTGTGGGAACCTTCAGAGAGAATTAAGAAAGTTGGTGAACAGGCAACACGGTGGCAAATAAAATTCAACTTTGATTAATGCAAAATAATGCTCTTTGGAGGGGATATTCCTCTTTCCCATATTTACATTTTACGATTTTTAAATTAACTATATCCACTTGGAGAGGAACCTGGTGATACTGTGGCTGAATTAAGGTTTTGGATCACTGTAGTCAAATGTAGTAATTAAAAAAATCTGGTCAGAATTCTGATTCCCAGTTGAGCATTTCCTAGAAAAAGCAGTTGCAGACTGACATTCATCTATTCCTTAACAGTGCTAGGACTACCTATGCTATAAAGAAGTGAAAGCAAAGATCTGACATAAATCCAGTCAAATCTTACTACTTGCAGAACCTCTTAAATAACAGAGATACCCATTCACCCAACAAAGCGCAGTTGTGGTTTGTCTGCATGTCTTTTTAATAAAAATTAAATTATTGCTTGCCTAACACCTTCATGTACAGTCACTTTGATGTCAATTCATACTAACTGAAATCTTTGTGAGTTCACAGAATATTTCAGTTATGAGGATGCAGAAATTAATAGGGAATATAAAGAAGCATGCCATATATAGAGAAGTTTTTAAGAGATTTGTACATTTACCTTGCAGTTTAGATTGTACTGTTTTCATCTCTTTCGTTTGCTTTTGGTTGATCAAGCGAAGGTTCTGATTTTCCACCTCTAACTAAAAGCATATAAATGTAATCTCATCCATCAGTGAAACAATTTTTAAAGTCATTACGTCATTTAGATTTTCTCTGAATGTCTTCTGCCTGTCTAAGGATAAAGCTAGTTCAAATGGTAAGCTTCTCTTCATGCCAGTCTAGGCATTTGTTTGTTCTGAACAATGACATTCCCTGCAATGATTATTTGCTCAACTTCTGTAAAATGATTTCCCCAACCAAGCAAACCCAAGACTGCTTTGAAAAGCCTTAATAATTAAGAAAAAATAAATCTGCATTGTCATCTTTAATAAAAGCAGAGGGCTAGAATTACAAACTCGTAATTCTTATAAACTTCCTTACTTGCCACCTGGCAAACCCAAGAGCAATCAGAGGAATTAGAAGGAATGATGGTGCTAATGGCTCCTACCATCCCACAGCAAAGATTAAAAAAATAGATACCAAAAAACTTTATGCAGAGCAGAAGACCTTCTACAGGAAGAAAAAACCCAACAACCCATTGCTGTAGCCCACTACCAGGAGGTAAAACATGTTCAAACTCCTGCTCCGAATTAGGCAGAGAGAAGATGTGAATCCGAGTATCCCATATCACACAGAGGGGAGCCAGCAATTCCACTTCCCACTGGGTGACACCTAGCCACCTCTGTGACACTAGCTTGAGACTCTCCATGTTTCAAACTAAGTAAATAGTTTGAGTCATATTTGATTTTGTCCAAACTTTTTCAAGATCATTTTAGCTAAACTTAATTGCATTTTTATTACATGATTTCAAAACCTCCCCTCGCAGAAAATGTTACTTCTAGTTTCCTACTTTAAAAATAATAACTTAATTGTTTTTCAACTGGAGCAAGTATAATTTTCAGTTAACCACAACAGAGTAGGATTTTAACTTTTACGGGCAACTTTATACCCACAAGGAGGAGAAAGCACAGCTACACACCAAAACCGGCAGCCTTAGGCAGGGCAAAGACATGGTTATCTCACCACAGCACAGAAACAAGGGAGACGACTGGTCTCTTTCGGGAATAGAGCCAGTGCCCCTGAAACTATTCCTGACTAAGGATACTGTGGGCATTGGAAAATAAAAAATGATCAAGTCCTTTTTTCTGCCAGGCCCCAGCAGACTTGGTCGGCTTTCTGGGGATTATTCACACTTCAGGCATCTGCTTGAGCAAGCTTGGTTTGCCAGCTAATCTCTCTCAATTAGTGGAGATGACAAGTACACCTTCCAGAGAGCAGTTCTGGGCCCTTCCTCCATAAAGAGGACCCAGATGTACTAGCTGACCAAATCAGACATCAGAATTTAAGTGACGTGGATACTCTGCCCTCTGTGCTGTTGTTTTCATTTTCCTCTTTCAAGCAAATAACCATACAGATCAATGAAACTGGGAAGCATTTTTTTTTTTTACTATGGCGCAAAGCCTTTTAACAGCCCAAAAGCCTAAGGGATATCCAGTCACACCGTTATATTTTCTGTATAAGTATTGTAGCAAGAGTTATACCTCATGGAGCTTGACTGTCACCCATTCTTTTATTTTAGCTGCTTTTTCTTCTATGATTTTTGCTTCTTGCAGTCTTATTTGCTTCTGGAAAAAAATGGACATAAGCATATTTTTCACTGAGTATAATAGTCTGCCTGAGTACTATCTTCAGACACAAATCCTAAGATTGCTTGAAGTAATTCAGTCTCCTGGGCGATATATGGTGATTTTTAAAAAAATTATGAACAGGCCCTTCACAGAGGCTGCTGTTCCTCTTTCCTCTAGGAAAAATGAAAGCTCTTCGGAGGAGACAGTGAAAAGGAAGAACATCTTTCCCCTCTTAAAAGTTACATGCTCTTTCAAAGGAAGCCAGAGCATGATTTGCAAGTGAATAAACCTTATTCAAATGATATACTTCTGATGGGAACCTCTTTAATCAAACAACAGAAATAATACTTAACTTTTCTGTCCTCTATGGATCTTAATTTTTATTTTCCTTTTGTAAGGGTGGAATTGATGCTTGTCTTTTTAACACCATTATTTCTAACCTGTTCTTCAAGTTGTTGCTCCAATTTTTGTATTATGTCATTTTTATCTTGTATCAGGATCTCCAGATCTTGACATCTCTTATACAGCCTGGTTTCTGATTCGCTCGTTTGAACATTAGCTGCTTTTAGTTTTTCTTCCATGACCTGCACCTATTTGGAAGGTCAAACATAAGACTTTAAGAAACATAATACTCTAAGTTAAAGGCAGTAATTTAATCACAAAAGGGACTGTTAAAATTGCTCCCCACTTAAGATTCAAGATAACCCTGCAAAGTTCTGAAGCCTATTTGAGAAGAAATTTTACAGTTTGTTATGCCTCCCTATGCTTCTAATACCGACAGGACTGGCAAAACACTGATAGACCTTCTACAGATTTTGTTAGTATTAGTGAGAGGCTTCTAGGTTTGTAACACACAAGCTGTTAGAAATGCCAATATGGGAAGAATGCAATTTACGTATAGGGAGCTGTTGTTAGGCTTAATAAACAACATTTTAATAAATAAACAATTGTACAGTGTAAAAAAACCCAACAAATTATCAGAAGTGTTCTAAAAAATGGCTAAGAAGTACTTGGCTTGTGGTCAGGAATGTTTTCTAACTCCAAATTAGTACATGAACATTTTTATTCTTACAGTTTTCAGTTTCCATCTGTCTCACAGTAAGATACGAAGGACTTTTAGGGAATACCAGAGATGTGTTCATAAAATGTCTGCAGTAGCTATATCTACCATTTGCAATCAAAAGGCAACTTCGGTTAAATATTTAGCCACGATCTCATTCTTTAGATGATGTAACTTCTACAAGCGGAACAAAAACCTTAGAATAATCCTATTTAGAGACTGTCTCGGATAGCCTTCTTTTATTTTCTTACAGATTTTCTAAAATACATCACTGTTTCCTCTCCCTTTTGTTTCCATGTGCATCATATATCAAAGACTCATGATGCATCAATGAAGAAGCTCATTTCATGTATCTATTTTTGATTCGTGCTGTTAGCTTTGACTTTATTGAACCAGACTGGATAGTGAGCAGAGAAAGGTGTTAGAACATCTCTGGTAAGACAAATCAATAGATGTAATAAGAAACTGTCTTCTCCCTTTTGAGCAATACTTAAGAAAAATAGAAATTTTCTGAATTTCCCTTCATTATGGTAACATGCACATAGCTAGTGGAGATATTTTTCAGTTTCTATATATACCTGCTGAAAAGCTCTCTCCGCTTGACGATCAGCATCTATAACTTGTTTCTCAAGCTGCTGCATCTGTAGATACATAAAAACATATAGTAAAATGCCCATGCCTTCTGCCCCTCGCCAGAAATACCACAGTGAAGCATATTTTCATGGTCTGTTTAGAGAAAGGAAGAGACAGGTTGTGGGCAGGAGCATAAAAATAAATAGAAGGATAAACAGTGTGTCAGACTGGGAAGATAATTCATCATTACAACTGTATTAAAACATTGTTAAGATTCTTCTACCGAAAAAAAATGAATACAACTTTTCTTGATAGTACAATTTTGTGGCTGCTGTATGACATACTGCTTTTTTTCCCTGCTACCAAGAGTAGAAATTCCTTTGACAATAGCCCTGAAACTTTCCGCATGCAGGCTTATAGTCTTAGAAAGTGCTAAGCTCCTTCATGTCCTTCCAAAACTGGCAACAGTAAAGGGTACTTGGCACATTATACAATTTGGCCGCTAATTCTTCTGAAGTCGACAAATTTAGCTCTTGGGAGGAATTGTGCTACGAGGCCTGTCCCAGACCCCTCCACCCTCTGCATGAAAGAAGGAGGTATGTGGCAGAAGAGACATGGTGGATTCAGGTGCTACACAGAAAAAAACTGTGAAAAGCCACAGTAGAAATGGATAAAGACAGAGACCAGCACAACACCAGGAGTGAGTACAGGTCCCTTTTGAGAGGTGAGAGACATTATAATGATGCCTAATAAATCACAGGCCCAACCTTTGCCCCCGGCCTCAGAAAACCCCTGCATTTTACATGATTTATTTTGAACGCTTTTCCAACAATGTGAAACAGAGGAGGCTGGAAAGAAACTTTTTCAAAACATTTTGTTACATTTTGCTAAGTGATTTTGGTGAACAATACAATTATGACTTCTTTAAAAAGTAAACTGAGGTTTAAAATCATACTAGAAAGTACTGAAGGAAATGAATATATTGTTTTGTAACTTAAGGACTTATTATTGGTTCTCAACCTAGCTAAGACTCTGTTCATCTGAAGAGGATGAAACATCAAATACTTAACATTGAGATACTCAATATTCAGCTTCAAAATTGTTCATAGAAAAGCATGATACAAATAATGCAAATGAAAATAATTTATTCCTTCTTCAGTTTACTGCTTGGTTTTAAAATAATCAGTTTCATTCTGTCCTGTTTGTACTTGATTTCTGGCATCTTTCAGTTTCTTTTTCTCTCTCCGTCCCTTTTTTTTCTCTCCCCAATTATGTTGTCAATCAATCACATGAAACAGTTTTGTGTACTTTTAGCACCTCATCCAGACAAGGACAACCGAGTCATCATTTTCTATCAATCAAAAACTGAAAACGGAGAAAATGAGTTTTCACTAACATAAAAAAAAAGCTGCGACTGACCTTCTAGTACTTTCTCATACGATATAAAAACCCAAAGTCTACATCATAATACCACAACACACTGTTGATACAAGAGCGACAAACATTTCACAATACACATGGTTATGGTCGGGTCCCCAGTGAGTTGTTTTGCAAGAGCAGTTCTAAGGAAATGATTATCCCAGTCATTCATGTCCTAACAGTCTGGACAGACGGACAAGGAGGAGATGAACCTTCATTGTTCCTCTCGTCACATGTATTTAATTTTATATTTGTACAACTTCATGTTGACATTTTAATTTTTAGAATTTTGAATTCTGAAGTTACTTTCCATCTGTCTTTTTGGTTTTATGTTCAAACAGAAGTTTGGTTTACAAGGCTCACTTTAATATCGTTTTTAAGGCATTTCTTTTTTAGTGAGTTGGGGATTCAGAAATCGAGGTTATTTCTGAATGTGTGATCAGCTAACATTCCACTGCAGTAAAAGCACTATGCTAAAGCAAGTAAAAGTGCAGCTATTGTATCAATAATGAACACTGTTAATACTCCCTAATATTTTGACAGAAAATTTCTTCAGATATTTACAATGTGAAATTCACTGTTGATGAGTAGCAAGTTGTTTACCAGTTTTCACAGTCAAACAATTTGTAAATGCATGTGATTGCCATGGCAGTAATTGGCAATTTATTTATGTCCTGTAAGTAAAATTCAGTTCAGCTGTAAGGTCGTATCAGAAACCTGGCAGATTTAATACATGGAAATAAAACCTGAAAATGATGTTTGCCAGGTCCACATAGCTGCCAGCACAGCTCAACTAGCTCTGACTCGCCTTAAACCTGAAAACAACTAGTCTCTCTAGCGGTATCTAATGATCACTGAACCACTGTACAAGCATTAAGCAGTAGTGCTGCTCTTCTACCCAGTTTGAGTTCTGGATAATACAGTGCACTGCAGGCCTCCGTTCCTTCTGTGTTTCTTCACTGAAACTGTACAGTGCACCCCTTGCTAGGATTGTATACTGTTGCACAGGACCAGGAACATAATAATATGTTCACGTAGACCACTGGGACAAAGAATATGATTTGAATAAAGCTGTTGCTAAGATGAATGTTAAGCTAGGAGCCAAAGGAGCTGAGAGAATAATTACCAAGAAAAATAGCAGTCAGAGGTTAAAAATAGAAGTACAAGGCTTATTTTTGCTTCTGTAAGAGTTAACTATTTCAAGAAGGTATGCTAAGCAGCTTTGGGTGATCTCACAATACGGATACGTCAGTCAGCTTCCTGGCAACAACTAAATGTGAGATTTTATTTGGAAAATTTCTAAAGGGTCTTCAATTTATTTTAGGAGGTTCCTGTTAAAAAAAAAAGCGATCTGTATTATTCAGCAAGAATGGAATACCATAGTTACCAAACATGAGCACTTCTATTACAGTTACATTGGCCAGCATTTCAATAATTTGATGCTATGTAACAATTACTAAATAAGTCCTGATTTTCCCTTTATTTAGAGTTTACATAGGTTTGTTTTGCAGTGTCTACTGTAACAATAATGAAACTTTAAAAATATGTAATTTTTTCCCATTTGCATAAATAATATCTAACCAATCCACATAATGGTTTTGCCTGAAAAATTAGATTTACATCTGTACTCTGACGGCTTGCTACTCTATAGACCTGTTAAGTTAAAGAGAAAAAATAATTGCTTTAGGATACTCTGAAGGTTATCAAACTTGTTGGGCAAAAGATTGGAACTAGTTCCAAGGGAAGGATTTCTCTTCACAAAGAAAACCTACCCTTAAACCTTCTTCTTAAGTTAGTAAGAGGTTTCATAACGATGATCACAGCATTACAGAGAGAGAGAGAGGAGAGAGAAAAGGTGAAAATATGTGACTGGACTGATAGCTAATTGTTTAAATCAAATGTCATACTTTGAACTCCTCAAGAATAAAATGCAATGGTACATTCTCTTTACCCAGTGACTATGAAAACAATTTCAGACCATGGATAGGTAGCTTAAGATCCTCAAATTATTAAAAAAAAAAAGGTAAATGATACCTAAACTTAACCTGACGATGGAAGTGGTAGGTAACTGTAGCCATATCCACATTTGGAGGCAAAGGTCAGTGTGCTTTACAGATGCAATAGAAAGAACTTTTACCTATGACTGCAACTTGAATATTGATGACCAACTCTGACTTTATACAGAAAGTGATTTGAAAACCAGAAAAGTCTGTTAAACCAGACCTCTGTCCCACCAGCTTCTTTCTGTATACATCTATGCAAATCACCGGTATCACTGGAATTACATGGTATATATCAGCTGTTAGGCTAGACATTTCTTGAATGAACTACAGTCTGTAAAGTATCAACAGACATAAAGCTGGCTTCCCAAGCTGGCCACACGGAGGGCCAGCATGTCATTGATAACATTTGTTATAAGAAGTATATTTAAGCTTAATTTTCTACCATGTCTTGAATGAAATAACTTGAAATAATGCCCTAGTTCACCAAACCTCTTGTAAGGAATATTCTTGTCATGCACATCTATGTTCAGGCTCTTTCCAAAATTCATTAAGGATTCAGAGGTGTCCTGTCATAATCTATACTGGTTTTGGTTTTACAGTCTTAAATACAAAGAATGAATGTTTTAGGCCCATGAACAAAAAATAGACACATACTGACTAAAGAACACTATCAACATAGGTACAGAAGAACAGAGTGCTACTTTAACCTGCACAATCTCCTCTTTTTGAGTGTAAAAATCCTCTTATAATTTTCAGAAAATGTGTTAGTGCACGCTGCATCAATTATCTGAATTATGGAAAATAAGATCTATTGTTAGAAACAGATTTGTTTTTAAACTTAGTAAGGAAATAACCGCTCTACATCTGACACTCATCAAATTGAGCTATTTTTGTTCAAACAACGAACAGAGACATGCCACATGTGAATAAATACTGAATGCTTTGAAGAAACATGGCAGCAATAAAAACAAAGAGGTGTACTGCCTTGGAGGTCTGAACATTGAAACACAACACACAGCCACTGGGAATTTTTTACAATAGAGAAGCAAATCATATAGCAATTCTTTTTCAAAGTTCACCTGGAAGTTTCTTGACCGTATTCAGAAATGTTCAACATATATTTTTGTGCAAGTAAAGAAATTTTAATTTTATTAAAACATGTATTGCATGAAATCACATCTATTTTTGCACCAAAGGGTATAAACTCAAAAGTCATGACTCATAAATTTCAAAAAATACTCCATTTGTAAGCATGTATGTGTAGATACACTTTCATTTATATACATACATATACAGATCATTGTTCCTGCAATGTGCGTTAGAGAGAAATTACAGCACTAAATTGATAATTTTCCTGATATTTGAAATAATTATTTAATAATTTTAAAGGATTTTTTTTTTAAATAAAAATTGTTGGAATTATTTCCATTTTGAGATCTGAAATGTATGTTATTTATAGGAACAAAGACCTAAGTTTTCAACCAAGTCAATTTTCAACATAATAACTTGTCCCATTCACATTTAAAATTTTCATTATCATCAGTGCATACTACACGGACTCCTAATTTTTAATACTATAAACAACACAGTTGTATCAGGTAGACTTTCTGGAAATCTTTTTGACATAAATACAGGAAAAAATATGGCCATTAATGAGCGAAAAGCATCACTTCTCTGTAAGCCTTTCAAAGCTTGCTGATAAGAGGTCAGAGTTTTCAAAAAGGAAAAAGGAGTTAAAACCTAACGTTTCTAAAGCAGAAATACAGCCTGTCTATTGATTAAGTGCAGAACTTCCAGTGACTTGAGAACGGTATGTTTAGAGTCTGCTTTTTTTTGCTTGCATTTCAATTTTTCAATTCTTCCTCATCTGAAAAAAGGCCTAAACCATCTGTGGTTGAAAAATAGTGTTCCACATAAAAAGAAAAGTACTAAATCTGTCCGTTTTTAGATTTAGTGAACTATCAGTCCTCACATCACACAGGACTTACCAAAACTGAAGAAACATGGGGATAGGGTTGCTTCTATAAATAAACCAACAGGAGAAGCAACTGAGGGATAAACACACCTACAACTGTCTTTCAAAGGTGCAAGCAGATATAAACAGGTGATGAATAAACATAGGCTGGAAATTAGAAGACCCTCATTTTCCACATTGACTAAAAAAGATTTTGGAGCTGCCTTCTAATAGAAGCTATACATGCAAAAGATCTGACTTTTTATGTGGGGCTTGCTAAGTTTATAAATGGTTTCAAGAATATGCCTGCCAGCTATTCCAGACCACTGCATGTGACCAAGATTTCCCCTTTTGGTTCTATATTCCTATATTTAAACTCAAATATTTCAACAAATCTCTGCATTTCCTTAAGAAAAGAGCCAGTACTGCTTAAAAGCAAGTAATCTGTTTGTCAGTGGCTTTGATGACCACCAGTTTTCATGTTTTAAAATATCCTATGCCCAATCTCTACATCTATAAAGCCTTGCATACGTTTGTTAGTTGAAAGCAATGGCAAAACTGTTTTAGAAGCATGACTTACTCTTTTTACAAAAAGGTCTCTCTTCTGGTGGTTTAGCTTAGGAAAACACAAGTAATATTCCTCCTACTTCTGTAACTCATTTATTAAAAAGCTGATTGGGTATGTTCCATCCATATTTTCAAACTTTATTCCTTCTGTCTTGACACTGATTTCTCTTCTACATATTATGTATCTACAATAAAGACAGTGCTAAATCTTTATAAACTACAGCAAACTTTAAAATATGACCTGACCAATTAAGCCACATGGACAAAACAACTAAAGAATAGAGATGTAAAATCAAGGTATTAATATTTCACAGGAAAAATAAACAATAAGATAATTTGTGAAGAATGAATTAGCACATGCCTTGGGTAAGATATACTTTGTTCTTTACTGGATGATTTTTTTATCCCAAAGGCAACACAATAATTAGAAAGACTTATCTTTTATAGAACAGCTTTGCATTTTAACTGATTAACAGAAATTCATCTTGTCTCATAAATCTAGGACGCGATACTTCAGACCTACCTATATTTATACAATTAAATATGCCTTCAGTAAAAAATGAAATTGAATACTTTGGCACAAAAGCTTTTCCCTATAACAAGATGAAACCTATAAAAATATTTCTCAACGGGGTGGATTTAGTCATCAAAATGAAGAACTGCTTTCTGAACCCAATCTTCTTTTTGTCATAGATCTCCCCAAAAGGGCTAATGCTAAAGGCTAAATCTTAATGGGGCTCAAATGTTCCTTAGGCTACTCACGGATCAAACATGGTGAATTGTCTTCACTATTTTACTGGTTCATAGTATATGGAATTTTACTGTTTGTTATTATTTCCTACATGAAAAAAAAAAAAATCTTTAGATGAAAGAATTAGTTATCTGTATCCCAAAAGCTACAGCCTTATTTTTCCTTCAGATCCCACCTGAATGCCCACCTAGGTTATGACTACTGCAAAACTCAGCGTAGTGCTCACGACCTGGCAGCTCGCAAGCTGCCACTTTTCAGTGCGCTCCCGTTTCTTCCTTCTCCCGTCTTCTCCATTTTTAATACCAATTAAAAAAGGTAAAAGGCTACAATTCTTCTCATGAACAAAGCAGTGGCAACTACTCCTCTGCCGATTTGCCATCTAACCAAATCCTGCTCTTCATTTTATCTCTTTCTCTGTTCAGACTGTTCACCACAGGGATTATCTCTTTTCTCTGCCTCAATCGTGGTCAGAAATATGGAGTGTAAAAGCAATTTAGGTCTTTGATGCCAACTTTATATATATATATATATGTGTACGTATGAATACACATACACACGTATATATATACACACACTCCTGCTTCTTCTGAAGATGGCTAGTAGTTCTACTGTCTTGACGTGCAGAATCACAGTCCTGTCCACTTCTAACTACAGCAACTTCTGGCACTGCTCTCCTAGTTAGGCAAAAGGCATTTCTTAATTGTAAGTCTCTCTTAACTCTCCTTTCTAGCTCTTCAGCTCATTCGCATGAACTATGTTTAGCACAAAAGCCTTTCCTTGGAACAAAATGAAACCTACAAAAATTATCAGTCCTCATCTGCTCAGTTTCCAAAATGATCAGGCTCAAAATTTTTATCAGTCTCCGTGACATGAGACCTGTTTTACCACCTAAGTTCTTTTCAATATTTACACAATTTTAAGAATAATTATTTAGCTCAAAAGGTTTTCCTAGTGCTTGTTAAATGTGTGAAAAGTACATATGAAAAAGCAATCTTTCACATTTCAGCTGAGTTCATTATAGTAAAATTAATGATTTCTTCTGGAAACTATATAAATTAAAAATATGGAACAGAAAAGCCCGGGGAGGGAACTCTTCCAGAATTAGTAGTCTAGGACAGCTGCCAGTAAATATACAGACTTAAAAAAGTTAAATTCAGCAGTGGGATTTGGGGAGGCAGTGTAGTGAAGGTCAAATGAGCAGCATGTAATGTTGGCTGAATAATAGTGCTTTTCCCAATGTCAGTCATAGGACTTTCCGAAGCCTGGTAAAATATTAGGAACTTTCACTCTTTTTGGCTGTCGTCTTTTCCAACTGACATCTTGTCTTGATAGTTAAGTTGCAGAGACGCAATCAAATACAAATTATGCCAACCACCACTTTGGCACAAACAGACATTATTGTAACATTCAAAATCTTGAGAGAAATTAAGATACTGTTTAGCAAGATGGAAGAATGTACCAAAGCACTTTGGCAGGCAAGGAAAAAGAAGTCTCACATAGTGCTTAAAATGAAAAGAGAAATGTATCAACAACTGGTTGTTCATCTGTATGAAAAGGCAGCTGCCTGCTTTGTTTTATCACTGTACTGCAATTGTGGAAATTCTGCTACTTCTGTCTCGCTGAATTATGAGCTCTGATTAGAGCCACAACATGAACACCTGAAATAGGAGGCCTTTTTTCCATGCCACTGCCTGAGAGCTGATGACTTAAGAATCAAAGCTACCACTGACTGCCAAAGTTTAAAAAATTGAAAACTTGACTGAAACTGAATTTATTAATGAAATTGAAGTGTATAGGACACCTAGGAAACACAGATGGTAATGGAGCAAGAGATTCCAGAAATATATGTAAGGCAGCATAATGCAGTTTGAAGACATGACAACAGATATTTAAAGCCTGAAAATACTCTCTGAGGGAATGAAAATTAAGTGCATGATTTCTAAGTGCAAAAAGAGCTTCCGCCACAAAAAATGGAGAAAAAACATCTCGTAGCTCCTACAAGTGAAATGCTAAACAGATATTAGATCGGCTAAGGATCTGCACAGGTGCCTGCCCACTATCACAGCTTCCGCAGCTTCCATCAACTTACCCATCTCAGGTGGGCTGCAACAGTACGGATGCCCTCATCTCCGTACCACCAGAGGAAAGATATTCATCCTCTGGCCTCACAGCAAGCGCTGTGCTCTTTCATGCCATTACCCAGCCTGGCCTCTATAAGAACAGCTGATTTATTGCTTCCTGAGTTCTCTTTTTTTCTTTTTTTTTTTCCCCATCTTCACCCTCCCTAGAAAGAACGTAGGTCTAAGATGTACAAAAAACAGTGAAACAAACAAAAATCCCCACTGTTATAAAAAGGTATGGCATAAACTTTTAGACAAGGGATAGAAATAGAGTTATAGGGAAAAAGGTATAGGTATTAAAAAGGCGTAAACAAACCTAAGACTCTAACCATATAAACTTTTAACTTTTATTCTCTTTAACTCTCCTGTTTGTATCTTCCTAATTGCATCTGAATTATTTTCCATGACAAGAAGTCTTTTAAGAGCAACTGAAATACTGAAAAATAACCTTCATTTTAATAATTTTGGTACTACGGTATTTTGCTCCTTTTTAGCCTTCATAATCCTCTGAATGCAAATGGAAATACTCATTGCGCTTTCTTACAATTTATATATTGGCAATCACTGCACAAGTCAAATGCATCATGGACTTTTCCTCTGAAAACATTAATCTTGAAACTGTCATGCCACAGATAACAAAACACGCTCCATCTGCTTCATTTTGAAATGTCAAACGACACACCATAAATACGCCTGTGAAATGAATAAAAATAACAGTAGGACATGCATTTAGTTGTTGGTTTGTAAGACAAAGTCAGGAATGTGCTATGCTTTGGAACGTATTGGAAATAGTATTTTGGTATTGGCCTAAAAATCAGTTATCATTCAATTCTCAAAATCTGTACAGAAAGCATAAATATTATTGCATTTGTCAGGTACACACTCAGTTGCCAGCTGAGCATGTATACAGAGAATATCCAAATGGAAGGTTAAAAGCAAACAAATCAATACATATATGAAAATAATCCTCTCTCTTAATCATTCATATTTGTTGAAAATCATTCCAAGCATAAAGTAATGACCCTCAGCTCTGAAGGAAACAAACCTGGAGACATTCATGTGAATGTTGAGTATTACTGGACAGCCCATAATGCAACATTTGGGATAGTGCCATATTCAGTCCTTACGGGGTCTGATGAAAAAGAAATTCAGTGGCGGCTGCCCAAGAGGAAATTTAACACAGCTATGTAGTTCTTCTACTAAAATGGTTTTATAGTGATCAGGAAAACATTAACTTTATACCTGACGTTGCATACATATTTTAGGTGAAAAATGTCCTTACTATGAAAAGAATGAGGGTCACCAACTTTTCCTACAAAATGAAATGCTAGTTAGGAGCTAAACTTGCAGTAGAATACTGTAATCTTTTAGTCAATTAAGGTTTTTTTAGTAAAGTCTTCATATGCATAAGACTCAAGCTGCAATAAAATAAATGGTTCTACTTAAAACTCAGTTCCACAGCCATCCTAAATTTGGCGTACTAGGGATACTTTCTACATCATTCCTTAAATTCCTGTAAAGACCTCTCCCACTTACAGCAGCAGCTTCTGCTTAAAACTCCAACAAGGGCTCTTTCTTTGCATGTTAGATTTATAAATATAGACTCTTTACTTGGCAAAATGAAAACAAATAAAAACCCCAAACAAATAAAGAACAGTGAATGGATTAGTTTTCTGAAAACATTGTATATTCCTTTGCTCCTCTCTCTTTTTCTCCCCAAGTTCACTACAAAATTAAAGTGCTGGTAGCCATACTGCTGAAATGCACTTATAATGCAAATTTCTTGAACTCCTCAACCACTGAGGTTCAAGGATGAGTATTTGCTGGACTTACAAAACCCAGTGAATAGTTTGGGTTTTTTTAAATTAGAACACATCTATTAGAAGAATATACTGAAGACTTCCCATGTTAAGTGTTCATTTATTTGCAGGGGCACTACTAAATAAAACAACTTTCTGCAAAGGTATTTGATTTCTAGTGTATAAGAAAAGTATCTCAATTAATCCACTGCCCGAATATATTTAGAGAAACACATAGGTCACAGACACAAATATTGAAAAAGGATAGATTCAAGCAAACCCTTATTAAAATCTGGTTTTAGACTAAGTTATAGAACAAATATAAGGGGAAAAACCCAATGGCAGTTTCTGACAGATCATACAGTGTAATATGATGTAAACTCCTTTTCCTGATTCACTGTCTTGAAGAGATACCTCTCAAATACACGCAGAGGAGGAAGACTGGAGAATTATCACCAATTCATTTCTCTTACCTTCCTGCTGAGACCACCTGTTTTGTCACAATATCACTCTCGCTCTGTTTTCTACAACAATTACATAATTCAATACCCATGAGGGTTTTACGTCTGTCATGCCATAGTACTGTGATTTCTGTTGCTATTTTGAAGTAGAACGCTGTCTGGTGCTATTGTTCAATGTTTTAGTACACATTTCATAGCATAGAGATGATTATAAACAAAACCACAAATAAAGGCCTGTGCTAATCAAAGTAAGGGTTGAGAAATATTTGTGTGCTTTGCAAATTTGTTTTATTCTGTAACAAGTAACAAATCTAGAAAGTACCTATAAAGACTGACATCAGCTGCATTCTCCTCTCGTCATTAGTATGAGGATGCCCATCAAGTATTGGCCGATCAGGTCTTAATTATTCACTTTGCTCTTTCCCAAATATATTTTTGAGTAACAATTCCATGCAGTTTAATCTTAAACTAGTGTGAGTGCATCTTTCCCTTTACAAATACTGAGAATTGTCTGTATAATTTGGAATTTTAAAAATAAAAATATGTGAAAAATAACCACTGAATTGTTACAAATGAAGCCAACATACAAATAAATACAGCTAAGACTTTCGTGCCCATTTTGAAAATTGTTGGGTTTGAATCGTGCAAGACTGATAAATCTGCAGATTAATATGGTCTAATTTTGTTGAGCTCAGAGACCAGTCTTTGATGCATGTCCCCACTGAATTCCAGTTTATGAATGAAAGATTCATATTAAAAAGTCAAAGTGACGAAGTGAGGAGAAGGATCATTTTTCATGAAGTCTGCTAATGCTGTGCTCTGGAGAGTGATATATCAAATTATCCCAACTGGATACTTGTTGGACCTGTGGTCTTCAATAGAAAATATTTCTCCCATTTTTACCTCCTGTAAGCACTTCGCTTTTTCTAAAATTTCTGAGAAAGCTAAGGCAAACTAAAACCACAGGGCAGTACCATGACAAGTTCTTAGGATTTTTTAATCGATTTTGGAGTCATGTTTCTCACAGATGAGAGAGAATAAGTAATTTTCCTTTGAATGCTTTGTTTCAGGCACAGTGCTGAAGATTTGTGATTTTATCCCTCCTATTCTGTTTTTTTTAAATGCCGACTTCTGAAATTATACGATTATGCATACATTTCTATTAATTTAAGAGGACATTTTTAGCAGTTAAGAGCCTGTAAATGCAAACTGGAACAAAGTGAAAAGTCAAATAGAAAGCATTCAGATTTCTAAAATCTTTTTTTTTAACTCAGATAGTTTTGTGAAGTGCTTGTTCATGACTCTCAACTTTTTGGTTGCCAAAACTATAATCAGCAGCAGCTGCATAAAACATGGTAGTTATGGCTGCTGGAAAGTCCCTAGAAAAGTCATGTCCAGTGCTTAGCCACTTGACTTCCATCCTGAACGGTAGTGATCCAAATGGGGTAAAGAGACAGGAGAGAGATATGACATCTAACAGTAACTGTGTAAGCAACCAATAATCTGCTGAGTGTTACAGCAGGCAGTATTGTCCTCTTTGGTGGATGTTCTCCCCCAAGACCGATGATAATGATTTATTAACTCACCTGGGGGCTTTGCTAACTGGAACGAAGGACACAAGGAGTTTTCCTTTTTTTTTTAATTTTTAAATGAAATGTCAAAGGATGGCATTTGTACAGCTGGTCAAACGTTCAAAATCCAAAATTCTGCCATACCTGTTCAATGAGAGTTTGCCATACAGGAAAATTGCAGGATTGGGTAAAAAATTAAGAGTTTTGAACTACACTGCTTTCTGACAGCAATATTTTCAGTCATGCCAAAGCAGAGCTATTTGGAGTACTAACTGTAAAAATACAATTCCAGCGGAACTTAGTATTATTACACAATGATTTTACATTGCTGTAAATTTTCATGTTCATTTTAATAAAAAAAAGACCTACTTAATGAAAAAAGTCTAATCCAGAAAATAATAAATTTCTTTATCCAATTTTTTTTCCATCTCAAATTAACGTTTTGTACCTCTATAGAAGAGATAAGGGCGCAAAGAGATGAAATGAATATTAACAAATTGCCAAATGATATTCAGTCGAGAACTGGATGAACCAACTATTGATCTGTAAGTCTGATGTCTGTAGTAAGCAAATTAGCAGAAACTATAAGAGCAAAATTAGGGGGCACGTGGATAAGTATGACAGATGAGGGAAGAGTCAAAGTGGCCCTTACAAAGAGGAGTGTTGGCTCACAAAGCTATTGAAGTTCTTTGAGGGGATCACCAAGGCTGCAGATAAGGGAGATCTGATTTATAGAATTATTTGGATTTTGGAAAGTGTTTAAAGGAAACAAACCACCACAGGGTAAAAGGGAATGTCCCTGCATGCATTAAAAAACTGGCTCAACAATAAAAATAAGTCGGTGATCGGTTACTTCCCACAGTGACCGGCGGCTACCAGTACAGATCTGCAGAGATTTGTTCAGGGCGTATGCTGCTCAGCATAATCATAGCCATTTGGTAATGGGCATTGGGCCGTGAAACGACCAAGTTTTTTGATGGTATTTTGTTATTCAGGATAATAGAAGCCTTCTGACTAGAAAGACTTACAAGAAGGTCCTTACAAAATTTAGTGATTGGTCAATAAAGTAACAAATGATGCGTAA
The DNA here is from genome assembly GCF_965183815.1 of Platalea leucorodia. NCBI lineage: Eukaryota > Metazoa > Chordata > Aves > Pelecaniformes > Threskiornithidae > Platalea > Platalea leucorodia. Next base: position 30,061,076 of record NC_138825.1, on the reverse strand, counting down.
CATAGAAATCTAAGGGACTTTGAGTAAGATCCTGGAATTAAGATAGATATCTCCATGAAAACATACTTGATGGTTAATTTAGCTGTCAAATAAAACAAAATGTTAAGCATTATTAGGAAAGGAATAGAGCACATAACTGTGTACATCATCCACGGTCCTTCATGAATACAAAAATACGTTTTGCCTGCTTGAATACTGTTTAGTTCTTGGCCCCACCAAAATATAGTAAAATGGGAACGATTCAGAGAGGGCTAAATGTGGATGCTAAACGTATTTATGGCTTCAAAGGGAGACTGGATAAGTTCACAAAAGAGAAGTATTAACATAAATGTATAAAATAAAAGTATCATCACTCTAACATGCTATAAAAGGATCTGAATTTTATTTTTCTTTTTGGGGGGAGCAATTGATGGAAAATTTAGCTCTAGGAAGAAGAGAGTAGTTTTGACAAAATAACTTTTTAACTAGAAATTCATTGAAGTCAATATTCATGATAACAGAGTCCCAAAGATCTTCTAGAATGTTTTGTCCCTTGTACACTTTTAATTGCCTTGTTCTATGAAAATATTGCCAGGTAAATACAATGGTGGTTTTTTTATATTTCAAATATGATGAGCCATAGCTGGAGATGTCTTATTATAGGAAAAACAAATCTGGTAAATTATATGATTCATTAAGGAACATCGGGGAAAATAATACTTCTGGATTTTCTCCCCAGTGATTTCTGTGTCTTAAATCAGATCTTAAATACTTTGGAAAATGTGTTAAATATTAACTTGAATGTTGCAAAAGTGATTACTGGATACATATTTTTCTCTGCAAGAGAGTTGCCAGTGTGTTCTTATTTGAAAATGAACATTTCTTGCTGGCAAATCTAACGTGAAATTCTTTCACAGCATTAAAACATACCTGTTTTCCATATATTTTGTTTTAAAATGCTTTTTTTTTTCTCCTGAAAAAATCCCAGTACTTGTAATCTCAAACCATGACATGTGATCAGCCCCCATCATCAAATAAAATCATTTATACAGCATTAAAATTCATACCATGAGACCTACCTTTTCTGCTAACAATTCTCTGATCTTGCTTGCCTGGAGACGAAATTTCATTAACTGTGACTCCAGAGTTAAACATCTTTCCTTCCAGTTTACACTACCTTCTGGCTCTGAAAGTTCAGCCATATTTATGCTGGAAAAAGAAAGGGAAAAAATCCCCATGTCAAATTGAGTCTGTGTTTAATGTCTGACTTTTTTTTAATATACATACTAACTTATTTTATATAAATCTCAAGAATGCCCCCAAATTTCGTACGTGTACGGCTTCATAAAACTTAGTAAAAGTACATTAGTCTACAAAGGCCCTTACCATAACTGGGAGATTTCTGAAATCTGGGTTGATAATATTCAGGTTTATCATAATTTAATGTCTTCAATTATTTTGGGGCTGCAATATGTTCCCCTTGATAAGCAGAGACACATCATGGATTTTCATCTTCAGTTACTGTATGTATCCCTTTTTCCATAGAAGAGGCTTGTAGAGAACTGAGCTTTTGCTAAGAAAATGCCTTATATAGGTGCAACTACGTGTGAGTTAGTAGCACATTTGGTTTCATGCAAGTTTAATGTTTGGCAGATGACTCTCTAAAAAGTGTTTTAAAATTCTTATGCTTAATCAAATTGCCTTTAAAATTTAGTATCCTTAATGAGTTGCAAGGGTGGTTTATGGTTCCAAATGTAAACGCAGGTGAGCAAATGGTCCCTAATGGGTCCCCCACATGAAAACCAATCCCTTTACATTAGCTGTTGCAGATCTCAGGACACTCCGATCCATACATGTTTCGGGTTCAAATCTGTGCTTTCATCTACGTTTAACTGCTAATGCCTTCTGGAAATGAAGCTCAGTGCCCTTTTGGACAAGCACTGCTGGAAAAAGTATTCAGGATGAGAGCTGGCTCATCATGGTTTGAGTCTGAGAAGCCAAGAAAATCATCTGTGTGTAAGCAGAAGGACTGGGCTCTGTCGTATTGCAACTATTTGTACACAGCTTAATAGAGAGTAAGTGGATGGCTGAATGTAACCATTCAGTCCAAGAAGCTCCCTTGCGAGCAAAGGCCCCGGCCTTTGCAGGGCTCCGAACACGTAGGTTTGACTTGGAAAATAAAACTTGAATTCCCCCTACATATTCAATTTATCTCCGAAATAACAAACAGCCATAAAAACACCATTCAGTGGAAGGCAGCTGGAAGATACATCAAACAAAATATTACCAGTCATAAAGTTATGCTGCATGTTCGTCACCTTTGTCATGGCCAATGAGACACTGACAAGGAAAGGCAAGTAGCAACTGTTTTCAGTGTGATGGAAGAGGGTGGCACAGGAAAATCATGCATAATACAGATCTCTGTACTGCAGCTCCTCACCCAGTTAGCAGGGATTAATAAGTGACACCTTTGAGGCCCCCCTCCCCGTGACTACTCCAGTCCTTCAGAAGCCTGGGTTCAAGCACTCCCCTTCCTCCCACTGTCGGAGGAGGCAGCCTCAGTTCCCCTCCTTCCCCAAGATCTCATCAGCTAGAGGGGAAGGACCTATGGATTTATCTTTTCCACTGTTCCTGAGACCAGGAAGAAAAAAGGAGAAGGCAAAGCATCACCAGAGAGATCAAAGTCATGAGAAGGATTCCAAAAAGTCCCTAGTTTTTCTTTGATACATTATTATTTTCTAGTTCCTTTCTAAATTTTCAATGTCTCCAATTACTCTCAAGTTCACCATAGGTAAGCAGGTGAAAAACTCTCACTGTCTCAAAACTTTCTTTCCTTTCACATACCCTAATTTTTTATTCCTTTCATTCCATAGAAGAAGAGGATCACCACAATCACTTGTCTGAAGGTAACTGCTCCGTTCTTGACTCTCTTCTCCTCTTGGTCCTGCAGGCTATGATTCAAGCTGTTAAGCCTGAGGTTACAACCATCCCTATTCAAGAATGCTCCATTCAGAAATCCAAATGGAATCACTGGGCTTTAAGCACGTTATTAAGATAGTTTCCTGAGCGGATCCTACAACAACCGAATTCTAAACTTGAAACAATCATTTCAGCTGCAAGCCTTCTGGGTGACTGGTGTCTTTTACCATTTCCCCCCTTCTTTTAAGCTTGGCAGAAAGCTGCCTGGACTGTCAGGCAACCAGGTTGCTCACCGTTGTCCTGTCCCCAATCCTCGCCCCCTCTCCTTGTGCAGAGTCCCCACATTCAAGGGAGGAAGGTGGCACTTCCAAGCAGCAGCTTCTCCTACTTCCCAGAGGAAGCAGAATTTTCAGCTGCAGATTGACTTGGACAGACTGCCTGGATTCTGCTCTCCTAAGTAACGAGGAATGACAATTTCCTATTAGAATGCCTATGTAGGATTTTTTATAATGTTTTTCCTTTTTGACTAATTACAGCTACATGGACAGAGATGAACTCAGACAACATCTGGTTAACAGTAGGGTATTTCAGTGTTTGTGGTAGTGAAAACACAAATGGAACGAGTAGTGAAAGAATTTTTGCTTTTTCGTAGGGCGCAATATTACAGGGTGGAGTTAAAAATGTTTGTCTTTCAACAGACAAAACATTTGAGTAGATGGATTTCTGGCGGTGAACAATGCGTTCAGCCAAGTCGTTTCTCAATGTCCAGGCTAATTAATATTCCACTGTATAAACATTACAGATAAAAAGTTTGAAAATAACTCTTTTTATTGTGGGATGTTTGTTAGAGATTATAATAATTTACTTCATATTTTCCAACAAGCCAATGGGTTCTGGAAATATTTACAGGCACTTAATACACTGTTTACAATTGCGGAGTGAATGATCTTACTTTGAATCAATGACTTCCTGTTTCTTGTTTGATTCCCCAAGGGAGGAAAAAAATGAGTTCATCTCTCTTGGCTTCATAGAGTACTCTGAATCAGCAGTCGAACCTACACAGAGTCCTCCCCTTCTTCCTGCTCCCGTTCCCACCGCAAAGTCCTCCGTTTTCCCCGAGTCTTTAAAAATAAAATCTTTTGAAAAGTAAACTAAAAAAGCGCACGTTAAAGCGGTAAGTTCTAATTATGTCATCAAAAATTAATTGAGACAAGTTTGACAAGTCTGGAAAGATTAAATTCGTCTTTTTCATTTTTCAAGTTTATAAACCTCTTCATAGGCTTCAAGAAGTCAGAATGTCACATTCTCCCCAAAGGGATTGATATAATTTCCTTTTCTTTGCCGTCTGCTTGGAAATTATCAAATTACATTTCAGGGGAGAGGAGGGAACAATGTGCTAGCTTTTTGAAGCACGTTAAAAATTTACATATTCCTTATCGCACTGTCAGTGTTTTCCTCTGTTTTTAACAAAACGCTGTGTTTAACTAAACACTTCATAGTCTGTCCATATGTTCTGTACGTCCTTCCTCTGCTGGAGAAAGCTTGGTAAGTCCTTGTGTTTCAACAGGAGTGGGCAGTACGTGGTGGGTGCCCTACACCATGCTAACATATTCACCAGCCCAAATGCATTTGGACCATAGCTCTCGAATTTCAGGCCCCTTTCTTCCACCCAAACTCGGCACTTTCAAATATTTTTGGAGCCATAAAGGTTGGACTGGAGAAAGGAAATGATGAGACACAAAGTGGACCTGTTTGGGAATCAAGGCAGTCATTCTCAGGTTTGCTGCTGGCCAGGGCCCTTACTCATGCCGAAACACTGGTAACTTTATTTTCCATTTGACTCATTTTGCATAATCCTGTGCTCAGACAAACTGTAGCCTACGCTATTTAAAACTTCCTTCAAAATCTGATTTGCAAACAGTTTTTCTGCTTCTTCCTAGATATTGATGAGGTTGTTCCTGCGAAGCAACGCGTCTGCCAGGGCTCTCCCACTCCAGCACCGGGCGCAGACCCCCAACCGCCCTCCAGATTTCAGGGGCCAGGCTGCCCCCTCCCAGCTGGTGACCCAGCCACCGCCTGCTCGGCTTCCCAGGGAAATGGCACAACCGACGGCTCATCCGCAGAGCGCTGTCAAATGCGTGTAGCAAACAGCATTAAAGCACAGAAGATCATTTTACGTCCTTTTCCCCGTGACAGCAATTTTAAGGGTCGCAGTGTGACTTCTCACTAGGTACGAATGTTTAATTTTCACGTGAAATTCTGAAAGCTGCCGGTGTAGATATTTTAAAAAGAACTTAATTTTGCATGTGCGTTGGGAAGTGGTGCTCTTCTGGCTTTCCTTTCCGGGGGGACAGCAGGGATAAGGCCACGGCACTGCCAAGGGGACGAGGGGAGGCCCGACCTTCAGGGACCTAAAGCGACCTCAAGCCCGTCACTCTCCCGCCGCGGGGACACCGCCTGACGCACCCCCGGGGTACTGCAGTCAGGGGCACCGCCGTGACCTAACACGACGTCACCCTCCGCGGTGACGGCACCGCGTGACGCCACCCGACGCCCGACGGAGCCGCCCGGGGGCACCGCGTCGGCCGCCCCGCCGCCGGGGAAGCGGCGCCCCGCGGGGTCGCCCCGCCGGGGCAGAGGCGGGGGCCGGCCCGGGCGCTGCCGCCCGCCCGGCGCGGCCCCGCTCGCAAAGGGAGGGAAGGGGGCAAGGAAAGGGAGGTCAAACCTGGCCGGCCGTGGCTCGCCGCGCTGCCGCGCCGGGCGCCGTCCGGGCTGTGGGCGCTGCGGGGCCGCGGCTGCCCGCGCCCCTCGGCGCCCGCCCCACCATCCCCGCGGCCAGCGGCGCGGGCGCCTGAGCGACGGCCGCGACGGCCACTGAGGAGCGGGGGGCCGCCCCCGGCGGGGCGCCCGGGCGGGGCCTGCGCGGCTCGGCGGCGGCGGGAGCCGGCGGGGGGAGCCCTTCGGCGCCGGGGGCCCCTGCCCGGCAGGCGGCCGGGCCCGGCCTCCTTGTCCTGCCGGCGGGGTGGGCTCCCGGGGCCGCTGCCGCGCCGCGCCGCCCTCGGACGGCCCGCGGCCGCCGCCTCGGCCGCGTGCCCTGCCCCGACGGGGTGGCGGGGCGGGAGCGCCGGGTCGGGGGGCGGGTGGAGGCCGGCTGGAGCCGCCGGGCCGCCCCCCCGAACCGCGGCACGGCCCGCTCCGCTCCGCGCGGGGAAGGGTGGCGGGGGCCTGGCGGCTCTCCCGCACGGAGGGGATCCCAGTGTGCGCAGCGCCGGGTGGGCCGCACGCCGGCCTCTGCCTCCCCCCGCACCCCTGGTCGGAAGGGACGGCCTGCCTCACCCCCTTCCCCGTTTCTTGGGTTCCTTCGTGAATTAGGAATTCTTCCTCTGACTTTGTGTGTATTTCTGAAGGGGAGACCATGTTAGGAAGATGCGTCCGCTTGTCCTGAAGTTCGTCAGGTCCAATGCAAATTTCAGCTTTTGTGGAAGGTCATTTGTCAAGTGTATACCCGAGGGTTGGAACCGCGCAGTCCCCAGGGTAATGGTGGGGATATTATGGGACGAACGGGCCTTGCAGAGCTGCCGTGTCCAGTAGGTAACGACACACCTCATACTGGTACGAGACGGGGTGAAGCAGCAGGTGCGCGCGCTGGTGAGGCATGTTGGCAGCAGGCTCTTCATCCCCTCCGGCTGAAAAGAGCTGTGAGTACATCTCAGGTAACCAGCCCTCTCAGTGTCTTCTAAAGGACTGCCTGAAGTATTAAAAAGTATTTGGAAAAAGTGATTAGTATGTTGCTTGGCTGAGACGTGCAGGGATCTTCCTCATAGGCACATTGATTTGGGCTGAGACTTGGGGATTGTATTTTGTTTGGGTTACTATTTAGAGAGGCAAGATGTTTTACAGATTATTCTGGCGCATGAACACACTGCACTTTACCCTTCTCCTGGGGTTTATTTCTAACGTAGGTGTGCAGAGTTGTCTTGTGTAAACTGCTCTTTCACAATCATCTGTGAGTCTGTGAAAGTGCAATTTTTCTTTGTTTGTTTTCAAGAAAAAGGTCTTAAAAGCTCAAATATTCCCCATCTGGTTATACACACAATTTCATTTTTTCCTATTCAGTTAAGTACAGCCTCCAATTTTCCACTCACTTGAAGTGACCTTAAAGTATCCAAACAACTTCACTGAAACTGCTTCATTTGCTGGTACTTTCCTAAGTGCCTCCTGTATTTTTAAACACTCGTCGCTGAGAAATATATTAAAAACATGATTGCTGCTATAGCAAGAAGTGAATTGTTTTCGACCTGATACTGCCTGTCTAGACTGTTCAAGCTACATTAAAAACAAATTCACTGAAAAAATTTTATTTTAGATGAGAAGATTTAGCCAAAAGAATAAAAATCATCATTTGGTTCCTAACAGATGCTATACAAAATGATTTAGCATTGGTGTTTAATGAAAACTTTGGCCATATCATTTCCTTGAGTAGTGACACATTCTCTCTAGATACACCCAAGATTGTGGAGAGTGTTTGAATTCAGAGTGCACTGAGCTAAGGAAGAGCTACGTGAATAGCATGCTTAGACCGCAAGAGGGAGAGCAAAGCCTGTTCACTAAATGAGTGTTTCTTTCTGTTTGTTTTGTGGCTTGACATTTTCTTTGGCCTCAGATAATAAAAATGCTCTGCAGTCACTCAGCTCTTGATACTGGTAGGTAAAGAGGCATGAAAAAATATTCTGGAAGAAGGAAGAGGGATATTCAGGATTTTCTCTGAACTGCCCTTATCTGTGAAACATGTAGAGGTGGCTAGAATCACTATTCAGTTACTGAAGGGAATAAAATTACCGGCAGAACAACTGGGGCACATAGAACAAAATGCAACTTTGGTAATTAGAATGCAAGGGGGAAAGGCAAAGACATGAGATAAGCATAGAAAACTACTGTACACGCAAGCCCAGTCTCACGAAGAGAGATGTTTCTCCTTGCTGCTGTCACTGATGGAAGTTACATACAGGCAATAATGGACCCAAGGTGGAGCCTTGCCAACATGTGCAGAAAATGCCAAAAATATCAGTGCTACACAGTACGTTGTAGAAGCAAACTGCAAGACTGGGTATTTGCACCTTGGAATGATCATCTCCGGTAGCTGGCTCACCACTGAAGTAAACCAAAGTCAAAACACCATGGAATATTTGCCTCTCTCAAAGAGTTAGGTGTGGACTGAAGATGTGTGTGTTGTATGGTTTTTACTGTCCATAATTGACTTCAATACAAGAAAGTAAGTTCTAAGTTTCTGGTTGTCTTATTAAACAGTAACCTCATTTGTTTTGAAATAGTATGATCACTGTATTGCAAAAAAGCTGATCTAGAGCGTGGAGGCCAAATAATGCCCCTAGCTCCATTTCAGAGATGATCAAGTTATTGTCAAACCTGCAACTAGAATGTAAAATTTGGGGGGTTATAAGACTTTCCTGAGTACATGGAACGTGACTCTTACATGCTGGATCAGAACCTTATCCCCATCATGATAAATGGAGCTTTTTCTGGTTCTCTCTCACATAGATGAACATTGCAACCACTTAAGTTTAGGTATTTTAGAGTGGTATGTATGTCTACAATTCGAAAATATGTTCCAGAAAACATCTTGTGATTCCAAAACCTTCGATTGGGCATTATCTTCTGTAAGGTCATCTCTGTGTGGATTCTTTGAAAGGATGACGTGTATATTTGAGACTTGCGATAGGGAAAAAGTTCCCATAATATTGTTTATACTAGTTGCAATTACAAAACTGTGATAGAAAGAAATAGACCATCTTCAGATACTGTTCAAATTAATTAAAAAGTATCACTTGCTCTTTCTTGACAAAAAACAGCTTTAAAGGTTTTGTTTATGTGGAGGAGGGGAAGGGAAAAAGATCATTCCTGTTCAATTCACGTTATTACCATGACATTGATGTCCTGCAGAGAGCGGAGTTTTCCACTGAGCGGAGCTACGAATCACCTGTGCCTTGGAAAAGGAATTTGGGATGGAGCTAAAAGACATGAAAGTATTAAACAGTAACGAACCGTGGAAAACTAACGGCTATACCCTTGAAGAAGAGCTACCAGACTGATAAAAGGGAAGATCTTGGCACCAAAGACTGGATGGTGGCCAGAAAAGCATGAAGTCTGATAAAACTGCAGTAACTGGGTGAAAGGTAAATGCGGCGAGGGGAGATCGTGACCACCGACTCAATTCAGGACCGAAAAGACTTGCCCCCCCCCCCCCCCCGACGCCTGAGAGGAGCATGCATGCTGATTTACATAGCAAGGCAGGCTAATTTAAATACAGTAAACCAATAGTGTATGAAATGTTAATCACTAACCAATAAGTGTAATTTTGGGCGGGTTTATACTGATCCCGTAGTAGGATAAATATGCTGTAGTTTTGTACGAAGGTGTGCTTGATTTGTGGGAGATCGCCGGGCACCCAGGTTTGTGCAAACCTGAAATAAATAGGCAATGTCTCTCGTGAGTGTGTGGTTACTGGCCTATTGCACACCAGGCAAAGAATCTGCTTTTTGGACAACGTGTCTTAAAATGTTGCTCTTTGAAGGCTATGGCTTGTCTCTCAGTGATAGAAAAATGGCATCTTATCTAAATAGCCTCTAGTATTTGTGCTTTGGTACTTTTGAATGGAAAAATCTATGGTTACTTCAGTTTCTAATAAAGGCTTTTTCTACATAAGAAAAATACGGCTTAGGAGAAGGTCCATGGCTTCTCTTTAAAAGCACAACCTGTTTTTAATTGTTTGGCGCCACGGAGTGGTAAGATTATATATTGCTCTAAATAGTCAGTTTCTGAGAGTTTTCAAATTATAAGCTCATCATCTCCCTCTGAAAGAAACTTAAAATATAAAATATTCTACGTAGTGGATATAGGCGTAGCTCAAGATGACTAGAATTTATAGCTTAAACATTAAAGTTTCCAACAGTGTGGGTTAGACTATTTCCTTTGAGAGGGATTTTCACTGGTGGATGTTGATTTGTCAAAACTGTAGTCTGTGAACATAAATCCAGCACTTAAAAAAAAGCCTTCTGATGAATTGCAGAACCATGCTCAGACATCACAGTAAAAAAGGCTGTACCGGGTCAGAGCGGGAGGCCACCTCGCCTGGCATCCAGTCGCTTGACTGTCATCCTCAGCCAGTGCCCAGGGAAGTTCAGTGTCATTTCCCCAGAATACTGTCCCGCTCTCCAGTTGCTTTGTGGTTCAGGGACTTTGTGAAACAGAAGTTTTGTGTTTTGAAACTTTTGCTGGTTGGTTTTTTTTTCTTCCATGATGTAATCCAGCTGCTTTTGGACAAATGTAATTTTCAAGATCCAAAATGTCCTAGGACGATGAGCTCCATGGTTTAAATAATTTAATTTTGTTTTGGATGTGCCATCTGCTTGTTTCATTTGATGCACCTTAATTTTTGTAGAGACAGTGAAAAATGATTTTAGACATTTCTATCGTATTCGGTTTCAGTAGTTTCTCTTTGAGAGTGAAGATAATGGCTTCACAGAGAAGCCCCTCTCTACCTTTGGCCATCCTTCTTACCCTACCTCACACCTTTGGCAGTCCTATTATATTGCTTTGGTGTAGGGATGAACACTGCCCGTAGAGGTCAAAGTGTGTATGTATTTCTACAGCGACATAGTGATGTTTTCTAGTTTGTTTTGTAGTCTCTCCCTAGCAATTTCTAACACTGCGATTGCTTTCTTGGTCTCTGCAAGATCTCTGGCACACGGCAGAGCACAGCGGAGCCACGACAGGAGTAATTCAAGGGTCTGTTGCTCCTTACCAGCAGAATAGAAATGATGAAAACAGTGACTTAACTTTTCAAGGTAGTTCAGCCTAATAACCCATGGCTGGTGAGCTGCTCAGAGGTGGTATGTGAGCCAGTTCTAAATAAGTTATTTTGGATACTGGAAACATGGCGCTCTTGGAGAAGAGAGCAATTAGTGTGTGGGTCTTGCATGCTATGGTTTAATTTCTTGAGGTGACTCTTTGCTGTACATTGCACTATGAAGTGTGGATTCTTCGAGTGTTACCTGACAGCTCCCTGGCATCGATGCTTCCTCTAACTGAAAAAACTTGGGGAGAGTAAAGCTCCTTTGGAAAGCAGGAAGTTGCTGGAAAGTTATCGCTGGTGGGACAGAAAATGAGCTGTGTGAGAATACACAGAGCTGCAACCCTGGAAAGGGTTCCCCTGCAATTGGGGAACCTGTCGGAAGAGGATCCCATTGAATGTGAAATCTGCAGGTCTCGAATTGAGCACAAGGAGCTGGGGACCTGGCTTAGCTTGTCGGAGACTTTGCTTACGCTAAATGAGGATGCGTTGTTTGATGTAGCTGGAAGGTGAAATCACATGGGAGCATTCAGCCTCTCTTCAAGCTGGAGAGCCCAGCATTTTACGTAGGTCACTGCAACGCATAGTGCCAAAGAGCGGTGTCAGTTTCGTAGAAACGGCTGAACGCAAACCAGAGGGAAAATCAACCAAACAACAGAGAAAAAGGTTAAATTATTTTCCATGCGTCTGAATATGGTTGAACCTTTTCTCAGTTCCTCTGTCCATTACCGTGTCAGAAGTCAGAAGGGACTGTGAAACTTCAGTGTTAAAGGGGGATCCAGAAGTTTGTTGAAATTCCTGAACGGACTCTCATGGACTCAGGCTGCTTTCGATTGCTAAGAAAATCACTGCTGGGTGAAAGTCAAGTGGCAAGGAATGGGTTTTGTTATGTGTTCCCCCTTTTCCTTACCAAAACATCATCATCCTTAAATCTTAACGGAAGCATGACTGCTGCGTTGAGCTGGCATTCTACAATAACCACTTTTGCAATAACCATTTTTACAATGAGTGCGAGATTTCCCTTTTGCTAGATACAGCTCATGGACCTGGGAAAGACCATCCCCATTTGGTAGTCTATTGCTTGCAAATTATGTACTTGTTGCTTCCGTTATATTCGTATGGGAGCTGGAGGGGTTGTGAGAGGCACATGACACCGATGTTGAAAACTTAAAAAAAATCTGCTCTGGCTAAAAATGAAATGCTTGTATATAAAAAAGTAACTGGTTTTTGTTAATTATTTTACAGTTTAAGAAAATGTGGAGGCACTGACACGTTAGGGACTGCTGTAAAGGATCGGGATAGATGGCTAAGAGGAAACAAACGGCGGGCGCTTTTCAAGTGAAGTTTATTGGATTTTTGCAAAGCGTTTATTCAAACCTCTTCCTGCTCCTTGGGGGGGAAAAAAGGGGAGGAAAGAGGGAAGGAAGAATTTGCGAGGGGAGCAGCTTGATTCGCGTTGGGCGCTTCCCGCGGCCCCGCTTCCCCGGGCCCCGAAGCGCAGTCGCCCGGAGGGACGCGCGCGAGGCCCGGCGCGAGGCCCGGCGCGCGGCCGGGCCCGCCACGAAGCGGGCGGCGAGGGAGGCGGCCTCCGTTTGCAGTTGTGAACTGAGGGGCGGGGGGAGCCGGGGGGTGCAGCTGCTCAGAGAGAAACGCAAGCTGTTGCGATCACCAGGCGCATCGAGGCGACCGCCAGTTTCTCCCAAAGTCAGGAGTACATTTCAGCGTAAGGAAAGCCAGCCGTGGCCAGCGACTCCCGCCCTGGTTTGCCTTTTTGTTAAGACAAGTATTTTCCACAGAAGCCCGGCTCCCCGCCGCGGCCAGCGCCGCTAAGGGCGATGCTCCCGCAGCGGCCACCCCACGGCGGCGCCGCCGAGGCACCTGCCGGGGCTCCCCGCCAGCGCCGGCTCGCCCGCTCCCGGCCGGAGGCGGCGCCGGGGCCCGCTGCGGGGGTCCGGGCCGGGCCGGGCCGGGCGGGGGGCGGGGAGCGGCCCGGGTGCGGCCCCCGCGCCCTGGTTGGCGGCGGGCGGCCCCGGCGGCACGTGGTGCGGGCGGGCCCGGGAAGGGGAGCGGCGGCGGCGGCCGTGGGTGAGTCTCCGCCGGGGTGAGGGGCGGGCGCTGCGCTTCCCCTCTGCTGTCGGCCCCCGCCGCGCCGCGGCCTCCGTGGCGGCGGCCCCGCGGCCCTGCCGCTTCCCCCGGCGGGTGCCGGTGCCGCGGCCCCCCGCTCCCCAGGGCCCGCTGCGCACCGGGCCCGCGCTGCCGCCCGCTGCGAGGCCGCCGGGGCGGGGGAGGCCCCGGGGGCTGCGCCTGAGCCGGCTGCGGCCTGGCCCGGCCGGGGCCCCGGCGGCGCGCTGGGAGCGGCTGCGGGGCGCGGGGTTATTGCGGCCGTCTGGGCGGCCAGGGAGAGGTGAAGCGCTCGCACGGCGGCGGGGCCGGGCTGCATCTGCCTGCGAGGCGCTGCCGGTCGGGCTCGCGTCCCCCTGCGGCCGCTGGCGGGATGGCGGGGCTGGCTGGCGGCGGTGTTACCGCTGCCGGGGGAAAAGGGCTGAGGCTGCCTGTTTTTAGAAGGAAATAAAAGGAGTTAAGCTTTCTAATCACTGCTTACTGGGACTAGGTAATAGATCGGGGCATCTTAGCAGTGTCTGTGAACCTGCGGAGGGAGGGTGCAAAGAAGATGGAGCCAGGCTCTTTTCTGTGGTGGCCGGTGCCAGGACAGGCAGCGGGCACAGACTGGAGCACAGGAGGGTCGCTCTCAACATCAGGTGTGGTGTGAGGGTGCCTGAACGCTGGCACAGGTTGTCCAGAGAGGCTGTGGAGTCTCCCTCCTTGGAAGCATTCAGAAGCCACCTGGACGTGGTCCTGGGTAACTGGCTCCAGGTGGCCCTGGTGAGCAGGGGGTTGGACCAGATGACCTCCAGAGGTCCCTCCCAGCCTCAGCTGTTCTGTGGTAACAAGCTCCTAAGTCAGTGAAACTGCGGCGTACATTAAATTGCCATTACCTTAAAGAAGAAAAATAGCTTGATATTTGTAACCGCCGTTACAGTGAACGCAGAACTGGTTGATATGTTGCAAAGAAACAAAACTGCTTTGCTACGCAGTTCTAACTTTACGTTAATGCAAGTTAAATGGGTTTTGAACTGTAAAACAGAGCAACTGAAGTATTGTGGTGTAATTCCCATCCTTCTGCATGATATCTTCAAACTCTGATCCAGGGGCAGGCCACAGACTACACAACAAGTGCAGTAAAAACTCCAGTGAGACAGTTTGTTGGTCATCCAGCAAACCCTGAAATCCTGCTTTGTGTGTCTTCCGTTTTGTGCCATGAAGTCTGGGTGAATTTTGGACAAAATGCTTGAAATAGTTGAAGTCAATAAAATTAAAGAGAGCTATTATCTTGAAAAAAAAATTACATAGATAATGCAATAAACGTTATTTCAGGACAGTGAAAAGACTATTGTCATAGGAAGTGTTTGCAATTACCCTTTTAAACCAATGTGTCTTTTTTTTTTTTTTTTTGAGCAGGTATCTCTTAATCAGCTAAAATGGTTTTAAAGAAGAAGAAGGAAATTCAGGTAGATGCATTCTTTCTTGATCATCAGCAGCTCGAAAAACTTAAGAGTAAGTGGGATTTTTTTTTCTGAACTAATGTGTAATTTCTTTTTCTGTTAGTAGAATGCATATGAGTGGCTGCTGAAATTGATCTGTTTTTTTTTTTCTTATGTTTTATTTCTATTTTATGTTTTATTTCTAATGTTTTTGTTTTGTGGGTTTTAGATGTGTTTCATCTTTTGTGGTTTGTTTTTATTTTGTAGTGACAATGACTTCTTACCTTGGCAGAGTTAAAAGAATCCTTTAGAGCACTGTGTCTTTGGTTCGAAAGCTCTTTGCTTTGTTTTATCGTTGGTGTGAAGGTGATAGAAGGTCCTACTCGTGATCGCACTTGCAGGCCTGTAATTCAGTGCTACCTGAAGTACTAGCCTTAATATGTGGAATAACACTGAATTTCAAAGAGTCACAGAACGGTTGAGCGGAAGGGGTCTTTGGAGATCATCTCGAGTGTATTTTCCCAGTCTTTGTATTTTCTGTGGTCAACTTGTTTTAAAGATACTGTTCAAATGCTCTTTTATATTTGTATACTGAAGTTACTATGAGGTGCTCCTTGCCTTCTAGTCAGCACTGGTGAGGCCACACCTGGAGTGCTGCATCCAGTTCCAGGCTCCCCAGTACAAGAAATATGGACATACTGTAGAGAGTCCAGCAAAGGGCCACTAAGATGATGAAGGGCCTGGAGCATCCCTCGTATGATGAAAAGCAAGAGAGAGCTGGGATTCTTCAGCGTGGTGAAGAGAAGGCTCAGGGGGATCTTATCAATGTGTAAAAAAAAAAAAATACCTGAAAAGAGGGCATAAAGAAGATAGAGCCAGGCTTTTTTCCATGTTGAACAGTGATGGGGCAGGAGGTGATGGGCACAAACTGAAACACAAGAGGTTCCCTCTGAACATCAGGAACCACTTTTTTTAATGTGAGGATGACTGGGCACTGGCACAGGTTTCCCAGGGAATTTGGGGAGTCTCCATCCTTGGAGGTATTCAGAAGCCATCTGGCCGTGGTCCTGGGCAGCCTGCTACCTGAGCAGTGGGGTTGGACCAGATGACCTCCAGAGGTCCCTTCCAATTTCAACCATGCTGTGATTTTTGTGAAACTGGTCTTCATACTGAAGATGAGGCCTACTATTACATTGCAGTGAAACTTGCGGGTTTTTTTGTTTGTTAGAAAAAAAGTTGATGTTAAGGTGTTGTAAGGTGACTTAAAGGATTGTGGCACCAGTAGAAACTGGAACAGGAAAAAACCTAAGAATTAAGCAGTGATTTCTTATTATAAATTATTGTATTGTAAAGTATTGTTTATACTGCTTATTGTAATTCCTTTCTAAAAAGAGACTCTTCCTCCAAACGTAGGGTTTTCAAAGGCTGAAGAGCAAAACCTGGCATCTCTGCTTCTGCACTGTGCACAGCTGAGCAATGGCATCCAGCAGATCCAGTGTATTAAACAAGTAAGGCTTCACTGTTGTTAGTGTGGTTTTTGGTAACTGACAGCGTGTCATGTGCACTGTTAATGGGAAATACAATTCTAAAGTAAACTCTGTAATGTTTTAAACATTCCTGGAAACAGGTAAAAAGCAGTTGTTGCTGCTGCACGTGCATTAGGTAGAAATGTAGTTCTAGTACGTAAATTAGCAAGGGCTACAGTTACTGAAAATGAGGGAAGGCAAGTGATACCAAGTCTTCTATTCTCTATGTATGTATTTTTGATATCAGAGGTGTTCCTGGAACGTTATTCAACACCTGAAACTCAACAGGGTATGGTAAGGAGAGGACAGTTTTGTGCCATATACTTGGACGAGAGGGAATTCTGCCTCTGTTAATGATGAGGGTATATATCCGGAGTTTTTGTTGATCATGTGTTCTGTCGATTATAGATTATGCCATTGGTAAAGAAGATGGATCAAAACTCTGCATGTGATCCCATGGTTAAAGCTTGTTTGGATATTTTGGGAGAGACATATTTTTCACTGGGTGCGAAGAATCCCTTGAAAAAAGTATTAGCAAGGTAAAAAATTGAATAATAAACCTTTTTTTTTTTTTCAGTGCTCTCCTTATCTAGAAGTCAGTAATTTGTTGTTCACTACAAGTTGTTGTAGTTTAATTACTGAAAATTTGTGATACTGATACGTGAATATGTACTGTTTTTCTTTCTTGCTTAGTTAAAAATCTTAATTATAAATAATACAATATATCACTGGATAAATAATCTTAAAGTGAAGTATTATATTGATCTGTTTCATTACTGGAAAGACAACATAGTATGTAATTAGAACTTTGAATTTTAAAATCCAATATTGAAGTAGAAATTTAAAATACTTCTGCTAAAAAAAGCCTCAACTCTGACAATGTAAAGAGAAGGCTGCTGAGAGGAATTGTAACTAAACTGTGTTTTCTTGCGCCCATTTTTATTGCAATTAAATTTTTCTGTTGCAAAACTACTGTTGTATTTCTTTAGTGAATTTATTACAGCCTTAACATTTTAAGGATGCAGTGCTTAGCTGTCTTCATTTTTATGTCTGAAAACATTTCTTGTCCCATTGAGAGAAGCAGGGCTTCCATCCTGTATTTGGTTGCATGCCAGAGCTTTGCACCCCTTTGACAGGTTTTCTAGCTGCAAAATTAGAACGTGCGTGTTTATTTTAAGACAGAATATGCTTTCATGTGGCAAGCAACATCTATCTATTATTGGAGTTTTAGCTGTCATTGACTTTAGTGAAGTGGATATTTAACACTTCAGTGTGAGCTAACTGATTGTGCTGTTTCTTGCTGTTGCAGTTCACTAAACAGTCTTCCTGAAGAATTTATGACATTAGCTGTACAAAGCTTTGTATGCTGCCTTAGGGAAGAACTGAAAACCACAGACTTATATTTGTACAGAAAAGTACTGGACAACCTTGCTTCCTGTATGGAGGACTTCAGCTTAGGTACAATGTCATTGAATACATTGTCTTCAGGTTTAACTTGCTCAACATTGTTTTGCATCTTGGTGTGGCACTTAATAGTAGTATTTACATCTTTATCTGTGAAAAATAGATTGTATTGGCTAGTATTCACTAGTTACAATGTATTTTCTTTCTTCTAGGTAGAGCGAGTATTAAGAACCTGTTTGAAGAAGGTAAAGTATAAAGTAAAATAAGTTTCATTGTAGATTATTGGGGGGAGGGTTGTGTGTGAAGAAGTAACATGAGGTAGGCATAAAGTTCTATCAGATCTAATTTCCTCCTGGTTAATTTTTAATAACTAGTACCCTCACATGGTACTTTTTTGTCAAAGACTTTCCCTTGATTTGTACCTTTAATTTCCAGGGGTCAGTCTTGCTTTGTTGAGCAGCCCTAGATATAAATCTGGAAAGGTACTAGTGAGTTATTCTTCAAGGGCTGGGAAGTCGATGCTACTTTACGGGAAGTATTCTCTGTCCCTGATGAAGCTGGGTGTGGTAACACTGAGCTGTTGACAGCCAGTCTTGACCATAGCAAGCCTAGGCCTGCTGTGGCAAGAATTTTGTTTGGCAATAATTTGACAGAGGTCTGATCTGCTGGTAATACAGGGTAACTTGACATGTTGTGCCCTCAGCATGCAGATAATGTTCACAGCTTCCTGTGGACCTTTTATTGCTGCTCTGGCTTTAGCTCTTGGTAATTTCAGCTTTTCATTGAGGAACCAGAACTCTCAACACCTCACAGGATTAGGCCAAGTGGGTTGGAAACTCATGTTTTGCACCAGGCAGTCGCAAAACAGCTTGAGATTTTGCTTTAGCATTGCATCTTTGGATCTGCACTGTAATTTCAGTTGAATTTGTTCATGGAGTGGGAGAAACACCTCTGCATGGATAACTGTTCGTCGTGTCTGTGTATGATGTGTTTGTGTGATTGCTGGAATTTTTCTGTTCTATTTCTCTTTTAAATAAATTCATAACAATTATTTTCACTAGTTCTTCAGTTTCTGCAGAAGTCACTGCTTGGCATACAGGAAGAAAACAGGCAAGTGAATTCAATATAAGCTGTATTTTATCTGGTTTTGTTTCACTCTTGCAAGATAATCTGGTATGGTTTGGAATATCACTTTGATAGCCATACGCTGATGAAAGATGGGAATGTCATTTTACAATGACACATATTTTAAATAAAAACTGCTGATGAGTTTCTTTTCTTTTGTGGCAATATGATGATACAAAGTAAGAGAGGAAAGGAGGAAAATTAAAGGTGGTAATATTTAGGGCGCTGATACTGTTAGAACTACTACTTTTGAGGGAGGCCTTTGAGTTGTGGTTTCACTATCTGAATTGTGACTGAACACTGTAATTAATAGATACACTTATTAAAATTCAGGTAGAGTAATACTCTCCCACTTCCCATGAGTGTTTAATTCAGTATTGATATATATATTTAGTCTGTCACAGCAGTCATGTCTTGACATTTTCTAGCATTGCATAAAGTAAAGCCTCTTCACTGTGGTCTCTCATCATGTACCCAGAGGAGAAGGGTGCTTAATGGAGTGTTTTCCACATGAAAAGTTTACGTGTTGTCTGTCTTCACATTAGAAGAAAGTTGAATCATAGAAATACGCTCGTGCATGGAGGAACTGCTTGAAAAATGAGAAAGGAGCAGCACTGTGTTCGGTTCGTCTTTTTGGAAAGTTTTTGGAAAAGCTCAGCTCTGCTCAGGCAGAATCAAATGACTGAAAATTTGTCGCAGGAACCTGCAGAAACTGTGGCAGAATTTGTCATTATGTTTAACTTCATTTTAAAACTCTGCCCTTGAGTCTGCTTCTTGTGTTCCTATAGTTACATATCTGATCAACTCAAACAATACATTAGTTATTACCATTAATTCTGTCTGAAGTTGGCAGAATGTAGTTTTCTGGGGATGGTGAAGAATGATTTTCATTTCCTTTTTGTGTGTATGTTTGTCTTTTTCTTTTTTTTTTTTTTTCTCCACAGAAAGAATCATGGAAATCGTATTGTTCAGACTCAGTTGATGCACGATTTACTGATAGCCATTAAAGTTTCAATGATGCTTGTACAGAAATTACAAGAAAATATCCAGGGACGTCTTTGGAAACACCAGGAATCTTTTGTTTGGCAAAGTATGTGTAGTTTACTGAAAAGCTCCACAAACTTTCTAATGGATGGTAAGTTTAATAACATTCGAAACCAAATATTTTTATTAAGTCAGTCTTGTTGTCTTTGTAGTAAACACAACCTGTATATATAAAAACTTAGTTTACCTTGAATGGAAATTGAACTGCTGAGACTAATGGGACTGGGAGCAGTAGTAGGTCTTTCAGCAAGCTATGATTTGTAGATTGTAATTTTGGAGTGTAGAGTTTAACTTGTCCTACTACAAAAAACCAAGGTAAACGCTATTACTAATAATTTAGAAACTAACAAATACTTTTGAGACTCACCAAATATCTGCCTCCAAAAATTTATGTATCTGTATGAATTACGCTGTCAGAACTATTTATTGGTGCACTATAACTAATTATGTTCGCTTCTTAGATATTTTTGTACAGTAGAATTTAATATAAATGTCAGTAGGCTCTGCCACAGTCGTCCTTGTCTTACTGGGCAGTTCTATATTTTCTATCTGTTAGAAGGTATTAGTAGTTTCCTATTACACTGGAGTATAAATTTGTTAATACTTGTGATCCAAGTGGACACTACAGATTTGTCATTATACAACTACAAGTAGTCTAGGAAAATTCAATACCATCTTTATAATTTTGATACATAGTTCTAGCACACAATGTTTGCTGCACTCTAATGCAAAATACCTTTCTCTGCCATGTAGCAACTCTCCTGCAAACTGTTCAGGCTACCTCAGGACTGGCTGTTATTCTGTTTACTAAAGCTATGTATGAGCCAGTTGAAGAATTACCTTCTTTGGTAAGTGTATTTCTTCGCTAAAGACTGTGAAATGTCATAGTGTCGTTAATCAGTGCTACCAGTGTTTTTCAGAGGCTTTGCTGATACAGATAGCAGGACTTGCCAGCCTCTGTATCAGTCTTTTGCTGGAGTGTAAATCCTTTATTCTCTCCTTGCTGTATGAAATAATAAGACTAAGGTTTTGAATTTGAGAAAAAACAATGTAAAAAATAATGGAAAACAGAAATCTCTTCAGATCTTCTGAGATTCTGTTATGCGCAAAATAGCTTTTCCCCTGTGCTAAGATACTGTAATGGGTGTTATTTTGCTATTACAGGTCAGTGGCTTGCTGCTTGGGTCAGTGAAACATGCAGGCGTGCCAGCGTGGTTTGTGAGTAACTGTGGGACTCTGTGTACGGAAGAGCTCCCTGACTCGGTCCTTCTCTTTCTTTGCCATGGAGCACTGGCTATGCTGGAATGGAAAAATGGCAGCATGGGTGAAAACGGAGAGAAACTGTTACTCGATATCGCATCAGTCTTGCTGTCTTTGAGTTCAGAGTAAGCCTGTTGTTCTGATTTGTATTGTTTCATGTTTGGGAGGAAGGGGATGATCTTTTTACTTGTATTTTTGCACAGCTTATATGGTCCCGGTGGAATACCTCTTTGATGTTTTCAGTGTAATGATATTAGTTTGTGCCACAGATTGTCTCATCTTTTTACTATATTCAGAAAACCATGAGTTTGAAAGACATGTTATCTTGATATTGCATAGATAGTGCTAAGTTACAATTTTCTCTTGCATGCTGAAATGAAATTTTGTTTCTCCAACGTGGGATTAGTTTATCAGCTACCTGATGGTAAGGTGTGGCCGAATCAGTTGTTACGTATACAGATAAACTTCAGTTTCAGGACATCACCTTTTATGCTTTTAAAAGTACAGAAGAAAACAAAGTGTGCCAATGAGTGGAATACTTTAAGTAAGATGAGTTGGTTTTTTTTCTGGTTGCAAGCTTTGACTGCTTGCATCTAATGGACTACCAGCACTATTGGATAGGAGATTAAAACGTGTATTCAGTTCCACCTTTGTTCATGCCTTGGAGGTCAGTTTTGTGATTTTGTTTTTGCACATATGGTACTCAGTTTTTATGGTTTTATATGGCAATGAAAAGTTTTCCTTATATTTTCAAGAAGCATGCAATAACCTAATGCTCAAATATTAGCATGTGGGTATTAAGTTTTAGCTTTAAAATAGCAAGTGTAGTGGCTTGCCAGGTTTCTTTTCCCCATATTTAGGGGTTTTAGCTGTGACCAGTTAACAGCATATCAGGTAAGTAACCATACTCTTTGCAACATCCAATTCATCACCTCCTTTTTGTGTTAGTTCCTTTTCTTCAGTGAATGGTTAATGTCTCCTTACCTGTTTTAGTGTGAGGTAAACTAATGTGATGAATGATTTTTTGAAATAAAAAAATTATTTTTTGAAAAAAATGACAAATGCAAATAATGAACTTTTTTTGTTTTTTCTTTCTAAAAGGTTGAAAGAATCCAGTATGGCAACGTCTTTGTCTAGAATCCTTGCTATTTGGACTAATTCTGCACTGGCTGCCCTTGTTTCAGGCTCCCCAAATCTAAAAATCAAACTTAATGGGAACTCGGACGTAATTGGGAAGCTGCTGGAATACATTTATACACACTGGGAACACCCTCTGGATGCTGTTAGACACCAAACCAAACTGATATTCAAGAATCTTCTTCAGATACACCGAACCACCATTACTGGATCCAATGAAAAATCAGACCCATTCTTTGCAAGGCTGATGAAGCATTTACTAAGCTTGGAATGGCATGTAAAAGGGAAATATGCTTCTCTTGGCTGTCTTGTGGAGTGTGTGGGCACTGAAAACATACTACAGTTGGACAGAACAATTCCAGTACAAATCTTGGATGTGATGAATGATCAGTCTCTTGCCCCCTATGCTAGTGATCTTTTGGAAACCATGTTTACAAATCACAAAGCCCATTTTACTTTGAGTTTTCCAGAAAGCACCTGGATTGACCAGTGGCATGACATCTGGGTTTCTCCTCTTCTAGTAATACTGTGTGAAGGGAACCATGACCAAACTACTTATATAATAGATTACTATTTACCAAAATTGCTCAAATGTAGCCCTGACAGTCTGAGCTACATGATTAGAATTCTTCAGGCTTCTGCAGATGCTAATCTAGGTAAGAAAATAAATATCGTATTTGTAATTATGATTTTTTAAAAAAAAAATAATCTCAGAAATGTGATTTCTGATCTATTATTATTAGAAGTAATTTGGGAGAAAAATTCCAGATAGTTGTTATTGCTGTTAGTATTTCGAAGTGGAATTCATAATAATCATAAATGTGTCTACATGTCATGAGCAAAATAATTAGTATTCTAACTGTGGGTGCTTTACTGTTCTCTTTACATGCCAAGCTGTGTTACATATAGGTACTTTTTCCTACTATTTTTCTGTTCTGCTGTTAATTCTTACACAGGTGTGTCGAGTAACAGGGCTTTACAGATTGTTTTCTGTTACAAATATGTGGAGATAAGAGTTATGATTCTCTTGTAGTTTTTGACGTAATTTAGTGTAATTCTAAAAGAAGGGTTTGTGAGACCTCACAAGGTCCTTTTTTTGTATGACATGTTCAAGACAAAACTTTTTGGGAACAAGGCGATTTAGAACTAGTTTAATCTATGACAGATGCTGTCTTTTGGGGTTTATGCGGTAAAAAAATAAAAGAGGGATAGGGGTCATGTGTTGGAAGTATGGGAGTTTCTGACAGGCATTGCAATTAGTACATTGTTTAATCAAACTAACTACTACTGGTTTTCATTTTCTTTAGGCTCTCGCAGTACTAGAGGAGCTCTCGGGGCACTAATGGCATGCCTAAGAACAGCCAGGGCTCATGGACACCTGGAATTTTCAAATATCATGAGCAACGGTCTTGTATCAACTGAATGTATAAAACAGGGTCTAGTTCATCAGCACAATCAGGTAGGGGGACAGTCTTTTTTTTTGTGTGTGTGTGTCTCTAAATTAGAAGAATTGCTTCAATTCTAAATACTGTGTCAGCATTGTTTTAAAACAAAGGCATCATCATAGGTGCCTGTAACTCTTTTGCGGTTAACATCTAAATATCTTTCAGGTTTGCATTGATGCTTTAGGTTTACTTTGTGAAACTCATCGTAGCACCGAAATAGTGTCTATGGAAGAAATGCAACTCATTCAGTTTTTTATGATGTACAACTTGAACAGCCAGTCTCCTTCAGTAAGGCAACAGATAGCTTCTTTACTGAGAAAGGTAATTTCAAACTATAAACAATGTCTAATGTGCCTATTATATTAGTTATATAGCATTTAAAAAAATTCTGAGTATGTTATGAAGTTGCTCATCTGAAAGAGTAGATGCTCTAAGACCAAGACTATGCTGTATGCAGTACCCAACTGAATGGTGATAGGTCATCACAGGCAAGGATAAATTAAGTGATAGGTACAGTAACTTGATCATGAATGGTAGTGAGCATTACTTAATCTGTTAGTGTATGCATACTTTACCAATAGCAACGCAATGTGCCGTAGAGTAAGCAATGAACCTCGTGTTGCCTTTGTTGTGGACTAAGAGTGTGCTTATGTAGACTTACCAGACCTCAGGCAAATTCAGTCACTTGATGAGCCTCAGCAACCTGACTCGGAAGACCAGGTAGAGGAATATTAAGGGAACAGCATGACATGTGGCTGTGCTGTTACAGTCTGCAGGGACTGAGTGTGACAACATTGTGGAAGTTGCCAAGGTCACATGTAGATCATGGGAGAAGGATATGGATAAAAGAGGAAACCATGTATGTATGAAGAATGCTTTGGAAGATGGTAATGGCAAAAGAAAGCAGTGTGGAAGGAGAAAATAATTAATTTGAGACGGGAAAAATGAGGGAATAGGTTTGGCAGAAACAAAAGAGAAGTCCATCTCTTTCCATTCTTGCCTGGTGCAGACTGAGGAATATGAGATGGAAAAATTGTGTTAGAGGGAGTGTAATAAGAAAGGAAATAATACTAACGGGTAATAAAAGAGCTGGGGGAAGCACTCCTGAGGTGAGTCAAACTCTGTAAGAGACACTGAAGCTATAAAAATTACATGCATTAATTGAGCTTTTTTTATAGGGGAACATATGTTCCACAGAAAATGGGGAGGTGGGAGGAGAAGACTAGGCATGAATTTAAGGAGGAAGATGGAAGAAGGTGTTGGAGGTGCAGAAGGAGTGGTAAAATCTTGGTCACAAAAGAGATAGGGAGAAAAAAACTTAGTTTTGGAGTGGAGAGAGGTTCTGTTCTGTGTCATACCGTATGCAAACTTTTTAAAAATTACAAGCAATATGATCTGGAAAATAAGCTGAAAATCCCGCTTTCCCTTATTTAACTGTCAGTGATTCTTGCCTTACCTATGTTTTGCTTTTGTTTTAAAAGTTATTTTGCAGGATACAAGAAAGTTCCCAGGTGCTTTATAAGTTGGAGCAAAATAAAACCAAGCAAGAGTTACTTGAAAACTCAACTAAAAGGCATCCTGTGGGGATTTTGCAGCAATATAAGGTAAGTTAGACTACTAGAGATGCAGATATAAGGGGTGAGATAGCATTTCTGAAAGATAGTTCAGTGTTCTTGAGAACACCTCTGGGTAAGTTAAGCCATGTCTGTGCTAGGAAATAGTGCAGTGCAGAAGGAAGAAACTTGTAAAGCAAAACAGTGCTGAAGACCTTGTCCACTCTGGATGCACTTACGCAAGCTAATTTTGACTAAATGTACTGTTGTCTCATGAACTGAGTGCCTGTTAGTATTTGGAGGGTATCTTTAAGGTTAATTTTGTCCAAAAGCAAGAAAGGTTATTTTCTGAGGGATTGCTCCACGATGTGAACTGGAACAGCAGTAAGTGGGGATTGACTGGAGATGGACCCACAATTCAAACTAAAATTTTCAGGTAAATATCCTGTCAGCTGCTGGCAGTTCAGTAGCAAGTTTTAAATGATGTGCGTTACTTGGGCTTGAAATAAGGATCCATTTGAGCTTCAGCCTTTTTCTAGCTTTCCAGAATGATCAGTGAGGGAATGAATGACAGAGCTTCAGTGCAAAGACTTCTGTGTGAAGGCTTCTTTTGTATTTGTCCTTTTTTCCTATTTGAAGGCTCACATAATCAGTTTCTCTGTGTTAAACCGTTTCTTGTCTTGAGTTCTGCTTTTCTTGTTCAACTCATTTTCAAGGTTTTGATACAATGGCCATTTTTTGTGGGAGTGGGAAAGGGTAACTTTTTTTTTTAAAAAAAACAAGCGATTCTCCAGCATTCACTGTACTCTAGGAAACAAGAAATTCGTCAGTGCTATGAAGGTAGGCCTCCCATTCTTCCAAAAATTACCTGTGAGGTCATAATTTCTTGGTAACATGTAAAGCAGAATGTCTTGAATTCAGTTACTTAGACTTTTGTTTGTAGGGCAGCAAGTAAACTGTCTTAAATTTTTTTTTTGTGATTTTTCAGGATTTCATGTCATCTGTATGTGACAGACTTTTTGAGGTACTGTTTCCCGGTTCATCACACCCAACCAGGTTTTCTGCACTAACTATTTTAGGATCAGTAGCAGAAATATTTTCTGTTCCAAAAGGTGAGAAGCCTAATTTATAGGCTGTAGGAATGGGAGGTATTAAAGAAGATTCTCTTATGCCAGGTAGTCAATTTCTGTCAAAGTAAAATGGTGTTCTTTGTCCTTAATTTCTGTGGCATTTCCTGTGTCGCTTTCATTTTACCTGAAAGAAGGATAGTAAGTTTTATGGGAAAATGGAATATTGAAGTAAATGCAAATATTGCCTGTTGAATATCTTCCATAAATTGGGGTTTTCTTGCATAGCCTGTTTTTTTTGCAAGGTTTTTCAATTTTATTTTTTTTTGTTATCGTGAAGAAAACTTTTGGACAAGATTCAATATATTTGATAATTTTACCTCCTTTTCCTCTTTTAGCATCTTGGTAATATGTAATATGTAATTTAAAACGTTGAGACCATAAAAACTAGATTGAAAAGGCTTGCATATCCTTATGATGCTACTATACTAAATAAGGAACAATTTAATTGGACAGTTTATGATGTTGTGCTGCTGTTATTTTGAATTTTCTTCACAATGTTATGACAACCTCCATTAAGAAGTATTAGTTAGAGCCTTGGATTATTGATGGTCTTGCCAAATCTTGTCTCTGGATCATACGGCCAACATAAAAGTAGGTTTTCAGTCCTAAATTGTAACTTTTTTTTTTTTTTAAAGAAATGAGACATGTAAGATAAAAGTTGATTTTGAGAGGGAAGAAAAAAAGTGCCTTCTTGGTATATCTTTTATCAAAACCCCTGATAAATCGTGAACACATCAATTTTATTATTATGAATTTGTGGTATGTTGTTGCTGTTTTTTTTTAATAGAAAATTGTATTGAGAGTTGTTTACAATAGCAGCTTTAGGATTTCAGAAGCCTGACATTACTTCTGTAAAGGAGTTTTAGCTGTTGTTGTGTTCTGTGCTGGAATGTGGTGCACTTGTTTACATCTTAAAATTTCTGGCTTCTTTACAGCATTAGGTCAGTCACCAGAAGTTATGACTCCTTTTAAATAGAAATTAAAAGCAAAAAATTGTAATAGCTTCCATTTTAGGGGATTGTTCCTATGACATAAAGAACCCCAAAAACCAAACCCCAAAACACACTGAAGTTTTAAACCTTTTTTGAGAGGAATTATTTTTCTAATATTACATACTTCCAGGAAAATAATTTTTAAGCAAAGCTAAAATAAAGGTTATTTTCAATGCTGAATGAAATGTGAATAAATGGGATTCTGCTTTTGGCAATAAGTTACTTTCTGTATTACTGAGAGTCATATTTTGGATATGGTAATCTTTTCTTTTCAACAGTAAACATGGCATTTTAAGACCTATTAAGAGAAGTAAGTAATATTAAAATAATGCTTTAGCTAAAATTTTTTTAATGCCTCTTTTAGTATAGCTAAGCAAAATGTGAATACAGTGCTTATTCTGGAAAGAATTACAGCAAAACTATGTAAGGCATTGATTTCTTTGAACAGGCCAGGCACAAGTTTTTCAGTTGGATCAGGAGATGGATTCTACTCGTATCCGAACTTTGATCCAGTGTTTTGCCAGTACTTTTGAGGAAGTAAAAGTTCTGGCATTTGGGCTTTTGATGAAACTGCGTGATGTTGCATTTAATTTACAGGTATGCCATCAAAAACAGTTCAAAGGGAGTAATTTCATGAAGAACGAATGTTCTGTATTATACCAGGTACTTGGGTTAGGTAGAAAGCGTAATTCCTGAAAATTAGATGTCGGTCCAAGTTGCCTACAGTAGTGTTCATTGCTAGCATCTTCTGTATGTTTTTAGACAGCTTCTGCCCTTACCTACGGAGGCTTGTTTCACTAATGGGTGAAGCAGTTTGGGAGGTGCATTGGGTATGACTATCAGCGATCAGAGAAATAGTTAATGCAAGCTCCTTGCTTAGCTGTGACTTCCCTGTGTAAGGGTTGGAAGCATTTTGACTTGGTTACTCTTCCATTTTAAGAAATTCAGCTTTGTGTTTCTTTTCCTTTGTGATTGGTCTCAGATTTCGCTATCTGATTGTCTTTTTTAATTTCTCCCAAAGTTTGCCCTTTTGACTCGATACCGATTTTTCTGTTTATTACTTCATAAAAAGTTACTTTTAAATTCATAAGTATTGGTGAACAAATACTGTTTCCTGATAGACTATGCTTCTCTGTGATGTCAGTTAGCAGATAAAACAGCATTTTGGAAAAACAAAACTAAACAAAACCATCCTCCTGTGAAGTGCAGTGTGTTTGAATACTGCTTTATAAATGACTGTCCCCATCCTGAGTGTGTATGTAATTGTATCTTTGCTAAATACGTACACATGCATGTTTTGAGTGTAAGGTGATCAGTGTACAAAATAAGTGTTTCTTAAGAAATACCAGCAAACTTACTGAAAAGCAGGTTCTTAGATTCCAGGGTGCGAAGTAGCTTAATTAAATCAATATGGAAGCTCAATAAAATGAGCAATACTGTTTGTTTTTTTTCAGGATTCTGAAAATCTAGGTCTATTCCAAGCAGCAATGGATCTTAGCACAAGTACCAAGCCATATGATTGTGTCAGTGCTTCGTATTTGTTGAACTTCTTAGTACATCATAAAGGACTACAGCATATTTGTTTAGGGAAATGGGTTGAACATAACCCCCAGATGGATGAAAGCACATCAGTAAGTACAGTGGAGAAGAACACTTTAGCAGGTAAGCTTTTGGGGAAATGACCCCCTGTGTTTTTTATATTGATGTGGAACCTTACTGCTTTTCCTTAAGGCTTTTGGTAGGAGGCATAATGAGTAAGAGATGCTTAGTTCTAGTAGGATTTTAAGTATATTTTGTTTTGCTGTTAAGAAGCCAGGTGCCTTAGTAAGATCTTAATTTAGTCCTGTTCATGTTAAGGCTATTGAATGTTCTTCAAAGATGGCTTTTGTTATTATTTTAATCCGAGGGAAAGTGACATTGAGGCCCTGGTAGCTAGCCTGATGAAGCTGTGCCCTTGAAGTGCAGGAAAGGAACCTCTGCCTCCTCTGAGAGCTCGCTTACCCAGAGCGAAGGCAGCTGTAGTTGGTCTGTGTCATGTTCCCGTACTTGATATTTGCAGCGCTGCCCCTTGGAACCATTTTTCTGAGTGGTTTGCAGTCCTGCACATACATTTCTGTAGTAATGAGCTTTGTTTGTATGTGGAATATTTTTATTTGGTTTAGTGCCTCTGGATGAAAGCTGAGAGGCTCTAGATCTGGCAGATTCGGCAAATTTTTTAAACAGACTTCCTCCACCTTTTGTAATTTGCAATAAAAGTAAAATCTTTAAATTCATTATTTGTAATAAAGCTTTGGATGTAACTTGTAGTAAACACTCTGTTGTATACTTTTTTGTGCCATTATTGGCTTCTCTACAGATGCTTATTAATACTTTCTTCATATGCAGTGAAATCACATTTTTTTGAGACATGGTTGTGCTTGCCATAAATAAAGCAAATGCATGGGTAACCTCATGTGTCATTGGTACAGAAACCTCCTGTTGTTAGTTATCCGTAATTTGTTATTTGGGTCTGTAATTCATTCTGGTTCTGACACTGAGATGCTGCATGGTATAAATATAAATAAAAAAGGCACATGTATCCTTGAAAATTGGGCAGGTTCTTTAGTGGTTAATGTAAGATTCAAATACTTAATCGTAAACTTCCAATCTTTAATATTCTACTGAACTGTTTGTTATATTAACCTGGCTGTAAGGGTGAAGTCTGACTTTCAGTATGTCTTAGGTAACTTCTTTTGACTTCATTATGAGCTCTGGGATTATCCCTGAGTATAGGATCTGGGCTGTGCTTTTCACAGCTGCTGTTTGATTTGGATAGACAGACTAAATTGATTATAACTAATACTGCTGGAGTTTAGGTAACTGAAAATCAACAATAACTTTTTAAATTACAAAAGAGTGAAAAGCATAAACAAGGAAATTGCTGTGTATTTTCTAATGAATTGTTGTGTAAACAGACTTTATTTATTCCTATTTCTTCCAAGCAGATTTGTTTCTTAGAAAGTACAATATATGTATGTATGTATGTATACTGCAAATCTGTACTTTTTAAAATTTTAGTTATCAAGCTTTTGTTGGTGAATGTTGAAGAAGAAATATTTCAAGCTAAGAAGTCTCTGCTTCAGGCCGCAGCATCATTCCCAATGTACGGGAGAGTGCATTGTATAACTGGGGCTTTGCAGCAATTACCTTTTAAGTGAGTAAAAAAATACTGCTAAATAGTAAGTCGTAACTCTGTATTTAAGCACAGTGGAAGAGCTGCTCAGGAAAATATAAAAGCATACGGTGTTATCTGTAACGAAATCCAGTACCTGCGGGTTTTAGAACTCTTGCTGGCTGCTGCACTGTTGAGCTAGCTGTTGGATACTTCCTTTGTATGTGTTAAACTCAGTCTTACGACTTTTCAAACTGTACCCTATTTTTAGTTTTCATAAATACTGTTGCAGAGGTGTTTGTAATTTCAGTTCGTTCTTTTAAATATAAAATTATTTTTAATCCATGTTGTGTTGTTTTTTGTTTGTGACTTTTTTTTTTTTTTTTTAAGTAACTTGACATTGGTAGCTGAATGGAAGGAAATGGTGGCCAGGCTCATTCTGATGTCATACAAACTCTCTGCTGTAGTATCACCAGTAGTGCAGAGCTCATCACCAGAGGGTCTTATTCCAATGGATAGTGATTCAGGTAAACAAGCAAATAAACAAAACCCAAAAAGAATTCTGTTAAAATCTGGAGCTCCTGAAGTTCTGTTTGTCTTACAGCGATTCAGAACTAGAGCTAGCACCCCTCCCTTTCAATTTCTCATTTTATGTCATAATCTTAAGCCACTCTTGTAACTTCTGATAGAGGTTGTCTTGACTTCTGCACTAAAAAAAAAAAAAAGGCATTTGCAGATTGTGTTGTTGCATCTGTTTCAAAACTGATGACTGTAAAGTCCAGTTTTCTTTCTTCCTTAATCCTTGTAATCACCATAGTTTTATATTTGTTTATTAGTGCTAATAGCTTTCTTCTGTACTTACATACCCAAAATGAATTACATTTGTATAAAGAACTGGAAGTAAAAAACAAAACTATCTTTAATATTACTCTTGTTTAATGTGTAGAAAGTGCAGGTCGTCTGCAGATGATCCTGCATGAGATACAACCGCAAGACACGAACGATTATTTTACGCAAGCAAAAATTTTGAAAGAACACTGCAAAGTAGAGTCTGAAAAGTTGGCTGACCACAGGCCAATGGAAAATATTTGCACAGAAATGAGAGGTAAATCCAATGCTGTATTAGTAATTAAATCAAGATATTTTTTATAGAGCAGGCATTTTACATGGGTGATCGAAATTGGACGTTACTTGCTCCATATAATGTTTCACTTCTTCAATAAATCTGTCAGAAGCTAGTTATTCATGGGCATGGTTTTAAAGACTAATTCACTGTGTTTCTGGGAGATTGTGGTTAATCTCTCTTACAGCACAAGTGAAAATTAGTTGTTTTGATATGGGCCTAGACTCTATTGCCTTAACTGCACTGGCCAGGTGATCTTTAACACCTTTTCTGTCAAGCAATGCTTTTAATGTGTTTCTTGTTGAAAGGTGTTACTGTGATTTCCCTCTCCAGTGTACACAAGACTAGTGGGGAATATGTTTGTGCAATAAAACTTGTTGGATGAAATTACATAAGCAGAAGCTTCTGTTTGAAAGATTGCCGTGGTAAAATGTTAGATAGTATTTGTCTGCTTTCATGAATAGCAGCTATGAAATTGAGCCTTACCATGATAAAGGAATTGTGAACTTTGGCGTATTTAGTGTATGCCAGCATAAATTTATAGAATATCTGTACATTTTTAGGTTTAATAGTTATGCAAGCTTTTTAAGTCTTAAATATTTGAACTTTCTTTCCTTGCATTTCCCCCCCCCCCCCGTGTTTACAATAGTTTTGGTTGGGCCATGTGTTTTGTTTCATGTCTGCAAATATGTTGAAGTGGCACGGTGGCCACCAGATGGGGCTGTTGCATTAAAAACTTTATGGCTTTGCCAGGCCTCTTTCTATGGCACATGGGTTAAAACCCGAGTAACATACAGTGAGTGACAGATTGATGATTGACGTGGAGTTTGTTGCAGCCTGGGCTCCGAAGTTGTAGGTGTTTGTATAGTTCAGTGTGCAGGTGAATACAAATTGTGGCCAAAAGACCTCTGCTCTTTACAATATCAGTTTCCTGGTGAAGTGGTATACTGCTGCCTTTTCCAAGTGGAATAAAGTACAGTGAGTATTCAGGAGTGGAGCAGTTAGGGTCAGCAGAACTGAATTATCTTTTGGGTTCACAAGTTTAGACTTTTTTTTTTTTTTTTTCATAGTTAATTGTGTTTTGTGATCTGGCATAAATCAAGATCAGGCTAAATGAAATTTAAATTACAAGTCTGTGAACCTTGAGTTACGCTATTACATTTATTGATTTTTATTTTTAAGGTAAAGAAAGACAAACATGTGATGTCACAGCCCAAATGGTTCTTGTATGTTGCTGGAGAAGCATGAAGGAAGTATCTCTGCTCTTAGGGACACTGTGTAAACTTCTCCCTTCACAGGCTGCATCTGAACCTTCAGATGGACTGATTACTGTAGAACAGGTAGGGAAGTCTTATTATAAAACCTTCGCTTTCTGGCAGGGAGGGAAGGCAGTTTTCAGAAAACTTTTTTCTTAAATGTACATTCTGTGCGGGATAAGTATTTTTTTTTATTTTATTGCCATGTTCTTCTCATGGTTTTCTTGTTTTATTATACTTGGTTAACAGTCCACTTTTTGGTAAAGTGGTATTCAGAAGGCATAACTATAGTAGTAATAGATGAGTGAAGAAATTATTATACATGGCTAACAAACTCAAGGAATATTCATTCTAATTGTACTGGGTTATTTATAAGGTATATGCTGTGTTCAGGGATACCAATGCGCCTCTCTCTATGTCTAAAAAGTATTGGTATATGTTAGGCATTAATAGAGTTGCTAAAAATCTTCTAAACTGACTTATATTTAAAGTGTATTTTTTGTTTCATTTTGAACCCTAGATGTTGGGATTTTGCTTAAAGCACTTCATTAATTGAACTTCATAATCAATAATTCTGAAAGTCAAACATGCTGCCTAGTCGTAGTCTTGGCCTATGTAGAAGACTGAATTATGAATGTTGTATATAATGTGACTCTATTTCCTTCAATTTTTTTGATTTAAGAGATCAGAAATGTTAATATGCCATCTGGGTGTCTTGTAGAATGTTGAGTGCAGTGTTTACAAGAAATTAGATTACCACAGGCATTTATTTGGGAAATATTTTGTGTTTATTAAATTTCTGTTTTTAATTGATGAGCTTTTCATTTCCATATGGTTTCAACAAAACTAGTTTCTACATGGAAGATTGAAATACATGAGACATACTACTTTTTAACCTCTTTTTCTTTCCAACTGAAAGTATTTATTTAGTTTTTCCTCAGGTGCTAGAACTTTCTGTCATGAAATAAATAATTGCATAATGTACTCCAGATCTAATTTCTTATGTTATCTAATGTTGTGGTGCATTGGAAATAATGTTAGTGTCTTTATTCTTGCATTGTCTCTAGCCTTCATGTTTTCATCTGGTTAACAGCTGTGCTTGTATTGTTGCAGAGGTCTGGAGGGTAGATGAGAGAACAGATCTGTGTTTCCACCATTATGTTCCTTAATCTGCTCCAAGTCAAAAAGGAATTGGTATTTTAGAATGCATCGGCTCTAACCGTAGCATCTATCTTTATTTAGAAAGCAGACATTACTAGTTGCCCTTTCAGAAATGCTGTGTTATTAAGCATCATATCTTCTTTTCCTATAGATGCCTCATTAGATTCTTTATGCTTCTGACGTCTTCCTGTAAAACAGAATGTCTGTGTTCTAATTTGAAGAATGCTAATTGATGAGAAGTCAGTTTGAAATCCTGATTTTCCTCAGGCTTGTAAGGAAATACACAAGGAAATACAATTTGGCTGGATGTGTAACAAATACTATAGCAAAAACGTGGGCATTTTCTCTGCACTTTTTGTAGCTAGCATTACCCTATTGTAAAAAAAAAAAAAAGTGGATTTCATCGTAAATGACTAGAAATATCAATACCAGAACTGCTGTGGCATCAGACTTTTATTGAACGCTTTTCAGTGTTGAGAAATAAGAGAATTGGATTTTGGTATCTTATGCCTGTAGAGCTTTTCCTTAAAGTTGACCATTCTCTTTCTTTTATTCTGTAAGTTTTAAAAGAGATTTAAGAATACAGAGGGGGGAAACTCGAGAGAAACCTTGATCATATTGCCTTGCGTCAGGGTTAAGTAATTGTTGAGAAAAATCTGGTAGCACCACTTGGCCGTTCTGTGCCATCCTATTGCAAAGCCTTCCTCGTCTTGTACCTTGCTTCATGTCTAGGTCGGTAACTGTGTTACGTTGTACCTTATGGGATCAGTGTTACTGTCGCTATTTATTCACACAAAATATCATAGTGTTGAATTTGCACATAGTCGTTTGATTGGTTTTGCCCTCTTTTTTAATTGAGCATACAAATGAAAAGACAATGTCTTTCCGTGCTGGCCCACATTAAGAAATGGCACAACAGAACTGTGCTTCTTGGTAGGCAGTGGTGATAGTCAGCTACTTGTGGCACTAATTCTTGAGTCCTCTTTGTAGCTGTTAATGCTGTTGGTTGCGGTGTGTACCTGTGTAGGAGAAGATGGCAGAGAGGCAGCTCTTGTTCGATACTTTTTTTTGTTTGTTTGTTACTAGAAATTGGGACAATATCAGATTTGCATTTTCCTTGTCTTTTGAGTAAGAAATTGGGTTTGCATGGCATTCGAATGCCACTGTGCGCACTGACTGTAACATCTTCAGCTCCTTGGTGTGGAGATACGTGTATAGAGGAGTCTCAAAATACTGCATTTGAATTAGTAGTCTGCAAAGCCTAAGCCATTTTGTGATGGCTGCTTTGCCTTTAAAAATAAACATAGGAATTTCCTAGTGTATCTGGAGAAATCTCTCTATTCAAATACCTATTCTACCTTTCATTCTCCATCTGACCCTTAGGGTCCAGAGATGGCAGGCTCAAAGCTTTGCCTGTTAGGACAGTCAATACAAACAGGATCATGGCCTAGTAACCACCATGTAATCAACAGAATAATACCTAATGAAGACTGCATGTTGATTTTGTCATACGACCTTCAAATCATGAGACAATGCGCCAAGCCTGGAGGAACTTTGAGCTCTTCCTCAAACTCCTGTTTATCTCGCCTGTGAAGTTTTAAGATGATTTTGGGAGATTAGCTTGCCAGAACTGTGTACCAAAGTGAAAAGAAACAGGCAGCAGAAGTAAAGACTTAGTACTGTCCCAACGCCAGGGGTTCTGCTTGTGTTGACCTAGTAGTCAAAGAGAGCTGATCTGAGCCCTTGTGGTGGAACATTGAAGTACACAGAAGACTTCTCTGTACTGATAGCCCTCGGTAGGATCCTTGAATGCATCTAGAGGAGGGCAACAAAGCTGGTGAAGGGCCTGGAAGGCATGTCCTATGAGGAGCGGACGAGGACTTTGGGCTTGTCTAGTTTGGAGAAAAGGGGGCTGAGGGGCGACCTCATTGCTCTCTACAGCTTCCTGAGGAGAGGACGTGGAGAGGGAAGTACTGATCTCTTCTACCTGGTATCCAGTGAGAGGACGTGCGGGAATGGTTCAAAGTTGCACCAGGGGAGGTTTAGACTGGACCTTAGGAAGCATTTCTTCACCAAGAGGGGGGTCAAACACTGGAACAGGCTTCCTAGAGAGGCGGTTGATGCCCCAAGGCTGTCGGTGTTTACGAGGCATTTGGACAATGCCCTTAATAACATGCTTTAACTTTTGGTCAGCCTGAATTGGTCAGGTGGTTGGACTAGATGATTGTTGTAGGTCTCTTCCAGCTGAAATATTCTCATTCTATTCTAATTCTATTACTTGTTATTTATTTGTGACACCAGTGCAAAAGTGTGGTTCCCATTTCTGCTTTGGAGTTTGTTCTCTTCAAGGAAGAATTTAAAACAAACAAAAAGCCCAAACCCACCAAAAAACAATGTCTCCTCAGTTCTTAATATAATCAATCGGTCTGTCTCCTCTGGAGTTCAGTATGGTTGGCAGTAGTTCACTGGCTACTAGTTCTTTCTAACTGTGAGATGCTTTTGCAGTCCTTTATAGGATTAAAGCCATCCTCTCCTAATGGTTTGAAAAAATACCCTCTATAGAGTGTAGGACCCTACTTAAGTGAAATCTTATTGTAAAGAAAGTAAGATACGGAGGCACAAATGTACAAACTGCTTCTCAGAGCACTTTCAGAATCTCTTGTACAGAATTTATACCTTCAATACTGAGATTCTTGGTCTCAACAGCAAGCACAGCCCTGTAAATTGTTGATTGTTGCATTAGGAAGACTAGCCTGTCGTATCTATTTTTTTTGACCAAGAAGATCAAATATATTTAAGATATTTGCACTCCACATTTGAATATTTTAACTTGAATGGGGGTGTTAGTTCCTGTGCATGCAAAGTTGGTAGGGTCACCTTTTCTTACAGTTGCTGGGGATCTTTGTGATGTTGTAGAGAACGTGAATTCCTTAACTTGTTCTACATCCTGACATATGAAGTACCGGGTTTATGACGCAGGGAAGCTGGACGCTCATGGATGGCGTGATGCTGTTAGATAAGAACAGATGCTTATGCACTTGCCTCAGGATCAGTCCTATGTCATTTGCGAGAACTGAGTTACAGCAGTGCTTTTTCTTCAAACTCTAGCCTATATCAGAGTTTAACTTGAAGTAAGCTTCTAGTCAATGTGACTGTTGCAAAAAGCTCAGAAACATAAATAGTAAAGTTGAAAGTTACATGACCCAAAAGGAAAAAAAAAAAAATCCGTATGAATTATTCTAAAAATGTAAGGGTGGTGGTGGAACAGGACAGTAATTTGATTTGCATGTGTATGATTTTCTTGGTTAGGTTTTGTTTACACACCTGGAAAGTTGGTCTGTCTGTGGATCAGTTCCTTCTGAAAAAAGGGCGCTTACTCCAGCTTTTGGGCTAGAAAGCTGAAACCCTGTAGGTACAGAATCTAGCTTAAAATCCACTCAGAGAAATAACTGTTTTAGCTCAAATATCTCCAATTATTGTTTGTTTCAGCTGAGGTGGGTTTTAGCTGCAGGAAATAATAAGTAGACTTAGTCTCCAATTTTTTTTTTTTATTATTGCAATCTCATTGCTTGGGTGATATGAATTACTTAACAGTAGGGTGGAAAACTGTATAGCTGGATGTGACATTAACTTCTCTGATATCTTAATTACTTGTCAGACTATTGAAGTATGCTATTTTATAAATAACAGAATAAGCAGAATTTTATAAGAAACTTGACATGATTTTATGCTTGGTTTTATATAAAAGCTTTGAAGAACCTTTTGCTGAAGAACTCTTAGGAAATATTCCTGAAGAAAATTTTGCATAATAGAATTAATTATGTGCTATGTGTTTTAAACAAATTATGTTGAAAGTTTGATTTAGACCTTTTAAGTTGATGAGAATCAGAGAAAAAATTAAAAAGCGTATCTTTTGGCAGAATGAGATTGTGTGGAATTGTCAGCTTCCAAACAGCTTTAAAAACCTGGTATCCTGGTAGAGCTCTAGAAAGTAACTATCAGTGAAAATTTAGTTACAGCATTTAGCTTTTTCAGACTTTTAAGTGTAGCTCTCGTTACTATGTACGTACATCATCTTTTTTTACTTTAAAATTGTTTCTGGTAGTCAAAGGCAATTATGCATTATCTTAAAACCTTAAAAATAGCTAAGGTGGATTTGTTTCCTGTTGGCACAATTTTTGAAGTTTGAATTGCTTATCTTTCTCAGATATTTTTGTAGATGTTTGTTTCTGCTGTTGTGATTTAATAGATGTTTTCTTTGGGACTTTAGGTAAGAATGGAGGCAGACAAGAAGGATTCTAATTTTGTTTCCTCTGAAAATCAGGGTTGTCCCTTTCTTTTCTTAAAATCTGAGCGTGTTCCTCTTGGACAAATAGCTAATTTTATGTCCTTTATTTTTTTGGCCTTTTTTAAGGACATAGCACTATCCCGTTAACCTGAAAAAATGAGTATAATTGTTTCCCTTAAAGTAAGTGGTTTTTTTATGATAGAACTTACAGTTGCTTTTTGCTTTTGCTAGTGGCTTTTCCAACCAGGGGAAGGATTGCTGCTTTTAATTGCAGCAGTATCTTTTATATATAAATGAATTGTCTATATATAATTTCAAATAGCATTTTTTCTTTTTTTCTTTTTTAGGTTAAAAATATTGGGGACTACTTTAAACATCATCTCCTGCAGTCGAGGCACAGGGGTGCATTTGAATTGGCATACGCTGGCTTTGTGCAACTTACAGAAATGCTTTCCAGGTAGGAGATGGGCAACTTACTGTGTTTTTAATATAATAGTTTTACCAAACTGTGGCATCGATCCTGAAACTGGCTGTGCAAGCAGATCCTTGATTTCACGTTGATTTTATGCGAGTTTGGTGTAGGCATGATTATGACATTTAGTTACATGACGTCTGTGACTTGGACTGCGATACTTATGGTTAGAGATGGTGCTTAGACATTGAAAGATGATACAGACATTTAATGCTTGCTGCATTTTTCTCTATTTCTGGCGTGTTAGTTTGCTGAACAGCTCACAAAAGCTCTTGGGAAAAGTAGGAGTGTAGAATTCTTTCCTCCCACCCCACCTTCCCCAGTCCTTTATGAAAATGAATGCCAGACTTTTTGTTTCAGCCAGGATGTTTTCCTGGAAACTTTTATTACTTGTCACTGAGTTGTGTATTCTGACATTTGGAAGACTACCTGGCAGTGCATCACAAGATGTGATATGCAATCTTTTTAATTTTTTTTTTCTTTCCCCTTGTAACTTTATACTTTCCTAGAAGAACTAAATGAGCAGAATTGTCCTGAGGTCTGGGCAAGAGCGTTGGAATTTCCATTACATGCTTAGTTACCTATTTCAAGTGTTGGCAATGTTTCTTTGTAATATATAGTGATTATATCATATCCAGTTTTTAATAAGACAAATCAAAATCTCTACTGACTTTGTGGGTTTTGGTGGTTATTTTAATGTAGTTTTTGGAAAGACCAGTCAAATTTTCAATTCCAAGTATATGTATTTTCACACCAATGCCAGGTTAAGTAACCAGTGTTCCCCTTTTGCCCCAAGTGGCCCAGTTTGAGACACTGATCTGTTTCTTGTTTACTTTGGCTGGTGGAAGAGGGGATAGTTTTGTTTGGTTGTTTTTTTTTTTTAAAGTAAAAATAAATCTGGTGATGGAAACAGTGTTGGTGGTTTTAGTACAGACCAGCTGCCTGACCAGGTTCACTGTGTGTCACCTCAGACAGTTTTCCAAACAGAACTGAGGGGTTGGTCTCTGGTACGGGATGTCGGTGGGGTAGCCATGTGTAGGTACCAGCACTGCTACAGAAATTGGTATTTGACACATTATGGTTTTCATTCTGTATGCCAGTGAGATGTTAAACTGTAAGCCACGGTTCTCTCAGTGATGTATCTGTAGAAGGTACGTTATTTCCTTTTACATGCTAGCAACCTGAAGCGTTTTAAATTAGTCTGAGTAGTTTGTTGAGAGCTCACACAACCTTACTTTACAGTTGATTAGTTACTTAAACAGGAAGAAGGGAAACCGATGTGTGATACCGTTCTTCCTTATCTTTTTGCCTATCTATGTACATTATATACACTTGTGTAAATGTTGTGTTCTTTTTCTGTACCATGAAAACTTGGTTCAGGAAGTTTTAAGATGATGTATCAGGTGATTGCTCGGTGGCACCCTTTGTGCTGGCTTCTTACAAACTTCCCTGCTGGGCTAGATCTTTTCTGTTTTCAGTGTTAGTATTGAGAGAGCAGCTCCTACAGTGAGTGAGAAAAAGCTTGCCAAGATAAGTGGCTGGAAACATATTATCATGGACAACAGTTGAGGTGTTCCTGCTTATCTGGGCAGCTTTCTAGATAAGTGGTTATATTGTCACATCAATTAGTGAATCTAATTTGAATGGGCTACGGAGCAGACATTTTATACTTTTGATTTTCCAAGTCAAGTACAAAACATTGTTCTGCTGTCTGCTGCATACTTCTGGCTGCTGTTTATAGATAGTTCAGCACACTATGCCCTACTTCATTCAGTCTCCTGAATCAGATGCTGCACTTGCAATAGTGTAAAAACAAAAACAAAAAACAAACAAAAAAAAACCCCAAAGCAACCCCCACTCCAACAGCAAAATCCTTTGTTCTTTTCAGTGCTTTTCTTGCAGACCTCTGGCATCATAACGCAAGACTTCCTGTATCATTATCTAAACTTAGTTTCGTATGTGAAACTTGCTTTTTTCCAAAGGCAGAAATAAGTTCAGTTAACAAAATATTAACAAATTAAGGCACCGGTCTTCTTTTGAGACATACAGTGACAAGTTAAGACGTGTTGTGCTAATAGCTAGTATTTTCATGTCGGACAGAGTTTCTTTGAATGTTCATGAAATTAATATAGTATTCCAAATAAAGTAAGCTGTTAACAGTACAGAGTGCATAGAAACAATTGCTGAATATTGAAGGATGCTATCCCTAGGTATGTTGGATGCGAATATAAACATGGGTTGATGTTAAAAAAAAATTCTGTGGTTAAGTTGTATGACCTACTTTAGTTTCAAAGGATTTATTCCTCCCATCAGATTGAAGAGAGCCTGGCCATCAGAGTAATACTGTGTTAAAAAACAAACAAATAAACAAACAAAAAGACCTTTTACTACCACCAGCCTTTTTGAGGGGAGAAAGAAGGTGATCCAAACAAGTACAGCCCCACTAGTCTGATCTCTGTAAATGTGCAGGACTATCTAGAACAAACTTTGTAAGAAAGGCAAACTAAAAAGCAGGAAATACTGGAAAACATATAAAATGTGCTGTCAGTTTATAGCAGGCTCTCTACATGGCAGACTAGCTGTTTTTCTTTGATTTTTAGTTTTTAAATTTGTTTTAAAAGCTGAGGCAAATAGAGTAGAGCAAATCTACCTAGACTTCAGAGAAGTTCCTCGTATGTTTGTTCCCTCTCCCTTTTTCTGCCATTGTATTTAATGGAGCACAATCCATTTAAGAGCAGCTTTATATTATGTTGTAAAATGAAGAGCCAAGCTCAAGAGAACTCCGCTTCTCTGGAAGTTATTAAAACATTAAGCAGTATGTATGTATCATCAAAAAAAAAAAAGCATGCTTATATTTAAGTAATTTTCTGCTTCTGAATTAACAGTTCTCCAAAACAGTTTTTTGATGATGCATACTGCTTAGTATTTTTACAGTTAAGGTATTTCAAGTAGAGCAAGTATTCATTTGGGAAAAGCAGTTTACAAGAACCAGAGAGCAGCTCTGTGGAAATATGTTTGTTTCAATGAAAGAAGATATTTTCCAGGAAATACATGTCTCAAAGATAATATTTGTATTTAAAATGAAGGAGAAAGGAGACTGATAGCAGAATAGCCAATGACTCTCTGGTTTGGTGCTCCTGGGATACGAGGAGTATCTTGGGACTTTTCTCCAGAACAGGTGAGTTAAGTCTTTTGGCGAATGCAGTTGCCCTGCAGGTCTGTTGAGTGTCCTGGAGTCTTTCCATTTACCTGCTGCAGCTGAGGGG
This sequence comes from Platalea leucorodia, assembly GCF_965183815.1. Lineage (NCBI taxonomy): Eukaryota > Metazoa > Chordata > Aves > Pelecaniformes > Threskiornithidae > Platalea > Platalea leucorodia. The sequence goes on along the minus strand of NC_138825.1, from coordinate 30,019,436 downwards.
CTCGCTCTGAGAGTAAATCCGAACTGGCCTACCTCTCTCCGTAGCTGCCAGGCTCATGGACTGTCTTGAAGCACGTGTACCAGAATCTGTATTAATTTACTGCTACATCCACAAATGCTGGAGGAAAAAGCTTTTGTCTGGGCCAGCGTATAGTGATGTACGGCTTAAACATAATACCTTCTTGAACAGAATTGAACTCGAGACCTACAGAAGCATCCTTGACACTTTAATTCATTCTTTCTCTTAAGACCCAGTGAAAAATCTGTCACTAAGACTGTGCCAAATCCCTTTCCCATGATTTTATGAAAGACTCCAGTTGAACATGGTCCTTCGCTTTTATAGCCAAACATTTTCTTAGAACTATATGCTGGAATATTTATCATCTGAGCTTGCTTTTAGCTATACAACCCTTAAATACCAGTCTTAATAAGAACCAAGAGTAGACTTCTTTCTAGACAGAGCAATGGTATTCAGATCCGTCTGAGTTAGTGGTGCAAAAAAAATCTTTCCTCCACAGAGATTTCTTACGAACCTGATGAAATTTGATCTCTGTCATGACATTTGGATGTAAATTGCTGAGTCTGCTCTAAGTATGCAAGTTACCATTCTTCCTTTTCCCTGTTCATATTCTTTCTGGGGGCGTAATGCTCCCTTTGCCGGGCCTGCTTAATATTGTTTGCAGCTGCACCTTCAGAAAACCATACAGGTACAAAACAAGCAACGTTCATATCAATGAAATAAGCAATGGGGTTTTTTAAAATATTTTCCTGTCGTAGGCCCTGAGAAATTACAAATGCTCATTTGGTCTGATAGGGAAAGTACCTGGAAGCCTCTGGGCATCTGTTTTAAACTTGAATCTCCTGTAATCCTTATAAATACCCAGATAGTTTCTCTGTTCCAAATGCTGTTTTGCCTGTTTTGCTTTTATTTTTAGTGAAGCTTTTCTGAGAGATTAAGTAGAACATAAAGATTTCTGGAAATGTCAAAATCATGGTGTTGCATAGCTATGGCTGTAGTGCTTTGCTTCACTAAAGTTGCAGAATGCAAGGGGAAGGTTTGGGAAGAGTTATGACATACAGTGCAATGTATTTATTTAGGAATAATGTATATTGAACATTTTTAAATGTTCAAATTGGAGCTTAAATTAAACTCGGTGAACGTAATTTTATGTATATGCAACAAGTTAGGACCATATCATACAGTTTTCTGGAAAAGTGTAGTGATAAGGAAAAACCTTGGTTTGATTTTACAAATGTTTAATCCAGTATCAGTGGAAATCACTCTTCTGTACCTAGTCAGTGTCTGATCTTCTGTAATGTTTCTGTTGGGGAACTGGGAGTAGACCCTCTTAATACTTCGCAGTAAACTCTGCTTCTGACTCATTTTGTTGCTCTGGGGTGACTGTAACTCTTTGCCTTCCCAGGCCCCTACGGTCTGCTAGGAAGACTTCTTGTAAAATTTAAAAATTACTGATGGACTTTCTAGTGAAATGTACTAGAATTGTCACTGACTTTTTAGCAGAAGTGTAATCACAGATGTGAAAGAAAGTCTGAAATGGAGAGAAATAAACTGGGGAAAAAACGGTTCTTAAGTGTTGTGATGTTTGTAGGGTTGGGAAGTACAAGATACAATGTTAAGGCACTGCTCAATTTGAAGATGTGTTAATTTTTAACCCTCTCATATTCTCTCCCCCTCCCCCCCCATTTCTTTTCCTGCTTGGGGAAAGAGAGAGATAGAGGTAATGATATTGTTTCTCCGAAATTTTGAGGCCACCCAGGGTTTTCTCTGCTCTGCTTTACTGCTAGAGAAACCTCAAAACAGCACCTTTCTCAATGCATGGAAAATTTTGCTTTATTTAGAGGAGATGCTGTGAAAAGGAGGATGCAAGTGGAAGGACTCCTTAGTTTCAGAGGAGCTGTTCTTAAAAGTAGACATTTTCTAGGGTGACTTATACCTTGAATAGTAACGTGTTTCTAAGGCTAGACTCTTGTCTCCTTATTTGTCTGAGAAGTGCCGGGGCAGTATGGAGGCTAGCTTTAGAAAGAATAGGAATCACATTACTTATGTGAAAAAGAATAACGCTGCATGTCTATGGAGAGAGGAAAAATGGTGAAAGAAAACCCCTTTTTCCCCAGATAGGGACTGATTACAGCGATTGGAAACACTGAATTCTGGATATACCCATGTAGAAAATGCTTCTGGTCATGTGAAGTTTATGCCACAAACCACTGACATGCAGGAAGGCCAAATCCAAGATCGACCCTTTGTTCTTAACACACCATTAATTTTGGATAGGAGAAAATAGAGCCGTACGAGTTAGGGAGAAGGGTTTAGCTTTAACTTTGGATTGCCAGGCTTTTTGTACTCGTTGATACTGACCACAGAAGGGGTTTTGGGCATGTCTGAAATTGTTGTAAGCGGCAGATGGACAGACAGAAATTTGTGGAAAAATACTTACTGTACTGCATCTTAAGTAATTTGTGTATCAAGTTACTGTGTTATATTTTAATTATCAACACTATTTGTTTGATCTGGTAAAAATAATTACTATTTCATTCTGGAAAATGACATTTGAGCTTGAGACCACCATTTTTACATTGTAAAGCTTCATTATTCTTAAAATTTAGGGCCACCTGCTTCTTATGACAATATTCTTCTTGCCAGACCATAAGGAGATGGAGCTGCCAAATTTAAGGGAGTAGTCATCTCCATTGCAAAGTCAATAGTCTCTAACGTTTCTAACTTTAAAGCAATAACTGTTTCACCTTTTTAAAAAAAAAAAAAAAAGTGCCTTGGTGGGTGACTGAGCAAGGTAGAATTACTTGTGGCAAGATCAAAGCAATACAGTTTTAAGGGAGTCTGAAGTTTATTGGATTTCAGTATATTTCTCCTCTTTCTACTACTACCAAAAGGGGGAAACCCCCTCAGTTTACTTAAGAATAAAATATTCAGTATGCTACGTAGCAACTTTTAAATATTTCCTTAATGCTTTACTTGTGTTCTTCCGCACTACAGCAGATGCATGTCTTGTGGGTTGTTTGTTTTAATTCTAAGACAACATGCTGAAGAGAGATGTGCACTGTTCTTTGCATGACTAAACTAAGACACTTAAATTCTGCCTAGCTAGGGAGGTGAGACCAGCCACAGACATGGTCAGATGTAGTAGCTTTTGCAGTATGTGTTGATGTGGATGAAGAGAACTGCGAAATAGAGTCTGGCTGCAGAAACCCACAGAGGAGATCCATGAGAAGTTTTGCGTGGTCTCAACCCTAGAATTGCATCCTCCTTGAGTACCCAAAAGTGAGCAAAGGAACACATCCTGAAAGTAAGCAGAGGAAGCTAATTATCAGCAACAGAAAGAGAAAAGTCAAAGAAAAGAGAACTCAGTGTTAGTTTCCAGCTTAATTGGATTGCTTCTGCCACAGGCTTGGGGCAGCAAGTGCCTTTCTTTTATGCTGTGGTATGAAGTGACATACCCCTTGGGAAGCCATGTTTCTCTTGCGTTCTGGATTGACAGTTCGCATGCAAGCCTCTGTTTTGAAGAGGTGCTTCCCTTAAAAATGGGGAGAAGGCCTGGCAGCAGTGGAGGAAATCTCTGGTGGAAATCCTAAGGGAATTACTGAAGAGTAAGAAGCCTGCTGTGTCTTCTGCTGACCTGTCTTGCACTTCCTGTGACCTCTGTTTTCTGCATTACTAACTTTCTGTTTATTTTGTAAAAGAAGGAAAGGAGGGTTTCCCTATAGATTAAAGCCTCATTTGTTGTTCAGTATCAGGTTTTTAGTCTACCTAATTTCTTGCTTTAATAAGAGTAGAGTAAAGAAGGAGAGAGTAAATGTAGACCTTCCATTAGATTTTGGCTTTCACATCAGTACCTGCTGCCTTTTAGCTTTTCTTTTAAATTCTTTATTTCAGTCACCTAGGTAGAAAACTTGATTGTAGTCTTACTGTAAGGTCTTGCTACTTAATCATGAATTTAATTATAGTTTACATTTTTAGGTAAGGCAAGTCCTGCATAGTTGAGATAATTGCAGTTGTATTGCCCACAGTGATTAATTCTTTCTTCTACTCTGAATCATGTGCCAAACCAGTGTGACAGGTTTTAATAACAACATGCCGTTAATAGAAATTTTTGTAACAATCGATGATCCTTTTGGAACATTTACATAAGATTAATGAGCTGGTCTTGCACACTGAATATGGTACATTTCATTGAACTGATCAGCACCAGCAATTGAAGTAGACTTGTACCAACATTGGAAAAATGTATAATTCTTTTTTTAATTTCTGTCTTATTTCTTAAAAAAAAAATCTGCGTATGTGCTTGGAGATGTTCACATATAGTAAGAAATATTTCTTAAGGTCACTAAATGCTTTCTTTGACTCTGTCCTCGTTTCTTATGTATTTGTGTCATGTTTCTTATGTATTTGTTTCATGTAGATGTAACAGTGAGAGTCTGCGCAGGATGCCAGAGCAGTGGCTAAGCTGTGTGTTAGAAGAAATCAAATCTTGTGATCCTTCGTCTACACTGTGTGCAACCAGACGTAGTGCGGGAATTCCATTCTACATACAGGTACCAACTAGTGTTATTACCTCTGACCTTTTTTTTTTTTTTTTTTTAATGTCCTTTCTGGTGAATGCACTTATGTATTTATTTTTCTTACTTCAACCCCTTTTGGTCAAACAGTCACTTTTTTCAATATGGACTTTGATTGCCTTTGTGCAACCAAGAAGCCACGTGTAATTAAACCATGTTTGGTGCTGTTTAGCACTGCAGTTCTATTGACTCTTGAGATTTTTGGCTTGAGGTAGATTTGAATAGCATTTCAAAAGACTGAGCCTAGGCTCTGTGTGGCCACTGTAATCTGGCAAATTCATAAATTAGTTCACAGATTAAGTAAGGCTCTGTTAACCATGTAACTCTGTGCTTCTTCCATGCGAAGTGGGAGGGTGGGAAAATACAAACTGTAGAAAATGCTACAAAGAGCTTGGGAAGTCCACTCAACAGTAATAAAACAAGATCAAGTAATAGAGTCACACTAACTGGTGTTGACTGACAGTCTCGAGTGCAATGAATGAGTAGATTACTGAAGGCTTCTATCTGTGAGTGTGGGGCCATGCTCCCACAGTCTTCCTGCTCCCCGTGTTACCATCAGCTCCACACATCCCAGCCTCCAGCTTCTGCCAAGTTCAGAACTGACAGCTGATCTGCTGGCTGGCAGTGTTTTGTCTCTGCTCGAAGTACCACCTCCTACTGAGTGCCTCTCGGTAGTATGCAGCAGCTCATCTGCATCCTTGTGGGGTCAGTCACTGCAGAGTTGGTCCTGCGGATTACACTTAACCTGTTTCCATTCCTTTGCTCCTTAAAGTGGCCGTGATTGCTTTTCCCTAAATTAACCTCCATCATTCTAATTTTCAACCAGTTTTCTAAGACAGGAGTCCAAGATTAACTACATGATTTGTTAACTTTCTCTGCTTGCTGAAGTATAGTCTCAAGCACATTCCAAGAATCTGAGGGACTGCTGGGAGCAAGCTCTCCCTGCCAGAATAATTCATCTTGCTTGTTTTCCACTCCGAGTTTGCCCTGAGAAAATTGAGGCAGCCTGCTTCTGTCTGACCTCTCTTATGTCAGTCACAGCCTGCTCCTGGCTTCGCTAGATGCGTGTGTGCTAGGCAGCAGAGATCAGAAGCAGGGCATTAGTTTTAGAGACATTTTTCCTTTTCAATTTCCGCAGTTGAAGATCTTTCCCTTTTTTATATCTGTAAGTTGCCTGCAAAGTCAAGTTGGTGATTTCATGTCTTCTGGTTTCCCCATTCACACCACAGAGTTTGAATCCAGTAGGCATTAGCTAGTGTTAATCCTGAGAATGTGAAAAAACAGACATGTTTGAATCAATTTTTCGTGTAAAAAGTTACACTGTCTGATGTAAGGACTAGGTGGACCCAATGGTATCCCATTGCCGAAAACGTGTGTAGTCTGCAGTTGGCCTACATTACTGAGTCCATATGGCAAAGCTTGCGCTGTGCCATAGCTGTTTGGATAAACAGGACAGATGCTTCTATTTTGACAGCTCTGTAAGAGTACGAAATTAGTCTAGTCAATTAATGAGAAGGTTTGAAATGAACATTGGGATTAGTCTGAAATAATCTATTTTCAAATTGTAATTTTATTGTAAAGAGAGGCGATAGTGTTCTTTGGCAGTAGTTCTGAATGTGCCCGTAGCACTCAGTAAAATGAATTAAGTCTTAAATAGCATGTTGCATTTAGATAATAAAAAAATAGAAGTTGTAATGCATATCCTAACAGTACTGTAATAAGGTTATTTTATTAATGCATAAAATTGAGACTCAGTGTGGTCTTTGCCATCTGTTTCCTGTGACATTTATTCTTGTTTTACTAAAACACATCTGTTTTAATGATAATATGTAATTTTTAAGGTTATGAGCATTTTAAATGACCTATTTAAAATAGGAATATTATTACCTAATAGTACAAAGGTGCAGCTCCAATTAGTGGGTGAGGAAATGGTGGGAAAATACTAGTTACAGCTTTAACATTTTTAGGGTATGAAATTTTAGTCTTCAGTTCCTTCTCCTCTGTTTTATACTTCATGAATACTTTTTTTTTTCCCTTCCTCTCTGTTTCTCCCATCGTTAAAGGTACTGATAAACTGACACTGACTACTTCTGGGTTTCTGCCTAACCTCTGTACTTCATTTGGCTTGCAGTTGATCCATTTGGTTGTTCTTATGTGATGTAAAGTATTATTAAATATCATGTTTGAACTGATGCTGGACAGACTATGGGCCCCAAAACACAAATGGATAATAATTTTTTATTAGAAATAAGTCATTTATAATTATCCATTTGTACTAAGTTGGACAAATTCAACAAGAGCTAGTAAACAGAGAGGGAAAGACTGTTCTAACTTCAGTCCTGAATTTTAGAGGACTAAATTAGAGTATTTTTGTCTCAGCTGGATGTCCTACCCATTGCACTACTATTTGGAGAGGGATGCGCCTCTTCTCTCCTTTTAGAAAAGTGCTGCTTGTTTTATCCTGTTTTGCAAACCAGGATTTATTCTTTGGCCAGCATCTTAAACATGTATGTTATTAAACTAAAAAAAAGTCCGTGCTAGGAAATATAAGTATGTATAATACGGCTGATATTTTTGCTGTAATAAATACTATGATTTTTTTTTGGTGTGTGATAAATTATTATCTGTTATATACAAGCAAATTTTCTTAGGCAGATGGATAGTGCGTGAACAAAACTGAAACATTGAATGCTAAGAGGCTTTGAACGAAAGTAAGAGTTAAAACTGAAACTTACTTTTTGCAAATTTTTCTTTAGCCCTTGTGTATGGTCAGAAGCTAGGCTGTAATATGGTAAATATAGGAACGTGGAGCAGAACTGCTAGTAAAGAAAAATGGCTAGAAACAGCTGATTTTTTTTTTCCTTCATTTTCTTTTTTTTTTTTTTTTTTTAAACTTTCTGTAGGCTTTGTTAGCTTCAGAACCAAAGAAGAGCAAAACCGATTTGCTGAAAATGACAATGAAAGAATTGATATCTTTGGCTGCACCTTTGAATGAATCATCAAGTGTAGTTCCACAGGTAAAATACAGCCTCTCATCAGAAAGCAAATGTCAAAAAAGTGTTTGCGTTACTTCAAACAGTTAAGGAAATTTGTGTGTGTTTTTAATAAGAATATTTTGTTATCTATAGCTAGATTTTAAAACATGTTTGCATGTGCAGAGGTTATGAAGTCACTGGAATTTGCAAGCACAGGAGACACTAAAAAATGGATTGGGCATAATTTCATAGTTTTTTTTCTAGTATAGCAAATACAAGTCATATTCATTTTGAATGTATATGATCAGTTTACTGCCTGTAGTATATTTCTAAACAAATAGATGAGTAATTTCCTTTTTACAAGGAAATTAATAAGCAAGCATTTGTTTATATTTAGAGTGAATAAGTTAGTTGCATAAATCATATTGTATACAGTAAAATACTACATGAAAAGTGATTTTATGCATACTTAGTAACTTCCAAAACTTAAATATATACATTTGGAATGCATAAAAATTTTATTTTTATAAAGTCAAGATCTTTATCTTCAAAATGTTATCAACTACTTCATCTTTCTGTTTGTAAGTGCAAGCCATAATTTGTTGACAATATGTAGAAGTATGATCTAATGGCTCTGCCAGATCTTCTGCTGGTACAAATATATGTAGCCTTGTCAAAGTCTGTGAAGCTACACAGATTACCACCCTTCCCTACAGAGAGTAGAGAAATATCAGAAAAAGCTCCATATGGTGAAGCAAGCCTGGCTGTCAGTTTTAGTTTAATATTGTCCTCCTGTGAGCTGTAGTTTATTTTTTCTCACAGTGTCTACAGCACGTCAAGAATGCTGGAAAAGATGATTCTGAACCTCCAAAGTTATTTTTACAGCCATGATAAGCTAAGGAAAAAAGAATGCTAGCCTTCGCTTGCAATGCCTGGACTGTACTTGTTAGAGGAATATATTTTTAAACCGTAATTGTATTTAACAGTGTTTACTGCTGCACCATTTTAATATATTTTTAATAGCAGTATTCTTGTATTTAATATGGAAATAAAGTGGTGTAAATGTGCATATGGATTATTTTTGTTTTGCATGTTCACTGCTGTAATTAACATACATTAAATTTAAGATACTTTCCAATTAACGTATATTTTTCTTATATTTCTTCTACCCCCCCAGGTTCATGCTTTAAATATCCTCCGAGCGCTGTTTAGGGATACACGTTTAGGTGAAAACATCATGCCTTATGTTGCAGATGGAATACAAGCAGCAATTCTAGGTTTTATGTCACCTGTCTGGGCAGTAAGTTAATTCTTAATTTTGCATCTCTAATTTAACAGGTTATAGAGTGGTGCTGTTCAGTGAAGCTTTGGTCATGTTTATAAATGGCAGTACCATAATTTCTGGAAAGCTACGTGGTGCAATATTTTAAGGTGCAATAAAGAATAATGTGGACCTACAAAAAAGTCATAGTTTTGGTCACATTTTTTGGTTCTGTTTTGTTTTTCTGTAATGTGAAGCGCTGATATTGACAAAAAGTAGGGACAAAGATTACCTTGTAGATAAAAATACGACTGTTGAATTTTGAGTCAGTGCACCTAGCTAGTAAGAAGTGCATTTACATTCATTCTCACTGTTACTTTGCTTTTCAATAAAAGATGGTAGTCCACATGGCATATTAAGGTAGAACATTTCATGATCTGCCATGCATAAGGGTGAATGCTTTGAACCACTAGAAATCTTGATGTATGCCTTATATTAAAGATGGACATCTCCAAAAAATCTGAACTATCTATTAGTGCCATCTTGTTTAAGAGGAACAATGCACTGAGTTAATTGTTTCGATGTGCTGACCTCTGAACAGTAAGCATGCTCTGTCCCCGCTCAGCTGTTCTTCTTTTCAACTGTACATTAATGTCTGTATTTTAAAAAAAAATTAGTATATTTCAAAGGGATTTTTAAAGCATAGTTCATGTTCTTTTCTTTTTCCTTTAGGTAAGAAATTCATCTACACTTCTTTTTAGCGCTCTGATTACAAGAATTTTTGGGGTTAAAAGAGGGAAGGATGAAAATTCCAAAAAAAATAGGTAAGCTTCACTTGGTACCAATTGTAAGTTTGCAAAACATGACCTTAGCCAACAACAATTTGAAAATGTTGCTTGCTTTATGGATATATTTGAATCATGATGTTACAAAAACATCTAGCTTTGCTTAAACTGTGCTGCCAAGAAATAAGTGGTAGGGCCAAAAATATCTTCTGTTAAGCACCGAGAGTTAATTTGTACTCATGTGCAATTTCACAGAAGGGGAATGTTTCTGAGAGGTTTTGGTACCAGCAGCTCTTCAAATGCCCAGTCTCTCTTGTGGTCACAAACTAGCCCTATTGCTTTTGACAGCAAAGGGGGGGGGGGGTGAAGGAGGAGCAATAGTCATGTGTGTTCCCTTACCTCTAGAGCAGGCCTGGAGGTAATCTTACCCGTAGTATTTTGAGATTTTTTTCCATTTCCCTTCTTACTCTAGAACACCGTGTCCCTCTTTCCTGTCTCTTTCCTCCAAGCTCCAAAAACTGCAGCTTGGGAAGCTGCTGCTCTTCCAGTGGGTTCTGCCCTTGAACTCCGCAGTCCTGCTCCAGATCCTCTTACTATTTCATTTTCTTATGTAAAGCCAATTCTCTTCTGACTCTTAAACTCCCCAGTCCTGAGCATTCCTGTTTCTCTGCGCCCTTCAGTTAGCGCACAAGCACCCCTGTGTTTTCTTTGGCCTTCAGTCCCTTCCTTTAGCTTCTGCAGCAAATGAAGCATGCCCGTGCCCTGTGCTATGTAGCTGAGGTTCCTGCTCTAGTCGGGATGTGAAAATAACCCTGGACGCAGAATAAACTCATTAAAAATACTCCTGGGTGAGTCTGCGGGGCCATAGAGTGGTCACACTATGGATATTATGGTAACCATTTGAGAAATTCCTAATGGATTTTCAAATCATGGGCAAGGTATGCAATTTCTGAAAGAAGGCAATTGTTACTATTTACCTTCAGAAATTCCACTCTTTTTTTTTTTTTTTTTTTTAACTTATTATACAGTGGTTCCTTAGTGTTGATATATGTAGCTAATGTAATTTTCATGCACATTATGAGAAACTAAATGTCCTGGGATGGTACTAGTCTTTCATCTTTTACATGATAGATAGGTGCCATTTTAGCTGTTTGAAATAACTAATTTCAGCCGTCACTTGAAAAATTAGGTATTATGCATGTATGAATAGGAGGAAGAAATAGAGGTGGGAGATGGAGGGAGAATTCCCTTAGAAAATAACTCTTCCCCCAAAAATGATTTGAAATGTCATCTCCCCTACTGCATGAAGTTATCCCTGCTTTGTCATAAACCCAAATCACTCCTCGCCCAAACCTGGAATTCACTCCCATAACCCCTGAAACCCAAGCACAGCAATAAAAAGTGTTTCTCATTTATTTCTTGCCTTCTCTCTTTGTTTTTGTAACAGCTTTTAAAGTTCTGTTTGGTTTTTTGTTTTTAATTTCGATATTGAGCACTTATTGAAAAAGATATATGCCTCAGTTTTTTTAAGCTTGTATCCTAGGGAAAAACTTCACACTAACTTCTGCAGTGGGAAGGCAAACTGACTTCTCAAATGCATGCAGTGTGATGAGATATGTAATCCGAGATTTCTGTTTGTGAAGTGGCAGAAAGTAATGCTTTTGAGCATCTGTTGGGGATGGGAGATACCATAATGAAGGAAAGTAAACTTTTATATAGTCGACTTGAATTCATTAAAAACAATGTTAATTTTTATGTAACTGGCACTGTCAGCTTGCTTCTCTGAAGCTTTTTGTTTACAGTAATTTCTTTGTAGTCATTTTGACCAGAAGATGTTAGAGCTGGGCTGGCTTCTTTTTCTTCCTCTATTCATTTAGCAGTTTTGCATTAAACATTGTACGTAGTCAGTTCTACTGTTTCCCACGTGTAGTCGTCAACACCACGAAGCAGGGAATGGGAAAACACTTCTAAAGACAGGTCAGTGAGAGACAGGAGGTATGAAAACAGAGGCAGAGATTTGATTTCATGCATGAAGTTTCAAGTTTCTGACTCCTATCTCTACGGGAGCTACTGGTTTGGAAGGAGAATGATATAGAGGTTGTTTGGCTATTTTGTTTGTAATTCCTCTGCACCCCGCCGGTGGGTGTAAGGCAGGTTGTCTTTGGGAAGAGGTCTGTGTTTCAGTCGTTTGGCACCACGAGGTGTCACCGTTGCTGCACAGTTCCCTGCAGCCGCATCCCTGGGGTGCAGCTGTGCTCGGGCTCTTCTCTTTGGGAGCTCTAAACTTGGTTTGTTTAGTGTTTTGCCGGAACAGAATTCATATATTAAAACAAAGTAATCCCCCCTGCCCTTTTAAATCTAGCAGTTTACTTCAAAAGCACTAGCATTTTAGCAGCTTGCATCTATAGGAGCTTGTGTGAAAGTCATCTGGGTTTGATCTGCTTGTTCTGTTGCCTGCAGGATGTTCTGTTTGCATTAAGGGGCAGTCTGTCTGTGGACAGAGATAGAGACCGACTCTCTGATGCCACCATTAGAACCTTGCACAGGTTTGCAGTTTGCCTGATTTTAGGTTAGGGGTTTAAATCTGTCTCTTCTGTGCCAGTGGGGAGTTACCTTATTGCTGGCCGGTTCTGGGCATCTGTCTGAAAAAGGATGGACTTTCCGGTTGTTTTCTCAAGAAGAGTTCCTATGAAACTGATGCAGTTGGTGTGGTGGAGAGTTTGTGTAGGCTTCCAGAAGAAAGCTTTGTTGAAACAGTACTGGCAACTTAACTTCACTGCTGTGTTTCTTTAACATACTTTGCGTTACCTGTCCTTTTTTCTCTTATCTCCACTACAAATTCACATACAGCATCCTTTATACAAAAATTATAGGCCTATCATGTTTTTTTCTGCTTTTAGTCTGGTGATGTTATGTTCCATTCCCTATTTTATGTTAATTTTGTACATTACAATTGCCATACAGCTGGGATGTTTACGTAGTGACAACATAGTGGTGATCCATTATTTGATGGTCTTGATCAGTTGTGAGGCATTGGATTGAATGACTGAATGAACTATAACCTATGTCTGATCAGTAACCTGATTTAATTCCCCCCCCCCCCCCCCCCCGCCATATGTAAAAGAATGATGGGGTTGGGTTTTTGTTTTGATTTCAGGGTTTTTTGTGTTTTTTTTTTTTTTCCCCTCCAAACATTCCTGTGCCGTTTTGGGTGTTTGCAGTAGAACAACTGTGTGAAAGGGCCCCCTCACTCTGTGACAAAGAGAGTGAGGGGATGCCTAACTCTGCTGACAATCATTTGAAGTTACATCTGCAGTGACCATCCCTACTGGAGAGCAGAGGCAAGAAAGCATGTTGAGCTGGGCTTTGTGATCATTGAAAGGGCATTAGGAAGGTCAGCCAGAACTGTCTGGCTCAATCTGAGGACAAGGCAACACTAGATTATGCTAGAGAAGGTCCATTCTCTGAAAACTTGGTCTGCAGTTTGAGGAGACACAGGTTGAAGAAATTACCAACTACACATCATGGCTCCTGCTGCTTGGTTTTGCTGATTCAGTTGTCAGTGGGGCTCTGCTGTGGGTCACCTGCGATGTGTTTGCATCAACAGCTGTATTGGTACAACTGGGGAGTGGAGAACTGGGGCAGGGAAGGAGAGGGATTTCTGGAGCAGAACTCTGGGCTGATGCCAAGCTTCACTCTTAAGGGTTCACTGGAAACTCGAAGGGACTACTCTACATCATGCTCTACAGAGGATGCAATCATATCCTGTTTTCATTAAATATTGATGCACCTTTTTAATTTTAGTCATGGGCAAGGCAATAATGAATTGGAAGATTAATACTTGGAAAAATAACAACCATGTACAGCTCTTGCAAATCAAAGAGAGATAAGTTGTGTGAAGGCTGTTTACTGTGGTCCATGCAACTCTACAGGCTGAGCTTCCTCTTTCTAGTGAAAAGAAAGTTAGAAACAAATTTTCTCTGGGTTTTCTCTTTCTGAGAAAGACTGTATCAAAACTTCTAATGCTGCTGTAAGAGAGTGTGTGTGTGTGTTTGTATGTGTGTGTATTTGGCTAAATGATACTTTGAGTTCCAGATAACTGATATTTTAAAAATGGTCCTGTTAACACTTACTGTAGGGGGGTTTAGTTTTAGCTTTTGTATTCTTGATTTGGGAATATAATTTTCTTCAATGTTATGATAATTTCAAATCTACAAGACTTGGAATTAAATTCTAGCCACATAAATACAAAGTAGCGAGGAAGGGTTGGAAAGGGATCTTTGCAATTAGCCCATTTATATTTGGTTACAGAAAGTGTGGTCTGCATAGATACATCACAGTGTGCTTCAGAGAAAATAAGCACCCCTTCTCCAAGCCGTTCACAGCACAGGTATTTATGTTAGTTTAGCTGGTCACTTCCTACCTGGAGGATGCTAGGTTTGCACCCTAATTTGCCTAGCGGCCATGCAATCAGTTGCGGCCTGCTCCCAGCCCCACTGCCATTCAGCGCTTGCTGCGCCCTCGGCCAAGCCGTGGCTCTGGAGAGGGGCTGCCCCGGCCCCGGTCCCCAGGCACGTCCTCCCACGGGCTGCTCGGGAAGCACCGCTCTGAGGGGCATGTTGAAGACCTGAGTGCTACACTTGGTTTAATGCGGATTGGCTGAAGTAGGACTTTGAACAGCAGCGAGTTCTGTAGGCCGATGAGTTTTGCCTCTCATGTTTTGATTAAAAAGCCATTTCCAGTTGTCTTGTGCAGTCAATTTACAATGTAGATTTGCTGATTTCATGCACTTTTCAAGAAGCTGGGGTGTAGTGTATGCTTAATAATTCTGTTTTTTTCACAGGTATTTTTTTCATGTTAGTGTTCCTACAAATTGCAAATCATCTAAAGTAAATGTTTGCTCTAGTTGATTGTAGGCTTCAGGATTCATCACATAAAAAAATAAGGATGTCTTGAGATTAAGAGATTCTAAAAATAAAATGGAATATATAATGTGATAGTTAATGCGGATCTGACATGAAAGTCAAAATAACTTAAAGTTAACTGAAATTAATTTTGAAATGTAATTAAATTTCTTATCATAGAGGAATTCTCTTGTGCCCAAATGAGTTACAGTAGTAATAGTGATACTTTCACCTAAATTCTTACCCACACGCACATACATATATATATATATGTGTGTCTATGTATTGTCTATATATGCGCTATATATATGCATATATATAATACTGGAATACAGACCAGTGATCTGTAGTCCAGTGCTGTGCACACACACATATATATCAGAGACCTTTTTGGTCTGTAGTCCAGTGCTAATTAAAGCTGCTATTGCTTGTTACTAGACAAGACTCTTCTCATCAAATACCTGGTATTTCTGGCTTCTAGCTTTTTTTTTTTTTTTTTTTTTTTTTTTTTTTAAGGATGAGCATGATCAGAAATTTGGCTTTGAGGCAATTTTCCATTTGACTTAGGACAAGCTTTAGTCTTTAGAGTAATAAAAAAGGACTGTCCTGGCTTATCTGAAAATGGAATTTTTTGAGTTGGAATATAAATGTTGTAAAGTCCTCAGAAAGAATAACCAATGGCCTCAGGTAGAGGCTGGGGTTAAAAGAAAGGATGAGGGGTGGGGAGAATTCTCTTAGCTTCTCACCATGGTGGAGGAGGTTCCAGGAAGGAACAGCTTCAACTTTGATTAAAAAGCAGCTTTTTAAGCAAGGCTGAAATGGTACAGTGCAACCTGCTGATTTTTACATGAAGTAACTGGTGTGTATATGTATACATTTGCATTTTGGGAGGAGGGAAGTTCCTATGTATTTAGACTTTAGCGAAGGGAAAATGCATATGCAGAGAAATACTTAGCTGTCAACTTAACAAACATTTTCTGTGGAGTAAATAGTCATGCTGTTAGGAAATTGAGTGTGAATGCTGCCATGTTCTCAATGTTGGTTTAGATATATTTGAAAAGAAAGGAACAACTTTAATTGCTATCTATATAGTACTTCTTTAAGTCTTTATTTTCATTGATAGCTGTCAGTAAATGTTGATAACTATCAATAACTTCAAGCACTTGGAAAGGAGAAGCTTATCTTTATAATAAGATGAAGACTATGTAGATATGAACAGGTTTTGAAGATGCACTACTGGCTGTGAGGCAGTCAACACGCACGACTGCCCTCTGCTTGCTTTGTTTTTATTGCAAGTTGAGCATTCAGCACTTCTCAGTAAGTGGTTGCTTGCACACTTGAAGGTCACTGTGTAAAACTAAACTAACTTTTAAAAACACTAAGTTGATTTTTTTTTTTTTCTCCTAAATTGACATGTACTTTAACATTAAGGTTTTGTATGAATACTAAGATTTTTAAGACGATAAATAATTGCACTTTACACTGAAGGGTTAGAGGAGAACACTGCAAATTGAATGTTCTAATGCAAACCTCTTTTCATAATATTATCCCTAAATTAAATGAATCTGATATTATCTTCCTTTTCACTAAGCCACTCCAGAGTTGTAGCTTAAAGTACATCAAATACATCATGAGTACATGATTCCTGTTGAATGTTCCACGTCTGGCAGGCTAACACTTCCAATATTTCTAACTTAACAGCTGAAAAATCTGTCTTACATCAATGATGTTTTGTCAGTCTTAACAGCAACTTCATTTAGATATTTGCAGTGCATCATACTGGGCCCTGACAGGACTTCTGAGATGGGTCTGTGTTGCCCACAGAAGAGTGGCCAGTACTATTTTAGGATAAGCTGAAAGAAACCT
Source organism: Platalea leucorodia (assembly GCF_965183815.1). Lineage (NCBI taxonomy): Eukaryota > Metazoa > Chordata > Aves > Pelecaniformes > Threskiornithidae > Platalea > Platalea leucorodia. The sequence goes on along the minus strand of NC_138825.1, from coordinate 30,003,050 downwards.
TGGTGGCACTAATGCGGTCAAGCTGTAATGGCACATCAGCGTCGTAAAATCGGATAGCCCTTAGGGGAGTTTCACTAGAGGTGCTACTCAGATTGACTCGAGCCCGTAAACGCTCAGCGCGGACTTGGAGGCACACTGCTGGCAGCAGTCCTGAGTGCCAGGTGAGGCACGGCTACGTGTGAGAGGATGCTGGCTGCAGCGATGGGTCTGCAGGAAGGGCAGCGGTGAGGCAGCAGCGTGCTCAGCCTCTTGTGCTGGCTCCAGCAGGGAAACACAAGTACAGCTTGATTCATAAAACTGGCCTCTGAGCTCTGTACCTCTTGGACCGCATGCTGCAGAGGGAAGGGTTAGGATTGCTTTATCTTGGATCTCGTTAGTGATTCCCTAGTGGATTTTCTCTGGCAACTTTGGTCTGTTGCAGCTTTTCACTTGAAATACTGTGTCAGTGACAGTGATGTTTCACGAGATGACTGAGCCATTTAAACGCCTCTGGTCCTTTTCCTCTAGCTCCTTCTGTGCCATGTTTTGCAGCCTGTTCCCTCCGTGCCACCTTAGTTGTTCCAGTGAATGCTTACAAAGTAGTTATTAAGGATTTGGTGCAGTACATTGTCTTGTGAAAGCGTTGTTTTTGTTAAAAAGAAATCCCTCCCACTTCTGTTTGCCAGAAATAGGCCACATTTATTTTGCTCAACATTTTTGTTTTTAATGCTCTGGCTCTTTTTTTTTTTTATTGACTTTGACAGATTTAGGAGACTTAATCTCAGCACTGTCTCAAGAAAACATGCAAAAGTTCAGGCCGACTCAGATAACCGTTACGGCTTTTACTGATTAATAGTTCAATAACAATATGCTTGTTTAAACATAATTTTGAACAGGCTTCCTATTTCTAAGTGCCTGTATAATAGGAATAATGATGCTAAGGTGCTATTAACTTGTAAATTGAAGCTAAAATTTATGAAAGTTTTGTGCAGAAACAGACACAAATTGGAAACAAGCTCCTAAAGAAATCAGTTTCCCTCTGTGTTACTACTTCAATTATTCTGTTTGTTTTACAAGTCTAAGCTAAAACTATCTAAAATGCCCTGTAGCAGAAAATATGGACTGTTCTCCTTGAGGTTGAGGATGCTCTGTGTCTATATGCTTTCTGCCGATTTTAGAAACACAATGTGTGTATCTATCTGAAATGCCTAAAATCTACAGAACATTTTTACTTAAAGATTTTATCTTGTATACACAGAGTCAGAAAAACATTAACCCACATAAATCCCAGTCAGATCTTTGGCGCCTAAACACACACTTAAAGCACTGGTGTGCAAATGTGTATCTGTGTTCTCCTGAACAGGGAGGATCTTCATAACATGCTTTCTTAAGTCAGAGCCAGAAAATAGGAAAATGAACGCAATGAAGTGACCTGAATGCAAGTTTACCCAAAGTGAAACATCCTAAAAATATATGTGCTGGCCTTAGGTAATTTCAGTCCATTCATTTGTTTTAAATAAATTAAGGGCATAATGTTAATGTTTGTTTCTACCGAGTGAGTAAAATGCATTCAATGAAACAAAAATTACTGTAAACCTAACCACATAAGTAGATAATTTAGTTTCTGCTGTAGCGATAAAAGTGTTCATTAATATGAATTGATATAATTATTCTGTTTTGTTCCATGCATAACGTACACATCCCTTATTCATTAACCTCACCATACTAAGTAAAAAGCAGTTACTCTTCACAGAATACTCCCAGACAGAGAGAAAGTATGTGGGTTGTTTGGAGGTGGAATTCACAATGCGAAATTTGTGGCAAGAGATTAAAGATAATAGTTACATAGGCAGTGGTTGAACAGAGTTCTTGGAGACTTTCTAGAGATACATACATTATCTCTTAATTTTATTTATAAGTGTGTGTATACATACACATGTACATGCTCATGCGTATACACAGTTCAACTTTATAAACAAGTTTGTTAAAAATAATTATGTATTATATGTAAAATATATATTTTATTTTAAACTGTTTTGTATATAGTTTTATATACATGCATATATACAGGCACGTTTGTGTATATATATCAGAGTTGAGTGTTGATTAATGTATTGACATAGGTTACCAGCTTGTATCTGTGATGTTGGGTTTAAGTGATGTTCCCCTATTTTTATTCTGAGCCCATTGTGCACTTACTCCTCTTGCTAGTATAGCAACAAAAGTGCTCTTGGAACAGGACTTCAAGTTATTTTAGTCAACTGTGTGTTGCATAATTATTCCTTTAAGTCATGCTTTTCCTGAAGTATTTGTTCTACGCAGGTGCTCTCTCCGTACCTGATTACACAAAGGGTATAATGAATAGCAAAACAAGAGGTATAAAGAAACTTGTACTTAAAAGAGATCAAAGCAAACCAGACCATGCAGTCCTTTGGAAATCTTGGCTAGCTCTCTTGTAAATAAAAGTGCTTCTAAAGCAGAAGGTATTTAACTACTGTATTTATACAAGCCTTGATTGACAGTTCAGTTATTAACCTCATAAAAACACAGCAACGTAAACTAGGAAGAATGTTTATTCTAGCACTTCTATCTGAAGGAAAATGAAAACCAAGATATAGTGGCATATTCTTAGTTCCTTTTAAGTATTTATTTTAGGGCTGTGTAGCATAAAAGAATGTTTTTTCAAGTCAGTGAACTTAAACTATTTTGCTTACTGTTCTGGGATTTAAGTATTTTCTAATTCCTAACAAAACAAATGTTAGATTTATTGAAGGTGCAGAGTCACCACATCTTTATTGAAGGTGCAAACCCCACATCTTCATAATGATTCTTCTTTCCCCTTCATAGTGTTTTTCATTTCATGTGGGATAAAAATGAAATCCGAATTATTTTTTGCAACTAACTTGATGTGGTTATAGAAAAGTTGACCCTTCTTGTCGCTGAAGAGTTGTCCTGTCTCATGTTAGGTCTAGAAAAACAAGTATGCAGTAATCTTTTATATCCTCGCTCTTGGGCTTATTAGCTGATGTATTGCACCAGTATTTTTACAATGTTTTTTTCCAGGGTTCATTGTGGCTTTTCAAGCCTCCCCCCAAAATTACATGGCCATTTTGTCTTCCATGGGAGCACTAAAATTCTCTTATGCATGTGAAATGTTTGTTTGAAAGCAGCTTGTCATGAGTCCCGAGACAGGATGTGATTTCAGGGCCTTAACTCTTAAGTGTGTTCTTTAAAACAAAATTTATCTGAAGTGAACTCTTAAAATTTATATATAATCTTTATTTCTAGAGGAACTTGCCTGTTGCTGTTGTCTCTATCTCTTAGTTCTTAGTAAGAACGGTGATGATTCTCTGGTTGTCATCCAGAGGGACTGCTAATCAAGAGCTTTCATAAATACATAGTGTTTCTGAATTAAACAAAATTTTAATTGTGGGTTGTTTTTTTTTTTTCACATCAAGCTCGTATTTTAAATACTAGTGTACATTGTGGCAAAAATAATGTTTTGTGCTGAACTGAAGACTAAGCTACTAACTTACTAAAAATCAGGTAAATCTCAAGAATTTTATTGTTCTTAGCAGGAGCTATTGTTTACTGTAATTGTAGTAGCTAGTGATGGCCAACAAATACAGGAAGACAAGAAAAACACTGATCTGTTAAGAAGATAAGGTTAAAACCATGGGATCTCTTGATCCTGTTTCCTTGATTCCCATTCAAAGTATGACTGTTAGCAACACTAGATCAGGTCAGCAGTGGCTTTGGATCCTCCAAGGATGGACATCTCACAACCACTCTGTGTTAACATGTTCCAATGCTTCGTTCCTCTTTTTTTTTCAGTTGCCCGATTTAAAACTCCCAAGCTATCATTTGTGACCATTGGTCCTTTGTATACTGTCTGCAACTACTGCAAGAAGTTTAGCTCTCTAATCTTTGATTCCTTCAAGTGGTTGTAGGCTGTTGGATCTTCGCTGGACCTCCTCTTTGTCAAACAGAACAAACCTGGCTCCTTCAGCTTCTTCTCATAGGGTGCGCACTCTAGGCCCTGTCTATCTGAGCAGCTGTTTGCTGGACCCTCTCCTGTTTCTTCTGATCTCCTCTGAACCTGGCAACCAAAACTGGATGGAGGATTCCATGTACAGCCTCACTGTGCCAAGAAGAGGAGAGTAATAACTTCCCTTGGTTGCTGCTGCATTCATCCTAATGAACATAGTCCAGTATGTGGTTTGCCCTGTTTGCAGTGAGGACATGCCGTTAGCTCATACTGAGCTTGGCATCCACTGTAACCCCCAGGTTCTTTCCTGTGGGGTTGTTACCGAGCCAGCTGGTTTTCAGCCTCTGTTGATGCTCAGGGTTATTCAGCCCAGGTGCAAAATTTTGTGTTTCTCCTTGTTGAACTGCATGAGGTTTCTGTTGGCCCAAGCCTCAAGTTTCTCAAGGTCTGTCTAGACTGAACTTCTACTGTTTGGTGTTTCATCCACTCCCCCTAATTCAGCGTTGTCCGCAGATCTGCAGAGGGTGCTTTCTATCTCATCAAGCATGTTGTTGATAAAAATGTTGAGGGATGTAGGGGCCCCAGAATTGACCCATGGAGTATTCCACTGGTTACTAGCCAACAACCAAACCCTGAACCACTGAGAGCCTTTGGGCCTGGGGGTCCAGCCCAAATGCTTTGTTTATCCAAGCTGTAGTCTCTCAGCTTCCAAATGAGAAGGCTGAGTGAAGCTGAACCTATTTGAGGAGTACAGCATTTTCTAGTCCATTTTAAAGTTTTCTGCCTTAATTAAAATGTAGCTTAACTGCTTTCCCTAAGAAATAAGAAAGAATAGATTCCAAGAATGATTTTAAAATTATGATAATTGTTTTATCAATTATCACAAATCTGTTCAAGTTTCCTCTATTTAAATGCTTGCCAGACACTTGGATTCTCTGTGCATTTATGGACAAATTTCTTTAGGTTGGGTTCTCTATCAGTTACTTCTTTATGGATGTGAAACTCAAACTCTGCAGGTTTGGAGCCTTTCAGTAGCGTGTCCACTCTCTTCCCAAACTCCAGTTATGGTGCTTGCCCCCGGAATTTGCAGATTACCTCCTTGAGCAGACTACAATGGGGTTATCTTAGGATAAATTTAAGATTCTGCTTCTCTTAAGTGAAGTGAAGCCTGCAACTCTCTTAAAGGTTTTTGTTTATTAAGAAGGTGTGAGCCACCTGTTCACCCTTTCAGAAACACACTGCAGACTTCAATTTTGTTTAAAAAGGAGTGAAATACAAGCAAGTTTTTAGAGGTGATCGAGTGCCTGGAACTTCTGAAAGGAAATCCTAGAAATTTTCCATACTCATCCAGTGTGCATTTTGGAATCTGTCTGCATACAGTCTTAGTCTGATTGATAACTTCAAGGGTGAGATTTGAAAATTACCGTTGCTAATCTTTGTATAATTCTTATCAGCAACAGTTCAGCACCAGTTGAACTGCACGTGTTTTAAGAAAGGGTTGGAATTTCCATGCGGATCAACATGTCACAAAATCACAGGAGCACGCGGTAGTAAAGGCCCTGCTGGTACATTGACTCAGTTCTTTTCATAAACAAGCTTGCTATGCTGTTCCTTTTATAAACTGATCAAGTCACATCTTAAAAACAATTTGTTTTTTCCCCACTATTTCTGCAGGAAGATTCCCTGAATGCCACCTTCCCAAGTAAAACTTCTCAACACTCTGGCTGCTTTCATCATTAGAAACTTAACTTGCAATGTATGGCTGTTTAATACTCATTTGTTCTTGTGCCAGCATTGTCCTTTATTTTAAATAATTATTTTCCCTCCTGGTGCTTCCCTTGAGGTATTTGTGGATGCCAGTCGTATATCCCCTCTGTGTTAATTTTGCCAGACAAAACAAGGTGAGGTTTTTAAATCTCCTCTCAGCAAATTTGCTTTCCATTCCCTCGGTCATGTGAGCAGCTTCTTTTAAGTGTCTCTCTTAGCTGGAAGTTAGCTGTGATTTATTCCGGCTTACGACCTACCCAGTTGTTGGAGAGTGGCATTCGTACTTACTTCCTTGTCCGTACTGACTGTATCATGGTCGATGTGTTACAGAATCACATTTGCCCTTTGTCTTTGCCCTCTTGATGAGGGATCCAAGGTACCGACTGATACGCTCAGATCCTTTTGCTATTTCCAGCTGATGAGCTCCAAAGTTGTAACACATTTTTTTAATTTTTCCTCGTATATGCAGTCTTTTTATCTGCTATTAACTTCATGTCCTTCTAGTGTTCGGGTCCTCAAGGTACCCAGTTTTGTTTCGTAGTGTTTTAATCTTCCATCTCTACAGACAGTGCCTCATAACTTTTGTTTCATCAGTAGATTTTCATTGGCACACTCCTAACTCTTTTGCTGTGGTCTTCAATTAAGCTAATAATAATATTGGTCCCAACAACAGATTAGGTCCACCAATAACTGACTTGAAACATGTTCTTTTTCGGTCTTTTTAAAGTCCTGTTCCTTCTCTAACTTACCCGTTTTATCTAATAGCATACCCTAATTGCAGCGTGTCAAATATTTTACTGTCACTCATAGAGATTACACTAGAGTTTAATCTGTTAAACCAAGGCTGTAGTTTCACCGTGGACCCTGTGTAGATGTTTCCTCAGACTACGTTGCAGGATGGTGTCTCCTTCCTGCTGTTTTCTGTGTCTCACAGAAAGCCCATGGTTTTTTTAGCTGGGAAGGAAGCAGATGAGAACTGGATCTCTGCTCCGAGCTGGAGCTGCCCTGGTTTTTACTTTGAAGCAAATTTTGAGTAAAAGATTTGCAGATTTCAAACATTTCATTTGTTGAGATAACATTCAGGAGACTTGTGTGACTAGAACTGTTTTATTTCCTTTGTCTAGAAATATTTTTACTGTTCTTGGATAAGATGTGGGTTAGGTTGGCTCAATCTAGTTTCTCACAGTTTTGCACATTGCACTTAATGAATTCCATTTTATCTTATTCTCTTATCTGTAACTGTTCTCTTTTTCAATTTTATTTTTTCCCTAAATTTCTGTATATTCTTGAGGCCAGGATAAAGGTCTGTAGTTTTCTGAATCATTCTCCCTACCAGCACTTCTGAATAATTTAAAATGTTACATATTTACTTCCGTAGTTGTATAATATTATGCTATTCTGCTATGTTCTAAAATTCAAGATAAGAAATTATCCTTTGAGTTGAATGTGGTCAATTCTTTGAGTTTTGCTTTCCCTTCAGTTAGGATAATTTTTGTTTTCTGTACCTTTATTACTGTTAGTTGTCCTGTCATGAAATGCGGCTGACTGTCATATTCCTTAGTGCTACTTAAGGAGCAAAAAATTCATTTAATTGTTAAAGCATATCTGAATTAGCTTTGGTCTTTACCATAACCTCAGTATAAACCAACATGTCATACATTTTTTTTTCCTTGGTCTTTTTTGTATAGTTGAAGAAAATGTTTTCCATTTATTTTAAGTTTATGCTTCTGATGTATATGTTTGTTAATAGGGAAAGAAACTTCATGTATTTTGAGACAGAATCTAACTACTTAACAAGTGATGAGGGCCAGGGAAAGAACATGAATGTCAAAGTGGACAACTAAAAACTAGTTAAGTTAGTCTAGTTAAGCTGCACTGTGGGGTTTTTTCATGGTTTAATGAAGGCAAAAGAAGCAGATATGTAAAATTTAGACTATCTTTATAAATCTGTCATTTTGAATGACAGTTTTACCAAATTCAGTCCTGGTTTTTGAATGATTTCAGCAGCAGTTGTCCTTGCAGTGCACGGAGTAAATTGGATTCTGTTTCTGCATTACTGCTCTTAAGTGCAGTAATGATCTTAAAGGGTCAGCTGACATACTATGGTTAATGATTCCAGTGTAAGGATTGGTATAGCAAGAGTAGATTTTACAGGAGACGATTAGAAGAGGACTTAAGTCATTTCATGAAAACTACATTCTTGGTCTTGATCTCTCTAAATGTGTCTGTCTGTATTGTGTTTTTCACATTCCAGTTCTATTTTTCCTTTTTAAAAATACTATTTTTTCCCTGTCACAGATCTGGCCATGCATTTGTCAGCTGACCTGAGATGTTAGCAATATTTGTGTTCAAAAAGAGCACAAGAGACCCTTGCTGCCCTCAGAAGATTTGTTGTCTCTAAATCTCACCTATCCTATACTCAAATACGAACATATTTACTGCGAATCTTCTTTAACATGTCAGTTACTAAAAGCATCATACAAGGTTATAAAGCCTTCAGTTCTTCTGAAAAATAAGTGAAAGAACAGAAGCAGGTAATCTTTGACACATGTCACAGTAAAATGATACGTATACCCCAGTGTCACAGCAGAATTTTAATCTCCTAGAGTATTCTCTTAAGTGTGCAGCACAGCTTAAAAAAGAACACTGCAACATCCATGGTTTTATGCTTAAATGTAGCTATATAATTCACACACTCATTGTGCAGAAAGATGGAATATTTATTTAAAAGAGACTAGTTATATAGACATGGATACTAACCCCTGCATCAAGGGGCATCAAGTTGCTACTCGGACAAACACAATGTATAATGACTGGAGATGTCACAGTTTTCAGCAGCATTTATGAATTTGGTTCTAGAAGTTTGATGATTACTGAATATCTTCACAAGCAAAGCAGATGAAACGAAAACTTGTAAGTACATGATTTTTAGCTTACTTTAAGCCACCCAAGGTTCTACTCTGAAAAGTGATGAAGCCAAAGAACCAGTGCTAAATGAATGGAAGAACTGCTGACAATCAAGTGTATAATAAGGGCTTCTGTTTTAGGTTATTTCAGAGAAAAGTAAAACTGTTTTTTGCATTTTTCCTAAAGAAACTTTATCAACACTGTAAACTGTATTCTTGTTCATGCTTAAAATAGGCTTTTCCTTAAAGTGTTATAGATTTACAGTCTGCTTTCAGTTATGTTTGGGTTTGGTTTTTTTGTTTGTTTTTTTTGTTTGTTTTGTTTTAATTTTTACTACTACAACTAGTTGTTGATTTTTGGTAACTTAGCTGTGATTCACTGTTGTCTTCCAAATGCTTACTGCTAGGAATTATATTCTGTCCTTTATAGCATCACATGCCTTCAGCGTAACTTCTTGCTGATTTGTATGAGCTCTATAATGAAATGTCTTTTCTGCTGTCATCACAACCTTCTTTCCCTCTTAAATAGACTCTGGAGCAGACGAAAGTGGGAAAGAGTTTTTTTGACTCAAGGGCATGCAGAGAATAGTTAGGGGTAGCGGGTGTAGCTTGATTCTGTATGGCATGGTACAGAAGATACCTCTATATGACTGTTTTTTGTTAATGGAACATCTCTTCTGGTGGGAAACCTGAGTGAAACTGGGAAAGAAACTCATGCATGTCTCCCTTTGCACGTAAATACTCTTCGTCAGTCTTTCTTCTGAAAATTGCCAAACATGACTGCTGTCTCTAGCCATCGAAATGGAACCTTTTGTGAATGGGTTGTACTCTAATTTAGTCATCTGGCTTTTCTGCAGAATCGCTTGCATATGGCAGAGCATTAACATTGTTAAACTGCAAAGTATCTGAAGTGTAAACATTGCATCTTCCTATTTTTGTATCACAGTATTCTGCGTGTATACAGTTTTACAGATTATTTTTACCAGTGAATTTAGGAGGATACGAGTGCTTCCATTAGGTTATCTCTCAACCTTTAGACATTAAGCATCACTTTAATTATATACTTAAATGACATTTTACACTGGGGAGAGGGATTTTATTGTAAGCATTATCGGCCCACTGGTAACTTCTCTGTTTCATTACCGTACTTCCTATTTCAGTAAATAACCTTCCAGTAGTCCAGTGTTTAGGTCTCAGTAATCCCATTTGAAATTCTGGATTGTGAAATTGTACTACCTTGGGTTACTAACAGGAAAAAAGAAAATACTATTACAGAGCCTGTGGTTGAACATACTGTCAAAGAAGAGCTCTGAAGCAATATAAAAATAATTTCAGCTGGACATGGGGAAAATACTAGTGTCTTAAGGCTCTTCCCAGTTACTTTTCTTATAAACATGTTTTAGAGTGAGTAGGTGTAAAATCCTGTGATCTGCAAAATGTTGGCTTTAAGGATTTAATTATGGTAGCTACGTTGCCAAAAATCTCTGTTTGAACTGTGTCAGTGACTAATGGAAAGATAGTTATCCATGTTTTTAATTTAAACCTATCATTCCTTGTCAGATATATTTTAGAGAAGGAGGAAAAAGCTTGTTCCATGAAAACTGTTAGCAGTGATTTTTGGATTATTTTAGTCCACATTTAGTTGATATATTCCTTTATAGGTATGTCAAGGGCTTAACTTCTTTTAAAGATATGTGGATAGCTTATTAATTACAAAGCCTAACTCACATTTGTGTGTGTATGCACATGCATGAGTTTCTTGATATCACTGACATGCATGAGCCAAATCTTAAAGTGTTAGTATTAATTTTTCAAAGCAGTATAGTTTTTGATGAAATTAATAGAAAAGATGTGGCTTAGTGACATGAAAATTTTTGAAAAGCAGAACCATTGCATTTTTTCGTTGTTCCAGTCTCAGTTACTGTACACAAATACTTGGGCGTGCCTAATAATGCGTACGTGTTTCCAGGAGCAACAAGCATGGTCAGTAATCAGAAATGAAACAACTAAATACCTCCGTGTTTTACTCTATCTGGCTGTTTTGCTTTCTGCTTATTCTCCAGTTGCTCATCTCCCTGCCTTGACATCCCCAGGTAGTGGATTCCTACTTGAATCAGTGCTCTGTATTTTTGAGAACACCTTTTCATTTTGCAGCCCTTCTGCTAATGTGTAGTCTTTCTTGTTTCCTCTCTGAACTGGAGGCCCTTTAAAATAATCCCTCAACAACCAGTCTGCTCAGGCAGTTGTGTGTCTCTTTTTCTGAAAGTGCCTTCAGGCATCTTTTCTGCAGATACTGCTGATTAATGGTTTTGATTAGACTGCCCTCTCCCCTCATGTAACCTTGCAGAGCAGTAAACCAAGTGGGTGGTTTTGTGAGTTGCCCACTTCAGTAGTTATCGTTTTCTTTCCCTGTCAAAAAGATTCATGAAACCACACTAATTACAAAGAAATTCAAGGCTTTCTAAGGATATTCAGTTCCATTATTTAATATTGATTCAAACTTGGCTACTGAATTTTTAATACATTAAAAATGGCCCTGTTAAAAATACTTGTGTGAGATACTACTTGCATGTAGTCCTCTCTTAAGTCTCTAACCAGCTGCCATCCGTTCCCTAGGAAAGTTAACCCCAATTCTGCTTTTGCTTGATGTGCTCTGTGGCACAAGAGGTGGAGGTGTCACAGCGTTTTTGGATTGATTTCCCCCCCCCCCCCCCCCCCCCCCCCAAATACTGAGTTCTTAATGTTTTACATGTGAAAACTCAGTAAGATGGGCTGTTTGACTTGGTACACTTACTTAGATCTTATGTTTTGTGCTGTCTCTGGCTTTGTATCTTCAGCTTGCTACATAATGTATGTGCAAAAATTGAAGTTGTTTTGAAGAAGCTGTTAGAAGAAATTACATGGGTGTTTTCTGCTTAAATAACCAGTGATTATCAGTATTGATGTTTTTAAACCATCCTCGTTAGTGCTTTAGTTTATATTCATTCACAGTTCAAATGCTTCCATCTAAATTTTTCAACTGAAATCTTTTTTGTAGATACAACAGCTACTGCAGAATCCTTGGTCCTGCTTTTACTTACAGCAATTCACTGTACTGTTCTTACATGCCGAGAGAAAGCTTCTTGTACCTCTTTGAACGTTTGTTTCCATCTAGCGATCTGGTTTTGCTGTGTTTATTCTGTGGCCTGTGGCTAAGGCATGTTATGTTAGCTGACTGCTGGAAGAAGCTGTGCTGATGCTTGCCATGTGCTGATTTATTCTTGCATGATTTTTTTTGTATGCTTATTTTTACGCACATTCAATCTTGCCGTCTCATCGTGTTATTTTTCTAGACCTGGATCTGTCAGCTTGTTGGAAGCTTTGCATTGGAGCCATGCTAACGTACTTATTTATCTTGGTTGATCATGTGGGAAGCAAACTCTGCAGTTGGCTTTCTTCTTCTAAATGGATGGCCTTTTATTTATTTATTTTTAAAGGAAGTCTGTTTTATCTGCATAGCATATATGTCTAATTAGAACCTCCCCACTGTAACATTTAAGTGGTTCTTGTTTAGGCGATGCTAAATGGTTTCCTATAAACCATGAAGCCATCCTTCATGTGATCAAAAGATTATAAAACAAACAAATACAGAAGAAGTCTACTTACCTCTTTTTAGCTTGGATTGATTTGCTGTTGTGACTCGAACTATGCTGCCTTACTAATTCTGGCTAGGGATGAGTTCAATAGGTATTGGTACATTGCTCTGTTTTGAATGTGGTCGCTCCATCTACACAAGCGAAAATGTGGCCTGGAAATGCCACCGCTACCATGTGCTGGAAGCAGCGCTGTGTAAAGAGGGCTAATGGAAGGTCAGACACTTCTGCCACTGTGTTTTACAGATCTTCTGTGAGTTACTATTCTGAGATGCTTTTCGGTGTCAGTAAAATATGAGCATCTGTTAGTACATATCTATTAAATATATTTTATTAGCTATTTAGTGCATGAACCATACTAAAGCAAGTGTAGTGTTCTCTTGTTCAGCCAGAATGTTGTTAAAATGGTGCCAGGATTTAAGCTGCTGTATCTTTTCTTTTTAGTGTGATTAAGGGGCTAAGATCCTTTTTTCCCAAAAAGGCCCGACCAGTTTAGCTGACAAAGTGTTAGTATGCACACATACAGACAGAGTTACTTAGCTTGTGTAAACTACGCTGTATCATCATTTTTAATGAAAACATTGTGCCTTGTTTGAAAGGAATTCATCATGTGTGCATGGTTCTTGTGGCTCTCTGACTTCACTGTAGCATCAGAAATCCACCAAGTAAACTGGTATTCTGGGTGCAATTAATTACTGCAGAATGCTGATTGTAACTCTTCTTCATTCTCTTCTGCAGAATGACAGGAAGGGAGTTCTTCTCTCGGTTTCCAAGTCTTTATCCTTTCCTTCTCAAGCAGTTGGAGGTTGTAACCAATACTTTGAACAGGTAAGATGGTATCTGAGAAAGCTTTGAAATATGAAGTGCAATGAAAAGGTTAAACTGAGTTGTGTCATCTATACCCTAATGCTGTTCTTTTCATCAATGCTTCTTGAAACGATACAGTTCTACTAGTGTCTTTTGCTAAGGCTTTTTTCCTATAACTTTTGCACATTGCAGTAAGTCTCTGGAGTATGAACTACTGTGGAATAATTAGTAGTTGTTGCGTTCCTAGAATCAGATGTTAAAGAACGTATATTTTTCAGGGAAAGACAGAAACTGGATGTTTGACTGTCTCATGTTTAACGATGAGACTTATTGACATGTTTAAGTGATAGAGGGTCATAGGCCTCACGTAACCCTAAATGAACACTTTCCAGCCTGTGACACACTGACTCTGGGGAAGGTCCTTGATCTCTTTTTAAGGACTCCACAAATGGTGGCTGAGAGCTCCAATTTGATCAATGCAGATGATATCATTTGGGATCACGCTGATGCTGTTACCCCCAGGTTCATGAACTTTTAAAGTAAACCAGTGCTGGCTTTGTTTTTTCTTAAAGTACTATAGTATAAACTGTGGAAGTTCAGCAGCTGATTTACAGGCATGGTTCAGCTGTCTGTTTAGTGGGCCTGAGGTTGATACTTGGGAGCAGGGGTTTCACCAGTCGTCACATGTTTTGCAGTTTCTGCTCTAAGAAAAGATGGTGTATATATTCTGCGCAGCAGTCTTGCTTTACCTGACATTTCAAAAGGTGACAGGGTCATCACTGGAAAATTTTGGGAAGTCTTTAAACTGAAAAAGATTGAAAGCTGCTGCCTGAAATGTTGGTCTTCAGTGCTTTTGTCAATGCAGATTAAGGTCTGTATCTTACTAAACATTTACTAAATCAAGAAGTGTTGATTTTGACTGGGATTTCTAATTGTTTTTACAGTATGAATAGTAGCCACTTGGTGTCAATGACAAGAACTATTCTTTAATAAAGCCTGCTATTTACTAAATACACATTTCCTCCCCAACTGAAAAAAAGACTTTTTTTTAACTGTCTTTTTGTGACTCAACTTTCTCAGTTTCTAGAGAAACATTATCTGTGCTGGTTTTTAATATTATTTAAAAGCAAAGGCAGCTCACCATTATTAGGAATAAAGGAGGCTTGGGATAATGTAGGAAAGTGAAGGCAGCACAGCCTTAAGTGCCTTCATACGGGGGTCCCCAGTGGTGCCGCAGGAGAACTGGATACCATGTTTGATCCCAGTAGGGTTTGCACTTTCTTGCAGTGATCAGCCTGGCATACCTCCTTGAACAAGAAATGCAGAAGGGTATTGTGTGTGGAAGAGTCTCAAGACTAGCATGAAGGAGGATGTTTTTTTGACCAAATGCTTCTTACCACTTTTTTTATTTAGTGAAGCTGAAGAATTGAAAATCCATCCAAGCCTCTTCCTTTTGCTTTTAATCCTGGGAAGGCTGTATCCATCTCCAATGGATGGCACTTACTCAGCACTCAGCATGGCACCGTTTGTCCCATTTATTATAAGGTAAGGTGATTTTGTGTTTTTTCATGTGATGGGAGTTCTTTCTTGAATCTTCGGATTTTTTTATAAAATGCCTTTTTAAGCTTCTCTTCAGCTTTAATTCTTAAAGGAAAAACTGATATTCATTGGTTGGACTTCCCTATATTATTAATACTTGTTTTGGGGGATTAGAAAGAATGTCAGCTCATGCAAGCCATTGTATGACTTGTTTGTAAACCTTCATCTGCAAATGCTGTACAGCACGATTGCGGCCGCAGAGAGGGTAGATGAAAACTGATGAGCTGGACTGACTTGAGCAATGCAAGATTTGCTGTACAAACTTCTGATGGGTTTTTCAGTCCTGCAGAATGATTGTTTGTAACGCATGAATGTAATGACTAATATATAGATTTGTAGATGTGTGCGTACGTATATATCTCCATATCTGTCCATATACATAAATATATACATATATAGCTAGATAAAGATATGGATATATTCTATATCTAATATATTTCTAAGATTACCTTTCAAGTTTTTATATAGTGTAACTTTCATTTATATGGTGGTTACATCAAGATATTTAGCAGATATTTTTGCTATTCTGTATGCCACTGGTGTGGGATGGGGAGCCTGATAAGGGAACAGGGCTGTGGTGGGTGAGGAGAAATGAGCATAGTCAGTATTTGAGAGGAAGTCTTGCTATCTGTGTGAAAGCTTCAGAGCAGTAGGGTGAAAAAGTTCCGTACTTAATCTTACTCCGTTAGTTGTGAAACAAGATAAAGTTGTTGTTATCCTAAGATCTTCCAATTTTTATTTTAAACTACCGTTTACGTTAGAAAATAAAAATAGCTCTGCTTATTCTTCATAGCAGATGTGATGTATCTCTTGCTTCTCACAAAGTTTTTGGGAATTTTCAAGAATAAATAATAACCTACCATTTTTTCTTAAAGGAAAAAAACTGTAGTAAGAGTTTTTAAATGCACTGTATTTAACAATTAAAAATGTTTGGTTTTCTGCCATATTTGCATCTTAAATGTTTTTTTTGGAAATGTTTAAAACTGTATTTGTTCATTACATCATTGATTAGCTCTGTTCTTATGCCTTTGTTAATACACTGGAGAATGCTTATTTATTTATTATTTTTATTTTTTAATGTTTCAGCATACTTTCTGATATTGGCAATAGATTGGCAACTTTTGATAAGCTTTTGGTTACAGCTTTTGAGTTTTGTCGTTATATTATGAGCACTGCTTTTGGCAAGGTACATAGACCAGCAAAATAACTCCTCACACTTAATTAGCTTATTCTCTTGAGGTTATTTAAATCCATTCAGAAGATGTGGGGAGAAAAACCCAATAAAATCTTTAAAAGAAGCACCTGAAACATTTAAGAGACCTGTATCATTGGACCTACCTTCCTTTAACTCTGCTCCTGAAGAGGAGTGGTGTGGCAAATAAAGATGACGTTTTCTGCATTTTCTTTCCATTGAATTTGGCAGTAAGTGCTGTGGATACAGGTATAAGACTAGAATAAAATTCTTCCATATTTCAGACAGAAAATTGTATGTGGGTGTACAGACATGCATTTTCTGTCAGGTTACTTAGCAAAGCATTGGCATTTTTTATGGTTGCCAGGGGACAATACCAAGGATTCTGCAGGGGGAAATACATGTGTTTATGGTATAGCTCAGTGTGCTGTTACTGCCTGTATTTCTGTGTACAGCTCTTACGTCTTTGTTCTGTGAATACCATGATTGTTTTTGGTTCACTCTGACTGCATTAGTTGGAAGACATAGGGGTGCTTTACCTGGGTAAGATAAAGATGTTGCTAATTTCCCTTCTGTTTCCCTTCCTATTTTCCATTCTACAGGAGCAGATGAACTAAAATAAAATTCTTTCCTGTTCATTTAGTTGTTCTTTAGAAGGTGGTAATGAAGATTGTTGCGAAGTAACCACTTACAGAGGATCAAAGAGAAGGCCTGGTGCCAAAGGCCTTATGCATCAAAACATTAAATTGTATATATTAACTGTTCCTTTGAATTGCTCGATGTAGTATTGTATTATATAACATCTACATATACGTATAATTACATGGTAGCCCAGTGCAGTTATAACAGTTAATTGCCATGTTTTTACTGTGAGATTTTTAAATTTCTATTGCTGTACCACTGTCAAGGAAAGATACTGCTTATGTGGTAGGGAGAGAGGAAGGGTGAATATAACCTATATCTGATCTTCAGACTCTTTACAGGGCTCAACCCACAATGAAGTGGCATTCATTTGTTGCTCTGAGAGGATGAACAGAATACTTACTGTGTTTGCAAGCGAATGAGCAATTCTCTGAACAAAACTGGGTTTAGCAGGAAGAATTCAAATTGGGCTTGAAGAGTTTCACTTAAGCCTGAGTGGAATTTTCCATCTAGTGGGAGTAGAGCTGTGGTTGCTCTGACCGTGCTGAGATGAGTTGCACAATATGAGTAGGATTAAATGCTACAAGGACAAATCGCAATCTCTCTGCTCATACTTGTTACTCCCTGTTGAACTAGGGCATTTGATTACCTATCTGCAGTTCTATTAAAAGTTTTTTTTTTTTTCCCCTTTCCCCTTGCAGATGCTATGTTTGGAAGGGAACACTTTGATTCACAACTTACTACCTCACTTTTTTAAGAGCTGGATAGGTCTGCTTAATGGTTACTTTCTAAGATGAAGGAATGTACAGAATGTTTTTGATTAAGAAGGGAGGTAATCGGGAGGTAATGTTTTAAGTATGAAACAAAAACATAACCTCCCTTTCGCCTCCCCCTCCTGCTTTCAAAGACCTGTAATCTCTTCAGAATGATCTAAATTTGAGTCACCTTATGTCCTCTCGTACCATGGCATTGACAGAGTATTTCTTTAGTGTTAAATGTTCTGGGCTGAATGCTCTGAAGGAGTAAAATGGGTATTGCTATATTGACTTGGGATACTTTTGACTAATTGAAGTCTAGCCGTATTTAGGAGTGTGACTTTTTAATCTTATAAGAAGTTTTAAAAAATTTAGCTTTAAAACGTCAAACAATATAATGTTTTTTAAAACTCGCTGGGTATATGTGCCTTGTCTTCCACTTGAAAAAGCTGTTTTTAATTCTTAGTGAAATTTCCCCTTTAAAACTTTGTCAAATAGACAGATTTCAAAGCAGTGTTGCTTCTAGGTATATTATGTTGCAAATCATTGAAGAAACTCACTGTCTGAGGACAATTGAAGTAGAAATTTGAACATCTTTCCATGAAATTAACACAGTTAGGAAACAGACACTATTTTATTGTACAGAATTTTGTAACTTGCATCTTTCTGTAAAATGGAGGAGCTAAATTCCAAAATCCCCTGATGCTGTTTTTAGTCGGGGACCAGGGTAGGTGGCAATGGGAAGCACTAGTCCTTTACAGCTGCTCTTTTTCCCCTCCTGCCCCCCTCCATCCACCACCCCGAACTGATATGGTGCTACTTTGTTTGCCCTCAATTGAGCTTGTCATTAATATACAAGGATAATTACCACGACTGTTAGTTAGTGGCAGACACTAAGATGCAAGGAAAACAAAATTGTGTGGCGAGGAAAAATTTCCCGTAGGATGGAGCATTGTCAGCTGCCCTGTTACCGTAAGTCATTCCTCAGAGTGCTTAGAGAAGGAGTGGGGAAGTCTACATCAGCTGTGAGCAAACTGGCAGCTCAAATGCTGTCATATAGCTGTGATAGGAAAGCCCAAATAAATCTGTTATTTGTGGGCTGGATGCATCTGCTAGAGGGTACGGGGACTTACCCTGATCTAGTTATCCCCTGTATTGGAAAGGCAGAGGAAACAACCGAAGATGGTATGACTTTTTTATTGATACACTTCTTCTTGGAAGTTACTGCTTTCACAGCTTGATTGTCAGAATAGGCTCTGCGAAACCTCCTAATAGGCTGCTGGCAAAGTCAGCTCGGTAAATTTCTTAAAATCACTCGGCTGAAGCGGCGCAAGATGTCAGGAGTGCCCCCCGTGATCCCTTTCCCACAGCAGTGCTGCGGCGCTGGTGATGCCCGCCTGCTGCGCGGGAGCCCTCCGCCAGCTCTGGCCCGGCGTCCCAGCGGGTTCCTGTGAATTGCGTCCTTCTGCAGCGCTGTGGGGCCTGCTGTCCTGCCATACCAGTTGCCTGTGGGGCCGGGGAGACGTTCCTTTGCTAAACTTTGTTTTCTTGGGCTTTTTGAAGGAGTTAGACCGCACTCTGTAGCTCTAAAGATCTGTTACCCTAGGGATTCCATGGACTTTTTGGATGCATTACGAGACTCTCACCTTCTTATGTTTCTTAGCAGAGAATTACATTTGTGAGTCTGTCCCTCTGCAAGAAGTGATGCAGGCTATTGGCCGCAATTTCTTTCAAACTTGAGGGGAAAAGCAAAAAACATCCTGGGGGCCGTGATTCCACATGAATCTTTAGTTCATGCCAGCATCTCCCTAGCTTTCCATATCACATGCACATCTTAGTCTTTCGTCTCTGTTTGTTTCCTTTGTCTTGGTTTTTTTTTTGTTTGTTTGTTTTTTGTTTTTTGTTTTTGTTTTTTTTTCTGGCTTGGAATTCTGTTTCTACTCAGTCTATTCTCTGTGCAATCCTGATTGCATAGTGATTGGTACTGATCTGTAGAAATATTTACGGTTCACGTAAGTATTTATTAATAAGAAGGTTTTCAGACTCTTGTTTAGCATTTTTAAATAAGAAATGGTAAACGGTTTGTCATTTTTTCCATTTTGATTAAGTTCAAATTGTAGCGCTAGAGAAGACTGCAAAGTGCTTGATTGGCAGTAGGCTGTTCCAAGACCTTCTGATCAACTGAAAATCATTGTACATCTTGTACATTCTTTGCTGTATTCCTCCGCCTTTTCTCTTAAACTGTGGGCAAATGTTCTTTTCATGTTCAGGTGGCGCTGATGGGAAATATTACAGCCCCTAGGTATTCATTATTGATTCCTTCTTCTAGTTTTTACGGCGTTCATAAATCTGTTTGCTGCTCACTGGCAGGTTATCATCTGACGCAATGTAGTAAATATTCACAAACTGTAGGGAACTGTCAGATTCATGGGAAATAAAAGGTGCTGTCTAGCAGAGAGGGGTTCATGAGCACTGAGAGTAACAATATCTTTCTCCAGTATTGCAGACTCCTGAAGAGGGACAATGGCTGGGATCCTAGGTTAAAATCTGATGTATACTACTTCTTATTTGAAACATGATCCAGTAAAAAATATGATGGGGTGCCCAACTGTCAATACATGATTGGTGAAGTAACTGTATTATTCATTTACAGGCTTAAAATTAGCCAGTCAGTAAATACTTCGCTGGTCAAGATAAGTAGCCAAATAGTAACATTTAGCTTGTTCTGCAAAAGTGTTTGCAGGAAGGAACATGAAAATGGAGAGAAACAATGCATTAACTATGCAGAGGATGGTAGGTATGTCAAGGAAAACCAAGTATAATGATATTTTTAAAGGCCAATATTATTTAAAAAGAACAGTCTGAGTTTGATAAGGGGCAATACTGGGAAGGCTTTTTGGCAGTGGGCTAGCTGCTTTTGGTGGTATGGCTGAAAGGCAAGCGTCTTTGAGAACTCAGATCCTTTGGTTGTTGTTTTCATGAGTCTGATAATAAGTTTTGAAAATTGGTCTTATTGCATTCTTGTTAGGTTAATGGTTGGACTCGATGATCTTAAGGGTCTTTTCCAACCTTGATGATTCTATGATTGTTTACAACCAGCCGAAGCTTTCAAAATCATTATAGGGTGCTGAGAGTTGATTTATGCATTCAGCTTCCCTTTCAGAGAGAGTTCAAAATAATGATACAGTTGCTAAGACAGAAAGTAGTTTGTCTACATTCTTTGTTGTGCTTTATCCTAACTGTTTTGATCATAAGTGGTGTGTGTTTCTTTCCATTATTCTGCAGTTGTGAAACATCATAGTAACTTTTCACAAATTAACAAAGTTAAAATATGGTTGTGAATGAAAATTTTTCTGTTACGTGACCTTGAGTTAAAAGCAGTTCTTTTTTTCTCTAGAATGCTGTGAACCGAGAACTGATGGAAGGAGGCCCTAACCTCATGGGAATTCAACAAATAGTTAAATAAACCTAGAGGTTAGCTGCCTGGAGATATTATTTGGGATTTCTTGATGGGAATGCAAGAAAAGAGAGGCCATTTAAATTGTGTCAGCATGTTCTATAGCAAATCTCCATTTGAAGAGAATATATTTCTGTTGGTCTGAAGTTTACACACAGTATTAGTAACAGTTTTCATAGGCTTACACGTTAGAGATCTTAGTTTGTTGGCTGGCTGAACCACAACAATTCAAGTTTCTGTTGTTGCTTCAGCCTGGTATCAGTTGGCCTCTTTTTACAATAACCTAGGTCTTGGTGACAAGAAGAGAGAAATGTCTATAATTTCTTCCTAGAAAGCCCTTGGAAACGTATGGAGAAACAACTCCTGGGATAGCTTGTGGACAGCTTTCACAAAGAAAAGTCTCTGTACTTTGCCTACATAGTTCTGCAGTATTTATAGTTACTCTGATTCATTAGGTTCTTGTGTGGAAAACACTGCCCTTACAAAACCAGAAGGTTTTAATTGCCCAAATTGGAAGAATAAAATACTTAACACAATGTATAAAGAGACTAGAAATTTGGGCAACCATTAACTTAACTTTAAAGGAAATAGATAAGAATTTAGAGGTTTAGTACTGCATAAATAACCTGAAATTAAACTTGATCTCTTTCTGTCCGTGATTGTGTTCAGGCATTTGCTGGACTACATCCATGTGTTGATTGTAGATCTAAAAGCTCCGGCAAACTGTTGATACTTTTATAGTGTTTTTCTACTTGTCAGGTAAATATTGAGATGCTGTATCAAAACTTGGACTATTCTGTGGTTATTTTGGTTCTTAATTTCAGATTAAAGAACAAAAAATTGTCTTCAGGCCAATTACAATACAGATTTCCACAGTGAAATACATTTTAAAAATTAAATGCTTTGGATACTTTAATTGCTAAGGAACACAGAAATCTAACAAAATGGAAAATAGTTATGTTTCCTTAGAAGAAAAACACAAAACAAGCAAATTAATAAATGAACAAAAGAAACCTTAAGTATGTATAGCAAATTATTGTTCATATTCTAGGAAACCTTATTCTCACATTAATGAATAGGAACTGTCCTCCCGATTCGTCCCCAGTGTGGAAGTCCAAGTTATGTTAATTGTGTGGAAGCATGAGTATTTTTTTCTTTTAATGCTATTTTTGGACCTCTCTTTGCTTGGAAACCCGTAATACTGAATTCGAAAGTTACTAAATCTAATCTTTCAGGGGGGAAAAAAATGAATTCGTATATAATCATGATGATTTTTTTCTAAAAAAGGTTTTTTTGAGTTATTTCACTTAATACAGACAGTACAATATTCTTGAATCTTAATAATCGAACTCTTTCTAATAGGAACTGAATCTGTTGCTAAATACTTTTCTCTGTGATCCCCATCCATGTTTTCCCTTAATGTAATTTCATGTTTTTAATTCTTGCTTTAAAACTGATGCGTTGAATTATATAGCTGTGTGGTGGAGGAAAGAGAAAACCTCTTTGTCATACAACTTACTGCGTCTGTATAGAATCGGACAGAAGCCTTATTATAATTTTTTCTTTCCAGTGCATTTGTTAGGACCTTGTGGCATAACTAGCTTCAGGGTTTAGAGGATACCATCTATTTGATTTTTATTTATTCATGTATTTTTAATCAGTTTTATCTTTTAAAAACCCTGGAGGCTGTTAAAATGCTTTAACTAGCAGGCAGAGTTGGTTTGTTTGAATTGCAAGTGTGCCTTCCCTGCCTCATGCTGCCCTCTCCTCTCAAACTCTTTTTGTGATGGTGGTAGGATACTTGGTTTGACTTACAAGATCAGAGGCCCCTTCTGCAGAACGTTCCCTTCCTCGTTGTTCAGCCTGTCTCCCGTTGTTTCGGTTCCGTTTTCACGGCTGGTGTTCCCAATTCCCTCTTCCAACATTTTGTGAAGGCAAGGGATGTGAATATATTTCAGCTGAAAACAGAATTGTGATGCTGTGATACTGTCTGTAGGACTGCAGGAACTGCACTGTTAATAAGCAGTGGCATAATTAGTAATGTACAGGTTGCTGTGACAACATCCAGTAAACCTGGAAATAGATATTTTTCTCCTTGTTAATCCTTCTAACAACTGTAGGTGTTACTTAATGTAACGGACATATTTTCAGCTACAGGTGTGATTTTTCAAATTAATTCTACTCATTTGTTTCTGTGACCTTCATATAAAAGGTAATCCTTATTGGGTTTGTTAATTTGGGTAATATAAGGTCTGTTGAGGGGGAGTAATAAGAAAGGGAGAAAAATAAGCATATAGGAAACACCTGCAGTGCTTTTTTTTTTTTCCACAAGAAGTTTAAGATATTTTTATTTACAGCTAGTGTTCTGTTGTTTGTAGCCAGAATAATAAATTAGATACTTTGATGTGTGCAGAGGAGTATGGAATCTTTGTGCCTTATGAGAGTTGGTCATAAATTATGTCAGTTAGGAGGGTTGTTCAGGATCTAAGTGTTAAAACTGGAGCGGAGCAGTGGAAGTGCATTGAATCTACGGTTACACAAAGTGAAACCTTCTCAGATTTATTGACTTTTTGTTCTTGATCAAGGACTGTGTGAAGTAAACATGTTTACAACCAATACCTCGTGCACCTAGATAAACAGTACTGAGTTCAACGTGGAATACTACTTCAACAGTTGTTAATTGCCCTCAGGATTTAACAGAAGTGTATCACATGAGGATTTTGCAAGTTTCATTGCTTGTTGCTACCTTGAGATGTAGTAAAATTAGGTTGGAATACTGTATGTTTTTACATATGACAACATTTTAGATACTTCTTAGATTTTAAAGCCTATAAATGATCTGCATGTAAAGAACGTGTGACATACTGAAAACACTTCCCCCCCAACCCCACCGAGTATTTTTCAAATCAAAGAAAATGAACCAGTTTTAAATACAGGTTTGCACACACATACACACTTCCCTGACGGATGCAAGACTCTGTGGCTCGTACTTGCCTGCAGAGAAGATGAGAAGAGGCAGCCTGTGATAGATTTTAGTCATGTTGTCGGCAGGTGAAGCTGAGAGGCTGGATGGTGAAGTCGCCAAGGTTGGAGGTCCTGTTCCTTTCTGCCAATGTCCTGGCAAGGCAACTGCCACCATGTTAGTGAAACTAATCTCGGGGATGGCAGTGTGTTAAACTGCTGCAGGAGGAGTAACCAGAACAGTTCAATAGCCTTAAAATATTTCTTCTTAAGCTGCTAGGTTTTGCTGCAGGTATGAACTGAGTTACAGTGATTGCCGTAATTTTGTAATGATTTTTCTTGATACAGCTTGTGAGATTGCTTCCCATAGTTGTTGCTAAATCCTAGGTAGAATAAATATTTAAGAATACAAGTGGTTGACTCAGCGTTAAGGTGTATAGTTGATCTTGGAGGCTGGTATAACAATAAACAAAAAATTGCTACATTGGGTTACGTTGTTTTGTGTTACTCAGTTCTTTTATTTGCATTCACTTGTCCTCTCACTTTTTGAGAATTGATCCTGTTTAGTTTTATTTACAGGTAAGAGATTATATCTAAGTGGGATCCAGTAAAAATCAAAACTGCCTGTTCTTAATCTAGGCTGCTGTTACAGGTTATGCAAAAAGTAGTGTATATTTTGGCATTCTTCTGGCAAACTTCTTGCATCATTCAGGAATGAAGCCAAGTGCCTTCAAAACATGAGATGTACACATAAGTGCCTTCAGGGTATGCAGAAGTTCAGGGATAGGTCACTAGTGGTGATATCTTGCATGTGTATGTGAAAGGAGGAGTGTTTTGAAATGTTATCAGTACTGTTTCTTGGGGGGGGGGGGAACACCAATTTTCTTTGAGTATTAGGAGTTTTTAAATAAATAAGTAAAATAAAAAAGAAACAGCAGGAATCTTAACCCCTCTCAGATTTGGGAAGCTATTTGCCAATGTGAAATACCTTCCTTGTGTTCCCATATGTGTTCCTATAAGGCAGATACTTTATTGTTCTTAAACTTTGTGATGCTCTTGTTCCTTACTAATGACTTTGTAAGAGTGCTCTTACGGGGGTTTCCACTAAGATGCCAGTTCCTGTGAGTACACTGCACCCTATGTAGCAACTGGTAGTGCGAGAGGTTTGCATTGGTGTACAGCAGGTGCGTAGTACAGTGGCAGGTTGGTGGCTGGGTTGCCCTTTGGGCAAGTAGTAGCTGTGGGTTTGCATTTCCCTCAGGCACAGAAAGTTGCAGAACCGGGTCCCCTGCGTCCTGGGCGAGTTCTGCACCCGCTGGGCACCTGTGTGTTTGCTCAGGGGGAGGAGGAGGTTATTGCCTCCTGATTTAGGATCCTCAAAGTGCAAAACAGAACCTAATTTGAGGGTCCCAGTTAGGTTTCTGTGTGGGGTGACACTTGGCTGCTGAGGTTCTTATAGCAAACAACAATTTGGGGCGTGAGGAGAGGTGAAGATTAGACTTGTCTGTAGTTTTGAGAATTGCACTTTTGCCTTCTATACATTCAGTATAGATGCTTAGGTGGCAGTCTCTGTTGTGGACCCAGATTTTAGGCAGCTGAGACAATTTTGCCTGTAATATGAAATTATTTTCTTCTTTCTAAATACAGAGCAGTCACTTCTATTTCCATAACAAATTTGATAAAATAACAGCATGGAACAAAATTTGACACGTAAAATACTGTATCTCTGTATATGTATGAGTTATAATTCTTTAATGTCAGTTTTTACAAGACAACAAAGTTAAAGTCAGGTTATCTAAAAATTGTTCTCAACTCCATTTTTTATTGCTAGCAAAAAACCCACAGAATTCCATTCTAATTCATTGCATCGTGTTCGAGGAGCAAAGCCCCTCTGAAGCATGTAGTGTTGGAAAGTACCCTTGCACAACTTAGAGGAAACCCTGGCATTTTATCCATTTTCCATTCTTCCTTCTGAAGACATGTCAGATCCCTTGGGATTTGTAAAAGGTCACGAACAAAATAAAGAACAGTCTTGAGTATACAGTTACAGCTAATTAAAAATTAGACATTCGTTACAGTATCAGTGTTGCTTGTGTTTGGAAAGAACATCTACATGTCAGAATCTGTTCGTTAAGAAAACGTGGTTTAGCAGAAATAAAGGAATGGTTTCAGACAAATCACTTCTCAGGTTTAAATTTACTATGCAGTAGAATTAAAATGTTTTTGTTTAAAAAAAAATGGAAGCTCTTTATTAAGAGCTAAGCTGACTTTCTTCTTGGACCTTGTCAATACACAATTAAAGCTTTTCCGTACGAAAGAGCCTCCAGTTGTGACTGCTCTGCTTTTGCATCCTGTTGTGAGGGACAGCCAGTCTTTGAAAAGGAAATGCAAAGATGATCTTTCTAAAAATCACTCCCTACGAGGGCAGACGTGGGGAGGTGGAGGACAGAACGTGCTGCCATGCTGTGAGGGTGAAAATTCCCCCAAAAGCCTGTCGTTGAGGGGTAGCATAGCTCTCTACTTCCTCTAAATGAGGTCTGTGTTTTTCAGGCATACTGTGGCCTAATGTGACTAAAATGTCAGAACTGTTACGCTATTTCAGTTAAGTCTGTTTACTGTCTTCTGTTCAAAACCCTATTAACTCAGTTGCTGATTCAAGATGGAAACTGTTTTCTGTGTTTCTTTGATGTGAATGAAAGTAAACAACTACTTTGAGTATTGATTTAAATTTGCTACAGATATTTGAAACCTTAGAATACCTTTTAATTTCATTTCATGTTTTAAATACGTAGGCATGACCCTGCAGGGCTTGTTTGGGAGAGCTCAAAAGTGGTTTGCCCATTTTGGCAGGGGATAATCTCAACTACATGTGATTTTGTAAGCTGAAAGTATGTAAGAAGCAATTCAGGAAAAAGATGAGTGGGTAGGAGGAGGGAAGGCCATCTCTCTGGGTCATCACAATCAGCTGGGAGGTATCTCAGCATAACTTCTGCCATTTTCCATCACCTAAGTCATTTGGCCGTTCATTTTTAAACCCTGTGGTAACTTTCTCAGTTGTCTGAGACTGCGGGTGGCTGAATCGTATCTGCCTTACAAAAACTGACACATGCAAGAATTACTGGCTTTGAAAGACTTAGCCTAACCTGCTTTCAGTTGGTAAAAGATTGTTATTCACCTCAGCTCAGTATACATGCTACTGAAGTAGTATACAGCTGGTTAATGTGTTAATATAGCTGAATAGTTAATTCTGTGTATATTCATAAATCTACAGCCAGTTAAAACCTTAATAACGTTAAAAGATAAAAGGTTCTTTTTGGCATTTGTTTTATATGCAGTTTTATCACTTAATTTTTAGTAAATAAGAAGTATTTGTTTTTGAGATACTAATTACAAATAATAGAAAATTATTTTCCAATGTGTCTTTTACTTTCTGCCTTTAAATATGTTCTAAAAAACAGTGGGAAATAAGACCTAAAATTCCAGTAGACACCATGTTGTGTTCCTATGGAAACATCTGTTTGAGAACATGGAGTTTAATAGTTTTAAGCCAAACTCATACATTTGAATATGATTGATGTATAGTAAGTAACATAAACATCAAGAAGGATGGAACGGGACCATATACTTACCTGCTTCATGGCATAATTGCATCTTTTCTGGTGTTTTTTGGTTGGTTGGTTGGATTTTTTGCTTTACATAAACACAGGAGCTTCTAAAGGAAAAAAAACAAGCCTCCAACATGGCTCTAGCATAACTTATGTTTCTGGGCAAATACTCTCTCACTACTGAGAAGAAAGACCGTACATTTGATTTGTGAGAAATATGGTTTAGTTTTCATTGCATTATCCTTTGTTTTGTTTTAGCTACAGCAGCGGATTGCAGCTGGATGACAGAAAAATAGGTATTTCTTCTTTTCCTAGGTGTGGGCACTCTCCTGTGTACCGTTCACGTGAGATGTCAGGTCGGGCCCTTGTTCCATTTGTTATGGTAAATGAAGTACCACGTACGGTGCTGTCCTTGTTGGAGGGGCTTCCAGACTCTACCAGTCCTTGCATACGACAGAATAATATTCATGGAACGCTTCTGCAAGTAAGTTTTTGGGGGTTGGTTGTTTTGATGTTTTGGTTGTTTTTGTTTTTACTGTGGGGTTTTTGTTGGATGTTTTTGGTCATACTTCACAGCCAGATGACATGCAATGAGTTGTGCTGAACGTTCACACATTGTCAGAACATGAATGAAGACTGCTTTTGAGTTGATTCTATCAGATGATAAATGTGGAATGTACATTTCAACCGTCATTAGTAGGCTGTAAGCTGTAAATATCAACATTTACATTTCATATAATGTTTCATCTCTGGAGATTAAAGTGCTTTGAGAGCAAATATCTTTATCTAAACATATCTACAGAGAGATCTGTGTGACTTGCCCAAAATCACAGAGCAAATCTGAGGCAAAGCTGAACTCCAAGCACCAATAGTACTGTAGATATTGAGACTTGCTACGTACCTACATATTTATATATTACTTCATTTGCTTTTCCTGCTACACCAGCAGCTTCCTGTCAGTTTGCTGTACAAGTCGCGATAAGCTTTGTACTGTATTCTTCTGAAAACATTCTGGAGAACACCTCACTATCGGTTTGGAATCAGAAATTTCTTCATTCCCCAAATATCATTCCTTTCGTTTATGGCAGTCGGTTCACTGTGTTTGATTTTTAAGCTATCATAGTAATAAGTTACCCATTTTTATTGCCTGTTTTTCACAAGCAACCCTCCAACAAAGCCATATTGTACATTATCAGCTCTGTTAGTCTGCCTTAGTTGGCAAGTTATCTAGGTACACATTCCCACTGTAAACTGTGTGGTGGGGTGTGTGTGGTTTTGTTTTGGGTTTTTAGGGTATCTTTTCCAGCATATTATTTCCCTTTAAAATCATGTCCTTACAGGAAACGTAAGACAGGGAAATGAGTGGAGTCCCTCTAGAGCTGTTTCTGTCAACTTTACCTGTAAAGGGTTTCAGGCAATTGGATGACGATTGGTTACAGTGAAGGTTGTTGCAGGGTGTGGGATGATCGTGCCCAGTCTTTTCTGCGCTGAAAAGCAGTCCGTGCACCTGTATGCATGCAAGTGCTTAGACCTGTGAGCTGCTGCATCTGCGTGGGAAGGAGGAGATTGCCATCATCAAATTACCTGTGCAGCCCTGGTGTGTCACGAAACTCCTGAACCTCCTGAAGCATTAGGAAGAGAGGGTTATTCCAACAGAGGCAATTAAGTGCTTTCTTGGTCCAAAATTATTATAACCCTGGTTGTGAGGGTGTGGACTGGCTGTAGTGTGTAAAGCCACTGCCACCTTCTTAGTGACGTGGAAAAAAATAATGGAGTGTAGGTTCTGAAAGAGCCCAAAGGATGATCTGGTTTTTAATCCAGCATTGCTAACATGATCTTATGCATAGGTGTTGGGAGTTTTCTTTTCCATACCTCGGAGGCAGGAGATACTATCAGGGCTTTAACGTGATTTTTTTTGTAAGTTTTGAGCAGCTACCAGAAACTACTACTGCAATTGGTACTGCATCAGGGAGAGACAAGTGCTGTCAGAGTATGACATTCTTCAAAAAAATGTCAGTTGTACCATAACAGTTCAGTGATGTTTGGTCTGTCAGATTTGTCTTGGGCTTTGCTTTTATGACTTGTGAATCAAGGTTGTGCAAAGTCTTCATTTAATACTTAATCAAATTTAGTGTGTGACTGAAATGATGAACTATGTGTTGCTAGTTAAAAATAACAAAAATTCAGAAGAAATACTGTAGAGTGATAAAGATGTGCAGAAAGGGAGGCAGTGGTGTTTGATGTTGTATCTCTACAAACACTAATGCCAGGTAGTTCAACACATGCCTCCTGTAAATAGTACAAAGAGCAAAGTACTGTGACTTTCAGGGGGTTTTGGATGCATGGTTACAGTTCCCTTTTTATCAATGTAAGAGGGGACTTGCAAAGCTGCTGCTAAGGCTCATTGAACTGTAGAAAATTATGTTACGGGACTATTTGTTAAAGCACTGTTTCTCTGAAGGCTTACTTGAAGAGGCAGTGATCTGGCAGTGTTTGAAACTGTTTGCTCTGCGTTTCCACGACGCAGTAGAGAATTTATCTTCCTCTTTGATATAAAACCAAAACAAAAATCCTGACTAAAAAGAGTCTGTACAAAACTCAATAAAACTTAGATTTTTCCAGCAATACAAGGCCAATATCTTATGAAAATGGAATTCAGTAATTTAATTTTGTTTGTTCAGTCACATTAGTCAGAAGCTGATTAAGTTTGTTGCCTGATATTTTTTTTTTTTTATTTCAGTGTTCATATGCTGTCAAGTCTTAAACAGGAAGGTTGGAATTATTCAGACTTAAAGCTTATGTGACAGTGTCAAATGTAATGAACCTTGAAAGGTATATGTCAGTTATGTTTCAGAGTTATGTAATCGCTTCGTCTGTTGCAAGCCAAATGTTAATTTATAGAAAGATCATTCAAAAAGAGTTCAGCATGGAGTGCTTGTCCAAACAAACATGGCCTGGTTTTCAAAATGCTGAGATTGATAAGGAGTGGTTTTTGACAGTGGATGCAAATGTGTTGTGTTTAACTTCAGACCTTTGCATAATGTGAAAACATGGCTTTTCCTCCCCAGTGTGATAACTGTGGCTCAGTTTATATAGCAATATGAATGTGCATGAGGATAAAATAATCTTATAGTTTACATGTTTTACAGAAGAATTCTTTTCAAGATTTATCTAGGAGGAATACTGCTGTTCTGTAACTGTTACAGAACTGATGATACTCTTCAAGGAGTAGTTCTGCATCATAAGTAGATGCATTGACTTGAATAAGACAAAGAACAATCTGTTCTATGCTTAGTCTTTCCTTTATGAGTGCAGTTTCTACTTTGCTCCATAATCCAAACTGGCATGGGGGGAGACAGGGAGAGGGAGTCAAGTTTGTAATCCACAAGAAAATGCAGAAATCTTCTACTGGCCTTTTTGAATGATGAAATATTTCTGTCTTCCTTTGTTTTAAGATCTAGGTTTTTTTAGCTGATCAGCTGAAAGGAAGTGCTCGTCCAGACCTTTAAGTAGAGACTTCTGGAAGTGTATAAAAATTTATAATTAGGGAAACCTTTATGTTTGTGAAACTCTTTGACTTTTGGCAGTTGCCAAAGAACTTAAAGTATTTGGGAAGATTGTGAGGTATCCTTATCAGAAGATCAAATGGGGTTTTTTTGACCTTCTGCCTCTTTAGGGTTGGAATTCCTGCAGTATGTATTCCATCCATTCAGAATAATTGAGAAATTCAGAATTAAGCTGTAATTAATTGAGAAATGTTTTATGCAATAATCTGTACTTGCAATTAGTAATTTCAATGTCCTGGTTTGACTCGTAGTGGTATTAGTAAGCCATGCAGGTAGGGACATGGTCTGCTTTCTCTTTTTATGTCTGTGTTTTTGCAGAAATGTCTAGTCTCATAGACAACAGTCTTAACTGGGTCTCTTAAAACTACAGTAAAGACGATACTTATGTAAAAGAGTGTGTTTTGAGTCCTGATGTTTATGAAAGCTTCCAGTCTTTAGTTTGTCTAATTCTATGCAGTTGCAATAAGCCTGAATGTCTTAAGCAAAACACTTGCTAGAGTCAAGA
Source organism: Platalea leucorodia (assembly GCF_965183815.1). Taxonomy (NCBI): domain Eukaryota; kingdom Metazoa; phylum Chordata; class Aves; order Pelecaniformes; family Threskiornithidae; genus Platalea; species Platalea leucorodia. The sequence goes on along the minus strand of NC_138825.1, from coordinate 29,971,689 downwards.
GTTAATCAGAGACCTCCGAACATTAGTAAAGCTCAAGGTTCACTTAAATTTAGAATTCATAAGAAGATATCACATGGAAATGAGCCCTAAGTAGAAAAAGGAATTATGGAGACCTGGTAGTTCTTCAGAGAAGTGATAACTCCAGAAGTAGGAATCAGCCTAACATAGAACAGATAAAAAAGTGTAATAACACATCAGCTTGGACAAATTAGGAGTTCCTTAGTGAATGCAAAGCAAGAAGAACCATACTGAAGCAAGAGCATGCAGAGAGGAAATTGGAAAGTCCAGGGCAAAAATTGGCTGTAGCCTTCAGGAGATTTCTACAGAAATACTTAGTCTTGGAAAATGGAAGCTATTGATAGCTGATGTCTGAAAGGTATACTTTTCTCTATTAGTTCATTAACACAGTCAAATATGAGCTTAAATATTGGAAACTACTTTTTAACATTAAGGATGTGTTAATGTTCAGCACTTACAAATAGTTGATCTGCCATCATGTATATAAGATTTTGCCTGGACATGGGAGATGGACAGATGATCAGTTAAGATTCCTGCCAGTCTCCCCCTCATTTTTTAATGATTCTTTGATCCTGCCAGTGATTGGGGCATCTTCATGAAGCTATGCGGAATTTTTATTCCCATCAGTCTGCACCTGGTTAATTCTTGTTTGCATAGATTTGTGGGTATAATGTTCATAGCTTTTAGTGTTGTAGATAGTCTTGTGTAAACCATCAAAATTTTGACGTAAATTACATGAA